>NC_043963.1:46972706-48172706 GCF_902148855.1 Sphaeramia orbicularis
ACGACTACTATTGCTATTTCTGCTATTACAATACAATTACTACTACTACTTCTACTACTACTGCTTCTACTACTACTACTACTACTACTATTACTACTACTAGTATTACTACTATTTCTGCTACTACTACTACTACTACTACTACTACTACTGCTTCTACTACTACTACTACTACTGCTACTACTACTGCTGCTGCTGCTACTACTACTACTACTGCTACTACTACTTCTACTACTACTGCTTCTACTACTACTATTATTACTACTACTACTGCTTCTACTACTACTACTACTACTACTGCTTCGACTACTACTACTACTACTACTACTACTACAATTACTATTTCTACTTCTACTACTACTATTTCTACTACTACTGCTTCTACTACTACTACTACTACTACTATTTCTACTACCACTATTACTCCTATTACTACTACTACTACTACTACTACTGCTACTACTACTACTACTGCTACTAGTATTACTATTTCTACTACTACTACTACTACTACTATTGCTATTTCTGCTATTACAATACCACTACTATTACTACTAGTATTTCTACTACTATTACTACTACTACTACTACTACTACTTCTACTACCACTACTACTTTCAGATACTCCCTTTAGGAGTCACCATATGGGTCGCCGAATGTAAAAATTCAGTTACTGTTTAAAGGTGACATTTTGTGAACATTTAGCACACTTTTCTCACATTTACCTCATCTTTCTTTAATTTGAGACACAAATTTGTGTAAAACTGCATGTTCTTTACATTTGTTAAAAATGTGTACAAGTGAAAAATAAATCCTAAATCTAAATGTTAAATCTAAATGTAAATGTTAAATCTAAATCTAAATGTTACATCTAAATCCTAAATCTAAATGTTAAATCTAAATCCTAAATCTAAATCTAAATGTTAAATCTAAATCCTAAATCTAAATCTAAATGTTTAGAAAATATGCAAATTAGGCAGGTTGGCCCACACCCTTTGCCTCAGCCCCGCCCACATCACCGACAGCAGAAAGAAGAGACATGGTGGGCTCGGAAATCGAGAGGGCAGTTATTGCTGGCGTACGGGCTGCCCTTCAGGGCACTGCTCCACCGGTGCAGTCCACACCACAAACGGTAAGTCAAGCGGTTGAATTTCAACTTTTTAGCTCTTCATGAACAGAGTTACTGCTAACTTGAAGCGTGAAGTTGGTTCCGTAAACGGAACCAGTTCCGAGTTCCGAAAACGGAACTGCTCCGTTTATGGAACCAGTTCCGTTTTCGGAACTCGCAACCAGTTCCGTTTAAGGGTCCAGTCCCGTTTAAGTGTCATGGAAGTAAGCCGTGCTCCGACCTCCATGCACCACTTAGTGTCCTCCAAGCCCGGCTCCTGTGGGGCTTGGAGCTGCTCTAACCCGCAGTGAATCGTGAGAACAAGCCGGTCCTCCACGGACCTCGGATCTCGTTCTGAATAATGCTCTCCATCAGGTCCGACCCATAAATTAATACACATGTGCACTCTTCTGCTGTTTAGATTTTCTTTAATGCTGGCAAATATCATTTTATTTTACTTCATTAACGCCAACCCCAACTTCCACATCGCCCGTTGTGCCCTGCACAAAGCGGGCTCCAGGCTTCTAGCGCCAGCTTGCAGACCGGCGCACTAAGCCGCTGTGACCCGGTACACCACGCCGCAGCACGGACCTCCAAGCTCCAGGCTCATCAGGTCTTCCAAGGCCGGCTTCTGTGGGCCTGGGAGGTGCTCTAAAACGGGCTGAACCGGGAGACCAAGCCGCCTCTCCACGGACCTCGGATCTAGTTCAGAATAATGCTCTCCTTCAGGTCTGAGCCAAAAAGTAATACACATTTGCACTCCTCTGCTGTTTACATACATTTACATTTACGTACGCCAGCAATAACTGCCCTCTCGATTTCCGAGCCCACCATGTCTCTTCTTTCTGCTGTCGGTGATGTGGGCGGGGCTGAGGCAAAGGGTGTGGGCCAACCTGCCTAATTTGCATATTTTCTAAACATTTAGATTTAGATTTAGGATTTAGATTTAAATTTAACATTTAGATTTAGGATTTAGATTTAACATTTAGATTTAGGATTTAGATTTAACATTTAGATTTAGATTTAACATTTAGATTTAGAATTTAGATTTAACATTTAGATTTAGATTTAACATTTAGATTTAGGATTTAGATTTAACATTTAGATTTAGAGTTCACATTTACATTTAGATTTAACATTTAGATTTAGGATTTATTTTTCATTTGTACACATTTTTAACAAATGTAAAGAACATGCAGTTTTACACAAATTTGTGTCTCAAATTAAAGAAAGATGAGGTAAATGTGAGAAAAGTGTGCTAAATGTTCACAAAATGTCACCTTTAAACAGTGACTGAACTTTTACATTCGGTGACCCATATCACCACAGTAAATCCTGTTCCATCGGACTCTGTCCACCACACACACACACACACACACACACACACACACACACACACACACACACACACACACACACATCACCATGGTAAACAAGCAGGGGCATAGAGCTGCCCATCCCTGATGCAGACCCACTTCCACTCTGAATCCCTGTGCCACACCTACAGCTCCGTCCCCTCTGTCACACTGTTCTCATCCTGCACCACTCTACCATAGTCGTCCTCCACTCCAGTTGTCCTCATACAGTCCCACAGCTCATATCCACCCTGTCATACACTTCCTCTAAATCCACAGACACAGTGCAGCTCCTTCTGCCCTTCTGTGTACTTCTGGCCTCCACCACATGAACTTTTAACTAACCCATGTACAAGTACAGCAGTACAGTGGAGCCAGCAACAGCAAAAAGAAAGACACAAACTGAACTAAACTACATCTATTACAACATCATGACTCTACAGTACCAGAGTCCAGGAGCTGAAGTATCTGCCTATAGTCCAGACCATTCAGCGACTGAGAACATTTGGCTCATTAGGAAAATAAAAAATATCACAAAGTAAATGAGGACTCCACCAGCTGGGCTCCTACGTTCTCATGTGTTTTAAGTTCACTTTTAAGTTCACAAAAACCCAAACAGCCGCTGGTGACCAAAACCATCTGCTGATCTAAAATAAATAATACCTGTTAATCCACTAATCCTATCAATACATGTAAATAAATGGTGTTAAAGACAGTTCTTCATCTATTCATGATCATCAGATATGACCCATTTGGACAGTCAGAGGCTCCACAGTGAACGTGGAAACACCATGATCTTCTACAAACATTGATTCACCAGTAAAACCCATGGAGTTGGATCAATGACAGTGGATGGACACATGTTTTGGTGTTCAGTTATTGATATCTTTGCTGAAAAAGTTCATTCGTCTTCAGTTTTCTTTGTTTTTGATATAATAATCATCCGCTTTAATCTGAGCTTTTATGATCATAAGTGAATTAAATATAGGAAAATACATGATTTTCAATGAAAAAAATGTAAAATAAAGACGATAATATCACAATACATGGTGATAAATTACTTATGAAAGGTTAAATTGAGAGAAAAGTTTATTTGGGAACTGCCACAAAAGTAGCACTGGGTCTTTATGGGTTAAAAGAAGATTGGATGCTACACAGTGGTAAACACAGCCCTGTTTTTTCCTGACTTTTTCAGACATGTTACTGGCATCAAATTCAAAATTATTCACAAAAAAAAATTCTTAAATGGTACATTTTCTGTTGTATGTGCTACTGTGACAACAATATGGGTTTATGAAATTGGAAAATCATTGTATTCTATTTTTAATTATATTTTCACCCCTTTTTGTTTGGAACTGGCATTGTATTTTTCAAACTTTTTACTTTTACTATACATCTTAAGACAAAAACCTGTACTTTGTATATTTCCAAAACAGATTCGTCACTTTACATTGTATAGAATTGATGGGATTTTTTGAGTCATTGATTTTTATTTTGCATCATCGTGTGCCTTCCCATCATCAGAACTTATTTAAAACAAATGATGAAACCAAAAAGATAATCCCTTGACGTATCCAGGGGGCCTTTTTACAGGAGGCAGCCATGGCCTAGAAGTTTGGAGAAGCAGCTTGTGACCAAAGGGTTGTCGGTTTGATTACTTAGACTGGCAGAGACATTATTGGCTGATATGGCGTTTTGCTTCCCGTGAACCTGACATGACCTAACCTGCAGCGTGTGGTGTGTATCTGTATGTTCAGCTGGTGATGAGTTACACACAGACAGTCACTTTCAATGCCAGTTGCACGTCCACATGTGTAATAACTGAACACTGACTGACAAATAAACATTCTTAATTCTTTTCCATGTAACAAGATGGAAAGAATCTAAGGTAAGGTAAGGTAAAACATGAGAAACATGAAAGATGTGAACAATACAAGTCAAACATGACATGAAATTCAAGATGAAAACAATATAAAAAATATGATATTAAAAGCAGTTCTGTTCCAGACATTTAATACTGATTTACCCATTGGAGTGAAATGAATGTTCATTAGTTTCAGTCTATTGTTTCTGATTGTATTTTGAGTTAAAATGGTGGAATTACTGCCCTGTTAACCCTTTATAGGGCACTAATACTCTGAAATTCAAAATTTCAACCTTAGTGTGTTATTGGACATTGTCATCTACCTCCTAGTTGGTTGGCATGACAACAGACTCCATCCTCTTGGCATAAATTATCCAAGCGGCTCTTGCTTAAAAAGTGAACACATTCAATAAAACAACTGTCACTAGCGCACTGACCCGTGGGGATCTACATGTTCTAGATGTGGTCGTTTTTATGCTGTTGTGTATTTGTGATGCTGTACCACATTTGTCCAGCAGTCACCGCCAAAGTGTTCAGGGTACAGCAACATGATTGTAAGGCTATTATATTCCAAAATTACTAATATCTCTAAAAAATATTGGTCCTGTCGACTTGCTGTTTTCACTAGTCTGTTCCTTGACCAAAAATACATAAGTATGCCAAACTGCAGCAGTCAGCTCTTTATGGATTTTGTGTGAATCCCCAGACACACACACACATACAGGCACACAGGGCCTCTAGCTTTTATATAAACTGACAAAAATCAGTCATATTCTCTATTTACAGTTTCAAACTGTCTATAAAATCTCCCTGAATCACTGTATAGTGTTATAAAAAACAACAACATGCTTCTTGACTTTACTCAGACACGAGACAGACCTAATATTTGGAAATTACCAAAAATAGTCACTTGTCTAATATAAGGTTACGCTGGCAGCACACCCAGGGTTTATTCCCCCTTCACCTGGTAGTAACCAGGGTAGACTCCTGCAGCCCTGGAACCATCACAAGGATTCAGCTGTTCAGAAAATGGATCGATGGATGAATGGTAGAACGGTGAAATACTCCTCACATTGATATGAGATTCAGTTCACTTTACACAATAACAGCCAGAAATGCCTAATTTGAATTTTGCACGTTGAGGATTTTTCCAATATTTTACTGAAACAAATAAGCTGAGTCAGTACTTCTGCTTCTACAACAGTCTGTTTATACAGAAGTATGGGAGCATCTACTGGAAGAAACAGTGTGTGTATGTTCAACACCTCTGCTTATCGACGTGAACTGTAACGTGTACACTGACTTGAAACAGACACAGGTGCACATTTTCTCTAAATAGACAGTTTTATAGACATTCACTACTGATCACAGCTGAATACTTAACACTTATGGCTGAATCCCAATTCACCACTTAGCCCTCCCCCTTGCCCCTTCCCCTCCGTTTTGCAAGTACACATGAAGGGGTAGTGTTGTCCCCATTCTCAATTAGACAGAGGGGAGGGGCTAAGGGGGAGGGCTGTATAGTCCTCGAAACGAAGACATTTCAGTGCCACACTATGAACATAGGGATAAGAGAAATCTCCCATAATTCTGTTCGAATCATTGGCAAGATGGAGGTAAACACAGCAAAAAAGTGCAGTAGTCTGATGAAAGAAACACACAAATGTACATATTTTCTTTGTAAACAACTTAATCATTTGACCGTTTATTGCTGTTTCAATGTGTTATAGATCGCTTTTCTGCAGTTTATAGTTGATAGACGCAGAAAGATGACCAAAGCCCATGCAACAGAGACGGTTACAGCTGCTGACGGCATGATGAATACTTTCGGAAACAAAGTTGTCGCATCTGTTTATAGCGACATCGATGACTGCTGATGACGTAACAGGTTGCGAAGAGTTGTCCCATTTCATAGGGGAATGTTTCAACACCTACCCCTTGCAGCTCCATTTCAAGGGGTAGTGCCAAATACGAGGGCCAAGGGGTAGGGGTAGGGGTAGGGGTAAGGGGTGAGTTGGGATTGGGCCTAACACTAACCCTTGTCCTAACCCTCGAACCAGTTTAACCCTCAAACAGCCTGTTGAAGGTCTATTCTAAACTAAGGTCCATTGGTTTTCAATTGGTGATTAAAAACTCACACACACACACACACACACACACACACACACCTACACACACACACACACACACACACACACACACTCACACACATACATGTCCTTGCAAAAAACAAAGCCCATCTAGCAGATATTAGAAATGGCATTCTGTTTGTGTTCCAATGTACACATGCAGAATTATTTTTTACTATTTGCATGCTGTTACAAAAGTCTATATAATACTGCTCACAAGGTAATACATGCACACACACACACATACACACACACACACACACACACACACACACATTCAGAGCAGTCACAGAAATCTATGCATTGCCTCAAGCTCTCCACTCACCCACTTTCTCCAGGAATTCTCTTTTTTCATTTGGAGTAAATGAAAACATTCCTTTCAAGTGGAGAAGATCATTTGGAAAAGTACTTCTGCAGAAGAGACTAAAATAATTAGAACAGGTGTTGACACCCTGGGGTGCTACGGCAAAAGAAGAAGTCAAAATGAAGTCTGACTGTTCCTCTGAGTTTCAAGTCCATCTCCTTGTGCAGCCCTACAACATAAGTATGTGGATATAGGGCTGAGAATATCCAACTGTGTGCATGTGTGAAACAGTGTTACAATAACTATGAAGCCACTCGTTCTGATAGAACTAAATCACAACATTCTTTATTCAGTCATTTGTTTTTTGATCAAATGTCAGATTTTTTTCGCACAAAAAAATGCTTCAGTTTCATAATTACGTCATCTGCATGCACAATGCTTGGAATTAAATGAATGATGACAATTCTGATATGTTATCTTAAAATGCCTGAAAAAGCAGTGACTGTGCACACGTGTCTATGCAGCTGTATATGAGGCTGAAGAAGAGGAAGAGATTGACACATAAAAGGGGAGGGGAAACAAATGGGCAGTTTTGTATTTCAGAACAGAATGCTACTAAAATCTGAAAAATGGATTCTTACATTTTACTTATTAAAAAAACATGTTAGTTCAGAATTTTGAATGCAATTTGAAGTTGACCATATCCAAAATAAATTAAAGCTACACCAAATCCACCATTTATCACAAAATTTCCTGTCAAAATGAAATATATGTCTCATTAATGCTGACACAGTAGTCTCATACAGCTCTTATGTCCTGTTGTTTCCTTCCTATTATATGTATTTCCTTCTCATCTGTTTTCACATTGATTTTACAACCAACTCTTCACCCATAAAGACCCAAACATCCACCATAGACCAAAACCATCTACTGATCTAAACTGTTTAATACCGGTTGATCCACTAATCCTATTAATCCATGTAAATAATTGGTGTAAAATGCAGTTTGTCATCTCTTCATGGTCATCAGATATGACCCATTTGGACGCTCAGAGGCTCCGTAGTGAAAGTGGAAACACCGTCATCTTCTACAACATTGATTCACACTGCAAAAATCAAAATCTTTCTAAGTGTATTTTTCTCATTTCTTGTCAAAATATCTCATCACACTTAAAATAAGACATAATCACCTAAAGAGTAACTTTTCAGTAAGACATAAGAACTTATTTTTAGACGATAGATCTTGAAAATCTTATTTCAAGAAATCGTACCAAGATACCAAGTTTCTTGTTCCATCGGCAGATTTTTTGCTTAATTCAAGATTTTTTTGCTTAATTCAAACAAAAAAAATCTGCTAAAAAATCTTTCTAAAAGTAAGTTCTTATATCTCACTTACAAGTTACTCTCTGGGTGATTGTATCTTATTTTAAGTGTGATGAGATATTTTGACTAGAAATGAGAAAAATACACTTGGTAAGATTTTAATTTTTTTAGTGCACCAGTAAAATCCATGGAGTTTGAGAACTAACAGCTTGTAGGCACTTGTTTTATGTTCAATTAATGACATATTTGACTGAAAAAGTCACTTTTTCTTCAGTTTTCTCTGATTTTTGGTATAATAACCTTCAACTTTAATCTGAACTTTCTTATCTACATGATCAATCAATTAAATATAGGAAAATACATGATTTACACTGGGAAAAAAAGCAAAATAAAGAGGGTAGTATTACAATAAATAGTAATAAATCACTAAGAAAGGTTAAATAGAGACAAAAATGCATTTGGGAGCTGCCACAAAAGTATCACTGGGTCTTCATGGGTTAAAGCTGAAACAGTGTATTGGTGTTAATGAGCAAAAATCATTAATTAACTTTAATCATCTTGTAAATCAATTGGTCTGAGGAAACAAGAATTCTACTGACTACTGTGAACCAAGGTTATAATAGTTTTTGGATTTTTCATTATATTTTAGTTTTATCTAGTTTTGACTTTTTTTTCTCTAATTCAGTTAGTTTTAATTCATTTTTAGAGCAGGTTTGCTCATTTTTATTAGTTTTTGTTATTTTCTAAATGCTTAGTTTTAGTTTAGTTTTAGTTTCTTTATATCTTTTCTCTTCTTCTCCGTCGTATTCAAATAAATCCCAGACAGGACTCTGCTGCTTTCTCCCAACTTTAGTCTCCATGTTTCCAGGTAGAGTGAGGACCAGAAGACGACTGGAAACCACAAGTGACGAGAAGTGACGGACCGTTAAATATCATATGGTGCCAGCAGATAAAATTGCTTGAGGGAAATAAATCGATTTTATATCAATCCGATATTAACAAAGACGAAAACTAAGGGAATTTTATCCATAATTCTTATATGTTTTAGTTAGTTTTGTAAGCGCACAATATAGTTTCAATTAGTTATCATTTTTCTCTTCTAATTATAGTTTTTATTTATTTCAGTTAACGAAAATGTTTTTACAATTCTAGTTTTTGTCATTTCGTTAGTTTTCGCTAACGATTATAACCTTGCTGTGAACTGTGTTTTCAGCCCGGAAAAGACCCTGTGACGCAGACTTTGGCAAATTAGACACTGAGGTTAAATAAGTGACTGACAGCTGTAATTACCATGTGCTGATCAGGTTTAATCAGATGTGTCTACTGCTCTATTCAGTGAGTACACTGACATCAAAGCTTGGGAAAGTGTCAGCTCTTTTGGTAATCCCTGACACGCTCCACTATGGTCAGATGTGCAACAACAGACTTCATTTATACTTTAATTTACTCATAAGAGCCTGAAATGTTCAGTTTTGTAGTCAAACTCATTTTAGTTCAGGGATCACATTCAGCCCAATATGATCTGAAGTGGGCCAGACCAGTAAATTAATAACAGTGAAAAAAGTAAAATTGCATTATGATAATGTTTACATCTACAAAGATGAATAAGAATGTTAATAACATGAACAACCTGAAATGTCTTAAGAAATGTAAGTGCAATTTTAACAATATTATGCCTCAGTTTATTTTTTACACATGTACAACTTACAGATCACAGTGGATCTACAAACACACAAAACATTTAATAACAGGCAGAATATTATTAAAATTACACTTACTTCTCTTGAGACATTTCATGTTGTTAAGATTATTCAAATTTTGTAAAAGAATAGTTTATAAATGTAAATATTTTCATGTAATTTTGCTTTTTGTACTAAAAGAGAAAAAATTGGAGTTGTCATTATTTATAGGTTATTGTGATAATACTAGGACGTTGACCGAGGGGAACCACAGGTCATATTAATATCGATGTCTATGGACTGAAGTTAGTAAATGCGTTGCATCTGTTTTTAACTTCATTTCCCATCATGCAGTGTGGTACTGCACTTCCAGTCAACCGAGCAACATGATTATAAGATGACATATAACATGATTATTGTATTCCAAAATGACTAATATCTCCCAAAATATTAGTCCTATCAACTTGCCGAGATATTTAATGTGAAGATGGGACTATTCCTCAACTGTAGGTACCAAATTGGCCAGTTAAAAACATTTCCATTTCTCAGAACTGTGCAGATACACACACAGACACTCTGAGACCTTCCAGTATTATTATAGAAATGTTACTGATCTGAGCCAGTTGACATCATATTGGTCTGTTTGTGGAACTTGAACAAAAATGACATCCTTCATTGTTAATATCTTCACTGTAATTTTGGCATTTCACAAATTCATCCCAGGGGCCAGACTGGATCCTTCGGTGGGCCGATTTTGGCCCTCGTGCCGTATGTTTGACACCTGCGTTGTAGTCAGTGGTATACATAACTAAGATAGTGATTGGCAAAATGACAGATCAATAATCAAACCAAAGAATAAGGAAACAAATGAAACAGAGAACAGCTTCTCCCATGGTATATTTAAATAACTTTGTTTTCATCATCCGTTATACAGAGGAGATTATCTGCAATGATCCACAGGAAGAAGACTATCATCTATTTTCTGTTGCACTTGATGGTTGTTTATGACACAAATGTCTCAGTAGATACAATAATAAAAGAACAAACTACAGAGGCAGGACAATGCACTGATGTGGAGGCAGGTACAGAAAAACTGTGTTCACAGCATGGGTAAGAGCAATATTTTTAAGGACCAAATCATTACAGTATTTTCAAATGAGTGTGCTATGTTATATGTGTGATATGAACATGCGTACTATATAACAAAGTATCCAATCCAACAGCTGGTGAAATACTTCACTTAACCTAAATACAGGCATGAGGGTATGGTGTTGACCATTGAGGATATCAGCAGATTCTTCTTCTAGAGACATTTCAAGAAAAGTAGAAAATGTACAGGGTGTCCACAGAGTCTGTTTATAATTTAAAAAAAATATTACAAAAGGAATCAGTGGGATCTGTTCATCAGATTTGTTCTATGTACTCAGTGGTTATCAGAGTTTTTAATCACACTGTGGATCATGTGCAATTGAAGCATTGGTTCAACTTTCTTCAACACCAGATCAATTAATGTAAATGTTGACCTTTGACCTTTTGACTGAATATGTGTCAACACAACTGGATGACCTTCAATCAACCATCATTTTCCAGGTAGATGGTGCACTACCACAGTGGGGACTGCATGTTAGTGGGTTCCTAAATCAAACATTTCCAAGGGAAAGGATGGTCCTATTCCTGGGAAACCTCGTTCACCACATATCACTGCCCTGAATTTATTTCTATGGGGTTATGTTAAAGATATCGTGTATTAAAGATACAGGACATCAACAACCTGAAGCTAAAGATCACTGATGCCATTGACACTATGGATGAATCTATGATACAGTAGGGGGACTAAACATCCTCTCTGGCCCATACATGTCCTCTATTCACGTCCTGTCCGGAGCGTCCGGGCAGTTTTTACAAATTAGCAAAAAAGTCCAGTTTTCATTGTTTTTCACAGGAAAAACTCTTTAAATGCGTATGTATTGGTGCAAGCACAATTTCAATGTCACTGTTCATGCAATCAGAAAAGTGCCAGATCCCGCTGGAAGAAAAGACTTTGCGCTTTCCAGTGATATATGGGACATGAGTACAGCAGTGAAAGGCACCTGTCTGTGAATGTGGGGATAGACGGACCTGTCCATAGACACACTGTAACAGGGGGGGCAAACATGCGGCCCAAGGGACAACACTGGCCCACCAAAGGGTCCAATCTGCCCCATGGTATGAATTTACAAAATGCAAAAATGATATTGAATTTATTAAGAGTCAAAGGTGTCACACTTGTTTTAGTTCAGGGGCCACATTCAGACCAACTGTGATCTCACGTGAAATAACAGTATAACTAATGACTCCAAATTTTCTTCTTGGTTTAATATGAAAAAAATTTTGATTATGCCTATAAATAATGAAGAAAAAAACCTATTAAATTCTGAAAATAATTACAATAATAAACTATCCTTTAAAAATAAAATGTGAAAAACCTGAACAAATATGAACTGAAAAAATGACACAAGTACATACACACAGCAGCTTTTATGACACGTCTACACCTACAATAATAAAATAATTCCAAGCACCTGTGTCACTGAAATATTTTCTCTGGGGTTATAGACACTTTGTACAGAATACTACAGTACTTACATAGCGTGTGATCTAGTATCTCGAGGCGTAGCCAAGCTTCCTCTTTTTTGGAAATCAAAATATGGTCACCCTATGATACAGCCAGCAGAGCAAGAAATCCAGATGGTAGGTACTCATGGACGTGTTTTGTGTAACTAATGGTGTCTATTTAGAGGTTTATTAAATGAGCCAAAAAAAAAAAAAAACTTCAATATCTACTTTTCATTTTTTAGATAATTTCCACAGAATTGTCTATTCATTTGCTTTTGTAAAAAATGTGTTAAATAATAAAGAGACTTTCTGGACACCCTGTGTATCTGAATAGTGGTTCAAGAGGTAAACTCATGGCATCAACAGACCCTGAAGATCCCAAAACATGAAGAGTGGAATCAAAAGGGCTGAGTGGCACAGTTATGCAGTGCAGATGTTGTACTCAGTCACATTCTTGCGTCTCAATTAAATCATGTTACTGGTGTAGAAAAAAAACTCTCTTGTGAGACACCATAGACCTGTGATCTGCTGTAAGTTTTATAATGAGTGGTGGGCTCCAAAGTGGTGGGAAACTAAGATTCCAGCCAAGATGTTGTGGGGTGAGACATGTGTGAGGAATGCAGCCCACTTCTATTCCCCTAACAGCTGTTGTCACAACTCTACACTATTTTTCTCCAGTCCTTCTAGAACACTGTAGAGCTGTCAGAAGCAGACGTATTTCCACTGACATGTAAACAGCTGGCATCTGTGTGAATACTAGATGTCAGAAGAATATAATCAGACTCAGAGGACAAAGATAACGTTTGGTCTATAAAATGACAACCATGTGACAACCAGCTTCTTATCTAAAGGCTTAGAGACCTACAAATGAATTCATATATGCAATCATCGAATAATTCCAGGAGAGCCATGTGATGGGGTTATTGAAGCAGGAAAAATAGAACATGGAAGAGATGAGAGTGGATACACAATCAACATATAGAAGGGGTGGTCAGGAAAGCCTAAAATGTTAGTGAGTGAAGATAAGATACGATAAGATAAGATAAGATAAGATAAGATAAGATAAGATAAGATAAGATAAGATAAGATAAGATAAGTGTTCATATTTTTAAAAGTAAACTCAAAATGTATCTTTTTAATTTAGCTTTTAATTAAACTTTTACTGTAAACATTACTTTACTTTGTTGCTTTTATTTTTATTTTTAGTTTTAGTTGCAACTGCGGGACAGTGGGGGGTTTGATGTGAAGCACTTTGTGTTACATGTACCATGTATGAAAAGTGCTGTACAAATAAAGTGTGATTGTCTGATTGATTGATAAGATACCTTGTCATGGAAGTTTGTAGCACTCTGGACACCATTTTGAAGCAAGAACACAAAAACTCACTGAATTGGGGTTAAAGCAAACACACTGTTTCATGTAAGAATATTGAGACGACAGACTGCAGTTGTCCAAAGCCTTGCCCCTGCTGTCTGACCAACAGAAGAATTTTCAAAGCTTATATATGTTTAGTCTTTTCCCATGTTAGGTTAACTACAATTGATTAGTTAGGTCTTAATTCCGCCTATGTACACATTTGACCTTACACAGTAAAACAAGGACACTTAGTCAGTGAAATATTCCATAACCTCCTAAGACCCGGCTATGGGTTTTCTGTCCATATTCGTGGACAAGAGTTTCACAACTTTATACAAAAAAAAAAAGAAAAGAAAACTGACCACCACAAAGGACATTCCATATTTTTTTTTAAAAACTGCATCTGAAAAAAGTGTTGCATCATGATGTTTCCGATATAGGCACTTATTTAATAAAAAAACAAAAAAAGCTTGTACTTTGCTGACATTTCCTGGGTCTCAGGAGGTTAAAGAGAAGGTAGACAGTAAGTCTCTGACTCATCAATAAGTGGACAGAGAAGGAAACAACAAGCTTGACATGTTCACAGCAGGTGGTCATATATTATGCAATGTTTAAAATGGGATTACTGGACATTGCAATATTCTACTTTCTTCGTCAACCTCCATAAAACATTGCACTTTATCCTTTATCCTTATCCTTTGCACAGACTCATTCATTGCACTGACTCTAAGCACAACAGTCTCCTTTTGCACTGACTCCTTGCGGAAAGTTAAAGTTCTTTCTTTTTACGATTGTGTTCTTACTATTCTGTTTTACTACTGTTGTTTTGAAGTTTGTGGATACCGCTGGAACCTGTAAATTTCTCTACGGGATGAATAAAGTATCTATCTCTATCTATCTAAAAGATACTCTAAAAAAGCATCCAACATGTGGCACACAACATTTAACATACAAGGCATACAAAAGTTTTGCAGTCGGTAAGTTAAAAAGTTAAATATTTCAGTTAATAAGTTAAAAGTACTTAAATAAATGTTATTATTGTACATCATAATTTCATTGTCTGGGCTTTCAGTGCAGAGTTCAGAGTGGTTTTGGCTTTGGGAAAGAAACTATTCACTAGTCTTGCGGTGCAGGATTTGACTGACCTGTGGCAAGGACTATGGCAAACTAACAAACAGCTATTCAGTTTATTAATATTTGCTATTTGTTAAACAGTCCCTACGGTTGCACACATCGTCCCATTTCTCTACTGCATAGACTCAAAATTGTTTAACACAGCCAATACGGCAGCTCCCATGACCGTCATGAAAAACAAAGGATGAATCCCAATGTGGATCTGAGAGTACAACTGTAATGATGCAAACATAATTGGCAATTTTACACTCACAAACTTAGATTTATTCATAGCATTTTATGCACCATCAGCCAATAAATCACTGGGTACACCCAGGATAGGATCCATTTGTGAAATGAAACATTACATTTAGAGTCAGACCTTAAATCTTCTGTTTTGGTTGAGTCCCTCTTGTTTCATGATAGAATAAAAGTTCACCAAACATGATCATCTTTGCTCGAGTGCAGTATAAAGTCTTTAGTTTTTTCTATATAGTGCTTTAGATTTTAATTTCTTCAATTCGTTCTAAAACTACAGTATTTGGACAAAATATTTGTAACAGTATATAACAGTATTTGGACACATTGCATTTGTTAGAGGAGTGATATTTTGCTTTTTTAAACAGAATTATGCATTTTAAAACATTTCCCTGTGGTCTACATAAACTATAAATGCTCTACTTGGGTCTGAATTCTTCATTAATTCAACTCCACAGGTTCATCTTCAACCCTATTTCTGAGCGCTGGCCCTTTAAATGTAAATGAGCCACTTCAAGCCCCACTCCCTCCAGGTTGTTGACTGTGCTGCTCTGTCCCATTCAGCCACTTGTGTTTGTTAATACAACCAACAACTCAACATTTTAGGTGATGGGCTCCAAGTTTGGACATATTTTCAGTATGAACTACAACCGCTGCTGCTGACAAACAATTATGATGTACTCGGAGAAATGTTCGTCGGATGTCTTGACCTTACTTGTGCAAATGTCGTGATGTAACTAGTTATAGACGTAACAAATTAAGAAGGAATTAACCTTTTCATGCATAAGTCACTCCAGTGGACAGTTATTTCTTCAGCTGTTCTCTTGTATATTATGGGTTTAGTTGTTTTAGTTCCATGTCAGCCAACCCAGTGGACACTTACGCATCATCTCATATCCTGACATTCATACCATTACTGTAACTTTGCTGTTCTTGATAAACCTGATCTGCACTAACATGTTTGAGTGTAAATCAATTGTTATTTGTTAGACAATAAGGTGTTTTTTGCACATTATCTCGATGAAGTGAGGAATTAATAGCAGTAGAATATGTTAAAAAATGTGAGAAGACATCAGATTAGCAGCATTAGACATGTTTTTATTTCATTGTTTTCATATCCCTCTCTGATATTGGGTTTTAAACACATTTCTTTACTTCAAAAATTAAAAGCATGGATATTTTTGTAACTCAACAGAAAAAAAAAACAAACCTTGATGGCATTGTTTTTTTCATGCCTAAGGAGGAATAAAAACACTGAAGAAAAATATCTTGACTAAGGTTCTCACAATTAATGCATGAAAGGGTTAAAACAGGTTTTAGAAATCCACTCAATTTTGCCAAAATGAATATAAAGATAGATTTGCAGCACCTGGAGGGTTCAAATTCAAACTTTTTTAACTAAAGACTAATAAAAGTGGGTTTAGCTAAATATGACCCCTTTAAAACAAAAACAAAGTAGAAAAGAAGTCAGACAGTGCAGACCTCCGCCAAGGCAGATCACCCCCCCCCCCCCGGTATCAACATTTCCTGAAAATTTCATGAAAATCCGTCCATAACTTTTTGAGTTATCTTGCTAACAGACAAACAGACAAAAAGCCACACAGACAAATCCAGATGAAAACATAACCTCCACTAAAAAGTAATAGAAGGGAATGAAGTTGATATATTCCATGAACTCTGCCCAGGAAACATCTCTGCAGACCCATCACACCCCGGTCACCACCTGTTGGAACTTCTCCCCACTGGCAGGTGATACAGAGCACTGTACGCCAAAACAGCCAGACACTAGAACAGTTTCCTCCCCCAGGCCGTCACTCTGATGAACACTTCATGAGCCATACACAGTCAGCACCCCCCTGACTCCAATTCATCCTCTCACAAACATTTGCACTCTGTACACTGTAAGCCCGGATAAGTAGAGTTTACTCAAAAAATTTGAGGCAAGTGATTGCACTTAAATGATTTGAGTAATGATCGACTAATCAATTGGTTTAAGTAGGTTCAGCTTTAATGCTAAAAGTATTGAACTTAAACTATTAAGTAGAAAACACTAAAAGACAAGTTATTTGTACTTTAAATCTGTTGTAAAATCAACCCCACCATCCAACTCAGCATTTTAGGTTACACTGACTAATTTTCTCAATTGCAGTCACATTAATGTATCATTGACAAAAAAAACTTCTTTCAAGTTAATCAAATTCAGAATCCTATTCCTGAACAATAATAGTTATGATATTATTCAACTTATCATATTGTAGCATGAATGGGAGTTAGCTTGATATCATTTGCCAGAACAGAAGATGTTTATAGTTTGCCAAGAATTTAAGATATTTATCATACAACAATAATTTTGGATGAACAGTAAAGCCATTGTTCTTCCTATGGCTCTGACTCATGGTGCAGCTCTACAAAAATACAAAAACAAACACAAAAAAGCCAATAAACACTGCCATACACACATTAAATCCAAATGAACACTAACACCACAACCCCGCTGAACCCCTGCACATAAAAATAACACATTTTCAACAACATGCCCAATACCCACAATGCAATGTGAAAATAAAAAGGTGTGGTCATGACTAAAACTTAGTGATTTAATTCCATTCAACTTAAACTTTTTCGTACTTTCAACTATGTCTACAAATTAATAGAATATACTTAACATTTTATAGTAACTTCATAAAACTTAAATCATTTAAGTGTATTTTAATTAAAGCAATTTAGTAAATACAAATTCTGGGCTTACAGTGTATAACACTGACTCATTTGCACTCTGTACATATTGACAACATCAGTGTAAATAATATATACATAAACATATATTTTAAATAGATCAGATCTCCATACACATCTACTTATTTATTTATATTTATTCTATACTGTTCTTCAACCCATTGTTGTCCTTGTTTCTAGTTGAGTTTGTTTATATTGGGTCTATGTTCAAGTGTGTTTATGCTGAAATTGTACAACGTGAGCTAAGAAAAAAGCCAAATTCCTCGTATGAGTTCACATACTTGGCCAATAAAGTGGATTCTGATTGTGATTCTGAACTCGGGCATGTGTATGCTGCATTATCTTTGTGTGTTTGTGTAGATGGTAGATGGCAGAACTATTACCTGGACGCGGGCCTCGGTGAGTTTGGTCCTTTGGGCCAGTTCCTCCCTGGTGTAGATGTCAGGATAGTGAGTTCTTTCAAAAGCTTTCTCCAGCTCCTCCAGCTGCTCTGCTGTAAACGTGGTTCGACTTCTGCGCTGCTTCCTCTTCAGGGGAAGGTCAGGCTCCGACTCAACATCTGATACTTCATCCATTCGACTGCCTGGAACCAAACATGGAGGGAATGAATGCATTAGGGGTCGACCAGGGCGACGTGTTTTATATCATAGTTAGGATGACATGGAGACAAAAGTGAACCAGACAGAGACTTCCTAAGAACACCAGTCTATCTTTAATTGGAACGGTTGTGTTCTTGTGAACGTTCCTCCCTGGTTTTGCTGTATTTCTGCCATCGATTCCATAACATATTCCCCCAATCCATCACAATGTCACTCTATTTGATTTAAATGCATTTGTACTACTATATACATGTCATATATATTTTCTATACATTTTGTATATTCTTCAAAACTGGGTAAACTAATTTTGTTGAATCCCATATCATGATAACAAAGATGCATTTTCTCACTGTTCTGCCTTTTGCACGTGTTCTAACATTGTGTCTCATCATCTTGTGTGACGCTCATCTACTCAGTAAAACATTTCTGGGGTAAGTTGACCCAGAAGCCACGATTGCCTTTGAGAGCAAATTGACATTAGCGCGAAATGTATTTGCCAACCAAGTCCACACAAGTCACCAACCAGTGCATCCTTGGTTTAAGCTAGGAGACAAGAACATCTGATCTTGGTTTGTGTGAACGTTTAAACCAGGGCTGTCAAACTCCGGTCCTCGAGGGCTGGTATCCTGCATGTTTTAGATGTTTCCCTCTTCCAGCACACCTGGTTCAATTAATGATCATCATGCTCTGCAGAAGTCTGATAAGGATGGAATGGCTTTCAGGTGGAAGAGGGAAATATCTAAAACATGCAGGATACCGGCCCTCGAGGACCGGAGTTTGACAGCCCTGGTTTAAATGGAACAGTACTTAGGCCACGCCAGATGACGTTTCACAAGATCATGAAAACAGAAGAACAGATGAGAAGGTTTACTGAGAGACACCTATTCATTCCCACACTGTAAAAAAGAAAAAGCCGAGAAAACGTTAAATATCAAGGTAACGTGATGCAAGAGATTTTTGAGTTTTCTTCACTACAGTGTTCTCATTGTCCTTACTTTCTTTTCTAAGTTATGAAAGTTGACTCAACTATTAATCACTTGTTGTTACAACTTAAAACTGTGAGTTAAAACAAATATTTATTTTATATTATCAGTACAAAAAAACTTGACTGAGCTAGTTTAACAAACACATTTCTGCTTTATAAAAACATCAAGTTTTAAGTTAAAACAACTCACAACATTTTACATTATCCATTCAAAAAAACCTTGCTTTCTTTTGTCAAAGGAACATACCATTATTACAGATGAGAGGTAGACCTTCCTTTAGGACAGAGGTAGGCAAATCCAGTCCTTGAGAGCTGGTGTCCTGCATGTTTCGGAAGTTTCCCTCTTCCAGGTGTGCTGGAAAGAGGAAAACCTCTAAAGCATGCAGGATACCAGCCCTCAAGGACTGGATTTAAATAGCCCTGCTTTAGGAGAAACCAAATCTTTGGGAGGGGTTGGGATTTCCACACTAGTCTGAGCAAAGCCACTCTGACTCAGGGTGTTTGAAGATGGTCGCTCCAGGAACTCCAGGTTCTGGGTGTTGGGACCTTTGACCCCGTTGGTGGAAGAGGTTTTGGCACACCTGTGTGGCCTGATGGCTGTATGACGTTCTAAGTAGGTACCATGACAGAGGGGAATGGGTAAGACTGTCGCCATGACCCCCCCTGCCTGGTCCAACTGACCAGCTCTTTGAGTTGAAGAGCAAAAATAAGTGGACATAACTAAAAGGGGTTGTAATGTTTTGCAGTGTATATGAATAAAGGAAAATATATGTTGCTGTAATTATATTTGAAAAATGCTCAATAAATAGATATTGAACAAAACAAAGCACAACTGAATGTTATCTGAAATCTTATTTATTTTGTGCCAAGAGCTCCTTTCTTAGACTGGTCCAGTTTCAGCCTGCTGTAAAAACCATGCTTCCCTCTTCCAGCACACCTGACAGTCGTTCTCAGGCTCCTGCAGAGCTTGATGATAGGCTTATCATTTGAATCAGGTGTGTTGGAAGAGGGATCCATCTAAAACATGTAGGATAGTGGCTCTCCAGGACCAGGGTTGGTGACCCCTGGTCTAGTTCAATCTTGTTCAGACCATGTGTGCATGTGCACGTCAGTCAGTCATCTATGGGGTTTCCCACTGGTTCCCAACTTGACTCAAAAAATCTATTCAAAATTGATAATCTTTGTTGTGCTGTTTAGAAAATCTCAGTTGGGACAACAATGAGAGAAATTTGCTGGGCAGACAAGTTTTTGTAGGTTTTAAATGGAAAGCTTTATTTCTGAGTCGGTTTAATTTGAAAACTTTAATGAAATCAACAATTACTAGTTATCGTTTTTACAGTGCAGTCTTCCCAGTGTCTCATCTGGCTGACAAACTCATTTAGACATTTAGAGTACAAATGAATAAGAAGATCTGTACATTTCATCCCATACTAGATGAAGACATCATTAGAGTAGATCTGTAAAGCCTGGGGAGGTCAAACACCCCTGTATGTTGCCAAAGGAAATACCAAAGAAATAAATATTGGATGGTAAAGAGGAACTCAAGGAGAGCACTTCTCTGACCTCCCTCCAGTTACAAATATTTGATTGAAGTACTTCACCCTCAGTGAGGTGAGCTGAAGACGGACTATGTCTGGACTGCTGTTGGTCTGCATATCCAACAGAATTATACATTTGGACACTGCCTATCCATCAGATACTGACTGATATGTTCACGCTTTGAGAAGGTTTTGAGTTCACTGAGCTCAACTTCTATGAGCTTGAGTTAGTTCCTAATAACTGTCTCCTGTCCACAGGTCTTATCCTACTGCTGCTGCAAAAAGCTAAACTAGTCCAGGTCTGACAGGTCCACTATATTTAATTATGGTTTATTTCAGACAATTACATGTTCACAGATAAACTGAGAGCAGCGATTCTATGCACTAGTGTTTACAGTTTATAGTTAATTTGCAACACTAGTCCTTTTTTGGTAAATATAGAAAAAACTTTCACTTCTTCTGCTCCATTTATATATATTTTATGTTAATTAAGTTTATATCAATGATTATTTAATCATATATTCTGCCTATGTTTAAGTATACACTGCCTAGAGATAGTGAGGGTAAAGAAGCCACACTGTCTGCAATCTAAAGGAGGTTAAGACATCCTGATCAAATATTGACATTAAACATCTATTTTGGGAAGGCTGGGAATCAGGTATTGGTGACTGAAAACCCACATTATTGATGTGGTAAAAATGAAGCACTTTAAAAACAATGTGAACCATTTGACTGTCAGCTGACAGTCAAGACTGCCTTCAGAAAAAAAAAAAGAAGAAACATTCAAACTGTTCAATAGGATCTGTTTTCACTTCCCTTCATTTAATTTAATGTTATTTTACATTTACACAGCAAAAATCAGAGTCTTACCAAGTGTATTTTTCTCATTTCTAGTCAAAATATCTCATTACACTTAAAATAAGACAAGTCTATAATATCAATAGGATAAGTCTTACCAAGGTACTTTTCACTTGTTCCATTGGGAGATTTTTTTTTTTTTTTTTTTTTTTTTTTTTTTTTTGCTTGAATTAAGCAAAAAAAAATCTGCCAATGGAAGAAGTGAAAATGATCTTGCTTAATTCAAGATTTTTTTTATTTATTTATTTTTTTGCTTAATTTAAGCAAAAAAAAAAAAAACTCCCAATGCTTCCATTGGGAGTTTTTTTTTTTTTCACTTCAAGTGAAAATTATCTTGGTAAGATTTCTTGAAATAAGATTTTCAAGATCTATTGTCTAAAAATAAGTTCTTATATCTCACTGAAAGTTCCTCTTTAGGTGATTATGTCTTATTTTAAGTGTGATGAGATATTTGGACTAGAAATGAGAAAAATACACTTGGTAAGATTTTGATTTTTGCAGTGTACTGTGTATGTAAGTGTATCTAATGATAAAGATATCTTAATCTTAATCTTACTGATCTTCAGTGTAAATCGGTCAGCTAACACACGATAAGGAATAACAAAGAAATCAATTATTACAAATGATCCTAAACAAAGAGCCTGAAAACTATATCACACAGGGCCAGATCACAACAGAACCCTCATCGGTGGACCTCTAATTCAAATATAGAAATAAATATCCCGTGTTTTCAGCTTTAAAATCACAGTTTGCAGATTTACTTTCAACATTTCTGCTTTTAATGATTTGATTTCTGAAGTAAATTTTAGCCCATATAGTAAAGAAACTCCCAGCATTCCCCAGGGATGGATGTTGAGAGTGTGAGTAGGATAAGGAATGCTAATCTCTTTAGATCACCTCTACTTGATGGCCTTGGGTCAGCCCTGACAAACATAAGCAGCATGAATATTGTCTGCTAAATTTATTTTACAGCAGATTTCATTCCCACACAATGTGTCCCTGCTGCTGTTCTGAAGAAGCAACTGGAGATTATCTGATGCACGCTAGCTGTCCATTCAAATATAATGCTGTCTATGGCTTACTAGGTAGGATATGATGAAATGTCATGTAATGTGATATGTGAGTATGGACGAAGACATGATGTAACTGTTGCAATAGTAAATGAAGTGTGTTTGTACCAGGAAAATAAAAAAGGTGTTGCTTCTAGCATAACTCAACAAAACTACAGTGAGCAACAAAATATTCAACATTTAAGAGTCAGATTGACATAAAAAGTACCTGGACACTCTTCTGCAAAAGAGATTTTTAATGTCAACGAGTTTTTTCCTGGTTAAATAAAGGTTAAATACATACATACATTCAGGGTGGGGAAGCCAAATTTACAATATTTTGAGGCAGGGATTGAAAGACAATGTATGACCAATTAGTTTATTGAAAGTCATGAGAATTTATTTGCCACAAGAAAACTGACATAATAGAAAATGTTTTTATTCTATGTGTCCTCCTTCTTTCTCAATAACTGCCTTCACACACTTCCTGAAACTTGCGCAAGTGTTCCTCAAATATTCAGGTGACAACTTCTCCCATTCTTCTTTAATAGTATCTTCCAGACTTTCTCATAATAGTTTTGCTCATAGTCATTCTCTTCTTTCCATTATAAACAGTCTTTATGGACACTCCAACTATTTTTGAAATCTCCTTTGGTGTGACGAGTGCATTCAGCAAATCACACACTCTTTGACATTTGCTTTCCTGATTACTCATATGGGCAAAAGTTTCTGAAAAGGTATGGATAATAGTGTTAGGTATGATTATGACATCAATATATGCTTGGTTTCAAAACAATTGACGTAGTGCCTGCTGAGAAAAAACAACTAAATGTTCATTGTAAATTTTGCTTCCCCACCCTGTACATACATACATAAATGATAATCACAATAAACAATTAATGGATTCCATTTATATTTGTGATTACTTTGGCTGCCAGTAATGGTACTCAAGTACTCAGTTCAGAATTTGGAGTCACTGTCAAATTTTAATAATATTTTTCACTTCATGTTATTTAGTTATTTAGTTACTTAGCTTTGTTTAGTTTTATTCACTGTAAGCCCAGATAAGTTGAGTTTACTTTAAAAATTTGAGAAAAAAATTAAGTAATAATTAATGAACTTTTTAAGTACATTTAACTTACATTTAACTAAGATTTTAAGTTAAATATACTTAAAAAGTTCGTAAATCATTACTTAATTTTTTTTAAGGCTACCGCTTTTCTAAATTTTTTAAAGTAAACTCAACATATCTGGGCTTACAGTCTCCCCCACTGAGAAAAGCAACAAGTCAGCTAGCGCACACCTATAGCTAAGAGAAAATGTCCATAGAACAGGTCGATTGAACTGGTGGACAATAA
Organism: Sphaeramia orbicularis; assembly: GCF_902148855.1. Lineage (NCBI taxonomy): Eukaryota > Metazoa > Chordata > Actinopteri > Kurtiformes > Apogonidae > Sphaeramia > Sphaeramia orbicularis. Next base: position 46,996,913 of record NC_043963.1, read on the forward strand.
AACAAAACAACACTTTGGGCAATATGGATAAGCCTTTGCTTCTGTCTGTCCCTTCTCAAACTGTGTTTATGAATTGATTCATATGTACATTTATGTTAATTTTTTTGTATTTTGTTACTTTTTCTGCGATTAATGACCATTGACGTGTGCATATGTAATTGACTTCTTGCTTTTATTGTTTTATTTGTTCTTTTTTTTTTTTTTTTTTTTTACTTCAAAGTTTGAGACAAATAAACTAAACTAAACAAATAATCGTCGACAGCCACTTTAGAACTTCTTGAGTTGCATCTTGTATGATAAGCACTGAAACTCCTATAGCAGCTACTCTTTGTAAAAGTACTGAGGCATGTCCAGACATGCATGGGCAGGTGACAATTTATGTGGTCAAAAGAAAAAGAGGTGGGGTCAAAACTAAAACTTATTAATTTATATCTATTTAGCTTAAATGTATTCACACATTTGACTACATCTACAAATGAGGTGACTGTACTTAATATTTTCTAGTAATGTCATCAAAGTTATATTTTTAGTGCATTCTAATTAATTTTTTTAAGGATATTTGACATCAGTGTTTATTCAAAAGGGGACAGTGCATATTGATGAACATATAAATGTAAATATGTCTGAATTAACCAAAAAGCCCCTTTACATCTGTAGTCTGCAGCAGGTTAGAAGAAACAAAAATAATGCAGAAGAAAAACAACACATGAAACAGTCTAACATCGCACTTGAAGGGGTGAAACTGGATTTAGTCAAAGAGTTCAAGTACCCTGGGTTAACCTTAGACCAGGGGTGTCAAACATGCGCCCCGGGGGCCAAAACTGGCCCACCAAAGGGTCCAATCCAGCCCGTGGGATGAATTAGTGAAGTACAAAAATTACACTGAAGATATTAACAATCAAGGATGTCAAAATAAATTTAGTTCAATTCCATCTGAATTGGGTCAGACCAGCAAAATACTATCATAATAAAGTATAAATAACAAAAAACACATATTTTTCTCTTTGTTTTAGTGTAACAAAAAAAGTAAAATTACACAAAAATGTGAAAAACCTGAACAAATATGAACAACCGGAAATGTCTTAAGAGATTTAAGAGTAATTGTACCAATATTCTGTCTGTTATTGAATGTTTTGTGTATTTGTAGATCCACTGTGATTTGTACGTTGTAATACACATGTAAACATGAGAAGCTGAGGCCAAATAATGGCATAAATTGTTAAAACTGCACTTTTTTTCTTAATAAATTTCATTTTGGTCATGGTTCATGTTTTTCCATATTTTTTTAAAGGATAGTTTGTAGATGTATAAATTTTGATAACATAATCTTACTTTTTTCACTCTAAAACATAGAAATTAGACATACAGATTTTGGAATCGATATGATTTATGTATTATTATGTTATTATTTTAATGATCCGGCCCACTGCAGGTCATATTGGGCTGTATGTGGCCCATGAACTAATATGAGTTTGACACCCCTGCCTTAGACCCAACATTAACATTTAAACAACACATAAAGTGACTGAAGAAGCCAGCAAATTTTGATGTGCAAAATTTTAAAGAAGTCAGACCCTTTCTGAACCTACATGTTGCTAAGATGTTTTTACACTCTATGATTTTCTCTCAGATTGAATACTGTATAACTTCCTGGTCACTTGCTGCTGGCACAACACTCAAACCCATAGAATCACTTTTTAAAAAAGCCATAAAAATATTTGACAAAAAAAAAAAAAAAAAACATTTAATTTTCACCACTGCATTGTTTTAGATAAATATAATTTAATTTGAATACTTCTGTGAATTTTAAAAATGCTTGCCTGATATGTAAAGTCTTACATGGACTTGCCCCTCCTTCTTTAACAGATTTTATCATATCCCAGTCTGTCAGTGGGATGGTGAGAGTGGGAGACTGGGAGGTGCCATGCAGGTGCACTACTTTTGGACGAACTACACTTTCAGTCACTGGAACTGAATATTGGAACAGTTTACCACTCAACATAAGAGACTCACAATCATATGCCTCCTTCAAATCACAACTTAAACATTGGATGGAGAAAAACCAAGCCTGTGACCATCAGTAGATTGTTCTCACTGTGTTGTTCTGTGTGTTTTTATGATATTTTGCCTTTTTGTCAGCTGTCTTTCCTGTCACCTGCCGAGGGACCACAGATGGAAATTAGCACTGCTGCTACAATCTGGCATGTTTAAAGCTGCAGTTGTTGTAGATGTTCATTAATATCCACTGTCCCTAATAGAATAAATAAATAAATCAAAACTGCACAGCAAAACACACAATTCACAACACACAATGAAAATCCATGCTACAGGACAAATAAATGTAATAATATACAACATTATATATTGCACATACTGGTATAACATTAATGATGACAGATGTGGTTCCTCAAAAACTAATGTTTAATATAGGGTTTAAATGCATTGAAAGTAGTACATTCTCTTATTACATCTCATTTTTTGCTACCTCTCTGATTTATTTTGTTTGTTGTTTTTTTTCATGGCCTCCTTCACTTGCATTTGGACCTCATGTTGAGGGTACCAGAGAACTACCACTACCAAAAGCAGATTCATCCATTTGGAATCAACTCCATTTCTCTGCTGTATCTGTCGTAGAGGACAGGTCACATCTGGACATGAATCTGCCTGTCAGTCAGTTGGCTGATTACTGTTGAGTCGTGGAGGGACGACATTTAACCCATAAAGAACATCCACCAACGTCCAAAGTCATGTACTGATCTAAACTGTTTAAGGTTTAAACTGTTGATCCACTAATCCTGTCAATCCATGTAAATAACTGGTGTAAAATGCAGTTATTCATCTTTTCATGGTCATCAGATATGACCCATTTGGACGTTCAGAGGCTCCGTAGTTACCGTGGAAACACCGTCATCTTCTACAACATTGATACACCAGTAAAACCCATGGAGTTGGATCAATGACAGTGAATGGAGACGCTTGTTTTCTGTTCAGTTAATAATATATTTTGTTGAAAAAGTAACTTTTTTCTTCAGTTTTCTCTGTTTTTGATATAATAACCCTTAACTTTAATCTGAGCTTTTATTAACATCTACATGATCAGTGAATCAAATATAGCAAAACACATGATCTTCACTGAATCAATGCAAAACACAGAGTATAATATTACAATAAATGGTGATAAATGACTTCAGAAAGGGTCAGTTTAGAAGGAAAAATCATATGGGAATGGCCACAGAAGTAGAACTGGGTCTTTATGGGTTAAAATGGGTCTAATTCCTACATAGTTTATTCAATATTTGTGTTCAACCCTTTGAAATGACGCTGACAGTTCACACTTCACTCACAACTTGATTGCCTCATATCAAAGCCACTGTAAAGAGGAAAAAATTGTGTAACTCTCCAAACACCTCTGGAACTTTAATTGCAGGAAACATCACTAAGGATGGTGAATTGGGACGTCTTACTTTTTTTTTTTTTTTCTTAACCAGTAAAGACCCAGTGTTACTTTTGTGGCAGTTCCCAAATACATTTTTCTTTAGATTTCACCTTTCTTAAGTGATCTATCACCATTTATTATAATATTATCCTCTGTATTTTTTTTTTTTTTTTTTAATGAAAATCATGTATTTTCCTGTATTTAATTCACTGATCATGTAGATGTTCATAGACACTTAGATTAAAGTTGAGGATTATTATATCAGAAACAGAGAAAACTGAAGAAAAAAGTTACTTTTTCAACAAAATATATCATTGACTGAACAGAAAACAAGTGTCTCTATTCACTGTCATTGATCCAACTCCATGGGTTTTACTGGTGAATCCATTTTGTAGAAGATGACAGTGTTTCCTCGATAACTACAGAGCCTCTGAACGTCCGATATCTGATGACCATGAAAAGATGACAAACTGCATTTTATACCAAATATTTACATGGATTGACAGGATTAGTGGATCAGAAGTTATTAAATATTTTAGATCAGTAGATGGTTTTGGTCACCAGTTGCTGTTTGGGTCTTTATGGGTTAAATTCTTATTTGTAGTGTCATAGTGAGAGCAGCTGAGAAGATGCCTGTTAGTGCCTCTCTTCCCCTGAACTCCCTCCCTGCTCTGCCCCCCCTCTATCCCTCACACACTCAAACCCTGAACTCTGGACTCTTAAAACCTGTTGATCCACTAATCCTATCAATACATTTAATAATTGCGGTAAAATTCATTCCATTCATTCATTCCATTTACATTCATTAATACAATCAAGTTGGAGCTGTAAAGTATTTACCACTTCGCAATATTTCTTGAAATGTGTTCAGGGACTAAAGATATCAAGGGTTCCTCATGCAATTTTAGAAACCAAAGTTTAAAAAAAAAAAAAACAAGAATAAAAGGTTTTTGTTGTCACATTTTCAGTTTGAAGATGCACCATATATTCCTCCTCTGTGTCAGACTTTTGTGATGTAAGTGTGGTTTTTCTTTATTTTGTTGAAATATGCACAAACATCCCTGGAAAAGTTTCCATCTTAAAGGCAGCAGGTTTTGTTAAAAATCTCAATGTGCTTTTTAGTTTTAACTCTTTCATGTATAGTGGTCACTACAGTGGACAGTTATTCTCCAACTGTTCTTCTATATATTCGTGGGTTTTGTTGTTTTAGTTCCATATCAGCCAACACAGTGGACGCTCATGCATCATCCCATAAAACGCAATTCAGTCCATTACTGTAACTTTTCTGTTCTTGATAAACCTGATCTGCAGTGATATGCTTGAGTGTAAATCAATTGTTAATTTTTATTAGACTGTAATTAACAGTTGTTGTCGTTTTTTTTTTTTTTTTTAAGGTTTTTTTAGTTTAGTTTTCCATATCACTTTCTGATATTAGGTTTAAATACATGTTTCTTTGCTTCAAAAATTAAATGCATGATCTTCAGCTGAGTGGACATTTTTGTAACTCTTTAAAAACAAACAAACAAGCAAAAACCTTGATCACATTGATTTTTTCATACCTAAAGAGGAACAAAACACTCAGGAAAATATATTGACTAAGGTTCCATAATTCATGCATGAAAGGGTTAATGGAGCATCCCAGAAGTGATAGTGACCTTGGCAATGACACATTATTTAACAGAAGAAGGTACTTAAATATGAAATGAGGCTTTTCTGTTCATTTCATTTTCATTTATTTATTTTTTTTTTGTATTTTCAACACTGTCCCAACTATTTCTCATTTTGCAGTTTGTTTTGTTTGAATCTTGTTTTTGTCTTTTACATGTTTAACCCATTAAGACCCAGTGCTACTTTTGTGGTAGGATATTTTTTTCTCTGTATTTAACCTTTCGTAAGTGACTTATCACCATTTTTTGTTATATTATCCTCTCTTTTTTTCTTTTTTTCCAGTGTAAATCATGTATTTTCCTGTATTAAATGTACTGATCATGTAGATGTTCATAAAAGCTCAGATTAAAGTTAAGGGTTATTATATCAGAAACAGGGAAAACTAAAGAAAAAATGAATTTTTCAGCAAACGTATCAATAACTAAACATAAACCAAGTGTGTCCATCCACTGTTATTGATCCAACTCCATGGGTTTTACTGGTGAATCAATGTTGTAGAAGATGACGTGTTTCTACATTCACTATGGAGCCTCTGAACATCTAAATGTGTCATATCTGATGACCATGAAAAGATGACAAACTGTATTTTACACCAATTATTTACATGGATTGATTGGTTTAGTGGTTCAGAAGTGGAAGAACATTTTATTTCAGTAGATGGTTTTGGTCGGTGTCTGTTTGGGTCTTTATGGGTTAACGTCATATATGAAAGGGCACCAGGGGATGGCCTTTCCAACGTGTTACTGTTCCATTTTATAAATTTGTCCGTCGTGAGACAAATAAGCATGATCTTATTTTATCTTATCTCAATAGAAATTGCCCATGGACTTCTGTTTAGCCTCATGGTAACAGGAGAATATTTGGGGTTTTTGCAGTAGCACAGTGGTTCCCAACCTTTTTTGGCTCGTGACCCCATTTTAAAATCACACATTTCTGCCGACCCCAGACATTCAAAACGGAGACTTTTTTTTTTGCTAAAATTTATTTGTTTTTGATCATGTTATAGTTTGCTATATTAGCAAATATAATTTTAGATGACATTTAAGTCTATATAATGTATATTATTGTGGATGGAGGCAGAAAAGCCAGGTGTAGATTACTGCACAAAGGGAGACTTTTATTTTCCTTGGTCAGGATATGTACAGTCAGTCCAGCTTGGATTTACAAGGCTGACAATTAACACTGAACAAACAAGAACTCAAACTATAAATTATGAAAGAGTGGCAGCATCAGAACCACAGTGCTTCAGTTTCAGCTTCACAGTTTGTCACGTCTTTTATGGATTGTGATTGTCTTTTTATTAGTATGTTGTTGTTTTTTTTGTTGGTTTTTCTATTTTTTTTATTTTTATTAATTACTAGAAATTTCAGGCGACCCCATGTGGGGTCCCGACCCCAAGGTTGAAAAACACTGCAGTAGCATTTAAGGTTACAGTACTTAAAAAAAATAAGGTTCAAAAATTAGCCTCAAAAATCAAAAAGAGGTGTCCAAATATGACAATTACACACTGGTCAGATATCCTATTATTTAGTGTTGACTTTGGAGAGTTGTAGACTATGAATATCTGATCTTTTTTTTTTTTTTTTTTTTTTTTTTTTTTTACTAAGGTGTGTATTCATTTTGTGCAGAAATTGGTAAATTGGTGTTTGTGAAAAAAGGAAATTGAGAAAAGACAAGGTCCATCAGACTTGCTACACAACAACGGGGTCGGTTGTGTAGTTTAATTAAACAAGGAATTATGGGATTAGTGTGAAGCTCCCATTACAATTCACTGGAAGAGTCTCGGGGAGAATATCTTTTTGTACTCCCACAGTTGCCCCCCTTGAAAGCTCCCACTAGAGAATTCTCAACGGATTACATGTGGCCGCAGGACATGGTACTGCATTAATTAAATCAATTCCTTCACCATTTCACTGCCTGCAAAGATTTGTTTTTTTTTTTTAAATCCAAGGTAAAAATAATCATATATATTTATACACGCGTTTCTTTAATGAAAGGCTTCATATACTGTATACAATATGTCTTATTTGTTGCTGGTGGGTTGGTAGAGGGATGTGGGGGTGGGGGGATGCTGCAAAGCAATTTGGCACTAACGCAGCGTGACAACACTTGAGGCTCCAGCAGTGGGCTGGGATCACTTTCCAAAAGACACCTCCAAGTCCTCCGGGTGCTTCTGTGACAGGGTGGACTCTATTTGATTTCCCTCCATATGCAGCTGGGTTTAGGGGAGGAGAGGTGGAGCCAGTCGGGGGGTTAAAGCGCTCCTTCCTCACCTTATTTTCTGTCTTTGGCGCTCTGGCCTTTTCTCTGCCAGGCCAGTGGGTGTGCTTTTATTTTGAGTCTCCTTCTCAGACTACAGTCACTGTTATATTGGCACTGATGATAGAAATAATTGTATTTCAAGTGCAGAGGGAAAACCTGTGTATTTAAAATGCAAGTCACACAAGTACATATTTCAAGGAAATCCTCACATCATGGTTCAATTAGTATTTGGACAAACAATAGCTGCAGTTCAATCCAGCTGTTTTAGTTTAATTTTGGATTCTGGCATTAAAAATATATGGAGAAAAAAAATCAATATATTGTAAAAATAGATAAATAAATAAATAATCACCCTTGGAAAATGTGGAAAAGTTGTTACATGAATAAAATGTAATTGAAAATCACCACCATACCTGTGTTTTCAGGCCATTGAAAAGCTACTCTGTGACATCCCAGTATTGTCGAATCATAGGTGTTGACACTATTAGAAGGGTTAAATACAGAGGTCATAGGTCACCCCTAATTATCAATTGCTGATCAGACTCTGTCAAATGCAACTGGATGCAGTTCTACTGTTCGCCATAACAACATGAAACGGCCTCAGATCTTCTGCACTAATATTTAGTCTAAGAGGAGACATCTGCAAACATTAAAAGGTGACCCTGATTTTGTCTTCTGTAACTTTAATTAAAAAAATTTTAAAAAACACACAAAAAAGAAGAGACAGTAACAAAAACAGGGCTGTGTATGAAGAACTCCAGATAAAAATGTTAAACGCTTTGACAAATATTGGCTGAGTTTAAAACATTATATGATCCAGACCATGTGCAAAATCTAAAACCAGCTAAAATAAATTATTATTCTATAATAGTGCTTTTTACTGGAAGGTGTATGTGTAACAACTGATTAGAATGAGAATGATTTTATAATTAATTATGTAGCCACATCATATGTAGTTAGTTACTCCCCAGTAATGTTCCCGGCAACTGGGTATTTTTTCAATAGGTTTCCTTAAAAAAAAAAAACATGGGTGGTGGGGGCAGATAGCGCTGAACTGAACACTTAGAAGTCACAAGACGATTATGCTCACAAAATTACACTTACTTTAAACATCTAAAAGTGATCCCTGATTCCTGAATGGACACAAAAAACCTCCTGCTCATATACGTTGTTTTTCTCAGACTGCCAACAGCTAATTCACTGTGACATACCCATCCTATTATGTGCAAATACAGTCATAATGGATTTAAATACCATGTTTTAATATGTATGTGTGACAAAACCTCAACAATAGGTGAGGCAGCATTTTAACCACCACTATTACTAGAAAAAAACATACATAATATTCATATTTTTTTCTGATTTTGCCATTTCAATAAAGATTTTTCTAATATGAAACTTCAACATTTGCATTAAATAAGTCGAGGATATAAAAACAACATTTACCAGTAACACTGAGCTAACTCTGAGTACAGCTGGTGCTCTATGGAACTTCAAAATAGCCTTGAGAATCTCTACAGATGTGTGTTGGGCAGTCCACTCTTCATTTGCACATAAATAATATGTCCTTTCTTTAACACTGTCTTTCCTGTAGAGCCTTTTTCAAAACTAGGTCACCTGAGAATGTGTTTGAAACCCAGAGCTATAAGCATTCCTCAGAATGATGGGACATGTAAATTGAACCCAGCATTGTGCATGCTGCGTAAGCGCCGATGTCCATGCAGCCATGCTGGCAACCTTAACAGCGTTGGTCGTTTGGTATCGCATGCTAGCAGCAGTGCCACGCTTTCTATGGTTGACAGCAAAATGAGGATCCCCGTGATGGAGGAGAACAAAGTTTGATAGCCCGGTGGATCAGCAGGGTCAGCGCCTCTCTGCTGCTCCCTCCAGCTCATAATGGGAAGCTGAGATTATGGTAATGAGACAGACGCCTAGAGCCGATAGAGAGGCTCAACCTGGACTTCATCTTTGTCTGCAGCAGATCCTTCGATTGGCATGAAATGTCTTATCAGGAGGAAGGGAGAACAGCGCAGCTCCAGAAAAAACATAAACACACACAAAACATGCAAGGCACTCAAACCAACACACAATAGAATACGTCCACTCACACTAAACTATTCTTGACGCAGTGATGAATGATGAAAGAGCAAATAGTGAAATGACTACACGACTACTGCACTTCGGAATAGTTCCACACTGTAAAATACAACTGTTGTGCTAACAGATTATTCTGTGTTAGAACAACTGATTACTTGACTTATTGTGATAACACAAAAATACAAGTTAAATGTGTCTGAAATGTTAATTTAAAATCCTTGTCTGACAAACTTAATAAAATCTGTCGACTTCACTTCAGTGACAGTTTAAGTGAGTGGGCGGAGTTAAGCCCTGCGTCGTTGCATTTTGGTGACGTAATGTCCAAATCAAGGTTATAATAGTTTTGGATTTTTCATTATAGTTTAGTTTTATCTAGTTTTGATTTTTTTTTTCTCTAATTCAGTTAGTTTTAATTAGTTTTTAGAGCAGGTTATCTAGTTTTTATCAGTTTTGTTTTTTTCTAAATGCTTAGTTTTAGTATTAGTTGTAGTTTTTTCATATCTTTTGTCTTCTTCTCCGTCGTATTCACATAAATCCCAGACAGGACTCTGCTGCTTTCTCCCAACTTTAGTCTCCATGTTTCCAGGTAGAGTAGGGACCAGAAGATGACTGGAAACCACAAGTGACAAGAAGTGACGGACCGTTAAATATCATATGGTGCCAGAAGACAAAATTGCTTGAGGGAAATAAATTGATTTTATATCAATCCGACACTGACAAAGGCGAAAACGAAGGGAATTTTATTCAGAATTTTTATACGTTTTAGTTAGTTTTGTAAATACACAATACAGTTTCAGTTAGTTATTGCTTTTTTTTTTTAATTATAGTTTTTATTTATTTCAGTTAACGAAAATGTTTTTACAATTCTAGTTTTCGTCATTTCGTTAGTTTTCGTTAACGATAATAACCTTGGTCCAAATGCATCACAGACAATTGGCAAGTGTCTTTTCCAGTCATGAACTTATCGTCGCTTTTTTGCACCTTATTAAAGGTGGGAATACATTTTATAACTCAATTTACGCATTTATTTTTGAAGAAAGTGCTTCAACTGTATGAACTTCCATTGTTTGAAATTATGGAAGCAAAAAAGATTTGGAACTTTGTATTTTTTAAACTGAAATTGCTGCAGCTGAACTGTTATAATAATAATAATAATTGCTATTATTATTATTATTAGTAGTAGTAGTAGTAGTAGTAGTAGTAGTAGGAGTAGTAGTATCATTATTATTATTTATAATAGGAAGAAGAAAAATAATGTTATTATTATTAGTGTTATTATTACATTTTCAATTATGCCTTGGTTTAGCTAGAGATAGAGATTTGTAAAGAAATGGAAATAATCACACAGTTAGAAATAAAGGTAGAAGATTATGCTTTTCATTTAGTCCAGACATGGACATGGACATAATAAGAAGATCCCGGTTAGAGTCCAGCACCAACCAACCAAACTGGTGTCTACAAAACTAAATTTTTAATTCAGCTGAATTAAAATTTGAAGTTCAAACAGCTACCCCAAGAGTTCAACTAACACAGACAGAGATAAACACAATAAATGAGACAACATGATATATGTTCAGAGAACGAGCTGTGTTTGTTCATTTGACATAAAAATTTAAGACAGCCCTTTACCTCAAGTTGAAACAACACATTACATTTTACAGCGCAGTAGTTATATCCATGCTTTCATTTTTAACAGAAGGGGCTAGTATCATGACACATATGCACAGTATCTTCATCTACAAAAAATCAAATTAAATAATTGTTGTGCATTTTCATTCAAAGCCTGTTGTTCATTGTTCAATTATAATGGAACATTCAGATTATTTCATAATGAAAGCTGTAATTCCATTTCTTCACTGTTGCAGTGAGAATGATAAAACCATCGGGGAGCCTGATTTATCAGCGTATTAATACCCTCTAATGTTTTTTTTTTTTTTTTTTGATTCAGAGTGGCTTCTGTGTTCCTCTGAGCTCATGGCTTAAATGAAAGGCTTCTGTTTGTGACCTTCTCTTGTTCTGAAGAACTAATCTGGATTCAACTTAAGTTTGTTTCATGTGATTAAATAAATGTTTCCCTAAACACATGAGTATGACAGCTGCTTTGCACTTGAATTAGAAGAGTTTTTTTTTGAGCCCCAAGTGGAATGTGTAAAGCAATACTGAGTATGACTTGAATAAAACACACAAAAAAAACATAAATAATGCTATGTTTTGTTTTATTTTGTTTTGATCTTTTTCAGCTTTACTGCTATATTCAGATCATTCCTATGCTTTGACACAGGTGTAAATGTTGCCACACAGGCAGGAGAGTAATTCTGCAGAGATTCACTTGGAGAATAAAACACTTAAATTCCAAGAAAATATGCAGAAGACATAATGTAAATGTTAATGTCATAAGTATATAGTCATTTTATTGTGTAATAGATTATTCCTAACTTCATTCTCTGTTAATAAATGTTTTTCATGTTTCTGAACAAACATTTTAAGATTACAATTATTTTATTTGCAGCGTTCTACCTCTAGATTTAACTCGTGACCAAAGTTCAGCCTTTAAACAGTGTGTTAATGAATTATTAATACAGACTGATATGAAAATCTTTGTCGTAATAAAACCTTTGGCAACAACTTTAATAATAATCTCACTGAGGGTGAGTCTGTCCTTTTATCCGGTTGCTCTTCAGGCTCAGTTATGACATCAGTTCTGTGATCTGATGACATGACAGATGGAAACATTGTTCAGAATAGTGACGCTCCTGTTCCAGACTTTTACCAAGATATGGAAACAAAGACTAAGGGAGCTCTGGAGAGAAGCATGAAAGTAATTATGGATCATTTTGGAAATCATATTAGTTCCAGTATAATTACAATCAGGATCTGCTTTCAGTTTTGCACCCTGGGCTCTGGCCAGTGCATCCAAGAACTTCCAATGAAAACCCACATGGACAAAATGGACAACTGACGCATCAGTTTTACCTTTCCACAGCTGTTGTATTTGTACAAACGACAAACTGAAAAATGAGTCAAAGTCAGTTTTTACTAATGACATGTTTCTGTCTGATAAGGATCTCTGTCTGCTCAGCCTCAGGACACTATTTAACCACCTGTTTGATCTCCCAGCCACTTAAACTCAAGGTTTTCACACCATGACATGTTCCTTCAAACTGGAACAGCACAAATGAAGACCAGCAAGAATCCACCACTGTCTAAGTCAGTGGATCCCAGCATTTTTTTGCTTGTGACCCCATTACAACATTGCAAATTTCTGGCAACCCCAGACATTTAAAATGGAGACTTTTTTTTTTTTTTTTTTGCTAAAATTAATTTGTTTTTGATCATGTAATAGTTTGCTATACTATGTTGCAAATAAACGTTAATTTTAGGTGACATTTAGTCTATATAATGGATATTATTATGGACAGAGGTAGAAAAGCCAGATGTAGATTGCTGCACAAAGGGAGAATTTTGTTTTCCAGGATATGTACAGTCAGTCCAGCTTGGATTTACAAGGCTGACAATTAATACTGAACAAACAATAACTCAAACTATGAATTATGAAAGAGCTGCAGCATCTGAAACCGACCACAATGAACATTTGACAGATAAACAGAACCACAGTGCTTCAGTTTCATCTTCACAGTTTGTCATGTCTTCTATGTATTATGATTGTGTCTCTCAACTCACCATATATTTTTTATTGGTAAGTTGTTGTTGTTTTTCTTTTTTATCAATTGTTAGAAATTTCAGATGAACCCATTTGAATTCAAGGCGACCCCACATGGGGTCCTGACCCCAAGGTTGAAAAACATTGGTCTAAGTAGTGGATTAAGAACTAAAAATTCCCTATTAATTCACTACTGATTTACACCAGGTAAACTTACAAAACAACATCTGCTAAAAGTACACTGGATGTACTAGATAGCATCATAGCATTGCTACATTAATACAAGTTACTGGTTTACAACAAGACCCACCTAATAGTGAAAGTATACCTGGTGTCTGCTGACAACAAACCACTCTGTTGGTAATAATCATTTACAGTGTGTTGTATTGCTGCACATGTCCACATAAGTCATATAATTGAACTTAACAGCGTGTGTTTTTGTGTGTGGCTGCATGTTGTCGACATGTAATAACCTGTCATGTTCAGATGGTGAAGTTTACAAAACTTATTCGAAAGAAACTAGACTACATCCATGGAGGCTGTGCAAGGAGCAGGTAGGTGGTAGCTTTAGTTACGTACCGTGTATGTACTGTAGGTACGTAGCCTGGTCAGCCATTCGATTTTCTCAGTGTATTCAAAACTGAGAAAACAGTCTGGAATTGGGCGATCACTGTGAAATACGCATCTATTCTATACGACCAATCACTAGTCTGGGGGGCAGGTGTTTTGTAATTCTTTTTGTCGTGAGTCAAAGTCAGTTCCAAGTCCGCACATCTCTTTACAACTGTTGTCAGTCGTTTACTTGATTCAAAAATAAGGATTGAATTATAGATTACACCAGTGTTTTTCAACCTAGGGGTCGGGACCCCACATGGGGTCGCCTGGAATTCAAATGGGGTCGCCTGAAATTTCTAGTAATTGATTGAGAAAACTGGAGAAAATGCCTATGTAAAAATCTGCTTTTAGGTCAAATATTTGAGTATATTTTTAATTTATTACAATATTGATTTTATATACCTAATATTTGGAACCAATATTCACTTTTAAAGTCTTTGAGAAGGTTTGTTAAGCATCTTTGTGTGAAATAAATTATATACATTTTTCAAATCGGATTTTATATTTTTTGTGTATTTTTTGTCCTTTTGTGTTGATATAGTAGGTTAAAGTGAAAAAATAATAGGCAGATGAAATAGATGAAGTTGTGCTGAAAAAGAAGATCCCAAACATGGGTATAGTAAACATTTGTTTATATAGTAAATAAAGGCAAAATCAAAACAACTCAAAAACAGCCAAAATAGGCTCAGATCACTAAGCGTTCAGATGCTGCAGCTCTTTCATAATTCACATTTTGAGTTCTTCTTTGTTCAGTATTGATTGTCAGCCTTGTAAATCCAAGCTGGACTGACTGTACATATCCTGACCAAGGAAAATTAAATTAATTTCAGCAAAAAAAAATGTCTCTGTTTTGAAAGTCTGGGGTCACCACAAATGTGTGATGCTAAAATGGGGCCAAAAAAGGTTGGGAACCACTGGATTACACCCTGAATTCTCAAGTTTCTCTGACAAAAGCGACAGTAATCATTCACTGAAGTTTCTACTTGACCACCACCACCGCACGCTGTGATGGAAACATGCTGAGGTTTGTTGACATTAGGGATCTGCTCATAGCATAGTTACATCATATCTGTCTTATCTGTGATTGGTTTACTCTGCACCTGTAAGTCCCGCCCTCATATTTAGATTGAAGCCTCACGATTCCAGATGGATTTGTCAGTGAGAAAGACAGATGGTTGGCCAGGCTAGTAGGTATGCAGGCGTTAGTTAAAGAAGGGGCTGGTTTTAATGCACGGTACCTCCAGGCTAAGTAATATGGATAAAATAATACTTTTCAGCGTCCTGATTATTGACTGTATTTGATGAATCAAACAAAGATATGGATGCTTCAGTGTGTTGCGTAGTGACAGACTCAGTCAGTCCATTTGTTTCAGTTCAGTTGTGTGTCATGTTGTAATCCAGCGTGTGTCCAGCTGAGTCCAGTCCAGCTTGTCTGGTTACACTTTTACACTGAAACAGCATCTTCAATGATTCAAAGATGGGAAACTGAATATCATCTTTATTTGTTTTCCTACTCTGACATCCCATGTCATTACAAAACATTTTATGCCTTATTTCATCCATCTTTCTCATTCGGTTTCATTGGTTTCTGTTGTGTGTCGGCTACCAGTCTGTGCAAGAAGACAAAAATGTAACTACTACTACTTTGTGTTCAAAATATATGAAAAGAAGAGAAAGAAAATTTGGGGTATTTCAGTGTTTTACTGTATTGTATCGAACGGTGACAAATAACCAAGGAATGTATTGAACTATGATTTTTGAGTACGGTGACACCCCTGTGCAATTCCATAAAAATGATGGAAAACACATGATCAAATTAAAACAAATACAAATTTACTGCCTGGTATTACATTTAAAATTTGATTTCCCTTTAACATTTTTGGTCTGTTTGGTTTTCATATGTGTTCTTTTTTCATTAAATGCTACAAACTATTATTGCACATCAGTCCAAAGGCAGCCGGTGTGGAATATGGTCGGCATAAAGACTCAAAAAATGTAGCCTCCATGTTGTCACTTCAATTGCTGATTAGTGAAGAGTGAAGCGAGGGGAGCTGCTGCCCTCTGTTTTTTCGTTGTCTTGTCATGGCTTTGAAGGCTCTTTGGACCGTCAGCTGCCTCAGTAACAAAGTGGCTCACCTTAAACAACAGAGTCCCAAAAGGCTTTTTAAGACCAATAGAGGCGGCACCCCAGGGGGCCGGAGCTCTGAAAGAGCACCAGCCGCTCAAATGCATTCGGGAGGCCTTCAGTAAACACTTCCAGAACAACTCCCTAAAGTTCAGCGGCCAAGCAAAGCTGCCTGTATAATGGTGAATTAAAGAGGTCGAAAGGTGCTTTTTTTTTTTTTTTTTTTTTTTTTTTTTTGAAATACCCTCATGCACTGTGCATGTGTCTGGTAATGCACGCCATTTGCTGTCATGTCAGCTCTGGAAATTAGAATATAACAAGACTCTTTAAAATGTTTTCTCAAGGCAAACGCCTCACAAACCCTTTCAGTAGTATTGTGTTTCTCTAATGCAGCTTACTGTAATATAAGCTACAGGTTTTTCTCATAAATGTGAACAATGCCATATTTTTTATTTGACTTGCAAATTTTAATGCTTGTGCTGACAATACAGGGCCTTGAATTGAAGGTCTGATCATTCCACTAATTGAGTCCAAAGCCAAAGTTTTAAAAAATTATTCAAAAAGCACAAAAGAAAATACCACAAAATCTTCCAGTTGGCATCAGGAGCTGCTCCACCAACAAAGGCCTTCAATTCAAGCCCAAGTGGGCAAAACTGAGCTGAAGCCGAGACCAGCACAGCACAGCACTGCTGCCGCTGTCTCTGCATGCGCTACCATTCACACAGTTCAGCATTGTTCTTGCCTTTGTTCCAATACAGCTCCGACACAATGGTATTTAGTCAACAAATATAAAAAAAAAAATGTATAGTAAGCAGCAGGAATGTGTGCAACGTAGGCAATTTTACAACGATGAGTAAAATATTTGCCAAAAGATTTAGGAACTCTGCACGCCGCGTAATAGAAAGAAAACTTAAAAAATAACAACTTGTGTTGCAGGCTGCAGGCTGCAACCATAAACATATGGTCACAGACAGAGCTATAGGAGCTTTTACAGGCACAGTGTGTGCTCCGAGTAAATGCTACATAGAACTGGCACTGAACTCAATCCAGCCCACACAAAGATGCTGGCTTTATCAGGGCATTATGTCTTAGCAAACTGCTATTAAATGCAAAGTCTTTATCTCCTTTCCTCCTCAGGCACTGGCATGCAAGTGTCTTTATTTAGTAGATTAAAAAATATACCCATATAAACAAAAATTGCAGACTGTCAATATAAACACTGATAAAGATTACAGCTGGGAGCAAACATAATAATAAGAGGCACTCTTAAGATATACTCGACATAGCAAAGCCCTCAGTGGACAGCTGCAGGCTTAAAAAAGCAATTGCATAAAGTTTTAAAGAGAGATAGAATAATCTTATTTTGGAAGAAAGTAGATTAACAATCAGAGAAGAGTGAAGATGAAGTGTTTTGTGTTTGTTGACTTTTCTTTCCAATTTTGGTTTAAAAAGACTCATTCGGAGTCTGATAAATTTAAAGATTGGGGGAATGGGTGGAAGTGGGGAAGGATTTTATCTGCCTTATCACTCAAACATCCTCTTTGCATGACGATACCACTGTCCCTTTAAAGCCAATGGAGACCACAGAAAACCCTCACAGGGCCTTTATTTATGGATCATACACGGTGCATAAGGACCGTCCGATTAAAAAAAAAAAAATCTATTAATTGTGATGTATGTTTATATTGTGATAATCCTATTAATCACGGCTTATGTTGTTCTTTTGTCGTCTGAGTTTATTTTGTTCAGCCACAGTTAAAACGCTTGGTATGTCTTGTTGGTTCATACAAACACTTTCTAAAATGGTTTAAAATCACCAAAAACATATTGTTTGTGCTGTAAAATGACAACTATTTTGTTACAGTGCTAGCATGAAAGAGAGAAAAAAGTAGAATAGAAGAATAATTGCTTCAGGAAAAAAAAATGCTTTAAATCACAAAATCAAGGACGACAGATGCATCTCTGTTTTGTGTGGTTTTGTCTTTTACATCTTAAAGAAATTATGTGACATTGATCATTACAATTGTCAGTTTTGACTGTAATGAAAATGTTTATTGCATAATATTTGTCGGCTGTGTCGTGCACTTGGCAAATAAGAAATGCAAGTAAAACCTCAAAGAAAGATGTAAATGACTGTCGTTGTAAAAGGTTAAATCTGACAGTGGGCGTCGACTATAATAAACACCAGGACAGGAATAGGCCAGAGGATGCGTCAGTCGGTGCAGTGACAAACCCCGCTGTGTGAAGCTGAGCGTTCCATCGCTTCGCTGGCTGCCTCAAAATGGCTGCACTCGAAGCTGGCCATGACTCTCACAGTTGGTGGAAAGGGAAGAAGATGTATGATGTGTTTACAGCGTTTGTGGAAGTGAGGGAAAAATCACAAATATGGCAGTGAAGAGATTTCAAAATAAAGGGCAAAAGAGCAGAAAATGAAAGATTTAGGGCCAAAATGAACCAGAGCGGACAGGGTTAACTACTTATTAGGCTTGAAATGCATGAACAAGCATTTAATCGACTAGTATTTTTCATGCTGAAGGGTGTTCTGTGTCAACTTGTAGACCTGTAGATGCCACAGAAAAACTGCACAGCTGATCTGAGATTTAATCACAAAAATATCAAATACCTGATTTTGTCTCGGTGCGTATAGCGAATCACAAATTACAATAACAAAGTGTGTATTGGTATTGTAACCATCATTTTTATAGTAAACACATTTTGTTTCTGAATTTCAAGGTTCAAGTTTATCCATTGTATTTGCATCTATACGTACATATACATATACAAAGCAAATATAATAGAATGAAAATGAACTGAAGGTAATTGATGGTGATAATCTCACAGAACTCAGTCTTTCTCTCCTCTCTTCCACTGTCTTTTGCTTAAAACTTTTAAAAGCCACAAGCTAAAGACAAAAATTGGGAGAGATTCAAATTAAGTGTAGAATATGCACTTTGGCCTTACACCTCTTAAGGTCCACGACCTTCAACTCAGATTTAAGGTTTAAAATGTGTCATCCCCAAGGCTCACTGGAACAGTTTGCATCTGATTGTCATGCAGCTGGATTGTGGATCGTTACTTCTAAGTTTGTAGCGCTGGTAGTTGCTTCAAGTGAAGGGGGGCAACCTATCCCAGGTGGAGGACTTTAAATATATCATTGTAGGATTGACTGTAAACTGGTACAACTTCTGTTGTGGTGTGATCATGACCAGAGCTCAGTGGAGAATACGGTCATAAAACCAAGCCCCCAACTATGAGTCAGTCCATATCTGTACCTTCACCCTCAGGGATACATGCAGTTATTTCATCTCCCTGTTGTCCTGGCAGCAGCTGGACCTCCTGTTGGGGAGTTGGTGGACGTTTCAGGAGACGGTGAGGACTGTCCCAATACTACAAACCAAATGTCTTTGATCTTTAGATACTGTTCATGATTGCGCTTTAGGATTCATCAGTGGTTGTAGTCACCTCACTCACCACTGAACTGTACGATAAAACTGAGGGGCCTTCATTAAAGGTTCACCCATTGGTTGACTCCAGTGGCGGCTGCTCGTCTTTCAGACAGGGGAAGCTCATTGTCGGCTTACATCAAAAAAAAATTGTCAAGTTATTTAAACATAAATTCGGCCCTCCGTTCCTTTTTAAGAAAATGGTCAGTGACCTTATCGTACCAAGTACGCGTCTTTTCCAGGGACTTGATAGCTAGTTCACTCCAACCTAGCCAACAGTATGATTGATTTAATTATCTACAAAACAATATTAAACTCGAACAAGAAATAATTAAAGTACGTAACTGAAACAAGAAAATGTTGAAATTATGTTAAATTGAAACAAGGAAGTGCAATTCACAAGCAGAATGTGCGACGGTATTAAACTGAACTCTGTCAGTGAAGGAGTAGATCTCAAAATAGCTGTCAATCAAACAGGATTCAGCCTTTCGACTGATCTTCCAATCAGCACATGGAAGCCCGGCATCCAGCCCGGCCGAGCTCCGCCCACAGCTCCATTCACTCCCAGAGACACTGAGTGTCTGGGGGCGGGACAACATCGTGGCATTTATCCAATTACCGTCCAGTTTTGAGGCAATGAAAAAAACAGTTCCACTCAGTTCCACTGAAGTGCATGGACACTGAGCGTCTACGAACAAATGCACTGAGCAGAGATCGAATGAGAAAACAGTGCAACGGGAATGTATGAGAAGTGAACAACATCGAGTCCGCTGATTTGTGATAAAGCTGATTCTGAACGAACTCGTCTTTGAGATGAACGTATTCTAACACATTTGTAGTCAATGAAATGTCAACACAACCGTAAATATTTAGCCATTTAATTTGAGTAATTTTTGGGGAAGATGAGCATCCCTTGCAGTCTATGAGAAATCGCCTCTGGTTGACTCTGATCTACAGGTTCTTCTTGGGTTGGTGCCTTCATACCTATCTACTCTCCTTCTAAGAACCAATAGCCATCATGCCTTTACAGACATGTGATATTTATCATCTGAATGTTCCCAGGAAGCCTTCAGCTGTGCCCCCCTGCCTGAACACTTTTCAATTGGAGACAAAAATACCAGAACTCATTTCACTACAAGCTTTTTATACCGTCTTAGTGACTAGGCCAGGGGTTCCCAAAGTGGGAGTCACATGATGGTAGCTGGGGGGGGGTGTCCCTAGATGATTTTCAGAAACCTCTTGATGTGATCCCTGAAGTGATTACGACTGATAAAGGGCAGTTGTGGTACCTGTACTTTCAGGAAAGCATATTGATGTAAGAAATAAAATATGTAGAAAGTGCTTTTATTTTGAATAGGCTGAGAGCTTAGTTTAACACCATGCACATTAGGTCATCAGTGACGAACAGCTGAGGCACTGCTGGGCCTACAGGTTTGACTAATGGTGTCATATTAATTAAAAAAATAAAAATACACATAAAAAGGCCAATAATGTTGTAAAACAGACATATTAACCTAAATAAACAATACCATAAACCCCCCTTGAACCCCTGCACATAAAACAGAACACAATGAGTAAAATGCCAAGTACCCACAATGCAATGCAGTTAATATGCCACAGTATCCAGCGTTTCCGCTCATAAGGTTCCGCCACACCATACATTCGATACAAAAAATCCTTAGACTTATTATACATATGTATATATGCGTAAGTATATGTATGTATATGTATACAATAGGCCAACTATTTTCAATAAGAAGCCACTCTGTGCTGCTGTACAATCTTTATCTCTGTATTTTTTTTACCCTCTAAGAATTATGCACATGCTCCAAACCGTCGGGCATACACAACCGCATTCTTTTCAATGTAAACATCCAGTAATGGAACCAGTCGTACTGAATTTACCCCGTTTATTTATCATTTACTATAGTAAACTTCACTTTATTTGGATATTCAAAACTACACAGTTAATGGGTGTAAGAATAAAACGGATGTAAAACCAGCATGCTGCGTGCTGTACCAAATTTACCCATGTAGTGCACATGTGCCGAACCTTTCTGGGGTAATCGGAAGATCAGCACATGAAGGGATGTTTTTCTACACTGAGTAGAGCAGGCCTACTTATTGAATAATACTTGTGTGACTCCTGTGCGCACTTTTTTTATGATTCAGTCACTTCTGGGATAGTTTGGGTCGCCAGCCTCTGGAACTGTCATTTTGGGGGTCATGAGTTTAAAAGTTAGGGAACCCCTGGACCAGACAGCAAGAACCCTTTGGACAGTGCCTGTGTTTTTAATTGTCTGCTGACCTCAACCAAATGATGGTGACTTAAACTACATTGCTTTTTTAAAATTTTGTCATACCTTTGTTATTACTTTGTGGTATTACTAAATTACTGCCTGTTTTTTTTATTTATTGTTATCATCAAACTTTTAGCCTGTTTTGCATTATGGTGTGTGTGCTGCTGACCTTTTGGCCAGGTCACTCTTGTAGAAGAGACCTTGATCTCAGTGGGACTTTATCTGGTTAAATAAAGGTTAAAAACAAACAAAAACAAAAATAATGGCCTATAGCAAGTCAACCCCATCTGCAGGTTAGCGCTGCTGTGGTCTGAACTAGCCTGTCTCAACTTGTGTGCAGCTTACAGCCGTTCCTCAACTCACAGTTTGTCAAATCACCAGCGGCAGGTTTTAGAACACAGTGTCACAGAGTTTTCTCAGCTGTTGTGAAGTACTGCATGATTATCAGTCATTTCCTGGTATAATCCTGTCTCAATAGTTTTTGTTTTCTTTGCTTATTAGAGCCAATACCAACTCCTCTAAACAACAGAGACAGAACAGATGTAGAAATGTTCAAATATCTCCTATTTATTTTCTGCACTGTTTCATTAGTGCCAGAAATGAAAATGTAGTAAACTTGAAAATGCTACAGGTTTAATCCAGCTCCAGGAAAACCTCAAAACTAGGCAGTGAAAATGTAAGTACAGAGAGTCACTGATCTGGAACTGATAGACTTGTTTCATTGCATTGGTGCTGATCTTGTGAATCTTTGGTCTGAACTCATCTTAAGGATTTTGGGAAACAAACAAACAAACAAACAAACAAACAAACAAACAAACAAGTACTCGAATGACGTAAAGATTCCAGGAAGGAACTCACTGTTTAAATCACTCTCTCAACACTTTGAATAACTCCAGGTGGGATTGGACTTTCTAAGTTATCCTTAAATAATCACGTCTTTAGGTGTTTACCATTAAGGAATCTTTGTAGGTACTTCTTAATCCATCAGAACTCAAATTCCAACCCTGGTCATCATTAAAACTGATGCCAGATTTGATGCCGTAGGACACAGGTGTCAAATATGTGGCCTGGGGGCCAAATCCGGACAGCCAAAGGGTCCAATCCAGCCCGTAGGATGAATTTGTGACATGAAAAAATTACACTGAAGAAATTATCAATCAATGTTGTAAAAATCATTTTAATTTAGGTTCCACATACAGACCCATTAGGTCTCATTTGGGTCAGACCAGCCAAATACTGTCATAATAACCTATAAATAATGACAACTGCAGAGTTCATCTTTGTTTTAGTGAAAAAAGTAAAATTACATGAAAATGTTTATATTAACAAACAAAAAATATGAATAACCTGATCAAATATGAACAACTTGAAATGTCTTAAGAGAAGTAAATGCAATTTTACCAATATTATACCTGTTACTAAATGTTTTGTGTATTTGTAGTTGTAGTGTAAGTTGCAATGCACATGTGTAAATGATAAAGTGAGGCAGAATATTGGTAAAATTGCCCTTGTTTTTCCCAAGATATTTCAAGTTGTTAATGTTTTTTCAGATTTTTAAGGAAACATTGTGGATGTAAACATTATCCTATTATAATTTTTCTTTTTTCAGTTATTATTCGACTGGTCCAGCCCACTTAAGATTTTATTGGGCAGAATGTGGCCCCTGAACTAAAATGAGTTTGACACCCCTGCTGTAGGAGGACCATGTTGGAGTATTTATGGGCTGTGAACAGGAGCTTCCAGGACTGTCGATAACTTCCACCACAACAAGTGTCTCACTTCATCAGAGTCTGTACAGAACGTTGATCCTTAGTCCTACTATGTCCCACATATGGAGACATTTTGTTTTTGGAGAGGATGCATTATTTCAAACACATTATTCCCAGGTTTAAGTGTCTCAAAAATTTTAGCTCAATTTTCAGAATACCAACAAAGGAAAATTGTTCAGTATATAATTTATTATATTTGAGAATTTTATATTATAAAATGTCAAGAAATATGTTTAAACTAGACAATACAGCTGAAAAGTCATAAAAAATATACATTATATTGGAGAGAGTTTTGATTTTATAAGGAAAATACTGTTTATTTGGTGTGTTTTTTTTTCATTTGGTAATTTATTATGGTGTACATGTCCTGCTTTTCCAAACATTAAATCAAAAGGAACAACATAATTGCCATTTTAGTTCTTATTCAACTTTATTCTTGTTATTTTTTGCATCAAGAAAATAAAAAATGTGTTGAAGAGATCTAAGGAGTCAAAATGCACCTGTACTTAAATGTTTTAACATACTACATTGATGGTATAGTTTGGGGACTTTAATGCATGATGTAAGTAACAGATGAACCAAGGATGTTTGTTTTTACATTTTTATTATTATTATTTTTCTTTAATAAATAAATAAATAAATAAATAAATAACATTTTCAGTTATATTGACATTATAATGACACTGTCAATCTAAGTCAGTCCCTCAGCATTAGAAACATGTTCCTTTTGCCACACAAATTTTGTGAACTCAATAGATTTTCATTTATTTTCATTTATTTTCTTTATTTTCACCACATTACTGAACACAGCTGATATTAGATAATGATATTAGAGTTTGTAGACAGTGTACTGTATGTATTGTCCGTTTTACTCCTCAGTGTCTTCAATTATCATTATTTCTTTTAATGTGACGCTTTTTTTTAATCAAATGAATTAAAATAATATCAACCTTTGGAAGTCTTACTACTTTTGCATCACTATGAAGAGAAGAAGCACATGTGTTTAGTTCATCCTTCAGTTATCATTTTGCTTGGCATATTTCCTTTAGACACCTGCTGCCTGGAGTGGCTGTAAGAAGCTCAAGGTTTATACTTTCACCCAGAAAGCAGTAAACACAGCGTAGTAAATGTGCCACAGCAAACCCTCCCACTGCAGATGTACATTTATTCAAAGCAGAGCATTAGAAATTCCGATCAGCTCAGCAGCACAGGGGAGAAGCTTTCCTTTCAGTGTCTGGCCGTTGTCCAGCTCAATCGTGTCACTTTGAGGGAGTCTATTCAGAGGTATTCATGCATCTGCCTCCAGGCGACAATGGGTGCCACTTTAAAAACTGTCAGCTTGCTTGCCTCAAGCCTTTGGTTCATATTGTTGCTTTTTCTTTAATAAACTTGGAGGAGTTCATCAACTCCTTCAATGGCAAATGCAGACACAAAATAACAGATGGGCCTCTCCACTCCTTATACTATTTTCTTCTTGGCTTGTAAGTAGCTGCCTGTGCATGGGCAGGGGCAGGTTATTTCAGGAGGCGAACAGAGCTGACCACATGCTCATCCTCCACACATGTTTGGTTAAAGCTGATCACCTTACCCCTCCAGGTGTTTCCTTGTATGATCAGACTATAGCATCATAACTGATACCAATAATGCAATCATACACAACATGTATTCAAACAATAACCAGGACTTTTTTCTCAAGGCCTGAGGTGCTGTGGATGCACATCAGAGGTAAATATACATAAAATATACATAACTGTTAGACAATTATTTTTACCATATTTTGTTATAGTTTGATATTTACCCTTGAGGTGCCAGATTTTTTTTTTTTTTTTTAAGTTTTCAGTTTCAATATTTAGATTTTAAAAAGCTGTCTGTCTCATTCACTTAGGCTGTTTGTCACAATATTGCAACTTAAGTGCTTAAAGAGTTAATTTGACTTAGGTTGTTGAATAAAATGTCTCGGGTGCTGCACTGAAGATTTATAAGAGCAGGAAAAACCTTTGCACTTTCATCTAATGACACAGGACAAGACATATGTGCAACCAATAATAATGTTATCAATTTAACAGATCATGGTCAGTTTCATTCTCTCACATCAATCACATTGTTGTCAGTGGCTTCATAAGAAATGTACACACTCACATGTGTATCATATAAATACATATGTGTGTGTGTGTGTGTGTGTGTGTGTGTATAATAACATGACACATTTGGCCAAAGTATGATAAGAAGATGTGAAGCTACTGCGAGGATTGTATTGGATATTTAGACATTCTGTCACTACATTCCTATCAGTGGGTTCATTAATCCACCCAGTACCCAGGCCAGCAGCGTTATTATCTAGGATGGATTTCTGAACAATGTTCAGGTCCCATTATGACCATAGTGCCTGTTAAATAAGTGGCGCGAATTATTTTGTATTCAGTGAGTGAAAATGGCCATTAATCCACTTTCATACCTTTCAGTAGCATCAACATTAACCCCCCCCTCCACTCCCACCCGAAAAATTTGCAGTGCAGTAATCTGTGCAGTATTTAAGGTCATTTGATAGCCAATTACATTGGATGGTTGCATTTGATGAATGTGATTTCCTCCATGGTTTGATGGAGAAAACCATGAATAAGCCATCTAATACGCAAGCACACAGAGACCTCTGCGTGGAAATTTTAAACAGGATTTTAGAGACGCATTCACCGGCTCGCTAAAATAATTCCTTCCACCATCCCCAGCACACGACCCTTATACTCACTGCTAATTGGAATTATCACTGACACAATTCCATTTGATTTTTGACTACATCACAGTCTTTTTTACAACAATTAAAAGCAGCAAAAAATATGTTTTGTTTTATTTTTTTGTTATTTAATTACGTGGTATAATATTTATCTATGTGAATGCAAATATTGTTTTATTTTTTATGTTATGTTTTATGTTTCATTTCTCACATTAAGAGTACCTTTAAGAACACAGGTTAAATCCTTATGTTTTCTGGGAACCTGTGGACTTGAAATATATATTTTAGGAATATTTAACTGTAAACACTGTGGGCATATTTTCTATGATGTTCGATTTGAAACCCTTTTTATTTTAGTGGAATCACATTAACAGAACATATGGGGCATTGCCTCACATATATACATAGACAACACAGCATATTTTACAGTGTCTATTAAATATACATGTAAAAATCTATATATTTTTCCAAAGCATGGGTGGGGTGTAGGTCCTGTAATATATAAATAACTATTTACTTTTCAAGGATGTTAGGATATTTTATGTTGTTTATAGAAAAAATGTGGCTTTGATATTGAGAGGTTCTTAATTAGCATTAAATTTAAGTCAAATGATGTTTGTGGGTTACAATAATATCAATTAGAGTCAAATAAAAGAAAACACAGATTGAAGATGGAGAAGGAACCTTTTCTGACTCATCTTTCTGCAGTTAAATCATGGGCCACGAGAGCCAGTGAGTTAAATTAAAGAGTGTCCACGCTGAATCCTTACACAGCGCTGCCAATAAACCAGTCCAGTATAAAATACCAAACTAACCTCTGAAACTCTTTATTTTGTCTTTTAACCCATAAAGACCCAAACCTCCCCTGGCGACCAAAACCATCTACTGATGTAAAATGTTTAATACCTGTCGATCCACGAATCCATGTAAATAGTTGGTGTCAAATGCAGTTTATTGTTTTTTCATGGTCATCAGATATGACCCAATTGGACATTCAGAGGCTCCATAGTTACCGTGGAAGCACTGTCATCTTCTACAACACTGATTCACCAGTAAAACCCATGGAGTTGAATCAATGACAGTGGATGGAGACACTTGGTTTATGTTCAGTTAATATCTTTGCTGTAAAAGTCACTTTTCCTTCCATTTTCTCTGTTTTTGAAATAATAACCCCCAACTTTAATCTAAGCTTTTTATAAAGATCTATATAATCAGTGAATTCAATATGGGAAAATAGATGATTTTCACTGAAAAAACACAAAATACAGAGGATAATATTGTAATAAATGATGAAAAATCAGTTAAGAAAGGTTAAATAGAGACAAAAATTTATTTGGGAACTGACACAAAAGTACCACTGGGTCTTTATGGGTTAAAATGTTCCTTGTATTTTTTATATACAAAACATATTTGGGAGAATGTTATAGCAATCACTGCAAATGCAAATCCAAGGGATGATTTTAAGAAAACCTTAAGGCTTAATAGGGAAAATTCAGATAAATGAGAAAAAAAAAAAAAAAAAAAAAAAAACAAAGATGAGAAAAAATGTTCCCCCGACAGGCTTTGGACTCCTGTGTGGACCTGTGTCCCTGAGGCGTCGTTGTTATGGGACTCCCTCCCTTAATGCACTGCTCTAGTAATGAGCTCTTCATGTTTGGAAGTTCTCCACAACATTCGCAGAGGGCTTCATTAAAGACCAACCAAAGTGCTGACATTTTATGAATTTGTTGTTGCCATATTGTGTGCGCTATGTGTTGTGATTTCTCTGTTTGCCATTGTCCTGTGTGTATCCTTTGTAAATGGACTGCTAATGGGATGCACAAGGCTTCTGACTGCCCTCAACCCCATTTTGCCTGTTTGCTCTTTGTGCACCGCTCCTCTTTTGTTCGCTGATCAGCTTCCCATTGGGTCGCCAGACAAGATTCTTGGCATTTGTCGGTGAATGAAAGGAGGATTAAGGGATGGCTACTGAACACTCCATGGCAAAGGAGTGGGCTGCTATTCTACTATTCAAAGCCCCATCCCAGTTCAGCGGCTCCCCTTTATATATATTTGTTTTCTCAAAGACATCACTGAGAAGACCAAAGTGCTACATGAAATAAAAGAAAATCAACAAGTAGGTCAGCCCCACCAAAAATGCTAATGGGTGTTGAAAAACAGAAAAACACTGCAATTAGTAGCATTCAGGATCCTAATGTGAGTGAAACACAAAGTGATTTGCTTTAACATTTGTTCTGTAAATCCTCATTTAATCAACTTCTAAACTGATTTATTACTCAGCCCATAAAATGTGCCTTCAAGCCTTCAATCCCTTTAGACTGTCTGAACCCATAAAGACCCAAACCTCCAGCAGCGGCCAAAAGTATCTACTGAACCATCTATTGATCCACTAATCCTATCAATACATATAAATAATTGGTGTAACATACAGTTTGTCATCTTTTCATGGTCATCAGATATGAAACCATTTGGACGTTCAGAGGCTCCGTAGTTACCATGGAAACACTGTCATCCTCTACAACATTGATTCACCAGTAAAACCCAAGGAGTTGGATCAATGACAGTGGATGGAAACGCTCGGTTTTACGTTCACTTATTGATATATTTGCTGGGAAAAAAAAGTCACTTTTTTCAGTTTTCTCTGTTTTGATATATACATATGTATGTATGTATACATATTTTGAATTAACTCTGAGTTTTCATGAACATCTAAATTAAATACAGGACATTAAATCAAGGAAAATATATCATTTACAGTGAAAAATGCAAAATACAGAGGATAATATTATAATAAATGACGATAAATCACTTAAGAAAGATTAACTGGAGAGAAAAATTCATTTGGGAACTACCACAAAACTTGCACTGGATCTTTATGGGTTAATCTGAAAAGGTTTATGCTTATGAAACAGAATATTTTGACTTATTGCTTGACATGTCCCTCTAGTCCAAATACAAATTCATAAGGATAACTTTTGCACAGCGACAATTCCAAATTTATTCTGAATTTGATGGTTTTCATGTTAACAGTATATTCTGTTTCTATCCTTCAAATGAGACCTGTGTCCAAATAAAGCCTTTTCATGTTGGATATAGTAATATTATTCAGTTTTATAAGTATTCTATGGACATGTACACAGTGCACTCAGAGTGTGTGTCACAACTGCAATTTGTACAGCTATTTGTGACACATGTTTACTTAAATATGAGGTGAACGATCAATGGATTCAATGGCTGGGGTAGAAATGGATGGCCAAAAGAAAAGCACTGTTTTGGTGGGAAGGGTAAACACACCGACTGTAAAACACTATGTCTCTGGATCAACAGGTGTTTGGATATGTTCGGTCTTCTACAGATGGTGGGATGCCGAGTCCACACAATGAAGACTATGAAGAAACATCGAATTGCAGTCACACAGTTAAATGTTAGCAGGTTTATTAGTAACATATTTGTTTCTATTACTCATGTAAACATAGTCCTGGTATACTGTCTTGTATAATGTAATGTATTACTATCAGATTTTAAATGACATGTTACACAAATGTGAAAAGCCTTTTGAAGTTCACAAATGACACTGTTTATATCATACAAGTGTAGTGATACGAAATAATTAATTTGTAATAATGATACAGAGGAAAACCCATTTACTCCTGTTTTCCATGAATGTCTTATGAAATATCTAAAAATCTCAAATGAATAAACTGAAAAATGTTCATATATTAACCCTTCCATGCATGAATTATGAGAACCTTAAGATTTTTTTCCTGAGTGTTTCTATTCCTCTTTAGGCATTAAAAAAACAATGCAATTGAAAGAAAAATGTATGAACTTATTTTTCATGGAGTTACAAAAATGTCCACTCAGCTGGACACCATGCATTTAATTTTTGAAGCAAAGAACATGTATGTACTGATATACTGTGTGAAAATTACGAAATAAAAACATGTTTAATGCTGCTAATCCAATGTTTTGTCACATTTTCACATACTCTAATACTAGTTATTCCTTCATGGAGATAATATGCAAAAAAACCCACCTTTTTGTTAAAAAAACAACTGTTAATTACAGTCTAATAACGCTATCAAGCAATTTTTTTACACTTAAACATATCACTGCAGATTAGGTGTATAAAGAACAGCCAATTTACAATAACGGTATCAATTGCAGTGTATGGGATGGTGCATAAGTGTCCACTGTGTTGGCTGATATGGAACTAAAACAACAAAACCCATGAATATAAGAGAACAGCTGGAGAATACCTGTCCACTGTAGTGACCACTATGCATGAAAGGGTTAAATGAATCAGATAAGCCTGAAATACATTATTATTATTATTATTATTATTATTATTATTATTATTATTATTATTATACATGTTGATTTCTTCGACTTTTCTATAAAACAGTTCATTTTTTATTAATTTAGACATTAAGGCAGGGGACACCCTAAACATGTTGTATGTTCATTGTACAGATCTTTTTTGTAATATAGGATTTTTGAAAAATTATATTCCATGCCTATATAATTATAAAAACCTTTCTTCATGTTTTTCTACATTAACTGATTCATTATAATAATTTTTTTCATGGTCCTCGTGGTATTTTAAAAGTCAGAAATCCTGCTTTACACGGCTGTTCCTCTGTGTTCTGATTTTTTCCCTCTTTTCTTACTTCTTGTAGATGTTATATGTTGTTTTGATTGACTAAGAGAAAATGATCAACAGTGAACATGTACAGACTAGTGATGACAGTAATCTTAAATGCTGACCTCAGCAGAGTTGGTGTTATACATGTAGACTTATACATTCAAACATGTATATATCTGTCATCATGTGTTAATCTGATCACACATTAAAGCCATAAAAATAACACTGAGGTTATATGTTTGTTCTAAAACCCAGAGTAGGTTTTGTCTCCTCAGATCTTCACAAGATTTGACTGTTTTTTTCTTCCTGTTGACAATGAAAAAAATAATAAAGCCGAATAATTAAGTCACAATTTCTTTTGTTGATTTTCTGATACGTCTTAAACATTTAGATGTAAACCTGACTTTAACCATAAAGATCCAGAGCTACTTTTGTGTCGTTCTCAAATGACTTAATTTTAACCTTTCACAAGCGATTTATCGCCATTTATTATATTATCCGCTGCATTTTGCATTTTTCATCATGTATTTTCCTGTATTTAATATCAAATTTAGATGTTCATGAAAACTCAAAGTAAATTCAACATATTATCCTCTGTATTTTGCGCTTTATCAGTAAAAATTAAGTATTTTCCTGGATTTAATTCATTGATTTTGATGATATTTATAAAAGCTCAGATTAAAGTTGAGGGTTATTATATTAAAATAGAGAAAACTGAACGAAAAAGTGAGTTTTCAGCAAAATCTATCATTAACTGAACATAAACCAAGCGTCTCCATCCACTGTCATTGATCCAACTCCATGGGTTTTACTTGTGAATCAATGTTGTAGAAGATGACGGTGTTTCCATGGTAACTACGGAGCCTCTGAACGTCCAACTGGGTCATATCTGATGACTATGAAAAGATGACAAACTGTATTTTACACCAATTATTTACATGTATTGATAGGATTAGTGGATCAATAGTGATTAACAATAGTTATTAAATATTTGTGATCAGTAGATGCTTTTGGTCTGTGCTGGATGTTTGGGTGTTTAAGGGTTAATCTACTCGAACTCATGTATTACCATCAAAATAAAATTCCTCTCTCAATATTTGAGACTGGGACTAAAATACTGTAGTTTTAGTCCCTTAAGGACTTAAACTGGTTCCTGTATCATGAAGACCCTTTCCTCAGGTGAACCAGACCAGATCCTGGATTCAGCAGGACTATTCAGAACAGGGCTATTTTCAGTGTTCATGCTTCTTTAAAAACATTGACTATAAACAAAATAAGCTCCGAATGACAAAATCGACCTCATATATGAAGTTGTTTTCATCATGCTATGTCTTTTCTAAATTATTTAAACCTATAAAAAACCATTTTGTGTCTTCAACGTTCACTCGCAACCAACAATAAATAAAACCTTTTCAACTTAAATAATGAATTGAGGTTTTTCACGATTGTCATAAATGTAAGCTGATCTCTGACTGACAAGACTGGTAATGATATTCAAATGAAACTAAATTCTTTAATTAATACATAAATTGTTAAAACTGGGCAATAATATTACCATGATATAAATGTTCATATCATTTGATATCGATAATTATCGCCATTCATTTAGAATCATTATTTCTTTTAAGAGCAGGTGAAGTTTAAAATAATTTGTACTTTTAAATGTAAAAGAAAACAAAATAAAAGACAAAATAGGATGACAATGGCACAGAAGACCAACAACAACTTGTCCTGTTTTGTGATTTATTTAATACAACTATGGATTAATAACTAAATAAATAATGTCAAATAATAAAAATACTACATATAAGCTGTATATTATTTTATTATATATCAATGTCATGTTGTGATGATGATCATAGGACTACTTCTTATTTTTATTTTTGTAGATACCAGTCTTCAATACTGCAGAAGAGCTCCTACTCAACCGTGTCTTCTTTTTTTTTTTTTTTTTTTTTTTACGTCCCTTACAAATATGAATTTGGTGGGAGACAGTGAGGGGGAAAGCGGAGGTTAATCCCAGTTTAATACACTGATGCACAGCCCAGGACCATGGCTGTGATGATTGTGTTATCTCCAGCCAACATTTGGGTCTCCCTCAATTTCAGCCCGGCAAAATAGCTGCGAGAAAGTGCAGATGGAGTGGAGTAAGTGCAGATGCCTGGGGAAAAGTGTTATTAATAGCTGGAATAGAACTTCCCACAGCCTCAGCTCTGTGTAAAGCTGCTTCTCATCACTTCCACTGGATTTGTTTGAAGTGCTCTCTCCATGCTCACTGTCAACCTTTTTCTTTCAGTCAGGATTATTCTGGACTCCAAATAGCCAGTGTTTTTTCCCCCCTCGTTTGTTTGTTTGTTTGTTTTATTGTTTATTTAGTTGTTGCCTACAATTGATTATAAAGGTTTTTTTCTGTTTTTAATAAAAGAAAATATCTTATTTACAAAATGTACTGTTTAAAAATACACATTAAACCATACCATCACAGGTCCAGTGAACACAGGTGCACATTCCACTCACCCTCATGTTATAGGGTTTATTTTCAGCAGGATCAATATATTCCTGTATTTCATCATATATTTGCTATGAATTCTGGGACATATTACATACTACTATGTGATAATGATGTTTCAGATGTTTAATAACCACATTATTAACTACATTGAATATAATTTTGTCATATGATGTATAACAACATAGCACTGAATATAAATCATGTTGTCATTTCTTATAAAAAATATATTTAGCTTCATTTGTTTATTTTTTTTAACTAAATGTAATTCAAGAAATACCATATTTTTTTCATCTTAACCATGAACTGTTCTTTTTTTCTCATTTGTTCACAGAATGGCCTTTACAGTATGGATCAGTTCTTCGCAGGTTTGGAAAATTACAAATATCATGTCAACACCAGCTGATGTGATGAAGAATGACAGCAAATACACCAGCTCAGATGTGGCGCTAAAATACACTCCAACACTCTGGAAAAATTGTGCCAAGGATCCATGAATAACATTCATATAAAAACAAATAAACGAATATTTTAAAACACTATCCAAACAACATGAGAGAAACCCTTAAAATCTTCTGCATTTGCGCCGTGGGCGCCACACCATGAAGTGAGCCTCTGAAAGATGAAAGTGAAAAGAAATAAAAGGCTCAATTTAATCTGCTTTAAGGCCCTTCAACAGAACGCATGTGCCTGGAACTGTGAGAGTGAGGGCTGATAGGGGATAAATATATTTCTTACCATGCCTGCAAGCTATTACACCCCTCTCCAACATAGATGCCTATTGAATAGACACCGGTTTCATTACCAGCTGTAATAGACTAAGTCTTCAAATTATTAAATGCCAGACGCGGATAACCGAAAGACACAAGCCAGCCTGGAAATGGTGGACTTTTGATAATGCACCAAAAAGAAAATGTCACCAGTCAAACCAGTGGTCAGGAAACACTGGGAGGTAATTAACAGACAGCTGACCCTGACACAAAGCTGCAAAGGAAAGAAGGAAAGGAGACAAATCCAGCTGGAGGTTATTCTGCCGGATTTCTGCTCTGGTCTCGGTCCCTGCAGTCCCTTTTAGCCATGAATGTAAAAGCAAAAATAAGAAAAAATAAGAAAAAAAAAAAAAAAAAAGAATGAGGAAAGGGAGATATTTACAGATCAAATTTGGTGTACTCCGAATAAATCCATGCAAGAAATAAAAACGATTAAAACGTTTTGGTGAAAAGAATGTAAATAAATAGTATCCAGGGCCTGTAACTGTATTTAGTTTTTCTATTTTCTTTGTTAATTGTTTTTAAGGCCTAAATGTTAACGCCGTAAATCCAATAAATAAAAAGGAAAAAAAAAAAAAAAAACATTAAAAAAAAAAACAAATAGTAGATTGGAATCCGTAGAGGTTGAGGTTTTTGCGGGTGACCTTAACATCCAGCTCAGTTCCACAGTGGACTTGCTGGCCCTGGCTGTTGAAAGTGCGCGGTGTTCTTGTCAGGGCGCCTGTAATTGGTATTGACTGGCACATCGGTCATCTGTCAGCATCGCTTTCAAGGGAGCGTTTAAGTAGCGCCACAGGAGCCCGATCCACTCCAGCGCTCCCCATCATACATTATTAAGCGGCTCCTGTGTCTACTGGGAAAACAGATTAATGGAGGAAAACCGAAGCGACAAAAAGCCCACTTAGGCCCAATTTGTAGACAATACATCACGTAGACTTTGGACGGAACAGCTGCTTTATGCACGCACTGGCTGCAAGTGCGCGCAACCGGCCTGGATAAGGAATGTCTGCGCTCCTACCTTTGTCGCCGAGGATGCCGTCGATACTGTGTTTGGTTTTCTTCTCCCCGTCTTCATCTTTTTTATCACACTCATCTTCGTCGTCCTTTTTTCCAAATCTACCTCGAAGTACACGACTGATGGAACTCACTGCAAACACAAGCCCATCTTCAATAAAATAATAATAATAATAATAATAATAATAATAATAATAATAATAATAATAATAATAATTTAATATCATCGTAATATTAATAATAATTTTAATAAGAATAATAGCCTAGTAATAATAATAATTATCGTTCATCATCATCATTATCATCATCAATTTCCTCCAGGGTATACAATAGTTTTTCCTAACATTTCTATTGCCGTCGGGGAAATAAATAAACTCGGCTTACCAGAGGAGGCCTCACCTGAAGGGACTGTGCTTCTGTCACACACGCCGTCCTTCAGCAGCTTATCCCGGATCTCCCAGCTGAACATTCCGGGGTTGTCCCGTTTGTACTCCTCTATCCTCTTCTCCACGTCCGGAGTGGCTACCTGCTGCAGGTGGGACGGGAAAAAAACAACAACACATTTACTACTGGAATGTCTGTGGAATCTAATTAAAATGATCCACTTAAATGTAAATAACAAAATTCCCTGGTGCGTAAGGAAGCAAATATAGTTAATACTGTTTATTTCATGCATTATATATTTAAGAAGTAGAGTAGGGTAATAGGTAGTAGATATTAAATGAATGCAAATGTTATGTTATAATAAAAAAAAAATCAAAGAGGCTTCAGGGTCTATAGAATAGAATAGAATAGAATAGAATAGAATAGAATAGAATAGAATAGAATAGATCTTTTTATTGTCACTGTTATAGAAACAGTGAAAATCCGTTTAACAACTCTGTTTGTAATTTAGCAGCAAAAACACTTAAAGTACAAAGACACTATATAAAAATATCACCCAAAATTATGCTGAAAATATATACTGAAAAGTGTTGATAATATACAAAAAAAAACCTCAAAGAAATACAAAAATATACCAAAAATGTAGTCTATACAACAAATGAAAAAAATATTTACCACATTTAAGGATATAAGTATGAGATATGTGCAAGGGAAGATTAAAAGACAAGGTGCATATATATATATATATATATATATATATATATATATATATATATATATATATATATATATATATATATATATATATATATATATATATGCCTAATAAAATTATATATCCAGTGTAATTCATTCAGTCCAAGTTCATGGGGCCTGTTTCATTTCCAGTCTGTAGCATAATGTAAACCTTTTTATTAATGGCTTTTTTTTTTTTTTGCTTTTTTTTTTAAATTCAGTAAATAACGGGTGTGTTCCAGAGTCGGTGGTCCTCACCCTGGGTTTGCTGCCTCCTATAGCTCCAGGCCGAATGGATCCGGTTTCCTGGTAGCGGCAGAGGATCTTGGACACGCACCCGTGGGAGACCCGCAGCTGTCTGGAGATGACGCAGGGCCTGATGCCGTGGTGGGCCATCTCCACTATCTTATGGCGGATGTGGTTGGGCAGGGGCCGGCCGTTGATGAACACCCCCCCGAGCTGGTTCACGCGACCCTGGCCCAGAGGAGTGGACACTGTGGACGACACGGGCCCACGCACACGGCTGCATTTGTCACCACAACTTTTTTTTTCCTTTTAAATGTTGAAAAGGTTGTTGAGCCTTGTGTTAAAAAAAAAAACTTGCTGGTATCCTTCTGATTTACTCAGATGGTTTTATAACAGATATTATTAGTATTACTTTATTATTTTTATTATATTTATTTTTTTATTTTTTTATTAGTATAATAAAGCTTTACTTACTTACTTATGACCTTATGTGTTTGTTTGCGTGAATATTGGTGACATGTATGTGAAAGGGGCCTGTGTGGGCTGAAGTGTTTTTCTGTGACACTGCTTCTGTTTATTAAACATCCTTTATTTCTTATACTTTGGCCTTTTTGTTTAGGCCAAGGCTTGTTTCAGTATTGTCAGTTGAATAATATTAACTATATTTTTCCTAAAACTTTATAAAATAAACTGCAAACCAGTCACATAAATTAAATGTTAAACTATGAAATAAATACAAGGAAAATTTTGAATCAGACTGAAGCTCCATTATTACATGATGTGTTTCATTTTTCATTTGCATTTGGACATGTTGGCCTCTGATGTTTTCGGGTTCTTTTCTGGATCTTCTCTGTATCTAGTGGGTTCCTCCTTACCTTCCAGAGGGAATCCGGTCCGTGGGTAGTTCTGACCGGGAGCCGGTCGCATCATCCTCGGTACCGTTCCTGGCAAAGACGACATCAATACCCCTAAAACAAACAAGGTGCAAAAAAAAAAAAAAAAAAAAAAAAAAAAAAGAAAACTAAAAGAAAAAATAAAGAGATGCCTCTTAGTTGTCCAGTCTAGTGCAGATTTGCTGGTCACGAGTGGATGAAGTGGAAAAAGGTCTGAAAGTTCCAGTGTGCGTGGCGCAGGAGGAAAGAGGCGTTCACGAACACGAAAAGCCCAAAATGAGTCAACCTGGAGGAGGAAAGTCAAGGAGATGCAAAGAGTCCTGACACTGGGCACACATGCACAGGAACACGGCTGTGCTCTGTCTGGGACTACAGCTTATTAAACCCACGCAAAAGCTGGACCACTTAGACGGTGCCGTGGACAAGTCTGGACCAGGCGGGTTAGAGGAGAGGGGGCGAGGCGAGAGCCCCCATAGGCTCCTGGTGCTTCCTCTGATTGGAGAGGGAAGAGCTTCAACAAGTTTCAGCAGCCAATTGGATGGAAGGGAAACACACAAACACACACACACACACACACACACACACACACACACATACACACACACACACACACACACACACAGGCCTGTAATACACAGAGACTATAATTTACACAACAGAAGCTCATCAGCCTGCAAATATTTTTCTATGGTCCTAAAAGTGCTGATGGGTGAGCAGCAGTCTGAGAACATGAAAACAGACCCAGTGGTCCTGTATCTTACCAGTATGTTCTGAGGATCAGTAACAAGTTGAATGTGTGAGCTTTTCAGGTTCTGTCTCTGTGTTCCAGTCCTGGTCTGGATGCAGATCAGAACTTCCACTGGAGGAGAACTCAACTCATTCATTCAAAGTCCATATAATGGCCAGAATACAAAACCTCCTATCTGAAAAAATCACTTTTTTCAGGAAACAAAAAAAAAAAGTTTAGTTTTATTATAGTATGGTCTAGGAGGTTTTTGTCAGGTGACCTTCATGTCATAAGAAAGGGCGGGATTATCTTGCAGATAGACTGAAAATGTGGAGTCGTCCTTGTTCTCACCATTTAATGTGAAAACTCAAAATCTAAAATTTGCAGATAGGAGGATTTGTTTTTTGGCCATCGATATGACTTCCTATCAGCGTTCAATAGTCACTGTACTGATATCTGTAAACATTCCCATGTTATAAACAATCAAAATATGGACCATTATTAGTAAAGGCACATTTTTATAATTGAACAGTTCGTAGTGGTCACCACAGTGGACTGATATTCTCCAGCTGTTCTCTTGTATATTCATGGCTTTTGTTGTTTTAGTTCCATTTCAGCCAACACAGTGGACACTTATGCACCATCCCATAATACACTGACATTCAGACCATTACTGTAACTTTGCTGTTCTTGATAAACCTGATCTGCACTAACATGTTTGAGTGTTGTTTTGCATATTATCTCCATGAAGTGAGTAATAACTAGTATTACAGTATGTTAAAATGAGAGAAAACATCAGATTAGCTGCATGAAAAATGTTTTTATTTCATAGTTTTCACACAGTATATCACTTTCTGATATTGCGTTTTTAAACATTTTCTTTTTGGCTCCTGGTAAAGTTCCATATTGAATTCAAAATACTTCTATTGACTTTCATTTCTCTTTGTGAACATAATTGAATTGTCCAATTTCTAACCTGCCTTTTATTTTATATTCCGTTTTTCTGCTTGTTTTATACTCTCTTGTTTACTGTACGGTGTCCTTGAGTGCCAAGAAAGGCACCTATAAATAAAATGCATTATTATTATTATTATTATTATTATTATTATTATTATTATTATTATTATTATTATTATTATTATAAATACATGCTTTTTGCTTCAAAACTTAAACACGTAGTATCCAGTTGAGTGGACATTTTTGTAACTCCATGAAAAGGAGGTTCATTTAAAAAAATGTCATTTGCATTATTTTTTTCAGGCCTAAAGAGGAATAAAAACACTCAGGAAAAAAATCTTGACTACAGTTCTCATAATTCATACAGGAAAGGGTTTAAAAAAAAAAAAAAAAAAAGGTCAAAAATGCAAACATCAAAATGTCCTAAACTGTGAACAACCTTTGTAGACATTGTCCCAGAAGCTACATTAAAACATTTGAAATGTACCCGACCAGCAGTTTCGGAGAAGAAGATTATTGAAATGTAGACATTAGTGACCTTGAGTTTGACCCTTCAAGGTCACTCAGGGTCAAAGGTCATGGACCCAAATGAAAGTCCATATATGACTTCCTATCAGTGCTCAATAGTCACTATATTAATATCTGTAATCATTTCCATGTTATAAACCATCAAAATATGGACCATTACAAGTAAACCACATTTTTAATATTTCCTAAATTCCTCAAAATTTAAAAAAAAAATCAGAATTTCTCAAAACTGTGAACAGACTTTGTAGACATTGTCTGAAGTAAATTCCATATAAAATTTGAAATAAATCCATTTCATTGTTCTATTGGCCGGTTAGCAAAAAAAAAACAAACAAAAGTACAATTACAACATTTAACACAAACTTCAAAGCAATGTCAGCAATGACATTAAAACTGTAGCCATCAACAACACAGGTGTCAAACAAAAGGCCCATGGGCCAAAACTGGCCCGCCAAAATGTCCAGTTCGGCCCCTGGGATGAATTTTTTAAAATACAAAAATTACAGACCAATAAATACTATCATAGTAACAGAGAAATAATGACAACTCCACATTTGTCTCTTTGTTTGAGTGCAAAAAGTGAAATTCCATAAAAAATGTTGACATTCACAAACGTTCCTTTCCTATAAAATGTAAATAACCTGAACAAATATTAATAACCTGAAATATCTTAAGAAAAGTCAATATCATTTTATCAATATTCTACCTGTTACTAAATGTTTTGTGTATTTGTAGATCTACTGTGATCTGTACGTTTCAATGCACATGTGTGACTGATAAAAAAAAAAAAAAAATGAGGCATAATATTGATAAAATTGCATTTATTTTTTTCAAGAAATTTCAGGTTGTTCATTGTATTCATATTTTTCAGAACTCTTTAAACATGTGCCACTAGATCACTGGGGTTTATTAACCCGTAAAGACCCGAACCTCCACTGGTGACCAGAACCATCTACTGATCTCACCTGTTTAATCCCTGTGGATCCACTAATTCTATCAATACATGGAAATAATTGGTGTAAAATGCAGTTTGTCATCTTTTCATGTGTTGGATCAATGACAGTGGATGGAGACGCTTGGTTTGTGTTCAGTTAACGATATATTTTGCTGAAAACTAATTTTTCCTTTAGTTTTCTCTGTTTTGATATAATAACCTTTGAATTAACTCTGAGTTTTTATGAAAATCCTCAAATAACATATGGTTAAATTATGGCCTCGATCCAATGCATGAAGACAGTATTTCTCCACTCTTACATATTTTTGCATGATAATCAGAGTACACAGGCATTTTTATTTATACGTCATTATACATACGTATGCATAGACACATATAGAACACTGTACTATAACAGTCACTGGTGGGAGACATAATGTTTCCATCCTTTTTGATTCGTGCCATCAAACTGTTTGTGGTAAAAGTGACAAAGTATCAAACACAGAAAATAGGTCATTATGAAGACTACACACCCAAAAGTGGTGTAAGGTTATCTCACAATCTGCACAGAGCCACTGAAAATATCTGTGCAGCTTTAACATGACCAGACTTGTGAATTTCACTTGTTTTTAAATATTGTTTCGCTCAAGAGGAAATGTGTCAAGGTAAAAACTCCTTTGGTGTTGGTGAAATGCATCTGTCCAACTAGGGGATACAGTCTGATGGCTCATGTATGCTCTACGTTAAAGACGCAGACGCAGACGGACGGAGCGTTCAGTCCGTCCTCTGCGTATACATGTGGAATTCTGTCTGTTTTCTGGGAGCTCGCAGATGCAAACCCAGACGGAGAATACGGAGCAGTACCACGAGGAACAATGGAGGCAGTATTGAGATTTGAAGAGAATAATGTCCAGAAATAGCAGAACTTTTCAAAGAACGACTGTGTGAGTTAGTAGAAAAACTACCAAAATATTTATGAGAACTACCCGGCCTGATCACAATCCAGGGTACCAGAAAGGGTGCACATATAGATAAAAAATAATAATGCTCTATCAAAAACAGGCCAAAGACAGGCCATTTTATTTGTCTGATATTTCTCTTTTAAAGTCCAAAATATTTTTGTA
Source organism: Sphaeramia orbicularis (assembly GCF_902148855.1). Taxonomy (NCBI): domain Eukaryota; kingdom Metazoa; phylum Chordata; class Actinopteri; order Kurtiformes; family Apogonidae; genus Sphaeramia; species Sphaeramia orbicularis. Next base: position 47,038,486 of record NC_043963.1, read on the forward strand.
TTATGGTGTCTACTAAAAATTTGGCAGGCTTGTACCCCTGTCAAATCAGAAATTATTGGGTGTACAGACACTCCAGCCTAATAGCCTCCATATTTAATGCCTACAAAGATATACAAATGTTTCAGCACTCAGTATAATCATGCACTGTTTATTGCATAGATGTCGTGTCCAAAGCATGCGTGCTGAAAAATTCCATATATTGACAGAAACAATAAAATTAGACCCACATATTTTGAATATGGTGTACAGACACTACTTGGTGTGGGGACTCTACAAGACTGGAATGGAAATCTGTCTTACCACATGGTCGCATCTCTGTTAGATCTGTGACTAAGTCTTCCTGGTACAGGAGGAAATAAACATTTGTGAACAAGTTATAACAATATATCTATAAGGCATATACGCCATATTATTGATGGAAGTATATTGGTGTACGGACACTACATGAATTTTGGTGAACAACGCACCACTGAAAACATGTAGTTTGACGTAAACATCCGTTTGACACATTGTTCCCAAATTTTCTGCAGCCAGGGAGCAGACCAAAATCTGTCTAGTTGTGCATATTTAGTCCTAATAATACTGAAATAACAGGTTCCCATTCTGTTATTACAATTAAAGGGCTGTAAAAGAAGGGTTTTCAGAACAAAATGGTTGATTGTCTTAATACTGAAAATAAGAATTGATAATCAAACAGCTGTTCAACAAAAATGATCAATAAATGAAAAACAATGTGATGTGTGTATTTTGTAATAAAAAAGACACAGGAGTTGAGTAGTAATTATTGTGTTACAAAATACTATGTACAATAATTTTGCTCTCTTATAACAATAAAATTGTGCACGTTTTCACGCTCATTGGCATTTTATCAGTTTTTATCTGATTTTCTTCAAATTTGGAGGACTGCAAGATCTAGAAATAAGATGGCCAAAGAAACATTTTGGGAATGGTTTTGGGGGATCTTTTTGCAATACTGATTAATAACGGATGCAAATATACAGGGGTTGGACAAAATAATGGAAACACCTTAAAAAATCAACAAAATATAATTTAATATGGTGTAGGTCCGCCTTTTGCGGCAATTACAGCCTCAGTTCTCCGAGGTATTGATTCATACAACTTGTGAATTGTTTCCAAAGGAATTTTAAGCCATTCTTCAGTTAGAATACCCTCCAACTCTTTTAGAGACGATGGCGGTGGAAATTGACGTCTTACTTGAATCTCTAAAACTGACCATAAATGCTCAACAATGTTGAGGTCTGGGGACTGTGCCGGCCATACGAGATGCTCAACTTCATTAGAATGTTCCTCATGCCATTCTTTAACAATTCTAGCTGTATGGATTGGGGCATTATCATCTTGAGGTGAAGGTGTTTCCATTATTTTGTCCAACCCCTGTACTTGTACACCTTGATTGTGATCCTTTACAATATCAACATTATTATCAACATTAGTAGAACCTTTCTGTCGTCGCCATGTTTGTTATAATTTTCTTTTTAACTTTAAAACTTTCTTCTTCTTCTTCTTCTTCTTCTTCTCTTTCTTCTTCTTCTTCTTCTTTGTGGTATGTTGAATATATTAATTAAGAGCGGCACCCTCTGGTGGATTCATTGAGAAATGCTCATTCTAACACATTGGATGCATGGAAGTATGAAGGCAGTGACGCTTGACGATGTTAGAAACAGACATACCTATTTACATACGTAAAGTGAACATAAATGAGCCTTAATGGAACGGTTCAAAAATGATTTGTCCCTCCTCAGACTATGATACGTCTGTGGTTTTGTCTGAAGTAAACTCCCATGGGCAGTGGAAGGGGTTGAACTTTGTACTTGAACTTTGTATAAACCTAAATGACACAACTGTGCACCATTTCAGTGCATGTTAAGCCACATCCTGAGGGTCCTTATGAAGTTCAACTAAGTGCTATACTATTGATAGGTTGTTGACAAAATCCCATAATGTGAAAACACTCATATCACTCCTAGACCCAGTGTTACTTTAGTGTCAGGTTTTGTCTCTGTTTAAAGCAGTGTTTGACTTTCATCACAATTTTTTTTTTTTTTTTAAATTTGTAAAACCCCAGTGATATCCTAATTATCTATTAGTCTTTCTGTGCTTACACACCTGAATCACTTCCCCCACAGTGAACCACTTTGAAGATGACTCCATCATAAACACAGTGCGCTTGTTTACATAACAAACCAAAACGTTACTCCGGCCTTTTTGGAAATTTTGTTGGGAAGTGCTGCGAACATCTGGTTTATACCAACAGATTTCTCCCAACCCTACAAACCACTATAGAACAGAATAGAATAGAATAGAATAGAATAGAATAGAATAGAATAGAATAGAATAGAATAGAATAGAATAGAATAGAATAGCTTTTATTGTCATTGTGTGGACAATGACATTAGGAGTGCTACTCCAGTTAGTGAAACAATATTAATATAACACCAGTACAACACAAAATAAGAATAGAGCAAATATAAAATTACAAAAAATAAAAGATAAGAAAATACAATATAAATTTTACAAACTAACATAAGAATAGAGTTCAGTAGAGAAAATATGAATAGATGCAAATTTACAGTATTAACAGTATGTAACTGTATGTATATCTATTAACAGTATAAACAGTATGTATATAATACATGTAAATAACTGGTGTAAAAGGCAGTTTGTCATCTTTTCATGGTCATCAGATATGACCCATTTGGACGTTCAGAGGCTCTGTAGTGAACGTGGAAACACCGTCATCTTCTACAACATTGATTCACCAGTAAAACCCATGGAGTTGGATCAATGACAGTGGATGGACACTCTAGGATTATGTTCACTTAATGATGGATTTTGCTGAAAAAGTTATTTTTTTGTCAGGTTTCTCTGTTTTTGATAGAAAAACCGTCAACTTTAATCTGAACTTTAATGAACATCTACATGGTCAGTAAATTAAAAATAGGAAAAAACTGATGTTCACTGAAAAAACGCAACAAAAACAGAAGCTAATGTCACAATAAATGGTGATAAATCACTTAGGAAAAGTTAAATATAGAGAAAAAAATATTTAGGAACGACCATACGCTGCAAAAATCTAAATCTTACCAAGTGTACCAAGACCATTTTCATTCGTTCCACTGGCAGATATTTGGCTTGAATTAAGCAAAAAAAAAAAAAAAAAAATCTGCCAGTGGAACAAGTGAAAATTATCTTGGTAAGATTTCTTGAAATAAGATTTTCAAGATCTATTGTCTAAAAATAAGTTCTTATATTTCACTGAAAAGTTACTCTTTAGGTGATTATGTCTTATTTTAAGCGTGATGAGATATTTTGGCTAGAAATGAGAAAAATACACTTGGTAAGATTTGGATTTTTTTCCTGTGTAAAAGTAGCACTGGGTCTTTATGGGTTAAACTGTGTGGGTTAAACAGTCTGTTCATGGGAAATCATAAGACTGCTTTAATTTGTCTATCACTCATATATTAACACCTCTGATGCTCCAACCAACATGCAACAAAGCGTTGTGATCATGTGCAGAAGGGAGTCCCATGTGTTCAACAAGTCCTCTTTGACATGGACTGTCCCGTCGTCTCTGCATCATGTGATAAGTCGGTTGCTTGTTTTTGTTTTTATCACTTAGATGAGGCTTGCCTCAAAAAAAAAAAAAAAAAAACCCAAAAGAAAAGAGTCTGTGTGAGTAAGATGAAAGTAGCAGCCCACATTTATCATGTAATGTATTGATTGGTTTCACTTAATTGATCTTAGTGATAGGGCCATGAAAAGTGATGCTTTTGATGCCAAACAATGCTCCAGTTCATCAAACAGTAAATGTCAGGCCTGTCTGAGACCAACACATGACTGATAATTCCTCCGGAAACTCTTAAAAATCACGTCAAAAATAAATAGTTTTAAATGCAAATCATAATATTTTGTAGTACAGTCCAAATATACCATAATTGCAGACATTTTACTGAACCTAACTCTTTTTTTGCTTTGAAATAGTGTTTAAAGTTGGTTTGTTTTAGAGTATTTATTATTATTATTATTATTATTATTATTATTATTACTGAATATTATCATCTTATTCTAACAGCTCTAGGGTCTCAAGGCCTTAACATAATTGGTTATTAAAATTTTAAGGCAGACAATTACTATTTTTCAAAGCATAGACGTTATTATAGATTATAAACACGTTCTTCTGCTTGCTCCTGATTTGATTATTTGCTTGTACTGTGTTTTTCTTTCAATTTGTCCCCCAATTTTCTATACTCATCCTTCATACAGAATTAAGATGGGAAATTGTTCGTTGTCATTTTGTGTTGCAGTATGAAAGCATGGAGGTCTCACTAAACAAGTGAAACACTAACGTTAGCTCAAACACTAATCCAATTTCAAATGGAAGGAATTATTCTAATACAATTTAAACATCCATTTGTGAGTTGTGTGCAGAGGGCAATGACTATTTGGCCACCATAGCCAAACCTAAGAAATCAAGATTATGAGTGGGCATTTGATACAGGGACACGGTGTATAAGCTGTAGGATTGTAGGGGCTTTGTGCTTAAGTCCACAGCAGTTTGCCAAACAAGGCCTGATGTGTGGCTCAGATCTCATTTCAAACTCTATCCAATTCAGGATGCACCAAGTCTACACATATTCTACTCCACATGGTCCACAACTCAAACCTGAGCTCTAGGAATACTGAAGATCCACAGCCTCATGACACACACACACACACACACATATAACAACAACACTGGCTTATTCAAATGAGAAAAAGAAACTGGTCAAAAACATTTAATGTGTTGAAAATCTTCCAAGGTGCAATTCTCAAATTAACATTTAAAGCACATACACTTTACTTATTCACTTCATGTCCACTTTATTCACTAAGTGGGTCACAGTAAGAACACAGTCACAATTAATGAAAAGTCAAAGATGTCCAAAAAGTAGAGCTAACACTGGAAACATTGCTAATTTCTTATGGTCTGTTATTTTCTACTGTTTACTAGCGTGTTAAGGCTCTGTCGAAAGCATCGCTAACTTGTTTTTTCACAGGCGATTACAGCAAGAACAAGACAGGCTCACAGGCCGGCAGAGCATGGGACCTTCATGAGGCTGAGAGCCACCTCTGGGATCAATGTTGCCATTTTGTTGATCGCACACTGCAGATCCACCATGCAAGATGCATTTCATTTGCTAAATAGCTGTCTGAAGTGCCTATTCATCAAGCAATTTTTCACAGGAGTAAAAGTGGATGGCATCATGATGCTGAGTGGTTGAATAACATTTGGAGTCTACACGAGATCCATCTGGTCCTTCTGGTACAATGTTTGTATTATATCAACTAATGGCTGAACGTATTCTCTTGAAGCTCTATACATAAAACTTGAAGCACAACATGTGATAAAAAAGGACTGACAGCTTTTGGCCTGAACTTAGTTCAGAGCTAGAGCTAACAGGCCTCGGGCCTTGAGTTAGCTTATTATTAGCCTGTTGGATTTACAGTTTTCAAATGGCTCACACAATAACAACATCTGCAGTCCAAACCTGTAAAACTGCAGCTTTTCACAGTTATAGTAACTTGTACAAACACTGCTTTCTGACTGCACAACTTCAGCTCTAAAAATGAATTATTTGTTGAATGTTGCATTTTAAAGCAATTTTTGTTTTGGCTGGAAACATATCATTTAATGTCACCAGTGTATTTTACAAGTGTTATGTACATATTTGCTGAGGTTTCTATCAAAAAAACTGTGCATTTGGAACAGAAATGAGCTAGGACATCATGTGTATTGTGCACCTTTTGCCATCATTATAAGTTAAGGAGGAAAAAAGAGTTAATTCAACATGAGCTAATACTCTAAAGGTGTAGTCATTAGCAGTGTCACAATTATTTTTGTTGCTTAACATTACCTACATTATGTGTCATTAAATCTGTCTAACACACAGGTGGCAAACATGTGGCCCGGGGGCCAAATCCGGCCCGCCAAAGGGTCCAGTCCGGCCCCTGGGAGTGAAATGCAAAAATTACACCGAAGATATCATTTTATTTGAGGTTCCCAATTTAATCTCAAGTGGGTCGGATCCGTAAAATACTATCAGAATAACCTATAAATACAACTCCACATTTTTCTCTTCGTAAATGTAAAAATTTTCATGTCATTTTACTGTATTTACACTAAAACAAACCATCATTTCACAAAAACGTGAATAACCTCAACAAATATGAAAATTTTGAAATGTCTGAAGTGCAAGTTTTCCAATATTCCACCTGTTATTAAATGTTTTGTGTGTTTGTAGATCCACTGTGATCTGTAAGCTGTAATTTATATGTGTACATGATAAACTGAGATATAATATTGTTAAAATTGCACTTAGTTTTCTTAAGAAATTTCAGTTTGTTCATGATATTCACATTATTTTTAAAGGATAGTTGATAGATGTAAACATTTTCATTGCATTTTTTTTTTTTTCACTCTAAAACATGAAGAAAAGTTTGGAATTGACATTATTTATATATTATTATGCTATTATTATATTGGTCCATCCCGCTTCAGATCATATTTGGCTTAATGTGGCCCCTGAACTAAAATGAGTTTGACAACTCTGGTCTAACACAACTTTGCAGTATCACCTCTTGCTTCTGAAAATTAAAAGAAGACAAAAAGTGGATAAGAACTCAGGTCATACTTATACTGTTAAAAATTAAAGCCACGGGATGAACAAAATAAGCATTAAATGAACAATAGTTTCACTCTGAAATCAGAAAAAGTCTCTATCATGAGTGTACACCATTATTTATTTTAGGTTATAGGTTGTAATAATAATAATAATAATAATAATAATAATAATAATAATAATAATAATAATAATAACTGTATTTATATAGCACCTTTTAAAACAAAAGTTTACAAAGTGCTTTGACAAACAAATAAAAGGGCACAACAGCAGGATACAAGATGTAAATAAAAACACTAAAAACACTAAAATAGAAGCAACATAATAGGAGAGATGTGTACAACAATGCAGAAACAAGACACTTCAAATAGATTAAATGAATCAGAATAAGGAGTGCAGGGGTAATGTAACATGATGCTGTTAAATCAATGCAGAAGTAGAGGCGTGAGATAAAACAACATCATGTATTAGAATATAAACCAACAATCAAACAGGATAAGATTCAAATTAAAAAATTTAAAAATTAAAAGGGACAAACATCACATAAAAGCAAGTCTATAAAAGTGTGTTTTAAGAAGTGACTTAAAAGATGCCACTGATTCCGCAAGCCTTATTTCCTCGGGCAGGCCGTTCCAAAGTCGAGGGGCCCTGATGGAAAAGGCCCGGTCACCCTTAGATTTAAGCCTCGACTTTGGAACAGCCAGGAGCCCTCTGCCCGAGGATCTAAGGCTACGTGCTGGCTCGTAGGTAGCTAACATGTCATCTATATAGCTTGGGGCCAGACCCATTCGGGCTTTAAAAGTAATTAGTAAAATCTTAAAATCAATTCTAAAACACACAGGGAGCCAATGGAGGGATGCCAGGATAGGAGTTATGTGATGTCGTCTGTTAAAACCAGTGAGAAGTCAGTTAGTCAGTTACATTCTAAGAAAGCCTTCAGTGACAATTAATTCATGTTTGTTCATATCAACTATATGAACAATAAAAGCAATAAATCAGTTAAAATGTATCCAAGAAAATGAATCAAATATTAATTAAGTTTAATAAGTTACATGGATGAAATAATTACATTAGTTAATACATTTTAAACTAAGGAACTGATCATCTTCCTGCTTCCACATTTTCTTTTGAGTTCTCTGAAAATTAAGTTAAAGATTGTTCAATATTAACTGAATTAAATGTTGGACATTGTCTCAGCAGTTGTGACGTGGGATAAAGACTCAAGATGTAAAACAGTCCCTCATGAAGTTGGACGTCTGGTCAATCATTACAAAGCTTCAAATGGAACGCACAGTCATAGTGTTGTTTATCCATATCCACATAAATGAAACTATGATGTTTGGATGAAAACTATAAGATGACATTAAAAAAAAAAAATCTTTGATTTGTTTTTCATTGTAGTCACAATGAACACAATATATTTCAGTTTTGTCAAAAAGTGTGAAAAATTATTGGAAAGTTTCAAAATAATGTTCCTTGAAGAACATTTTGAAGGGATTTGGATATTTCAGTGCAGAATCTAAATGTAAAGAGTAAAGGGTGTCTCCTAAACTGAACACTGATACTCTGACCCCTCAGACGACCCCACAGCAGAGCCATCATTCATCCACACCTGACAGAACCACATAGATTCAGATTACTGGGCAAAAACCTTGCACTGTAAACTCCTCTAAGTTAATTTAACTCCAAAAAATTGTTGAAACTGATTACATCAAAATTTTTAAGTAATGTAACTCCAAAGCCGTTGCCTTAAAAAAATTAAGTAATGAGTAATGAAAACTTGAGTGTATTAAACTTAAATGCTTGATTTGAATGGAATTGCTGTTTTAAGTCCAACACACTAAATGCCAAGTTAATTTAACTTAAAATTTGTTCCAATGTCAATTGCTTTGTGTAATCTATAACCTAATATATAAGCATCTCTGAGTACTTAGAAAAGCGCTATATAAAACCGATGTGTTATTATTATTATTATTATTATTATTATTATTATTATTATTATTATTATTATTAATAACATCATCACTTCGTTGTACTCAATTTCAAGTTGATTCAAATTAAAACCTTGTGCAAAATAAATTGCTTTGCAAAATTATTACCCTTAAGATGTTGTAGCATTAATGGAAACTACAGAGGGAGTTAGCTTGATTTAATATATAAGTACAGAAAGAACTTTAAATTCAGCAATGCATAAAAATTCACACCCACTAACCTATCATTAGATGAACAGGAAAGCCATTGTTCAGCCTATGGCTCTCACTCATGGTGCAACTCTACAAAAATACAAAAACAAACACAAAAAGGCCAATAAACACCGACAAACACACATTAAGTCAAAATTAACACTAACACCACCACCCCGCTGAACCCCTGCACAGAAAAAGAACACATTTTTATCAACATGCACAATACCCGCAATGCAATGCAGAGATTTAAAAAAAAAAAAAAAAAAAAAAAAAGTGTGGTCATGAATAAAACTTAGTGATTTAAATCCACCCAATTTAAACTGAATTGGCACTTTTGACTTTGTCTACAAATTAGTAGAATATACTTTTTTTTTTTTTTTAATTTATCTTCTTATGAGCAATGTAACAGTACATACAAAGGAGCAGAATTATAGTGCATTCATTATACATTGCCTTTTATATCATTTTCCCCCATGCCCAAACCAACCCCAAGGCCCTCCGAGAAGGGGCAACAGCAGAAACAAAAACATCGTAACAGTCTCTGAGCAGTAAAAAATCAAATAAGTACAAGCAGTATCAAATCTGTGATGTACAAGAATATTAACTGAGCTAATGGAAATGGAAGAAAATAAAAATAAAATAAATTTTAAAAAAAAAGTCATAGCTTGTAGATACCTGTGTTTACTTTTAAATATTAGACATTACCTAGATGTATCAAATGTGACAATAATTTGTAGACAGAACAAATTACGACAAAAAACAACAACACTAAACAATAATAAAATAGAGTAGGATGGAGGTGTGAGAGATCAATCTGAAGGCAGCGTTTGTAAAGATTGAAAGTAATCTAAAAAAGATTGCCATTTATTAAAGAATTTAGTTGAGGAGCTTTGCAGTGAGAGTTGAATCTTTTCTAATTTAAGAAAAAAACATAGTAGAATATACTCAACATTTTATAGTAATGTAATAAAACTTAAATCATTTAAGTACATTGTAATTAAAGCATTTTAGTAAATACAAAGTCCGAGCTTACAGTGTGGTTAGGAATACATACGAGTTACATGGAGATCCACAATGCACAAGCAATTCCAGGTAATAGGCCAGGTAATAGACTGACCCGATGCAGTCTCCACTTGTCCCAAAACAGGAATTTATTGTGCATTTTGGAATACAAAATATGACAATGAAACCTTGTAACTGCTGCACACCTTAATTTTTTTTCTATTTTGTTATTTAACCTTTATTTCACCAGGAAAAAAATCCCATTGAAATTAACTCATAATTACTCAGTGTGACTTTTGTGGCAATTCCCAAATGAATTTTTCTCTCTATTTAACCTTTCATAAGTGATTTATCACCATTTATTGGAATAATATCCTCTAAATTTGGTATTTTTTCCCAGTGAAAATCATTTATTTTCCTATGTTTAACTGACTGATCATGTATATGTTCAAAGGTTATTGCATCAAAACAGAAAAAAAAAAATCTGAAGAAAAAGTTACTTGTTCAGTAAAATACATCATTACCTGAGCGTGAACCAAGTGTGTGCATCCACTGTCATTGATCCAGCTCCATGGGTTTTACTGGTGAATCAATGTTGTAGAAGATGATGGTGTTTCCACTAGGGCTGTGCAATTAATTGAAATTCAATTACGATTTCGATTATTACACGCAACGATTACAAAAATTATGTAATCGAGAAAAAAACGATTATTAATTTTGAGTTGTTTTAATTCACGCGCACGCAAGCTACCATTAGCTGCTCTGCCCCGCCCCCCTCTAAGCTACTGCTGCCAGCTAGCCGGCAGGTCCACCCCAAGAGGAAAGTTGTACCTAGCGGTCCGGAAAAATGGCAGGAGAATCACAGCAGAAGTGCTTGGTAAACAAAAAAGGCAAGTCCAGTTCAATTGTATGGAATCACTTTGGGTTTGATGAAGAAGACGAAGAGCAAAAACACATCACGTGCAAAAAGTGTTTCATAGTTGTGTCCGCACCGACCGCTAGCACAACAAACCTTTTTAACCATCTAAAGTTTAACCACCGCCACCTTTATCATAATCTTATGAAAAACTAAAACATAAAAACAACTTCGTCCGCAATGCAATCTTCAGTTTCTGAATCTCTTTATGCTGCAACTCCCGTATTAATCTAACCGTAACCCGTATAACCCTAACGTGCGTATTCTAGATGGCTATTGTATACAGAAGGCCTTAACTCAGTGGTTCTTAACCTTGTTGGCGGTACTGAACCCCATCAGTTTCATATGCGCATTCACCGAACCCTTCTTTATCAAAAAATAAAATATGATTTTTTTCAAATTCAAGACGCAGGTATATGTTTTACTGGTGCACAAAATGAACCGTGCATTAACATCACTGTGCTCAAAGAACAAAACCAATACAGTGCATGAACTCACAACAAATTCCATACCTTTTCACAAAGACATGACCTTTTTTAATACAACCACACTGAAATGGTTTTAATTTTTAACCTTATGTATTCCAATAATGAACTTATTGTATTTATGCTATTTATCATTTTTAACATTTTAACACACACCCATCACCTAATTTCCATCAGGCTACGATAATAATGAATATTTACTGCAAATCAGTGTGACTTCTGCTGTTGCCTTTGAGAGACCGGTTCAGAAATGCGTGGCTTCACCTTGGTAAGTGCAACTCTCTTTCTCCATCCGCGACGGTGCGTCGGTCGTCACATGATTGTAACTGACCAGTGCGGTGACTGAAAAATGTAAACAAGCGCTACACATAGCTGCCTCCGTGGTTAACAGGAAGTAGCAAAAGTCATAACAACGATGTGGAAAATAATTCATCATCAGACGAGTGGAAGAGATTATAAACACTTCCGGATGTGTTGTAGTGCTATAAGCAACAACAGTACACCGCGTATATTGGATGTCAATCAGAGGAAGAGTCTCCGAAGCCGTTTGTTTACATACACGGACCTAGCCCGACACACACACCCGACTAATGAGTCGAGTGTGTGTCTTGACCTCCGCCGAACCCCTGAGACTGACTCACCGAACCCCTAGGGTTCGATCGAACCCAGGTTAAGAACCACTGCCTTAACTGAAACCTCACGGCACACCACTGAATTTACTATGTTTCATACTACATTGAACATACTTGAATTTATAATTTGCACTTTACGTGAGTTGTTGTTTTTTTTTTTTTTTTTTATTGCTACAGTTCTATGGCAAGTCTATAGCAGTTTAATTACAGTGCACTATTGTTTACAGAAGGAAACATACTTGAATTTACAGTACACTTATTTGCATTCAAAGATTTTTTTGTTTCGTACAAAAGTGAACATACTTTGTTTTAGTGGTTAAAAGCTTTATTTATGTTTAAAGAGTATATTTTACATTGTTTTGCAAGAAAAAAATAAACAACTTTAAGGTTAACAAATAATCGTTTTTAATAATCGTGATTTCAATTATTGCTAAAATAATTGTGATTATTTTTTTTTCTATAATCGAGCAGCCCTAGTTTCCACGGTAACTACGGAGCCTCTGAACGTCTAAATGGGTCATATCTGATGACCATGAAAAGATGCCAAACTGCATTTTACACCAATTATTTACCTGTATTAATAGGTTTAGTGGATGAACAGTTTAGATCAGCAGGTACTTTTGGTCGACAGTGGATGTTTGGGTCTTTATGGGTTAACTATCTCTTTTTCAAGGGAGTCCTGGCCAAGGTAGGCAGCAGCAAATACAACATACAGTTACAAAATTACACCATTAAAACACAAATAACAGGCACATTTAACACTACATAGTCAGTAAAAAAAAAACATTTACGGGCTATTTAAGAAAAACAAGTGAAAGTTATGAAGTCAACCTCAAGAACTCTTAGTTTGGACTTAAAAGTGCTCAAAGAAATGAACCCAGTGAAATCAACTCAGTGTATTTCCAGTCTTTGTGCAGCTGATTCCTTGCATAAGGTACAGAGTAAACAAAAGCCCTTTGACCCAGTTCTGTTCGGGCAAATGGAACAGAAAGTAACTAATGATCAATTATATGGAGAGAATAAATATCAAAATTTCTCTTCACAATTAATGTACAAATGTAGAGGCAGTAGGCCAAGTATATGAAGCAGTGGCTGATCCTTGTGGTGGCCAGAGCAGGACATCCTACCCCAGACGAGAAGTCACAGACCTGGGTGTCCACACTTCACAATTGGTAATAAATAGGGATGCACCGATACCGATACGAGTTCGAGTATCAGTTCTGATACTCAGTGTGTGTGTAATCGTATTTGTACTCGTAAAAGTAATCCGATACAAATGCACCAATACCACTTCCGGCCGTGTGACATTCCCAGTTCAGTGCAGCAGGTACGAGGAGGAGGAATAATGTGTGTGGAGTGTGAAGAGTGTGGAGATTTAACCAAATAAATGACGGTGATAAAAGTAACGCTGACTGACAGTAACGTTACAGACACAGACAGATACAGACGCAGCATTCTGTCCGTCCTCTGCGTACATTCCATCTGTTTTCCAGGTGCTGGTGGATGAGTACCCAGACAGAGAATAACACCGGGAGTACAGAGCGGTGCGGACCGCCGCCAACAGAAGTGAAAACCAAACTTATGGCTCATTTCTCTTTTCTCTTCCTGCTGAAGCTAAGCTGTTAAACCTTACCAGTGAAAACGCTGCAATATTAGTATCACACTAGTGTAGCCTCTGTTGTCTCCATGTTTGTTGTTACTGACTTTCTTCTTCTTCTTCTTCTCCAAAAACTTTCCTCTTCTTCGTTGTATTTGTCAGTATAGTTAATTCAGAGCGGCGCCCCCTGGTGGATTAATTGACAAACGCTCATTCCAACACATTAAATGTCAATAGCAGCACTTTGTTCCAGTCAGACTAATGACAACGACAATAAAGCACATTTAAAAAAAGGAACTAACAACTGGAATGGGATTATTAAGGACTCGTAACGGTATTCGGTATCGGCAAGTACTCAAATGTGAGTACTTGTACTCGGTCTGGAAAAAAGTGGTATCGGTGCATCCCTAGTAATAAACCTTATACAAACACGGTAAACAGTGTCAACCATCTGAATAGACTTTATTAAGCACATTCACAGGTTTTTTTTTTTATAATACATATGCTAAAAAAATAATAATAATTCAAGTTCATTTTTCCTGTTTCTGGACCCACCTCTGTTCATTCATCTGTATCAGTCTGCTGCGGTTCTGTTGACCCTGAGTCCATGAAACATCATGTGATGCTTCTGATGAAGGCCACAGGAAGTAGCCAAAACTAGTAAAGCAGGTAAACAACTGCCCCTGTCTGATAAAGGAATTATTGTATTTGGAAGAATGAATGATATAAACTCAGATTAAAAATAAGTTTATTTATTTATTTATTTATTTATTTATATATGCTGCCTCCCTGAAGGTCCTGCAGGAGAACCTGATCTCTATTAAACATGAGCTGCTTTGAGTGCAGGAGCAGCTGGCCTTGGCAGAGAAGAGGCTGGAGAAGAAGTTCCACCAGTAAACTGCAGCCAGCGTACAGCAACATGGAGGAGATCCTTACCAAGAAAAATGAGCAGATCAGATAAATGAGAAAACCACCTCAGTGATTAGACCCAGTGAATGAACTGTACACCCACTACAGACTACAGACAGAAAACAGCTATGGTAAAAATGACTACTGTTACAAAGGGAAACGACATGAAGTGAGCAGGGAGAGAGATAGGGAAAGTGCGTATGTGTGTGTGTGTGTGTGTGTGTATGGGGGGGGGGCCCAGTTGCAAGGGAGTCACACAGACAGTGACGCACATGGGCGGAGGGTACATCGCTCGAACCCGTCCTGCTCAGTCTCCACTGCAAGAGAGAGAGAGAGAGAGTGAGAGAGGTGCCTCAGTCACAGTCTCAGCACAGTCGGGTCTTGGCCTAATGCTGATGTGCCACTGGCGGAACCAGATGTAGGGGCAGGCCCAGTGGTCACTGGGATAGGCTCCAGCATCCCCCATGACCCTAGTGAGGATAAAAGATGAATGAATGAGTGAGTGAATGAATGAATGAATGAACCAGATGAAACATCAAGTACTTTGCTCACATTTGCAGTATTGTGTGAAACAGAAGGTAATGCTCCACTTTGAGCATATTTGGAATATTCACAGTTGTGTTGACATCACATCACAGCAGGAAAGTCCTGGGTTTACTCCCAGCGCCCCCTTGGGTGGGCATGTTCTCCCTGTGTTTGAGTGGGTTCTGTCCACAGGTACTCCTGCGTCCACCCACTCTGCAAAAACCTTCAGTGAAAATTAAAGTATATTTGTCCGTGGATATAAACCAGTCTGCATGTTTGTGTGAGTTGTCTCCAGGTACTCTGGTTCCATCCCACTGTCCAAAAACATGCCTCTCAGTAGGTTAGTGGGTCAGTCTTCCACACCTGTAAGTGAGAATGTGAGAGTGACTCCCTGCAATCAGCTGGTGACAGGTTCAGTGTGTGCACCCCCACCACCGACCCCCTTAGATGCTGCCAAGGACTAAACAATTCAGAGAATGAATGAACAAAAAAAATTTGATTTTCACAGTTTTCATAGTTACCTGAAAATAAGGAATGTGGAGTTTTTGTCCTTTAGATTGATTCATCTGTTTACCAAGGCAGCAGGTTAACATCATTACTCCATAAGCAGACTCCTAAAGCTGCAGGAATAAAGGCCAAAAATGGAAGAAACTGAAAATACACATCTTCCTTCCCCTCTCCTTTAAAAAAAAAAAAGACAAAATGTATAGACAGGTGACCAACAACTGTAGCTTTAGTTTGTTTCTGTCCTGTTTGTCTTTTGCGCAGTTTTCATCTTGTTACATGTTATTCATTCATTTATTTTGTTGTGTTGAAATCACAAATAATCATCATTTTTCATCAAGAACAGTCCTTTAAACTGTAAAGACATTTGACATATATTGTGATAATTGTCAAATGTGACTAATGTGAAGTTTTATAATGTAAATTTTTCATGTTGCACCATAAAAGTATGTTGCCTAATATGTCTGAGTAAGAACCAGAGTTATTAAATTCTTTAAATCTGTAATGCTTGATTATTTTGGCATCAATGACCGAAGTTTCCTTGTTTACCTTTCATCATCATGTCATCACTTTACTTCAAATGCTGTGAGAAGAATCAAAAACCCTTCTCACTTTTGTGGACTGTGTTTTCAGGAGGTAGAAAATCTACCCTGCAACAATTTTTAGACATTTAGGGAAGGTCAAATATGAGCTTTAGATGAAATGATAGTTTCTTGTTCAAATTTCCTCAGATGCTGTGGAAGGTGCCATGCCTAGTTCCTGTTCCTCAGACCTTATGTCCCAGTAGGTTACAGACCTGTGGTTCTGACTTCTCACATCATGAAGACCCTTGATAGACTCTTCTGGATCTGCCCCAATCCATGGTCAGACCACCTCCGGACCCCCTTCACTTCTACTCACCCATTCCATGACGTACTGGTCAGACACAGGAACACGTTCAGTGAAAGACTGATTCCACTCGAATGCACCACTGAACCACACAGGAAGTCAGTCCTACCTGTGGTCATCAGACTGTTTAAGTTCACTGTATAACCACAGAAATATAATTACATACAAATAAATTTTCCACACTTAATATGTAAATTTCTTTAATTATTAGTGATAATATATTGTCAAGTACTGTCTAATTTTGTGTCTTAATAGAGTATTTTAACCCATAAAGACCCAAACATCCAACATCAGCCAAAACCACCGACTGATCTAGACTGTTTAATACCTGTTGATCCACTAATCCTATAAATATGTGTAAATAATTGGTGTAAAATACAGTTTGTCGTCTTTTCATGGTCATCAGATATGACCCATTTGGACGTTCAGAGGCCAGTAAAGCCCATGGAGTTGGATCAATGACATTTGTTGAATACACTGGGCTTATGTTCAGTTAATGATAGATTTTTCTTTAAAAAAAAAATCACTTTTCTTCAGTTTTCTCTGAATTCTGATATAATATTCCTCAACTTTAATCTGAGCTTTAATAAATATCTACATGATCAGTGAATTAGATCTAGGAAAATACTTAATTTTCACTGATAAAGCGCAAAATACAGAGGATAATATTATAATAAATGGTGATAAATCACTTAAGAAAGATTAAATAGAGAGAAAAAAATATTTAGGAACTGCCAGAAAAGTAATACTGGGTCTTTATGGGTTAATATCAGGGCCATCAGGGCCCCTCGACTTTGGAACGGCCTGCCCAAGGAGATAAGGCTTGCGGAATTAGTGGCATCTTTCAAGTCACTTCTTAAAACACACTTCTATAGATTTGCTTTTATGTGATGTTTGTCCCTTTTAATTTTAATTTTAAATTTTAATTTTTTTTTAAAAATTTGAATCTTATCCTGTTTGATTGTTGGTTTATATTCTCATACATGATGTTGTTTTATCTCACGCCTCTATTTTTGCATTGATTTAACAGCATCATGTTACGTTACCCCTGCCCTTCTTATTCCGATTCATTTAATCTATTCGAAGTGTCTTGTTTCTGCATTGTTGTACACATCTCTCCTATTATGTTGCTTCTATTTTAGTGTTTTTACTTACATCTTGTATCCTGCTGTTGTGCCCTTTACTTGTTTGTCAAAGCACTTTGTAAACTTTGTTTTAAAAGGTGCTATATAAATAAAGCTATTATTATTATTATTATTATTATTATTATTATTATTATTATTATATGTATGTTTAGTTTTTGTGTGTGTGTGTGTGTGTGTGTTTTTCCAGTTTTATTGATAATTTCCTGCTACTTTTTTATTATACTTGAATGGAACAACTGTAACACCCAACAATTTCTCCCTTGGATTAATAAAGTATTCTGACTGATGTTCTTCTTCTGTTCTACTTTATGACTCAACACAGACACTTGGAAAAGTCATCCCTCATTTCTCTAACATTATTGCCAAACATCACATCTACTATATTTATATTTAGTCTTTTATTTTTTACTGACAGGGGAAAGATGCTGAAGAAATTACTTTATTTTGACCTTTTTCTTCCTCATTTAGTCGCCTGCAGCTTTAACTTACAAGTCCACAATGGACAATTCTGTGGTGCAAAGATATAAACGCTGAATTTTTCAGTTCCTGTTAAAATCATCACCCACCACATGGCAACAGACTCACTGAAGACACAGTTATTGTTCAGAGGATATACAGAACGCTAACCCTTTTCTTTATAACACCACCACCAGCCCTCTTTTTACCCAATTTTATCAAAATCATGTGAATGCAATCATATCTGACCTATTTAAGCTGATTCTTTTATCTGTTATTCCGCCCTTTTCTTATCTGTTTTTAATACGTCTTTTAAGTCATGGGTGGTGATTATATTTTCAATCACGTCTCCTACCTTTAGAGAAATTTCTTTTAACTGTGACACACTTTTTTGTTTCATATTTTTGCTGTAGCATGAGATATTCATGAATATATATACGAAGAATTGACAGGAAGTACGCCTCAGGCCTGTGTGCATGTGATTTGTTCTGATTTGATCGACTGTGTCCGAGCAGACCATCAGACGACTTCCAACAGACTCTGTCCATTTCAGACCACTGAGAAAAACACAAGACTAGATCACATTCTTCAAGTATAGAGGTGAGTGCATAGGCTAATGCCCCTGTGATCATACTGTGTCTATTTGTTTTTTGTTAATTTGTTTGATTGTTTTGATGATGCCTATGTCATCATTATTTCTATTTTTTTTTTTTTTTTTTTTTTTTATTTACATATAGCAAATGAATGATGTACTAATGTTGGCTGTTTTATGTCTTGTTTCTGTCACCTGCCTAGGAACTGCAGATGAAAAGTAGTTATTTTTGCTAATTCTGGCATATTTACATACAGCAATGTTCATAAATGTGCATGGTCCCTATTAAATAAACCAATAAAATAAAATAAAATAAATAAACATTCTTCAGACTTTGAGAGAAAACTGTTCCTGTCTGACCATTTTTAATTTATGTTTATGATGTTTTAGAGACGCCGGTTTTTAGTGTGTTGTAAGTTTATTAATAGACGCCAACAGGGTTTAACCCAGTGTTTTTCAACCTTGGGGTCACAACCCCACATGGGGTCACCTGGAATTCAAATGGGATGGCCTGAAATTTGTAGTAATTGAAAACATTTATTTTTTTTTTAAATTACTAATAGAAAATATTTTGTAATGATTCAATATATATTTCATTATAATTAAAGCACCACTCACTTTTCCTAATAAAAATTCAGTACAAATAAAATGCAGGATATAATATCAGAGAGGGTATGTCTTGATTGACCCGATCATGTGACCAGGTGCGTTACTACGCTTCAACCTGCCCGGGCACAGTCACAGTCAGAAAACTGGACAGAACAGAGAATGGAAAGATTTCTTGGCCCACCTGGCCCCGCTAAGACATCTCCAAACTGAGAAGCAGACACCAAAAAGGTGCATTATATACATTATATAGTCTAAATGTCGTCTAAAATTAATGTTTATTTGCTACATAGTATAGCAAACTATTATGTGACCAAAAACAAAAATTTTTTAGCAAAAAAATGTCTCTGTTTTAAATGTCTGGGGTCACCAGAAATTTATGATGTTAAAATGGGGTCCCGACTCAAAAAAAGGTTGGAAACCACTGCTTTAACCCCTGACATGTCTGTGGTGCTCATTCTGGATGTATGATTTATTTAAAATATTCATAAAAATTCAACCATTGCTCAGTAAGAAAAAAATTTAAATGCACTGAGGGAATAGACTCGCAATAAAAATAGATGGTTTGGGCTTTTTTCTTCTTTTTTTTTTTCCACCATTTTTATTGTGTTTTTTTTGTTTGTTTGTTTGTTTGTTTTTACTGTTGTTTGCAGTGTTGTCGTGATTTTCCTTTTTTTTTTTTTTTATTGTTTTTACCGAGTTTTGACCATGTAACTGCTTTCTGGAGTTCAACCAGGTATTAAAAATCATTTGAACTGATTTAGAAAAAAAGAGCCCCAAAACAAAAATTACTGGGCCAAAATTCAAATCCTTGTTATTGCTCAGTGTGTTCCACTTCACAGTTCATGTTAAACATCCTAAATCTCTTATTGATGTACATTCTGAGTGCCTTATTAAGTAAAAACCTGTCAAACTTCCATCCCTCTCCTTGTCTTTTTCTGTTATTCCACCCTGTTTTGACCCTAAAACACACAGTAAAACAAAACCACTGAAGAAAATGTCCAAAATGCAAAATGTCCAAAGCTGTTGCAATTCTTTATAAAACTCGAGACTTGTTAAGCAAAAAATGTTTGCATATGTTGTATTGTTCACTTGTAATGCCATATATGTCATACTGTGTGGAAATATGGGGCAATGTGTATAAAACTAATTTAGACCCAATAATTAAACTCCAAAAAAAAGCTATTAGAATCATAAACAAAGCTGGTTATCTCCAATCAAGTAATCCACTTTTTGTAGAATCTGGTTTACTAAAATTTCTTGACATTGTATATTTAAAAACAATGGAATTTATGTTTCGCGTTAAAAGTAAACACCTTCCTTTTTGTATTCAGAAAATTTTTAAGTTAAGAGAAGGACATTATAATTTAAGAGGGATGTTTGTGTTTGAAAAATGTAAAGTAAGAACAAATGTTAAATATCACAGTGTTTCAGTTATTCGTGTCAAGCTATGGAATGAACTGAAGGATGAAGAGAAATTGTGTAGCTCACTGTTGAGTTTCAAAAAGAATTTAATTGGTCAAATTATGAAGGGTTATGAAAGTAATATGATTACAAAATAACTTATTACACTGAATGTAGTATAATTTAAGTTTAAGTATTTATCTGCTGCAACTTTAGGTGTGGACATGGACTAAGGATGTAAATAGGAGAAGCAGAAATAAGTCTCCGGCTTCAGCTTCTTCCTTTTTCAGTTACAAAATGTGTTAACTTTATGTTTGTTTTTTTTAATATGTAGGTGTTTTGTTTTGTTGTTGTTTTTTTAATATGTATGTGTTTTGTATTTTGTATTTAGCTGAAATAAACATTCATTCATTCATTCATTCATTCATTCAAAAGGAACACAAGCACATACTCACAGCAGCTTTTATGAACCTGAAACAGACATAAATTCACAGCAGAATGTTTACCTGGAATAATGTGTCAGGGGTTAAAGGGTTAACTCTGCTATTTGATGTAATGACAATAAATGTTCATTCATTCATTCATTCATTCATTCAGTCATGGGCTTTAGAACTGGGTCAGCGTCACTATAAGGTGCCTTTCAGATTTGAAAATGTCCAAAAAAAAAAAAAAAAGCTTCAGTTTTAACTCTTAACTTTATGTTCAATGTGTTAAGTCGACTGTAGGCTGTTAGAAATATGTGTTGGTCAAGCTCACACATTTTAATAAATTTTTTTGCATGCGGACAAAGTACTGACCACATGTTGGACCCTGAGTTGGTCAGTAGGTCATCTTTGAAGAGGACTGTGCAATGTTCAACAAATATATTTAGAATTTCTGAAAAGTTTTATATTAAATGATAGTTTGTGGCGACAGGGTGGACATGCTTAGCTTGACACATCTAAGTACAAACACAAAATGATGAAAACTTTGAAATGTAAAAGTAAATACTAAATGTTTCCACCTCCAATGAAGACATTCAGAATGAAAATTAAAGTGACAGGGTGGACAGCAGCTACAAGGACACACGAAGAATGTTGAATATTATGATGAAAATAAAATATAAATGATCAAAATGAATTGTTTTATCAAAAAACTTGAGTATACAGGGTGGGGAAGCAAAATTTACAATATTTTGAGGCAGGGATTGAAAGAGTGTATGACCAATTAGTTTATTGGAAGTCATGAGAATTTATTTGCCACAAGAAAATTTACATAATAGAAAATGTTTTTATTCTATGTGTCCTCCTTCTTTCTCAATAACTGCCTTCACACGCTTCCTGAAACTTGCGCAAGTGTTCCTCAAATATTCGGGTGACAACTTCTCCCATTCTTCTTTAATAGTATCTTCCAGACTTCCTCGTAATAGTTTTGCTCATAGTTATTCTCTTCTTTCCATTATAAACAGTCTTTATGGACACTCCAACTATTTTTGAAATCTCCTTTGGTGTGACGAGTGCATTCAGCAAATCACACACTCTTTGACGTTTGCTTTCCTGATTACTCATATGGGCAAAAGTTTCTGAAAAGGTATGGATAATAGTGTTAGGTATGATTATGACATCAATATATGTTTGGTTTCAAAACAACTGATGTAGTGCCTGCTGAGAAAAAACAACTAAATGTTCATTGTAAATTTTGCTTCCCCACCCTGTAATGACAACTTCTAATCTATACATATTTATTTATTTATTTATTTATTTATTTATTTAATTAAACATTTATCAAACTCACTAAACATAGAAGGGCAGTGTGAGGGACATGCACTAATCATGTACAAGAAAATTGTATAAAATCATAAAATCACATTCCAAGAGGTTTAAAATTGTGCTGATATATGTGTGTTTGCGCATTCATAATAAAACCCAAAAATTCCATTATTTCGCATTGTGTTCATGGTGACAGATTCACCAAAGGCACTTCATAGTCATAGTGACCCAACTAAAAACAGTAATATTTACCTTGATTTTATACTGCCACCCTCTGGACAAATCATTAAATACACCAAACATCTGTGGGTGGTATTTGAGTTCAGCAGACACTGGATTCCAACCCTCAGATGAGCCAGTTATCCCAGTAACAGACCCCACTGGTGTAAACCCACTGCAAGATTCAAAGTGATTTATTGTCATGTGTACTTTGAAAATCATATTTTGTCGTCCACACTGAATGCTAAGAGAATTTAAGATGTATAAAAATAGAAATAGAATAATTTACTGAGGAAGAATGAGCATAATATATAAACTACTATTACTAAGATAATTTACATAAATATGCAATGTATGGGTAATTGCGCAAAACTGTCAGAGATGAACAGTATGATATATGTGCACTTATTAAGTATAAGATGCATAACGTAGACATGAAGTCTGCACAAGTGGGGCTGGGGGATAAAATACAATTATCCTTCTATCATTTTTAATGTGAGAACCATGATGATCATAGTTATCACAACATGTCTTAAAGGTTTAATTTGTTGACACATAATTTAGCTTTTACATTAACCCTTTCATGCACAGTGGTCACTACAGTGGACAGTTATTCTACAGCTGTTCTCTTGTATATTCAGGGATTTTATTGTTTTAGTTCCATATCAGCTGACACAGTGGACGCTCATGCATCATCCCGTACACTGACATTCACACCATTACTGTAAATTTGCTGTTCTTGACAAACTTGATCTGCACTAACATGTTTGAGTGTTGTTTTACGTGGTATTTTTATTTCGCAGTTTTAATTGTACAGCTATTTTTATGTCTTCTTAATCTATTCTTGTATTTTAGTCCATCATTTTGCTTTTTAACTCTTCTGTACGACACAGTTTTTAATTGTACAGCTGCTTTATGTCTTTAATGTATTTTTGTATTTTATTTTATTTTTATTTTATTGATTGATTTTTATTTATTTATTTTAGTTTTCCCTTGTAAGTCACTTTGGAAAAAAGCGTCTGCCAAATGCATAAATGTAAATGTAATGTAAAATGTTAATCAATTGCTTGTTATTGTTATTAGACTGTAATTAACATATTGCATATTATCTTCATGGAATGAGAAATAACTAGTATTATAGTATGTTAAAATGTGAGAAAACATCAGATTAGCAGCATTAAAGATGTTTTTATTCATAGATTTCACACAGTATATCATTAAATGCATGTTTCTTTGCTTCAAAAACTAAACGCATGGTGTCCAGCTGAGTGGACATTTTTGCAACTCCATGAAAAATAAGTTCGTAAAAAAAAAACAAAAAAAAAAAAAATCAGTCACGTTTTTTTTTTTTTTCATCAAAATCTTGATTAAGGCTCTCATAATTCATGCATGAAAGGGTTAAATCACAAAATCAGAGCTGATGAGACGACGTGTGTGTTTCTATGTTGTTGTGTCTTTGTCTTTGAGTTAATAGCTATGACTTATGGGAGATTAAGCCAAAAGATGTGGCTAAGGGTGACGGGGTCAAACGTGGTCAAAAATATGAGTGAGGTCAACAAACACCAGGACACATGCAGGTGTTTTTAATTCCTGTTTTTTTTTTTTTTCTAAATAACTGAATGCATTTGGAAGTTTGATGAACCTCTCAGCTCTGCAGTGTGTCCTGCAGTTTCCAACACTAGTACAGCGTGTATACTCCGTCCCATATTCTGATCGTTGGGATCATCCTAACCGTAGGCTCTGATCGTCAAATTAACCCATGAAGACCCAAACAGCCACTGGTGACCAAAATCCTTTTACTGATCAAAAATGTTTAACACCTGTTGATCCATTAATCCTATCAAAACATGTAAATAATTGGTGGAAAATACAGTTTGTCGTCTTTTCATGGTCATCAGATATGACCCATTTGGACATTCAAAGGCTCCGTAGTGAACGTCGAAACACTGTCATCTTCTACAACACAGGTGTCAAACACGCAGCCCGGGGGCCAAATCTGGCCCTCCGAAGGGTCCAGTCTGGTCCTTGGGATGAATTTGAGAAATGCAAAAATTACACTAAGATATTAACAGTCCTTTTAATTCAGGTTCTGCATTCAGACCAATTCAGTCTCAAGTGGGTAGGATTCAGTAAAATAGTATCATAATAATCTATAAATACTCACAAATCCAAATTTCTCTCTTTGTAAATGTAAATATTTTCATGTATTTACACTAAAACAAAATATAATTTCACAAAAAATTTGAGTAACCTGAACAAATATGAACAACCTTGAAATGTCTTAAGAAAAGTAAGTTCAATTTTAACAATATTCTGCCTTTTATTAAATGATTGGTGTATTTGTAGAGCCACTGTGATCTGTAAGTTATAAATGATAAACTGAGACAGAATATTCTTAAAATTACACTTATTTTTTCAGTTTACTCATGTTATTCACATTGTTTGAAAGGATAGTTTGTAAGTGTATACATTTTCATTGTTTTATTTGACTTTTTTCACTCTAAAACACAGAGAAAATTTTGGAGTTGACAATATTTATATATAATTATGTTATTATTTTACTGGTTCGGCCCACTTCAGACCAAATTTAGCTGAATGTGGCCCCTGTACTAAAGTGAGTTTGACACCCCTGTTCTACAACATTGATTCACCAGTAAAACCCATGGAGTTGGATCAATGACAGTGGATGGAAACACTTGGTTAATGTTCAGTTAATGGTGTATTTTACTGAAAAAAAAACCTTTTTCTTCAGTTTTCTTTGTTTGTGATATAATAACCCTCAACTTTAATCTGAGCTTTTATGAACATCTACATGATCAGTAAATTAAATATAGGAAAATACCTGACTTTCACTGAAAAAATGCAAAATACAGACGATAATATGATAGTAAATGGTGTTAAATCACTTGAAGGTTAAACTGATAGAAAAATTCATTCAGAAGCTGCCGACAAAGTAGCACTGGGACTTTATGGGTTCATTTTATAAATCTACAGGGTGTCCACAAAGTCTTTTTATAATTAAAAATATGTATTACAAAAGCAATTGATGAGTTCTGTTCATCAGATTTGTTCTATGTACTCAGTGATTATCAGAGTTTTTAATCACATTGTGGATCATATGTAATTGAATCATTGCTCCATTTTTCTTCAACAACAGATCAGTTACTGTAAATGTTGACCTTTGACCTTTTGACTGAATATGTGTCACCACAACTGGATGACCTTCAACCACCCATCATTTTCCAGGTAGATGGTGCACCACCACAGTGGGGACTGCATGTTGGTGGGTTCCTAAATCAAACATTTCCAGACCGGTGGATTGGAAGGGATGGTTCAGTTCCCTGGACACCTCATTCACCAGATATCACTGCCATGGATTTATTTCTATGGGGTTATGTTCAAGATGTTGTGTATTGAACAAAGATACGTTACATCAACGACTTGAAGTTAAAGATCACTGACGAGTCTATGATACAGCCAACATGGAAACAAATCCAGTACCGTCCGGATGAAACTAATGATGTCCATATAGAGGTGGATGAAATGAGGTAAAAAAATAAAAAAATAAAAATAAAATATTACTTTTCTTTTTGTAATAAATTCCACAGATTTGTCAGTGCATCTGCTTTTGGAACAAGTGTGTCAAATTGCAAAGAGACTTTATGGACACCCTGTAGAATATCACAGAAGTACCTCCACCCCTCCCTCAGCTGTGCATCAGTTCTATCTTCATAAACCATGCACAGAGTAGTTCACTGATGTGTTAGTCGTACACATACTTTATTACATTATGTAACAGTATTGTAGGTTCAAGGAGCTGTGCAGTCATGGCCAAACGTTTTGGCAGTGAAACAAATTGTTTTCCCAAAGTTTTACTGTTTTTTCTTTTAAATCTATTTATGCAGTGTCTTTTTTTTTTTTTTTTTTAATTAAAATCACTGCCAAACTTTTTCCTCTCCATTGTGAAAAAGTGAAGCCTCTATTCTAAGCTTATGTGGTTATGTCTGACTGAATCTGGTCAGCGATTTCCCAAATTCCCCAAAAACCAACACACATGGCCCTTTACAGACTGTGCAACCTTTTATTCATTTATGCATTTTTTAAATATTTATAATTTAGATTATTTTTACAGACATACATGATCTTAAACATTTGAGCAAGACAAAAAACTACAACAATCACTGCATGCAGTTACCTTTTACTGTCTCATATCCAACTAAACACAACTAGTGTGGTTTTACATTTTAGAGAAATCCTTTAAAAAAGCATTCTAGGCATCTTTTCTTCTCACTTGGCAACATATGGTGTATGGCGTCTTTTAGCATTGGTCAGTGAAACCAAAATGAACTAGACAGTCACTCTGAGTTCATCTCATTCTGCCCCATGTTTCTATTCACAAGGCAGATACTTTTATTCAGCCTAGTGGTAAATAAGATGTGAAAGTTCCTAAATATATATAGATCCAGATTGGTGGCACTTTCTTTTAAAACATCATGAGCACAACAGATGCATAGATTACTTTCCAGGCTCTGTCGTCTGACCCACAGACGCATTTAGTGCAAAATAAAAGCATCCAAGCATACGGAGTATTATCCACAAGACACATAGGCAAGAAACAACAGTACGAATGTTTCTCTGAAAACCTACAGGTGGGATTTTGCAGTGGAAACTGATCATAATGGTGAGGGATTTTCTTTTTTTTTTAGTCAGAATTATCCCATGTGCAGACCCAAACAGTTTTTCTCATGTGCCACAGAGCTCTGTTGTCAGTCAAAAAACTTAAAAAAAAAAAAAAAAAAAAAAAAAAAAAAAAAAATGCACCTTCTCGGAACAGTTAGGTATGGGCCATGACATCATAAATTAGCTTATGTGACTGTTGTCCAATCATAAACTACATTTCCCTTGTTTTTATGGGGCCTGGTACCAGGGTCATCAGGCACACAGCAGACCAATGAACCTGTGAACGTCACAGAACATCATACTGCAATGGGTGTTTCCATATAGATATTAATGTGAAATATGAAGTTTTACATCAGAAGATATATACGGAAAATGCAACCATTTAGAATAACTATCAATTTCACAAAAAAACACTTGCCTGGGGTGTTTTTTTTTTTACACAAGGGGAAATGTTGGAAACATTTTTTGATAAAATTCTGACATTATATACATTTAACTCGGCTGTTTGCTGCATCTTCGATAAAGTATGAATAATATCTGGTAGTACTACAACTCCTTCATATTTTGGAAACACAGTTACTGTGACCCAGTATGTAGTCAGTGTCCATTTAGGCCTCATAGGTGCTTGCATCCAGATATTTCCCTTTACAGCTGTTCACATTTACTTTTCTGCCTCTTATCAGACACCTGAACAAGAATGAAATGATTAATATGATCTGATAACATTCTGTACACTTTGTTTGGATCTGCACTGATTTATTGACAAAACCATTATGAAACATGAGTTTTTTTATTACTGCATTAATGTATGTTTATGAACCTTACTGCTTAAACCAGGTGTTTAACACAAGATAATCCTTTGCTAGGTTTACTATCCCTGACCTATAGGGAGTGGTACCAGTTACATAGGCCATATATCATCTCATAGTTGGTTACTGCATAACAACCCACTCATTAGTCTATGTCCACTTTGTGACCATAAAAAGCTCATCCAGACTAAACCACAGCTGAACTGATACGAATAATTCTAAGTAGTGCTCACATCACGAAGCAGTGAGAGTGAAGAGTTGTCTTTCTCTGCCCGAGGCAAATGTGATCATGTCAACACAATAGTGTCTTCCCTGTGGCAAACTTTCCTAACAAACTCCACAAACTCAGTGAATATAGAACGCTGAACCAGGGTTGACAGTCAGAGTGCTCATGTACACCAGGAAGAACTGATTCATTCCATGTTTTTTGTCCGCTACCCATTTTCTATTATCGTTCTAAACTAAGACCGCTTTGTTCAATTCCCTCATTCAAATGGCCTTTTGCTTTGTGTGGCTAATGTTCCATCCATCTACAGGTAACTGGAACGGAGAAAAAGGACACAGTGGAGCCTCAGCAGGACAGAGGACAGTACAGCAGAGACTGTCCACCTCAGCTGCACCGTCTCAGGAAAGGCAGGAATGAGGCATAGAGCAGTAAGGGTCCTTTTCACACTGAGCTCCACATGGATTTTAATCCCTTTTTGCTTATTTCTCTTTCTGAAATTTAAGAGTTGATCTGGTGGTCTTTTTTGTGACCGCGGACTTCCCAGCGTCCCAACTGTACCTTTCATTTCTGTCATCCCGTTAATTGTCATTAACTTTAAAAATAAAACCAAGGATGTCCTATAAGTTTGGTGTGTTGACAGATGCAGTCCTCCAGGTGGATGCAGTCTTACTTGCTGTGGTGGAGGTACTGCTGGGTGAACATGTTGAGTTCACTGTCCAACCAGCCTGCCTTGTTCCTAACACACAAAAACACATACATAACCATAATGGTCAGTGTTCAGCATTTTTAAAAAGAACAGACCAGATCAGAACAGAACAGAACAGAACAGAACAGAATAGAATAGAACTTTATTGTCACTCTTATGCCGCGTTTCCACTATGTATCACCAGCTTGGCTCGACTCAACTCTGCCTTTTTGCATTTCCATAACAAAAAAGGACCTGGAATCTGGTACCCGGTACTAGTTTTTTGGAATCACCTCCGCCGAGGTTCCAAAACTGTGGACCAGATACTAAAATATGATGTGTAAACACTGCAGACCACTGACTGGTCAGAGAGTTGTCTCTGTGACCCACCATTTTACAAAAAACAGACGTATAAGTTTACAGTAAATATAGTGGTAGGTTAATCCACATAACAGCCCGCAAAACTACACCATTCAGTCAGGAAATTCAGTCTTTGGTGTCCGACGTAAAAATTCAGCATGAGTTTGACGAGACAACATGTAATGAGCAAGTTTATCAGCAACTCTGAGCAGACGACACAGAAGTAACGCGCCACATCACTATGACATTCAGGTACTATAAAGTCGGTAATGGAAACAGTCTCCAGGAATAGCATCTGGTATCCGAGTCGAGTCGGTTCCACGTAGTGGAAACGTGCATTACTTGAACAACAAAAATCAGATTAGCAGTTTAACACTTGCAAGTGTAAAAAACTATATAAAATATCACAAAGTTGTACCAAAAATATTGACAATATACAAAACTACAAGAAATACTAAAGCAGTATTTTTCAACCTTGGGGTCAGGACCGCACATGGGGTCGCCTGTAATTCAAATGGGGTCGCCTGGGATTTCTAGTAATTGATAAAAAAAAAACAAAAAAAAACGTACTAATAAAAAATATATGGTGAGTTGAGAGAGACAGTCACAATACATAAAAGACATGACAAACTGTGAAGCTGAAACTGAAGCACTGTAGTACTGTTTATCTTTCAAATGTTCATTGTGGTCAGTTTCAGATGCTGCAACTCTTTCATAATTCATAGTTTGAGTTCTTGTTTGTTCAGTATTAATTCTCAGCCTTGTAAATCCAAGCTGGACTGACTGTACATATCCTGACCAAGGAAAATAAAGTTCTCACTTTGTGCAGCAATCTACACCTGGCTTTTTTGCCTCCGTTCATAATAATATATATTACATAGACTAAATGTCATCTAAAATTAATGTTTATTTGCAACATAGTATAGCAAACTATTACACGATCAAAAACAAATTAATTTTAGCATTAAAAAAAGTCTCAGTTTTGAATGTCTGGGGTCACCAGAAATTTGTGATGTTAAAATGGGGCCACGAGCCAAAAAAGGTTGGCAACCACTGCACTAAACGAGAGAAAGAAAGAAAGAAAGAAAGAAAGAAAGAAAGAAAGAAAGAAAGAAAGAAAGACAGAAAGACAGACAGACAGACAGACAGAAGACAGACTTCTTTCTGATTGATTGTAGTGAGATTCTTACCGGAGCAGCTTGGCTTTGCTTTGCAGACTGTCCAGCAGGTCAATCTTACTGTTCATGTCAGTAATTTCATCCTCAAGGTTCTGACGCGTCACATCCACCTGCTGGCAAAGTTGAGCAAATACGCCGGCCAACTCCCTTAAAACACACAGAACACCACACAGGACATAAGAATCCACCTAATCCACTTCATGTTGATCAAACATGTTTAGTAGATACCAGTCCAGCAGGGAGTGTACAGTTTAAGACCACTACAGTTTACAGACCTAGACCTGTTTGACTGTGGCTTTGGACACGCAGTAGTTAAACCAGCAGCTCTCATACTGTCCTGGATTTAATACAGGAATCAATAGGATTTTCATGTTTCACTTTCAGTTTTATACTGGATATACACTCATGGTTTTTCAATCATTTAACAATGTTTATTTCCAAATTTGCACCTCATATTGGCTATTTTGCTGAAAAAAAAAAATCACACTACAGTTTGTAGTTATTATACACAAACTTAGTCTGAATGGCAAACTCAGAACCCCCCCCCCATGTGAAAATGTCAAACTTTATAGTAGAAAAAATATTTACAGCCTGGTACAAAAACTGTTTTGTCTCTAATTTTTATCAACTCACCTATTTCAATTCTACTCAGAGTTAAAGTAATGCATAACAAGGGCTGTGGCTGCTGTGAGTGTTGTCTGTATGTGTGGACCTCAGCACAATAAGCTGTCAATCACACATTTGAAGCTTCAGGTTGTTGAATAGAATATTTTCTTGACAGGTTGAGACTTGTAGGATTCTTCCATAAATTTTAAAGATATTTAATTACAATGTCAGCATAACCTGGCTACTCTGGCCATCGTCAGCAATAATTCACATTATACTATAAAGTCTGCCAGTGTTCATTGTAGTGTTCATGTATTCTGTGTTGGAGTAAGTTGGTGTTAGCCCTCACTCCTCCTCAGCTTAGCCAAATATGGGCAATTTCAGGCTTTAAAAACAACAGTTCAGAGCTCAGAATGGTGATGTCAGCTAGGCTTTATCAATGTTTTATTTATCAGAAAAGTAAAAACACACAAAAAAAAAGCCTAATTTTGCTGAGGATGTGAAAGTTTTTGAGCTTCTGCTGGGCAACAAGATGGTGGCAAGAGCATCACATGATGGAATTTAAATAATGATTTGCAATTTGTAATGACAGTTTTCAGTTACATATTTAAGCTTCTGTCTGAGAAGAGCAGGAGTAGCCTGGACCTCCTGTCACAGTGTAGATTTTGTGCAGAGAGAACAACATTCTGTTTCCTGCCAAGCTACTTGAATTACAATATACTAGAAAAGTAATTATGGAAGGAAAAAACCTATCGAGCACAGTATTAACAGTGTTAGATTTAATATTCCTACTTTAAAATATTCAAAAATTACCCACAATTATCATTAGTATGTTTAGAAAGGCGTGTCTTTCCCCTGCTGTTGAGAGGTATGATTATAAATGCTCCATATGAGTCCCTTTAGCTGTGGAAGTGACTCACTGTTGGACTTGATGACTACAGTTGGATCCTGTGTAACTGACGATCAGCTGAAGTTTCTCGCTAGCGTATTCGACAAACTGCCTCTTAAAGGCCCTCTCCTTAGCCTTGGTTGTCCAGGTGAGCCGCTCATAGATGTAGAGTAGCCCATACAGACCCACCGACAGGGCTATGAGACGCCAGCCCACCGCCTTCCAGATCTGTAAAAAAGACACAAGTGTTCTATCAGAGTTGTTCAAATTATTCACATTTTTTGTGAAAGTGTAGTTTCTATATTTTCATGTAATTTGGCTTTTTTTTTTTTTTTTTAAGTGATTATTTATGGGTTATTATGATTGTACTTTACTGGTCTGATCCATTTGAGATCATATTAGGCTGAATGTGGAAAAAACTGTCATTTATGAATTTTAAGTCGATACTTTTTGATTTTTCTTTTATCCTGTTTTGGGTGTTTCTGATGTTACAGTAACATGAATCTGTTTGCACACCATCTGGGGACTGTGCTCCTTTATTGTTTAAGGTCAACATTAGGTTAAGTATGTAGACTTCATGACCAAAAGAAAAGCACATGCAGTATGTTACTGGACTCTCCATTAGCTTTGATTACAGGACTTATTCAGTGTTGCATCCTTTACCCATTTAAAACTTAAAAAATTATTATAAATATACAATAATTGTTACTGCGATAGAAACAACTGCCCCCGGGGACAAATAAAGGTCTTGAATGTTGACTAATAAATAAACATTTTATTATGTTGCCATGGTCTCGTATTGATAATAGGAGAGTTGGACCACTGCATCACATCTGCTCCACCACATTCCCAAGAACCTCAATGAGGGTCAGGTCTGGACTTTGGGGTGGACAAACCATGAGTGGAAATAACGTGTCATGCTGCCTGAACAATGCTTTTACAAGTGTGATGAGCCCAATGATTCCTGGCACTGTCCGGTCTTTATGCTCTCTAGCAAGCTCTTTTGTAATAAATGTGAAGCTAATCACTGGATCAGTTAAGGTGAAATAACTTGTTGCAGCTAAAACATTAAATTAACGCAGGAATTAACACACAGAAGGCTTTCACTTATAAGTTACATCCAGAGGTGTGTGTGTGTGTGTGTGTGTGTGTGTGTGTGGGGGGGGGGGGGTGGCTAAGTTGAATAAAATTAAGTCGTGTAGCCAGATGTCAGCCAGTGGTATTTTTTTTCCGCCTTCCTGAAATGATTTCTGGATTATTTGTGCGTGTGTATGTGTATGTGTGTGTGTGTGTGTGTGTCTCCACAATGTTAACCATGTTTTTCAGAGCTCAGACTTGCTTTTATTGTTAGGTTACATAAGAGTGCCCTCACAAAAACAGAAATGTTTGTGTCTACTCACCACACCGCCAACCACCAGAACACCCATGGAGGTACGTGAGGTGAGAGATGCAAGGCCCGTCACCATGGAGACCATTAACTCTTCTTGGGTCATAGAACCTTGTGGGAAAGGAGGCATGCTGGTGCTGACTGGAGTGAGGGCCATTGGCCGCGGGACCTGCAGAAAGAACACAACTCATAAGACCAAGGCTTTGCACTGGATCCTCAGCCAGTATTAGTGGTCTTTCCAGATGCTGAAGATCAGATCATTACCTTGATCTAATAATCAATCATTATTAGCTGCCTGGCTCCTACTACCTATTTACTGAAGAGGTGTCAAACTCCTTTTAGTCCAGGGACTACATACATTCGGCCCATTTGATCTTGAATTGGTTGAAACATTAAAATAATAGCACAATAGCCTATAAATAATGAGAGCTGATTTTTCCTATTTGTTTTAGTGCAAAAAAGGAAAATTCTATTATGAAAATGTGTGTATTTACAAACTATCCTTTCATAAAAAATGCGAATAACCTCAAATTTCTTGAAATTTTAACATTATGCCTCAAGTTATCATTTAAACACGTACATTACAGATCACAGTGAATCTATAAAGCACAAAACATTTAGTAACAAGTAGAATATTGTTAAAATTATTTGAGCTTGAAATATGAAGTTGTTATTATTTACAGGTTATTCTGCTATTATTTTACTGGTCAAACACACTTAAGATCAGATTGAGCTAAAATGAGCTTTACACCCATGACTGTTCATACATACAGTGCATACATGCACAGACATTTTGGGGGGCAGGTGCTCAAGTCAAAACAAAAGGGCATAATAATCAAGAGTGACTTAAAAAATCTTTTTTTTTTTACTGTTTTCTGACAGAGTCAAAGCATAAACATTACATTAGTAATATACCACAAGCTCAACTTAAGACCTACCTTCATCTCAATAATTACAATTTTAAATGAAACAAAATTAGTGAACTTGTCTAATTTGTAGAACAGTAAAACTATCTTTAAATTCTCTGCCTGCCTGTATCTCTCTCCCTCTCTCTCTTCATTAAACATGACAAATGCCAGTAAACATCTTAACAAGGTGTTGAAATCACAGATTTTGTGAGGTTTTTTTTGTTTGTTTGTTTTTTAGGAAATGTCAGGCCAGTAGCGATGTAATGTTTTCAGCAGTGCTAATGTTATGGTTAATTTAGCACCAAACAACGTCAGGGGATTACACAAACACTGTCATTACTCGTCTGATGCTGTGGGTCAGAGGAGAAGTACGCTGCAGGTTTGGCCTGGCGTTAAGTACGGTATCAGCGTTAAGTGGAGGAGGAAGAGGAAGGGGCATGGCGGGGGCTTGCGAGCACTGCGGAGCAGAAAGGGGTAGAATTCTCACAAGAACTCAAATAACTGCCAGCCCCATCAGAAATCAAAATACATTTGTGGGGAATTGATGACAGTAGTATTTTTTATTCTTAAATATTAATGAATGAAGAAACAACTGGGCTCCAGCAGAAAGGGCACTTTTCTCATCCAGGGCAAAAGGGCAGGTGCTTGAGCACCACTAGAGGTCTATCTGTGCATGTGCCTGATTCAGTGTAATTTCTGCACTTTGCAAATTCATCCCACAGGCTGGATTAGAACCTTTGGCTGGCTGATTTTGGCCCATGGGCCGTATGTTTGACACTCCTGACCTAATGTCATCGGCCTTTCCCCTTTCCTCGGTCCCAGCCACAATTAACAGCTTTTAACTCACACACACAGTTAACTAAATACAAACATGATGGCGCTTTGATTCACTGAGTGCATTCTGAAATTCAACCTAAAATTTTTAGAGCATCATTTAAACTGTTCACTGAAAACTCTGACAAATGGCAGATTTAGAGATTTAGGATCTGCAGACATATTGTTGAACTGTCAAAATCCTGCACAGCAAACATCCTGCAAAATAGTTCTTGAGTAACAGCGTGGATGTGGACACTTTAATGTCACATGAGCTCTAAAACCATTTGGCTGCATTACCTTGCCTCTGTGTGCTCACAGTTGTGCTATGCAGTCAGCTGTTACCTGGTCGTTATAGCCCATAAGGGCCCGCCGTGTGTTCTTGGGCCCCAGGAAACGGTTGACAAGCATGGTCCAACCCAGAGAGAAGTGGAAGCTGATGTCCTCCTGAAAGTCACTGCAAAGCTTGTCACAGGCCAGGTCATAGCTAAGGCTGAAGCAGTGACGAGGAACCAGCTTGTCGACCTGCTCTCTGGCAGCACTGGGCAGCAGGGGCTTCAAACCCTCTGCAATGAGAAACAGTCAGTAAGTTCACCGCATATTCAGTCATCATTCACCTCATACATGTACTCATACTGTACACAATTATACCATGGCTCAATGGCACGGCAAGACAGGCAATGTACAAATCTTGATTTGACTTGTTTTAGAAGCATGCATTAGGTTTGTTAAACTGTAAATTTAATTTCATGTTATCGTTAGCCTCATAGCATAATTGCATAAATCATATTTTTGGCCAAATTGTGGTATCTGCGTAACTTTACTCTCCTAAAACTACTGCTTCATTTTATGCAGAGATCATAATTTAGCTAAAAATATGACTTAGACCACTATGCTTTCAGGCTAATAATATGCTAAAAAAAAAAAAAATTTAAACAACCAGAATTGTACCCACGCAAAGATGTGAAGTGATGTAACCATAAGACATTATCTCTAGATGTGTTGTAAATGAGCTCTTTTCTAAATATTTAACAAATTATGTGAAAAAAAAAAAAAAAAAAAAAAAGCTGAAAAATAAGTGACCAAGTTGCAATAGAGGATTACATTCAATTCCATATTACTTTTTTGTGCATTACCTTTATGGAAGGTATTGGGTAAAATATTTAATAAACGTAACGTGTCCGCACTTGAAAACCTTCGGCTTTTGGTCCACGCCAAAGTCTTTACACATATGAACAGACAAATGGACTAATGACAATACCCTGCGGTGAGCACCAAGGGTAAAACATGGTTACAACACCCGACCATGTCACTTCTAGTCAAAGGTAAAAGTGAAATACAATATAAACCTTATGAACAGAGGAACAGATACAATACAAAGTAAGTGTAAACAGTGGTAATGCATGTGCGGTGTGTGATAATATCCATGCAGAACAAAAAACACTTGGCTCGTCATAAATGTTCATGTTACCGATCATGTCAGTCTGCGTGGCCTGCAGGGCAGCGGTGATGGTGGAAGAACACCTCTCTGACATGTTCTTTCCCAGACCCTCCTCGATGTGTCGGTGGAGTTCCTACAAACAGTCAACAGTCAACTTTATAAATACTACAGTTCACATCATAGATCATACATCTGAATGTACTGTTAAGTCTGTTGCCAATCATGTGTTTTTACTAAACGTTTAACAAAAACAATGAGTTTATGACACGTTAAACACATCTCACATTATTATTGTTAGTATTATTGCTACTTACATACTTAGATTGCTTATTACTTATATATCAATATGACTACTACTACTACTGTTCTCATTTTATTCTAACTTTTACCCTGTGATAATTTAGCAATATATAGACATATTGTGCACATTATAATATAATAACATAATATGCCATTTATTATTTATTATTATTACTACTTTGCTACTTGTTGTTTATACTAATACTTTCCAATGTGCAACTGCAATTTTTCACTACTTTTTTTTTTTTATAGTTATTGTATTGGTATTTTCTTGTGGTATTTCTTGTGTGTACATTCTGTGTTGCGCTGTTATTGGATCCTCAATTTCCTGAGGGCTCTGCTCAAAGGATCAATGATGTTCTGTCTAATCTAATCTAATCTAATCTAGTGTTCCTGTCTAAATGTGTGTCAGCCTGAGATACAGACAGAAGCAACATGTCTGTAAACAAGACCAAAACACAGACTCTTTTCATATGAGACTACATTATATAAGGAAAGAAAAAATGAAACTTCACAGGGATGTGCAGGTTTCATCTTTAATTCTTTGGTGTGACAGGCTGTTTGACGTAAAAAGGTCCAAAGTATATCACTGTTATCATATTAAATTTTATTGATCCCATTTTAAGATTGTTTTATCATCCAGCCTTAACTGATATGTTCTGTTCATGGGTGATCACATAAACATGTAATACGAGGTACAAACAGACTACATGTAGTGTTGGAATTATTTGAATCTTTCCATAAAGGCTAAGTCAAAATGTGCAGTTGACATTCAGTTTTGTCAGTCAGGGGTTTATGATGTAGGACAAGCAATCAGTACTAAAAACTCCAATAACTCTGAACCCTTTTTAAGTACTGGACTGGTTTTGATAAGATAAGCTGCCTTTGGAGCAAGTCAGATAAAAGCAGAATGTAGAAAAATACAGAACTCAAACATAGATTATTAGTTATCCTGTATATTTAGATCAATACACAGGCTAAAACTAGAGAGGTACAGGAAGAAGACAAGACACAGAGTGGTCTGTCCAGATGTTAAGGGAAAGACTTCAACAGGACTGTCATGTTTGGCCTTTGAGCTCATCCAACAGGACTGAATGAGGACACTGTGACTCAGTGCACTGCTCTTACATAACACAGATCAGCTGAGCTTTATTTAGATTCAATGAACCAACACAAAGGCAAGCTGAGGTTTACACAGTGCTGCATGTAAAATACACTCAGTTGGATTTTGCTGTGACATACATGATGAAAATGCAGGACTTCAGGGCTAAGATAACTCAGATGGAGTCATTTCAGGTTAGATGGGAACTTGTATTTGTGTTGAACTGCAAGACGGAGGGCTGTACAATTTGGGGAAATTGCAGACATTGCACTATATATATATATATATATATATATATATATATATATATACACATACATACATACAAACACACATATAAATACATTTTTCAGAGGAATTTTCAGAGGACCTGAGTATCACTTTATGCAGCAAATGACTCATTCTAGAATGACTTGAGTGATTTTGTAGGAAGAGCACCTGCATAGAAAGGTTTTGTAAACTCTAAAACATGTCGTCTACTTGGAACCTTCTTTTCTTGAACTTTAATGCTATAACTGGTTTCAGTGCACAATACAGAAACATGTGAGCTGTGCAACTACTCTCCTTTAGTCATGTTGTGGTTTTTTGTACTGTTGCTGCCAAAGGTAAACAGTAAATTGTTTTCCCTTTGTGTGAGAAGAGTAACTAAACCAGAGATTCATCAGTCTT
Source organism: Sphaeramia orbicularis (assembly GCF_902148855.1). NCBI lineage: Eukaryota > Metazoa > Chordata > Actinopteri > Kurtiformes > Apogonidae > Sphaeramia > Sphaeramia orbicularis. Next base: position 47,077,033 of record NC_043963.1, read on the forward strand.
TATGAGACAAGGTCCATATATCGACTGGGTCAAATGAATTTGTCCAAATCACATGCAATGTTATTGCGGCTAAGTATGTTCTGCACTTTGAATAGAAGTGTGTTTGCAATATTTGGATTACTGTCTAATCTTTGAAACTGTGTGTTTTGCAAGAACTGTGTTGCAGAACTGCAAACAAAAAGAAAAGCTGTACGTTTTGAGTGAATGTGACATTTTGTTTTGTTTTCGTCTCAGTATTAATTTTCAGGGTGTTAGCATTCGCAAAAGATTTGCAACTGATATATTGTTTAGGTATGAGACGTTAGTTTGTGTAGGGATTCCATCCCCTTTGAACTGTTCATCCTCACTGTAAACACTGCATTTGTGTAGTTCTGGGATGTTTGCAGCAATAACACTATGTAAGCCAGGTTTTTTTTTAAATTTTCATATTTTTGTACTAGTTATTAGTAGTTCTACTAGCAACAGCGATTCTAGTTTTAACAGTTAAAGTTCAGTTTGCTATGCATCCATGTGTCTCCCCCCATCCCCTCCCCAGTCTCTCTCTCTTTAACCCCAGCTGGTCAAAGCAGATGTCCATCCAGCAGGGTCGGGGTCTGCTCCAGGTTTCTGCATGTTAAAAGGAAGTTTCTCCTTCCACTGTCACCAAGTGTTTGCTCCTGGAGGATTCTGTTGGTGTCTGTGAATTGGCTTAAGAGCCTGGTTTAGACCAGTTCTATATGTAAAGTGTCATGAGATAACTTTTGTTACGCTGTATAAACAAAATTTGATTGATTTTTCAAAATTGGTTAGAGTATAGGCACTAACAGGTTTTGCTAACACTGATCTCTTTCTCAGAACATGGAATCATTGTCTTGCTTTGCACCCCTAACTTTGTACATTTGGAACTTAATGACCTAAAAGCAAAGGTGGGCTCAAAGCCTGGACCATACAATATGTTCCTATGACCTGAAGTGTGAACGGGCATCATATTAGGTGTTGAAGTCTTTTAGAACAAATTAAAATATGACAGGCCACCACCAGCAATGTATCAGACAGAATTCTTCTATATACAACCTCTAGTACTGTTCAAGTTTTCATTTTGTATCAAGCAGCAAAAAAGTTCTATCACAATGTATTTAAAGTCATTTGTCTTGGTTGTTGTTGACCTAACATTACCTTCTGTGTAACTAACAGACCCATGATGTGTACTGAACATACTTTGTGCTCAAAGTAGTGACATAATTTAACGTGTGTGTTAAACTCACATTCTTGTAGACCTTGAGCACTACTAGTGACGGGTGGAAGTCCAGGTGGAAGTCATCGACCAGAACATGAAGCTTCCTGATCTCCTCTGCCATGGCATTAGACACCTGAGCATGAGCAGAGAGCAGAGAGTGGGCCGTATGTTTGACACCCATGATTTATAGTATTCCCTCATCATGGAAACAGTGGACAGAACCAGACAAAGAAGGAATTGTAAGTGTGACTAAACCCCCAAACATTTTACAGCTGAAAACTGTGGAATAGAGGGTATGCACGTGACATCACCGCCAGCGGAAGTCACCGCAGTTCCGGCCACTGAGTGGCAGAAAGAGGGAGATGAGTGGTAGCATTGGGTTCAATACTGTCTAAACTTAAGAACAATATTCCCCAAAAAATGAGGAAGAGCTGTTGTGCGACTGATTGTATGAACAGGTTAAAAAGCAGTCGGAGCTATCGTTTTACAGGCATTGAAAGCCAAAGTGAAGAGAAGTAGATGGATCCACAAATCCAGGAAACCAAACCTAGATTTGTGGATCCCATTTCGTGTCAGGTAGCATTAATTTATGTTGTATTGTTGGTTAAAATCATACCTTAAATTATGTATTGTTTTGGCTAACGTTCCTTCTTAGTAAAGTCCTTGGTTTCATAATCAGAGCTTTCATGGTTTTTTGTTTTCATTTTTTGATTACAAACCTTGTGCTCCTACATGATTTGTAAACTAACTTAAACTGAGGCTAACCCAGTTTTTCAAATACGGGGGAACGGGAGAATAAAGCTACGACATTTTTATTTTCTCATGTGGTCCTAATGTATTAGGACACATGAGAAAATAAAAACGCTTGTCACTACGAGAATAAAGTCATAAAATATCGATATAAAACCCGTAATTTTATGATAATAAAGTGAAATACAAAAAAAAAAAAAAAAAAAAAAAAAAAAAAAATCACAACATTATGAGAATAAAGTCATAGTTATAAAATAAACCCTCATAATTTAACAAAAATGTCATTTGTTTATGAGATTAAAGTCATCATATTCCAACAATAAAGCCATAATATTACAAGAATAATGTCATAATTTAAAAGCAGGTGGTAAAAATATAAATGACAAGAATAAAGTCATACCCTGCTCGTACAAAGCAGTAGTATTTGTGGTGTATAAAGTACTTCATATTAACTAGACATAAATATCCTCATTAGCTAGATCGTGTGTGTGTGTGTATATATATATATATATATATATATATATATATATATATATATATATATATATATATATATATATAGACACACACACACTGGGGTCAGTGCATGGTCTACTGTAAATGCACTTTGGATCAGCTGGTTCTGGGCCCTAGTTTTTGGACCCTGGTCATCAGTGATGATGAAACCACGTATATTTGTTTCAGGTAAAAATAGCGATGATCCCCTACACCCTGGATGTCCGCATACATGATTTCGGGCCACATGTCAATGTTCATGGACCACTTGTTCTTTGGTAGCTCATACGGAGCCATATTAAATCCAGCTGTCCTTAATTTAATTTCACATTTCACATTTTCCCAGTCTCGCTGTGTTTACAGCTATACTCCGTCATGTTGAGCAGGTTGGTTTTTGCCACTCAGGCTGACTTAGAGGGGCGTGGCCCAGGGGGGAAGTGACGTATGTACATACCCTCTATATGGATATTTAGTAGTAGTAGTGTGAACAGCTTCAGATTACCAACAACTGCATTTTCAAATAATTCAGGGTTTTTTCTTAATAAGGCCAAAGTAACTAGATATGATAAAAAAAAAAATAGTTCTACCACACAGCATCAAATTTCAGCAGTGGAGACATGAACTTTGGAAATCTAAAGATTTTCAAAGTGGGTCAAAAGTAGTTTTGTTTATTCAATTCCTGTGAACAAGAACCACTGAAGACAGAATTCAAAATGTACGCTATCATTAGTGTTTGTTTGACATTCAGTACAAAACTGAATGATGATAAATCAATAATTACGATCACATACAGACAATTACATAAGAGGCCAAACCTAAAACATTAATGAATGAAAAAGTATTTGAGTATAACTATAGGAAGTTCTATGGATTTAATAAAAGTTAAAAAGATTCTTTAAAAGTGAATCCATGATAGGATTCATCCTGCTGAAATTCACCTGTCTCTCCACCTCTTCTGTGATCTTCTTAATCTTGGCCTTACAGTCCAACGTCAGTAGATCCAACTGTTTATCTATGAACTCCATTCGATCCTGACGGTCCTCTTTGGTCTCTAGGCAGTAATGGCTGGACACACACAAAAAGTTAAAAGCTTTGTTTACATGTTCTGGTTGCATCACTTCTAAACGCACAGGTACCATTGACTACCATGTAAATATTAAGGGTTGGTTCATTAGACCCATCTTTATCATATCATTATTGTTGTGGCTTAAATCTTTGACAGAAGTAGTATATCATACAATAAGGTCCTACCTCAGCTGTTGATGGAGGAGCTGACATAAAAGGTAGAGGTTGACTAAAGCTGAATGTTGATTTTAGCTTTTGCACCTTGAAATGAACCTCTGGTCTGGATCATATAATGTTCTTTCTACAGTTGATCAGAGCCTTTGTCTCACCTTTGTTCCTGCAGCTCTTTAAACGTGGTGTTATTTCCATTTCCGTTCACATCTTATATGTCATTTGTTTATTCATATAGTAAAAGTCTCTCTGAATCAGTTTCCACTGCATTTCCCATATGCCTTTTACCAATACAGGGTTTCCACAGTTTCCCTGAAATGATTTTCCAGGACATTTTCAGCAGCTACAGAGACAAGTTATCACGTCATACACTAATCCATTCCCCTGTCCCCCTCCTTCTTTGGAAGTGTTCTTTTCTGCAGCTGTAACTTACATTTGCCCAGATTGTTTCTACGTTTATTACTCAGACATTTGATGTGTACTCTATGGCTATAATTTATCAATGAAAAATAATGACAAATGTATCATAGAATAATGCAAACACCCACAGATTACAGCACTTCATGAGCCTGACAAACTGGAGTTACAATGTTCAACTGGACAATTCCCAACTAAACTTTCTCTTCTCTCTTACTTTCTTTCCTGCACTTTCCCAGAAATATTTGTATATTTTCCATAAATCACTGAAAAACCATCTCCTTTGTTTCATCTCAGTTTAGGCACACAAGGTCACAAGGCAGGGGAGGATAAATAATTTTCCAGGATAACTTAACTGTTTCCGGGACATTTGACCTTTTTTCTCATTTTCCATGACAGGAAAATTGGTCAATAATTTTCCAGGTTTTCCAGGACACATGGGAACCCTGCAATACACTTTGCTTTCCATGCTTCCCAAACTAAACTATTTCCTGCCTTTTTCTTTTTTAAGATGGATGGAAATTAACTTAATCAAGATTTTACAACCGATACTATTTCATTCTGATTCCTTTGGCTTCCATGCAGTCTCAGTTAATTGTCATGTAATGACAGTGTAAATTGCTCACCTCTGCTCCTGTGCAGCGACATGTACAGAATCCATAATGCGGCGCAGAGCCTCTGATATCTGCTTGGCCCTCACTGTGTGTTGTTCAAACTTGGTCTTCACCGCTGACTGCGAGATACACTCCTGTGTAGAACATAAGCATGTAGAGACAGCACATAAACCTAAATCAGTAAAAATTCATTAATAAAAGACTTTTTTTAAAAATCTGATTACCAAAGTGCTTCAAAAACAAAGGTTTCTGCAGTTGTAGTTGTAATTACTTTTAAAAAGGGGTAACCCTGTGTATTTCAGAAAGAATATTTGTCATCAGCATCACCTTACATGTAAAGGCTACAAATACAAACCAGAAAACCTGTCCTAACATACAGTGTGTAGAAATGCAGAATATTAAAAAGTTTACCCCCGTCTTAGGCAGGGAAATGCTAACACCCTTTCTAAAAACACATTTGGTTTTTCCACAGATGGAACTGGTGGGGGTGAAGCAGTCAGTGGTACATACACTGTTATTAAATACACTGCATACCTAGTAACACCAAAGAAGATTACCTCACTCACCAATTTAACTGAATACTCAAATATATAACATAAGCAATTAAAATATAGTTTGTAGTTTTTTTAACATGCAACAATACTACCTCAAATCTCCTCTCAAAATTCTGGAACTCAAACATTCTGGCTTGAAATCCCTCTGCAAGAGCTCCACCTAAAACAGAAAAAAAAATGTAATGCATAAAACTAAACAGAGATATTTGGTATCGCAACACTTTAGAAGCATTTTATCGTGAAAGTTACAGTGATGAAAGTCAAGAGAGGGGAGAGAGTGGATGACATAAGGTACAGGTGTCAAACATAAAATCAACCCTCCAAAGGGTCCAGTCCGGCCCCTGGGATGAATTTTTGAAATGCAAAAATTACACACTAATAAAATACTATCATAGTAACAAGTCCAAAATTTTCTCTTTCCTTTAGTGTAAAAATGTTGACATCTACAAACTATCCTTTCACACAAAATGCAAATATCCTGAACAAATATGAAGAACCTGAAAAATCCAAAGAGAAATCAGTGTAACTTTAACAATATTCTGCCTGTTACTAAATGTTTTGTGTATTTGTAGATCTACTGTGATGTAAAAGTTATGATGTACATGTGGCAGGAGGCATATTGCTAAAATTGTGCTTGTTTTCTTAAGAAATGTCAGGTTGTTCACGTTATTCAGATTTTTAAAGAAACTTTGCAGATGTAAACACTTTCATAATGTAATTTTATTTTTTTCACTGTTACTATGCTACTGTTCTGGCCCACTTGAGATCATATTGGGCTGAATGTGGTTCCTGAACTAAAAAGAGTTTGACACCCTTAACATAAGGCTCAGGTCTAATCTGAAGCCATGCAGTGACAGTACATGGTATGTGTTCAACCAGATAAACCACCAGCTAAGGGCACTGCTGTAGATAAATGATTATTAAATGTTGTCAAATCTCTACCTGTTTCAGGCATTCCCTGAGCCTTCTGCACTCGAGCCTGGAGTACTTCCTTTGCAGACACAAAAAAGATGCGGTCGCTGGCTTGGGCTCGGTCCACCACACCCAGTTCATCCACCAAGAAATTTGTACAGCGGTCCATGTGTTGCCTGCGAACCTGATACACCAACAAAACATTTTATTCAAAGTGGACTGGAAGTGAAGCACAAGTGAGTCAAAAAACAAAATCATGTAGATCACAGGCTGGGTGATCCAGAATGGTCCTTGTGTATGTGTGTCATCATGTTGTGATATGAGACACCAAACCAAACTAGAGTGAAATCTTTGAAAACAGAGCAAATTTTCCATTATGCTCTAATTTAATAAATTAACCACAGATTTGAAGTCATACATAAATATTAAGCCTGAAAAGGATCATAATGTGTTTTACTAGAGGATCTTATATTTTTAAGTTTCCTTTTCTGCTATTGTTGCCTTGCTTGTAGCTGCACTCATATGGGGGGCATCACAATATGTTATAATGCTGCAGCACAAGGATGACCAGCCATGCTGAGAAAATAGTACACCAGCAGCAGGTGCACCATGCTGGTGCCAAAACCGGGCCAGATTAATAGGTTCAGCTGATACTGTCACTGGAAATGTAGCAATTGATTCTCATAGACCTGATACATCCAACAGGGCTCTACAAGTTAAATTTAGGACCTTTTTAAGACTACCTAAAAAAAAGAATTTAAAGCTCATTTCACTGGCAAAAATTCATGACTCCTAGAATTTAGGAAAACTTGTGTCACCCAGGTGGAGAATAATCTTTTCTTCAACCAGGCATTGTTAAATTTGCACTTCCCCATGGTTACTTTTGGCTTGTCCCTTAAAGTTCCCAAAGTCAGTTTTCTGCTGCACGTGTGTTGAACTGAATGTTCTGTGATCATTTCTCACCAGTGGCTGCAAAGTTAGCGAAATTTGGTTCCTAATTTCAATATAAATAGCCGAGATGGAATGGGTGGAACTGAGCAGACTAACGTTACTTTCTTTGCAGCTTGGACATTTCCCAGACACATTTAAACACAATACGGCCAACAAGTTTATGGTAACATAACTTAAGTTAACTTAAATTTAATACCTTTTGAAGACTTGTAAGGTATTAAACGTAGATTGTAAATTCAAGACTTAAGACCCTAGGGAACTCTGATCCAAACACAGTTCAGGGTTATTTCACCAAAATGCATGTCTTTGGACCCATGCATCCACATGAACGCTACAATGCACAAAAACCAAACAGGTCAAGACTTAAGTGGAACACATGAGTTTATCCAAGCAACCCCCCCAAAGCTGCAGAAGAAGCTTTTGTTCATAGGAATATTGGAAAATAACATGTTCCATCAACCATCAATAACAACTTCAATTTATGAGGTTGTCAGGTTCTGTCTATGTTAAGAGTCCTGTGGTCTTGATGCAGATCAATATCCCAATAGAAGTGGGTGGTACTTTCACTGGAGGAGAACTCAACTAATTAAATCAAAGTCCATATATGACTTCCTATCAGTGCTCAGTAGTAACTGTATTGATATCTGTAACCATTTCCATGTTATAAACCATCAAGATATGGACAATTATAAGTAAAGACAAATTTTGTAATATTCAAAAAAATTTCTAAATTTCTCAAAACTGTGAACAAACTTGCTAACGAAGACAACAACAACGCCAGACAACACCTTCACAATAGCTCATGGCCTTTCTGCCAGTGAGCTAAAAACCATGTGCCAACGTCTATAGTCCATAGACAGTTATGGTTTGATAAGAATGATAAGATAACGATTCAACAACATGACTGACCTCCTCCATGTATTCTGGTTCTGATGCGGAGGCATCCCAACGGTTGTTGAGGATGAAAATGTTAGGGCTGGAGAGCCGTTCATTGACCTTATGAAAGAATGACTTCTCCTGTAGAAGGACAGCAATTACACATGTTTAAACAAAAGCATCACAGGAACATTCTAAACATTTGATCCTTGCAGTCATATTTATTACTACATCTTCGCATGACAAAGCAGCTTTCGTTCAATGTGAAGCATAAAGCAATTAGGTCTCACCGTCTGCATAAGTGTGGACTCAGAATTTGCCACAAGAACAAACACATCAGCGTCCAGGCAGAACCTGTCGATCCAGCTGTCAAGCTCTGTGGTCACATCGATACCTGGGCTGCATAGGAAAATGGGAAAGGAATAAGTCAAGTGCTGAAATGTACAGGTGAGCATAGCTATCTGCCAGGTGAAAACTCAAATTAGATTTACTGAAATGGAGCATAATTTATTCAGATTTTAGAAGTTCAATAGTACTAATTCTGACCTGTCCACCAAGACCAGATCATCTCTAAGCAGAGCACATTTGGCTTTTGGCCACATGACACAGACCAAGCTGCCGGCATCCAGGTCTTCATCCTGGTGAAGAGCATGGGCCAGCTGGTTCACCGTCTGCAACAAATACATGTACATCAGAGTTATGACTGTACAGAAGAATCCGCTCAAACAGCAGAGGTCAATCTGCCACTTGCAAGAAACACTGAAAATCATACTTGTAACAGTCTTGCGTCGTTAAGACTGGTTGACAAACTACAAGAGGGATAATTCATACATATTGTAAGCCTAACTAATAACAATCAACCTGGACTCTCTGATCATTGATCGTTGGAAGCTTGGCAATGTTGGAATCTCCCATAATGATAAATGGTCTTCCGGGATTTAAAAACCAAATTTGAAATGTGTAATTTTTGGAGGGGTGAAAGATACAAAGATATAGAGCAACTTTATTCCAAAATGAGATGAGCAGTTAACATTAAAATTCAAAGACACTCATCAGTGGAAAGGCAAGTCCTGATTCCTTTTTCCACAGGTTCTCCCATGCAAATTAGCTCTGGTTCTTGAACCAGTTTCATTCAGGACTTTAAGAACCTTGTTGCCAGCTAATACACCAACCCACATTTCCAACAGTTTTCAGTGGAACCACTGTAATGAAGTATGCGTCGTCAAAAGAGGGCAGTGTACAGTGCACAACAAATCAGAATCTACTATCCCAGCTTTTCAAGTCCCTCAGAGGGTTCTGCTTACCTTAATGCTCTTTCTTTCCTCAGATCCTTCAGTGAGAAGGAAGGCCTCATTGCCATCGGTACCCTCCACTCTCAGAAAGCAGTTAGTGGTGTGTCCGATTCCAGAGGGCAGCACTTTGTCACAGAGCATGGCATTGATGACTGAGCTCTTCCCATTACTGGTCCTGTAGAACAAACAAAAAGCCTATCAGGAGGGGGTGTATTGTCTATAAGACTATGCATTTTCCCCAAAAACAAGATTCGATATAAATAAAAATTAACATGAATATGATAAGAAACCATATTCTGTTGTATGCACCATCACTTTAATTGTACTGTTGCTATATAATGTGTAATTCTGTACATATTAAGAAGTTATTTAATATTTTTTTTGCATAGTTTATGGTAGTTTTTATTCTATCCTATTTACCTTACATATATACACATATATATATATATATATATATATATATATATATATATATATATATATATATATATATATATATATATATATATATATATTTTTGTTTTTTTTTTTTTTTCCCCTCTATTTTATCCTTTTATTTTTCTCATGCTACAAACACCTGGCTGACCATATTTCATTCTACTGTGTGCCATTGATTGAATGACAATAAAGCTGAGTCTTCTGAGTAAAAAAAAAAAACCAAATAAACCAGGCTTCTATTTCTATAAATGATCTGCAGTTTATCTGTTCAGTTTTCAGATTTGCCGCTCCACCTTGAATCCTTGGGATTATTTAACTCAACCTGCCACATACTCTGTTGTGAAGTTCAGCAAACAACATGGTCTGCAGTTGTCCACAGATACAGCCATTTACATATTCTTACCTCCCAAAGAAGACCACCTTCATATGTCTGCGGGCTAGCACCTCTCCAATTCCTGCTACTTTGGTGAGGTAACCTCGGACTTCCTGGACCTGCTCCTCCGTGGTAACTGGATCCAGTTCCTCATTTTTATAAGTATCTGGCATAGACATGAGAGGTCAAATGTTTGTGTCACAATTTGAGTTTTAAAGGCTACATTTGTATTACTCTGATGTACAGTTTCCAAATGACTACTGTCATTGCAAAGTGCAACCTGCAAAGAGGAAATCAAGACTGCAATTTGATTTGGCAAGAAAATATTATAGCACATCAAAGTGTAGACAGGTTAATATTAATATTTCATACTGATTGGTCTGACAATAGTGAATGTTTTCCACTGATTTGTCTGGCATCATACGCTCTGACACCAGACAAATCAACAAAGCTTGTGGGCACATTTAACACTAGGCTTCCTTTAGGCTCAGTAAAATTTGAACTGGCATTTGTGGACTTAACTCCATAATGTAGTGCTTGACAAAGATTTGTCACATCAATCCTGACCTGACCCATGTCTTTCTATCAGCTATAGATAAATGATAGTGCTATGTCATATGAGGGACTAGCTATGGTTTGCACCCTTGGCCTTTACACACTGCAATAAATCCCAGTTACTTTTATTTTTTAATGACATTACGCATAGAGAGTAAAATATACTAATCTCTTCCTATCTTTCTTTAATAAACATTGTTGTGTATTTGTTATTGAATCAGTAATCTCTGGACCATCTTTGCCACTAAAAAACAAGACTTTTCCTGGAAGCTGCTTTTGTACCAAATCATAATCATAATTACAATTTCACACCACATGGCTATTTCATTATCTTAACTAATCATTAACCCTACGTTGCCCCTGTCACAGCTTCAAGCCTTAGTGTTAGGAATGGATGTATTTACAGATTGGATTTACATATGAAATGAAGTTGATCAAATCATGAAATATGCTGCCTTCATAGTGTCTACAGTACAAAGAAACAAAGTCAAAGTACATTCATATTAACATTCATTAAATCAGTGCTTTTTTTATATGCAGTTTCCAAGTTGTTATTCTCATTTGATGTTATCCAAGTAGTGAATGCAAATTTTAGCATTTGGCAATGGAAAATTATTTACAAATCTCTGAAAGTGAATGGAATAATATTATCAGCAGCACTATTTCAGTTTGGACCAATTAAAAACTGGTACCAATTTTAGCCCAGTTCTCAAAACAGAGGTAAATCTTACCTTCTAGAAAGGTAGCACTCTCTTTTATGTAGGCTCCCAGCTGTTCAAAGATCCCATTGATCTTCTTCTTAGCTGTGACGAAATGCTTGAGTGGAGACACATTCACCTCCGCCATCAGTCTCTTATCCTTCTTGGTGTGGACTGTACTAGCGTTGGGTCGCGGGAAAACCAGAGACATGGCACTGGGCAGGAGACAGGGATTTGAATGAAAAGAACAACAACAAAAAATAAATAATCTGATAAGACTGTCACTATACAAAAAGAAAAGGCAGTGTTGAACAAGTGCAGATAATGATAACTAGCAGAATAATAAAGTTGATTAATGCAAACAAAATGCATCTCGGTTTCCTAAACTGGAGAATATAGAATATTATATAATATTATATAAATATGTGAGCATATTCTGTTTTCTACAGTGAACTCAGGACATTGTGCTACATCTTAACATCACCCTTCATGGCTCCAACTACAATACAGCTAAGCACGTATTCACTTATACACTGTTTTAAATACTAGCAAAGATGTCAGTTTATAAGTGGACAAACCCATAACAATGTCTGGTTTTGTTGACTTTTTGAAGAAGAGATATGAGGAAACTTACACCGCCATACATGGCAAACAATAACTGGATAGATTTACAGAAATGGCAGTCTAGGGATACACTGACCTGATACTGATATCTGGCTCAATACTGTCCTAAACACCTTTAACAGGTATCTGATAATGGTGATGGCTCCAATCCATGGTCCATCTATAGTATTTACTTAGGTGTTTGTGTGTGATTAAATCATGCAGTCCTTACATCCACACAGTGAGACAGAATGCTTGTTGGGGATAATACAGGGATCAGCATTCTCCCATACACAGCCTGTGAATTAATACAGGTATCAGAAGTTCGGATCTGCTTCTACCTTGACACGCAATTAACTCTCCCAACAGGAACAAACTGTGGCCTCCAGACAACCACTGGTTTAAATGAAGGTTATCATGGTTTATAGTCCAGGGTTCTGTTTAGACCTGCTTTAGACTGGTACGTGTCTGTCCTGACTGCACTGCTGGGAGGCCCTTATTCAGCTACGACCTTTCACACAGTTCCAGATACACTGCGGGCGTGGAATAAATGTGAGCTAGTCTGTCTCAGAAAGTCAAAACGATCAAGAAATGTTCTAAGAAATTTCGATATTGATGACCAAAATTCAAAATCCCACGGGTGTAGTTAAAATTTTACGGTAAAATGAGTCAGACTTAACCATTTGTCAAAACGCCGACAGGTAAGCTAGCCTAAAACTAGCCCCAGCCTCTCACATCAGAACTACATTGGAGTCTGAAAACCGAAAGAATATAAGTGGAAGTCCAAGCACTAGTCTTTAGCCACTGAATTTTAAAAGAATAGATAGAAATACAAGACAGATAACAATTCCATAGATTGTCAAAATATTACAGTAATCTTACAAAGCCATCTAGCTGTCAGTGAACAAAATAGTTGCATTAAAAAAAGAATGTGTCGTCTTAAAAGAGTGAGAACATCGGTTTAAGATGTTAACTCGTTTAGTTTTTATTTCCCACCCATCTTCAACTTAATGCGGTGCGAATGCAGCGATAATACATGACAGACATCGCCAATTTCAACTTGTCTTGGCAGTTAAAAGCTTTGGCTTAATTACCTCCGCAAAGGAGGTTATGTTTTTGCCGGCGTTTGTTTGTCTGTCTGTCCGTGTGCAAGATAACTCAAAAAGTTATGGACGGATTTGGACGAAAGTGTCAGGAAATGCTGATACTGGCACAAGGAACAAATGATTAAATTTTGGAGTTGATGGGGGGGGGGGGGCTGATCTGCCTTGGCGGAGGTCTGCGCTCTCCGAGTGCTTTTCTAGTTCTACCTGTGCCACCGACATGCTAAGACGCTGTTACACATGATTGACAAGTTATGGCTTTGAATAGTTACGAATAAGTCACGGTAGACTAAGAACTAGACTAAGAAGCTAACGCTCCACTAACCTTTACCAGGCTTAGCAGCTACAGTGACCTAGGTTGGTCTATCAAGTGTTTCAATTTGTTGACTTACCGTAGCTGGAGATCGTTCACAAATAATCCTCTGGCATCCTGGTACCTCGACTTCTGAAATGTCTGTAAGCTAAGTAGCTAGCAATATGTGACAGAATGCCAAAATTTAGCATAAATGGCTAGGGCTAAGTGAAGGGGGCGTCTACTAATATTTCAGCTAAGTTAGCTTAGCTTATCTTGCGAACAACCGGTTTCTTCTTGGTATATCTGCTCACTGCCCGTAATGTATTTCTACAAGACGTTTAGAAATATGTTTAGCAATTTCCAAACACTATATTGTTCAGTATCAATCGCGTCTTGTCCTTAGTAACTACCAATCGATGTTTCCTCTGTGATGCTACCAGTGCTAGTTGTTTCCGCGTCACTCCTCCGTTGCGTCACAGCACCTTACTGCGCTTGCGTACAAACAGCACAGCTCTTTCATTAGGTCCAGCTGAAACCACTGTCAGTGATTATTCTGTCCCAGCTGATAGTTATCAGTGGATTATTTTTTGACTGTCATTTGTTTTTAAATCTGAGTCTCAGATTAACTAGTGTCAATCAGGCTCATTTACTTTTAAGTAGTGGTTTTAGAAACATTTTGTTTCATTTTGTTGTGACACACGACTCGGAATTAAAAGTGAGGACGGTCTTTGCGACTCATATTTCTGATGTGATTGTCTAGCTTTGCTACGGAGCCCGGGAAGGGACATGAAGAGAAAAAAATTTATTGCGTTATAACGCAATAGTTCAAAAGTATTGCGTTATAATGCAATAGTTTTTGCGTTATAACGCAAAAGTATTGCGTTATAATGCAATAGTTTTTGCGTTATAATGGAAAAGTATTGCGTTTAAACGCAAAAGTATTGCGTTATAACGCAATAGTTTTTGCATTGGGATCTGCATTCGGGATCGGACAGGTCGTCAGGTCAGACACACCTGTACCTGCAGTCCTGTGCCCTATGCATTTGTAGTTCAGATGACCGTAACTCTGTCATTATTTGTCCGATCAGAAAAATTCCAACGGTTTCTGAAACCTGAGACTCTGTGCTTTATGGACATTCTCGGGTCAGTGCGAAAATTTCACGGGCACCCGTCCTAGAAGACGCAAAATAAGCCCCTCTGACTGTAGACGCACACAGCAGAGCGGATTCATGGAGCGAAGAACCGGAGCGCATAACAGAGTGGATAACGGATTAGATCTAGTTTTGGAAAATGTAGGCAAGACGGATATCCCAAGTCCCATGACCCCCCTGGAGGTTTACGGATGGATTTGTGACCGAAGGAGAGACTGATGGAGCAACATCTGAAGAAGAAAGGTAAAGTTCACCCAGTTCCATTTAGTGGATTTTCTACATGACTGAAGCACTGTCTGGTTTTTTCTATGGAGTTTTTACTTGTTTCACTTTAGTATATGTGTAAACTGACGCTTATACTGCATCGTGGTTTTATAGAATAAAGTACGAACCGTGTAGAGTATGTGTTAGTTTGGAGTATGTTGGACTTTCTGTGCGTAAAAGTGCGCATGACGCTCTCCAAAATAAGAGCGCATACGCTGATGTTCGGTGACTTTTTTTCTTCAATAGTACAATTTGACCTTGTTTTGTTTGTCTAATACATTGTTCTATGTTTGTTATTTTTCCATGTGTCCACCGGTAGTTACATTCAAGGATGAAGAGAGAGAAGACACGGTGATGCGCAAAGGCTGTGGAGATGAGAGCAGAGACTGAAGACAGTCCACACACAGATGAAGGACGGAGGAAGAGCCTGATGATGATCAGTCCAAATCCCACAGATATTCAACACATCCACAGGAGGACAGACTTTTGGTTTCAACAGACTATTTTCCATGTGCAAACTGTGCCATAGGAGCACTGCCTGGATCAGAGCTGTGAACTGACACAACTGTTTCTGCAGAACCACGAACATGAAGGCACTCTGCAGCCACAGAACGGACAAATGCCCTATGTGTGTGTGTGGTGGTGGTGGTGGGGGACACCTGTAGAGTTTGGATTTTTACCCTGTTTTTGCACAATAAAAGGCAAATACTCACACAGCTTGTTTTAAACAGTTTTTATACTTTTAAAGTTCATATTTAACTTTCAAATGTTGTATCCATGTCTAATTTCAGTGTTTTTCTGCTAAAACTAAAAAAAAAAAAAAACTAATTCCGTTTTTGTGTTTTTTGTCATTTTAAATTGTTATTACAGTATTAAAACAAATAGTGATTGCAATATTGAACGTTCGAAGTGGTCTGCAAAAATTGACAAAACGACTCAAAGCATATTTTCCGACCTTTTTATGATCAAAATAAGAAAACCAGTCCAGGTGGACCATCTGAGGCTCAGGAGTATAAAGGATTTTAATACAATGCGCACATCCTCCTTCTCATGCGCAGATCATTCACACTTGGCGCACATACATCTGTATCCATGAAGCTGCACACAGACGTGAAGCTGGGCAAATAGGAATTTAATTCAAAAACCGTTGGAATTTTTCCGATCGGACTAATAATGAAAGAGTTATGGTCATACTACACAGGACAGGGGGGCGTGTCAGACCTGGTACAGTCGGACCCGAACTGGATTACAATGTATTATGTACGGACCTCAATCAAGAGAGAGCATATATGATTGCGTTATAACGCAATACTTTTGCGTTATATCGCAATAGTTTTTGCGTTATAACGCAATAGTTTTTGCGTTATAACGCAATAATTTTTATTTTTTGCATGTCCCCTCCCGGGCTCCGTACTTTGCAGACTGCTCTGTAAAGTTTCCAAGTTGCTAAAAAGGAGCCAGTGCAAACTAGACATTTCACCCCATGGAGACTTTAAACCCCAGATTTACCCCGTCAGACCAGCTGTGACCATGTGGATTAACTTTCTCTAAGTTTTTATGAGAGAAAATGACTTGAAATCTCGCAGCCCCGGTCTAAGGCATGAAAAGACCCAAAATGAACACTGTAAGTCAACTGATGACTACGTGAATTACTCAAACTTAGTTTTATTAGAGATTCTGTCACAGGTCTTTTGATCCGTGTACAGGAAGGAAGCAGGGCTGTAACTTACACTGATCCACGCCTTCAGTGACATTTCACCGGTGAGACTCCTGAGTCCAATCAATGTAAAAACTGCACTGTTAACATCTAGGCATTGCTACAGAAGCGTATTGCTCCCATGTTGGAGAAATAAATAAGTATTTTGATATTATTATTATTATTATTATTATTATTATTATTATTATTATTATTATTATTGTTATAGTCTGGTTTACACCACTTCTTACGACGGCGTGTTAGGGCCACATACGAAAATAAATACGTTTGTCACTACGAGAATAAAGTCGTTATTTAACGAGAATAAAGACGTAGTTTAAAAAAAAAAAAAAAAAAAAAAGTAATTTAACGAGAATAAAGTTGTTAATTAACGATAGTAAAGTCGTTGATTAACGAGAATAAAGTCATTATTTAACGAGAATAAAGTCCTTCTGTTGTGAAATTAAACTCGTAATATTTAGAACATCCGACAGTCTCCGGTTTTACAGCGAAGGAAACAAGCTAAGCAGCAACTTTGCCTTCTGTTGGACTCAAAAACTCAGAGTAGCATCCCCACAGTTTGTTCAGAAACAACAAACCCTCTCTGTGTAGTTCTCTGGTGGAACCACTGACAGCCCTGCAGCTGAACACTGCATCAGTTTCTCCTCCACAAAACAGCACTTTGCTTCAAATCAGTTCGGTTCTTACAACAAACCCAAATGTGTGCAAACGCTCTTCAAAGTCCTTATGCTAATTTTTTCCCAGCTAGAAGGGAACATTCCCACAACTTTGGCAAACATTCCCTATAAGTTCTGTTAAGGGTTTCAAGAAAACATTGTCACTTAATGTTAAAAGAACATTTTAAGAATGTTTATCATTTGATATAATGTTCCTATAATGTTACCTGTTAACAAAGGAAGAACATTTGTGATCCAACATTCTGTGGATGTTTTGGGGATATTTTTTAGGAAACTGAATATAGAATGTTCTACTATAAAACGTTCCTGCAATGTTAACTGGTAACAAATAAAGAACGCTGTCCTACCAACATTCAAAAAATGTTTTAAGGATGTAATTTAGTCCTCAGATTACAGAACATTTTTTATGACAGGTTCCCACAATGTTAGATGAGATCAAAGAGAGAACATTCTGAAAGCAACATTTTGAAAATGCCTTTGGGATGTTGTTAAAGCCTCAGATTATAGAATGCTTTTTCCAGACTGTTCTTATGATGTGATATGTGAACAAAGGTAAAACATTTTGTCTGTAAGATTCTAAGGATGTCTTGCGGACATTGTCTACATAACAGATTATAGAATGTACTTTTAAAAAATGTTCCCTCAATGTAACATGATTACATAGTTAGAACATTCTCAAAGCCACATTTGGAAAATGTTTTCAGGATGTTATTAAGGCCTCAGAATACAGAGCATTTTTTATAAAACGTTTCTACAAAGTTACATGGCAACAGAAGAACATTCTGAAAGCAACGTTTGGAAAATGATTTTGGAATGTTAGACGGCAGAACCAACCCATAAAGATGGAAGACCCTAAACAGCGTCGGCTCTCTGGTTGGGATATGAGTATAAAAAAAACCAAGGTGGAACAGTTGTTTACAGTTGTTTTGTTGAAAGTGCTAAAGATGTTTAATCAGCACATTAAGGGCATATATATATCCTTCTTTCTTGAGTCTCTTTGCTTATGCAAAATGAAACGCGATGAATATAGATTAAAAATGAATTATATTTAATCATGATCAATCAAAATGAATCCACAGCAACCCTGTGATTAATCCATGGGCGTATTTAGCCCATTTTTGGGGGTGCTTCAGCACCCCTAAAATATTTTAAGATTGCTGAAATTTTTCTTTTTTATTTTATGTCCATTCTTAACATGCTAGAAAAATGTCAAAACCATACGCAGTACATGGCTGAAACATAATATTTTAACAAAAATACAGAAAAATATATAATAAAATATATAACAAAATAAATAATTAATTGATTAGATCTATATATCCATATATATATATATATATATATAAATATATATATATATATATATATATATATATATATATATATACACACACACACACATCTATATGGCTATATAGCCATAGTTAAACTTTGTTATTCTTGTGTGTATTTCCTGCAATGTTGTGTAGTTGTCCATCAACTGATGTAAAAGCAGCTTCATTTCATATTGCGCCACCCCCTCCAAGATATTGTGCATAATGTCAACAGAGAAATTATCACAAGTATTGAAATACTGCAAGGAATTTAGAATACAAGACCGTTTAACATCCATTTCATAGGGAAGCCTGGGATTTGTCTCTATTTTTTGGCAGTGTTCCTCATGAAGTACTTGAGTTCGCAAAACTATCTTGGGTGAATCTTCATCAAATTCTGTCTGAAAGTCCCCTTTCTCAGCAAGACAAAAGCGGCAACAATATCTGGCACTGAACAACTCAACAAAACCAAACAGTGAAGACCAAGGTTGTCACCTGTAACTTGGACAATAGCACCATACACTGGCTGATCACAAAGGGGAACCTTTATGCCATCCTTCTCCAGGGCTTTAATATCCTGCACAATCGGATCTAGTACAGTATTTTAGAAAAGCCATATGTTTGGATATCTTGGGCATGAAATGAAGCAACCAAATGAATATTGCTTAAACTTGAGTTGTATTTTGGAGAAAAATTCCACAAGGTGAAATAGATTGCTCCTACTTTATATATTCCCCGTTTGGATCCTAAAGGATTTGAAGTTTCAAAATCATCATAGAAAAGCTGAATCTGAATGGCATTCTTATGTTTTGAAAACAGAGGATGACACTTGAAAAGTTCTCTGTCACATAAGTCCTTATGAACCTCTTCTCCAGGACTGGAATCAGCCTGCACCATCTCCTTTATATTAAATGAACTGTAGTGTTTTCAACATCGGAATGTACATAAATATATTAGTAACCACCACTTGATTATAGCCTCCACTAATTCGATTGTGCAGGGTATCAAATCTTGTTCCAAGAACATATTCAACTGGGTCTACACTTCTCCACTTCTCTTTGAAATACTTTGATCTCTTACTTTCAGAGTTCAACACACAAAAAGGATTTTCCATTTTTTCAAAGCACTCACCAGTTTTACACTCTGCCTCACTTTTGTTAGGCTCCTGTAATGACAGACACTTCTTCACAGATTCTTTGGCTTGATTGTAGACATCATCAATAATCTCTTCCATAGAAATCACCAAAGAGTTGATGACCGTTTCAGCTGCACCTGCCTCTTTAAATTCAGCTACTGTTGTAGCACAGCTGTCTACAAGACTCTTATTGACAAGGACGGAGAAAGAAGGAGGAATTGCTGATGGCAAATCCTCTAAATTACTTGATGTTACATCTTCAGTTGTAGAGGAGCCTTCGCCAGGATCAGAACCAGGGTCAGAACAATGATCATTATGCGCTGTATTAAGGTGCTTTCTAAAACCAGAGAATGTTCCATAAACCTGCAAACAACCAGCCTGACCACACTTAAGACGAAGAGTCTATCCTGAACAAAGTCCATGAACCAACTAAAAGTGCTTTATCAGGGAATAAACATCTGCCTGGTGACATCTGCAGAGAAAACACAACATCTAAGTATCAACTCAGTGCAGCATCCGAGCCTTCACTGCAGCAACCCTGGGACTCACTTTAGTGGTGTCAACATCTATTTTGTAGGTGGTCGTTTGCAAGAAGCTGTACACATTTGCCAGATCATAGTTGTACGAGGTACCTGTCACAACGGTGGAAAACAGAGGACTCACATGCACGGTGCTGAAGGGAAAAACAAAGAATTTATTAACATAAAGAAAACATGGAATAAACAAAAACCTGTGTCAGAGTCCTGAGATGGCTTAATGTCTGGGCTATGGCATGGGTGGAGGAGATGTAATGGACCAGCGATGTGCGACTGCAGCCCCAAGTCTGAAATAGCTGACAGCTAATGAGCTGCAGCTGCACCACAGGTGAATATCATCAGTCAAGATGAGGAGAGGGATGAGCCGGCGGTCACACCAGCGCAAGTCGTAACAGTACCAAACACAAAATGAGCTTTGAAAAGCTCATCAAAACAGGCAAGAGAGTCCAGTGACTTGCAGGGAAAGGCATGTTTGTCAGTGATGATGAAATACTTGTCAATCATGCTTTTCTGGGTTCCCACAGCCAGAAGATAGGATTGACGGCTTTCCGTGATGCTGGTCCCAGTCTGTGACACAAGAACTTAATTTAGTTTAAAAATATTTTTGATCTTAATTACCTCCGCCAAGGAGGTTATGTTTTTGCCAGGGTTTGTTTGTCTGTCTGTTTGTCTGTCCGTTAGTAGCAATAACTCAAAAAGTTATGGACAGATTTTGATGAAATTTTCAGGGTTTGTTGGAAATGGGATAAGGAAGAAATGATTAAATTTTGGTGGTGATCGGGGGTGGGGGGGCCCACGGGGGGGCACTGATCAGCCTTGGCGGAGGTCTGCGCTCTCCGAGTGCTTCTAGTCTTAATATTGTGTTCATTGCTGACATCTGCAGAAGCAATGAAGCAGACATACTGCGCTTGACCTGGGACACACGATGTGTTTTATCAGAATAGTTGCTGTAAACTGATAAATCCTGGAGATTGATTCTTTGCACAATGCAGTACTTGTACATTTCAGCGAGTAAAGCACACATTTATTTTAGGGATGCACCGATACCGATAAGAGTATCGGCATCGGCTCCGATACTCAGTGTGTGTACTTGTACTCGTAAAAGACATCCGATACAAATCCACCGATACCACTTACGGCCGTGTGACATTCACAGTTCAGTGCAGGAGGTACACGGCGGTGGGATAATGTGTGTGGAGTGTGGAAATTTTTCAAAATAAATGACGTGATAAAAGTAACGCTGACTGCAAGTAACGTTAAAGACACAGACAGATACGGACGCAGCGTTCTGTCCGTCCTCTGCGTACATTCCATCCCTTTACCAGATGCTCGCGGATGCGTAAACAGAATGAGAATACCAGCGGGTGTACGGAGTGGCGCGGACCGCTGCCAACAGAAGTGAAAACGAAACTTATCACTCATTTCTCTTTTCTCTACCTGCTGAAGTAAGCTTTTAAACCTTACCAGTGAAAACGCTGCAATATTAGTATCACATTAGTGTTGCCTCTGTCGTCTCCATGTTTGTTATTACTGACTTTCTTCTTCTCAAAAAAACTTTACTCTTCTTCGTGGTATTTGTCCAGTATGGTTAATTCAGAGCGGCGCCCCCTGGTGGATTAATTGAAAAACGCTCATTCCAACACATTAAATGTCAGTAGCAGCACTTTGTTCCAGTCAGACTAATGACAACGACAATAAAGCACATTTACAAAAGGAACTAAGAACTGGAATAAGATTATTAAGTACTCGTACTCGGTCTGGAAAAAGTGATATCGGTGCATCCCTAATTTATTTATTTTAAAGGCAAAATGATAGCCACCTTAACAAATTGATTTTTGTAATTTAACAAATATTTGAAAATCAATCAACAGCTGTGTACAGTACTAATCCAGTGTGGATTACTGATTGCCATCACTGTTGTATGGCCTGGCTCAGTTTAAACCCATTTTACAAACATGAATAGATACATACAGTACAAAGAATAAATGCTACAGAATTTCTTAAACATAAACAGTAGTTTCCCTCAAATTGCATTCAACTGCAACATCACTTTACTGAACTTCACAAGATGGTCACTGGCTTCTCTGGCAGAAAGTTTTACTGGTCTCTTGTGGCCATGAGGTGATGATGGCAGAAGGTGGACAAGGACCAAAATGGCTGATATTTCACTGTCCCATCCTGAAAAATGAAAATTAATAAATGTGTTTTCACTAATAACAGTCAATCCATTTCTCTATCACAAACAATCCCCACTTCTATTATTAGAGTACTTTCAAGTGTACCATTTTCTACTTCTTCTGTAGATTCAGTGTTTTGAACAAGGTCTTGAAGTTCAGCTGTGTGTGTGAGGCCACGGCTTTGCAGAAGGAATTTCCACTTGTAGACTGTGGGCCACTTCTCCAGGAAACTTGCAGAGATGGCATCACCAAACATCAAACTGAAATCTTGCTCAATCTGCAGACAAGATGGAGTAAGAAAGGACAGAGAAGTAAACATTACTAATACTATTGTTATGAAGGACATTCAAAATTTCAAAGTAAGGGAGTTGAAGATCCACATACCAATCCTGCAATGTCTAGGAATTTTGAATAGCCGCACTTTGAAAAAGTCACTGTGGTCAATGTCAAATGACTGAAATGATCAACAGATCAGATCAAACTTTCGCTTGCAACACATTACTTTGAATAGTTCATTCACAAAGAATCTTCTGGAAGCTAACCACACATTATGTTTTTGTGTGTGTGTGTGTGTGTGTGTGTGTGGGGGGGGTGTCTTTCCCCCTCCCTCGCTCGTTGCCGCTTACCGCGCCCCCCACCACACACACACACACACACACACACACACACACACACACACACACACACACACACACATACACACAGGGCCGCACGTCATTGTATCTATGGACACTCTTTTCTACATTGGAATTCTGGTGTTTCCAGGTTACTGCTCTGTCTATATATTCCACTGGACGGTTTTTAAACGCCACTTCTCCATCTGCCTGCAGACAGAGCAGGACTCACCTTCAGGTTGTCTATCAAAATGAGAAGAAAATCATTCTTTTAGGGCAAAAATGTAGTTATCAAATACTTGAATTCTTTTCTACTTACTCCTATCTTATTTTAAAAAACAAAAAACAAAACTTAATCCATTTGTGGCCTCACATTTACTTCTAGATGAAGTCCATGCGCCGATCCTTCTCCACGAAAAGCTCTATGACTTGGTTGTAAAAGTCTTCCTTATTTTCTCTTAGTATTAAGAGTGTCTTCGCTTCAATGGAGCTGATGGTCAAAGAAGAAAGACGTCCTTGATAAGGCAGAGCATAAGAAAACGCTGTTGTTGACCTACTAGCTTTAGCTTGGCGCCGACTTTCAATTGCTTCTGTTGAAGCCAATGCAGCTACAAAGCACCTGTTAGTTCACGTCCGCCCCCTGGAGGTGAGGCAGAGTACTGCCTGCCTCACCTGCTAACTTTTCTCTGCACTTTATTGTACGATCCGCAGGAACAATTCTCTCACACGAACATTAAAGACATTACACAAACTGTAGAGAGTCATGCTGTAGAACAAATATTTCTGTAAAGTCCATATTGACGATATGCTGAGGAACAGAAACGGGCACGCGCCACGTGACCCAGTTTGTACTGACTCGTGCAGTCAGATCTGAGGCAGAGCTGTCTCGTGCCTCACTGGGATTTCTGCCCTGGATTTGATCGCGAAATACTCAAATTCAGTGATTTTTACTGAATAAAATGTCAAAAACATGTAGAGTCATACTGAAAATGCCTCTGTAACACAGATCAGTGGAAAATAAGGTGGAGGTGCAGGGGGATGAGAGCCATCCCCCTGCCCTCCACCTCTGGTGAAGGGACAGGGACTATATGCTTGGCCCAAACGGTAATGGGCCACCAGAGAACCAAATGCAGAGGGAAGGGGACCTCTGCCACCGGCTCTCAGGTGGCCCCTGACCCGCTGAGCCCACGATGCAGTCCCCTGCCCTTTGCCAGAGGTGGGGGGCACCTGAGAGCAGGAGAGCCAGTCCACTGTCCTCCTGCTCTCAGGTGACTCCTTCGTGAACCATCACCTTACCGTGGTGAAGGAGTTTGAGAGCCCTAATGACCCTAGGAGCTATGTTGTCTGGGGCACTTTGCCCCCGGTAGGGTCTCCCATGACAGATTGGCTCTAGGCGAAGGGCCAGACGAAGAACGGTTCAGAAAACCCTTAATGGCAAGAAACATTAAGGGAATGTCTACCTGGTCGGAGGGTTAGCGGGACTCCATCCTGGAGCCAGGCCTGGGGTTGTGGCATGGGCGAGCGCCTGGTGGCCCGTCCTTTGTCCGGGTCTGGCTGGGCCCAGTCTGAATCTGAGACATGGGCCCATCGTCCTGTAGGCCCACCACCTGCAGGGGGAAGCAGAAGGGTCCGATGCCTTGCGGATCGAGCCTTGGTGGTCCGATCCTCGGTCACAGACCACAGGAGCAGGACTAGTCCAGATCCAGACCAGCCACAGATCAGGACAAGTTCAAGTGCAGTGTGATTTCATCTACAACTGTCCTGTTTTTTGCTTTTTGTTTTTTTCAGCAGCAGGACTAGGAAATGTGAAGACACACAATGGACACTGGTCTGGATCGTCAATCGTACAAAGACATTGTCTCAACATGTAAGTCAGCGTGTTGGTCTCTGAAGATACATTTTTCTGCATCTGATCAGGAATGTCCACCACAGTTGTACATTTGTCTTGTTGTGTGTCAGTGGGTGTCACAGTGGATAACCTGGGTCTTATTTTGACTGTGTTTCAGGAAAGACAACAGCGATGCAGATCCTCTGTGAAGGAGGAGGCCAGTCTGATGGAGCTGTTCATCCATTGGTGGTCGTTCTCCATCAGACCCAGTAGATCCAGAGGTAGGTACAAATCCACTTCCTGTCTCCTCAGGACCCACATTTACAAAACCCCATCCTGAAATCACTCTTCCTCATCCACACAGTGTTAGATGATTCTATCTTGATGTTTCTAGATGTGGGTGTAGACGACATTAGAGGAGACGTCAGCGATGGACCTGTGAGGGAGACCAGGACCAGAACCCAGACCCCCGACCAGACCCTCCCACAAACCCCAAAATGACCCCCCTGCCTCAAACCATAACTGCAATAAACCACATGAACTTCATCTTTTTCTTGTGTCTTTGTAAAAGAACTCAGATGGAGGTTCAGTGGATTTTATAAAACATGTTATTGCTTGGATTGTACCTCACTAATCTCGTGGTTCGTAGTGAAAGATGTTGTTTAACCCTTAGGGGTCTGAGCCTGTTTTGGCTATCTTTCAAAACTGATTTTGTCTTTATATAGCATATAATTTTTTTTTTTAACATACCCATGTTTGGTGTATGTTTTTCAGCACTATTTCACCTATATGATCTGATCATTCTTGTTAGACTTTATCTCACTTTAATAACATATTGGATGCAAAAGTACACAAAAATGTACGATTTATTAAAATGAAATCCACAGTCATGGTCAATAATCTATTGTGGAAGCTCAAAGAGTTAAACAAGTTGCAAATATTAACATACAAAGGTTTTTTATTGATCTATTAATCATATCTCCAGGTTTACATGGTTAGAAACAGGATGAAAAACTGTAGTCTGAAAAGATACTTTGAAAAGTACAACGTCTGACTCAGAAGCAGAGAAACAGTAAGTATAAGTTATATACAGTGGAAAAACTCAAATAACTCAAAAACATATGTAAGCTTTTTAGGTGAGGGGCTATTGACTGAGATCCTCAGACGGAGCTGACAGAAATGCACTTTAACACTAGGACTGGTGAAAAGGACCTCCTATGAACTAGACAAAATGACAAGTTCTGAGCAACTGTACAAACATGGTCGACTCTGTGGAGGCAACCCACTATATTTCTTCATACAAGAGAAATGCAAGTGCTGATAATTATTTTTATGAGTATTCTCATAGTTTAAAGTGTGAGGGCATGTATAGGTAGCTTTGGTTCGTCTCAGTCCTGCCCTCTACCCAGTCTATCACTGTGAAAATGACTCACCTCATGAGTCAAACAAACAGCATGATCATGGTAAAGTTGGTGGGGTACTTGGTCCTGGACTTGTGCTGGTACAGACAACAGGGGACCAACATCTTCACACAGCCAGTGACAGTGGTGGAGAGTAGGGGTGTGTATTGGCAAGAATCTGGTGATACGATACAAATCACAATACTAGGATCACGATACGATAAATCACGATACTGTTAAAAAGGCAATTCTTTGTTTGTTTCTTTTTTTAAATGATTATTTCCTTGAAGAACTGAATTACACCAGAAAAAATTGCACAAATACTAAACACATTTTCATTTGATCACAACAGGATCTAATGCTATATCACAAAATGTTCTTGTGTTAAAAATTAAATTATGTTTTACAGACATTACAGTTTAAGATCCTGTTCAAATGTTCATATTCTGAGTTCAGAGCTAACATCAGAACATTATTTTTGTGCAATCCCGACAAAGGAACTAACATTATTTAATAGAGTGTTAAATAATAATAAAGAAAAAACAAAAACAAAAAAACAAAAATGATGTAAATTATTAAATTTTGGTGGTGATGAGGGGGGGGGTCTGTGTTGGCGGAGGTCTGCGCTCTCCAAGTGCTTTTCTTGTTTTTAAGTTTGGAGTTTGAACTGAGAATTGACGTAACAAAATACAGTACACTCATTGTTTTGTTTTTACAAGCAAAAAATTGGTTGAAACCTGTGCAAAAAAAGCAAAAATATATGCCCACTGCAAAAATATGCATACTGTGTGCAACCAAATTAAATTGTTGTTATTCATATTTATAAGCTCAACAATAAGATGCACATTGTTTAAAAATCTAGACTTTGTTCCAGCATTACAGTTATGTGTCCCACGCAAACACAGCCCTTGTCCCACATGTGGCTCATAAGCACTGATCACCCTGTGTTCCGCAGAGCAGCGCACCCGTGCTGTTCCTGCAGATTTCTTGTTTTATTCTCACATACCAAGCAGATACGCCTCCAGTGGATGAATGTGGGGAAGCAGCACGGCAGCTCTGACTGCAGCCTATATTCCATAGTCTTTGCACAGAGTCTCTGCTGTGGCATCTCACATGTGACCTCACATACAATCAGACTGAGATGTGAGAACACCTGGTGAGATGCTCCAAGTGGAACAGGATACCTCCTTTCCCTTCAGCTCCTTGCCCTCGACGTGGACCGCCCCAAGTTCATCCAATAGATGTGTTCTGTCGCTGCCGCCAACCCGACGATGGGCACTGGATGATAGAGTGCAGTGAGTGCAACCAGTGGTATCACAGAAGATGTGAAAACATTCCTCACTGTCTCCAAGAGATATGTTTTTACCTGTTCCACTTGTAAAAATAGGACCAATGGCCCTGTAGCTTACCGGCCAAATTAAAAGCTTTGGGAAATGTATCCAGATGCCATTTATTATCACCCAGTTATGTCTATTTATTATATTACAGAAATAGCCCATGTTTTGGTCATATTCCAATCAGATCTGTAAAAAATTCAAATTCCAACTTGATATCATTGATACTTACTGATTTATTGGATCAATCCACTTCCTTTTTTTATAATGGGGAAATTTTTCAAAGTTGCACCAAATCCAGAATCAGATCTGGATCCAAATAATTTCACTAACTTTTACTGACATCATCATAAAGAAGCTGTATACCAAGTTTGAAGTCAATCGGAATTGTAGTTTCAGAGAAGAAGACGATTGAAATTTTTGTAACGGACGACAGACGACGACGACGACAATAGCTTACGGCCTGTTGGCCAGTAAGCTAAAAAAGGGAACTTATTTTATTCATATTTCAGTGGCTGTGCTCATTTGGCACTTTAAATCACATGTGCTTACCACTTTCAGTATATTCGCAGCATCCATTTCCTAGTGAAAGTGAATGCATGTCATTTTTTAACAACATGGTCTGATCTTTGAGGAGTTTTACTGGTTTAACACATTTACATTTGTTTCTGTTTCATTCCTTCTGGATTTTAAATAGTGTAAAAATAACTGAATATGTGAATCCCTCTGGAGGTGCATTCATGTCCATGAAATAAAAGTATCCCTTCACCTTGCAAATGTGTCCCAGTTTAATAGAGTACTTTGGACTGAGTTAGAACTAGAGCTGCACAATTAATCTAAGTGTAATATCAGCCTGTGCAATTATAGTGTATAAACTTACAAGAAATATCGCTTTGATATTTATCATAAAAATTATTGACAACTTGGCATTTATGTCAGTCACAATATGTCAAATAACTTGAAATGTGAAGTTCTACAAGCTGTAGATGTGTCATGATATGTTTTATATGTCTATAAAGTGTATTAAAAATAAGAATTTTGGCAAAATATGGTTGTATATTTGGAAAATAACTCACAGAAGGTAGAAAAGACTTGTACTTATTTGGCTTAAACATACAAAATAACAGGTTTTCTGCTTTATGTGCACTCAGTCAAAAAAAAAATGCACATACTGTCAATGGCAATTTTGTGACATCATCTTCACTCGCCCCAGTGTCAGTCCACTCTGATGCATTAACCAGAGTAATAACTGGAAACCTAAACTCCGCTAGGAAACAAAAAGACTTTATAACATAAACTGTGACAGACACACCTGCACTCTAATAAACCCTGACGTACTAAAGATCCATTAACATCAGGGTTCCAGATGTGCCTACCTTCAGGAGGGGTCCTACTGAGGGTCTGAACCAGTGGAGGTTTGCCTTCACGGATACGCCATTCAGCCTCCCAGCAGCAGCAGGTGTGGGAGCAAAGAGGCTGGAGACAATGACTTTGATCCAGGAGTTTACTGTAGGGGCTCATGTCAGCTGAGAGACCAGTCTGTCATTGAGTCACAGAGAAAGGCTGTGAAAGACATGATGTTAGAAAATGTCCACATCAACATTTTCACATGTCATTATAGAAAAAAATAAATAAATAAATGAAAAACCTAAACTTAACAGGTGCCCATTAACATTTGTGAAAATGTACACATGTAAGTCTCATTACAAAAATGAAACTTGTTTATAAAAGCCAAAAGATGGAAAATCAGTAGACCAAAGTTTTCTTATATTCGAAGCCTTCAGTTCAAAACAGAGAAAAAGCTTGTTTATATGATATATATATAAGTACTGTCACATGCTCTGAAAAGGCAATCAATCAAAAGAAGAGTCAAAAACATTAGAAGAATAAAGCACAAATGAAAAAGGACAGTAAAATGTGGGTTGAATGTGCTTTTTTTTTTTTCGAACACATCATTAATTCATGGTAGCTGAACACTGTGAATACTGAGACAGTTGTGGCTGTAACAGCATGTTTCCACATGATGCTGTGTGTACTACTGACTCTGTGCTGTGATGCAGCCATCTGCTGGTCACATCCGACAGGTTTGGAGGACTTGAAATAGTCTGGAAGCTGGTGTCAATAGGGATGCTCCAGCAGTTTATGGCCTTGAGGATGTTTGTGGCTGTAAAGGCATCTTTGACGAATGGAAAAAGGAATAAAGAGTTTTGCATACATTTCACTGGGAAATCCAAAGGTGTTGATTTAAGAACATGGTTAATGTTGCTCTCTTGATATGTTGTGTTTTACTGACTGAAAGTTGTAGAAAGTGAAAAAAGAGAGTGTTGAACACAGAAGAGGAAATACAGCAAATTCTCCAATAGACCCACATGTGCAAAAGTTGTTCTGTTGGTGAAAAGACAAAATGTGCCCTAGTGAAAAACGAAGTGTAAAGTGTTAATTGTGTGTTGCTAATGTGAAACATGAAAGTTAGTCCAGACACAGAAATAGTCCAAGTATAAAGAATATAAGTGATGTTGACAGAAGATGTGTTGTGAGAATTAGCTCCTAGATTGTGTTTGTGTCAGTATATGAAGCTATCCATCTGAAGCTAGCTTTAAAGTCAGTCAGTATTGGGTGGTCAGAATACTTGAAAAAAGTCTTTGTTCTGATTTAACTTGGATCCAAAGTTCATGTTTACTTTTTGATGTGCGAAGTTTTAGCTGAAGCTAATCTCCTGTCGCTAAGACGATACCTTAGTGGACAGCTTCTTAGCCTAAATCATACCTGTCAAGTTTTGGATTTGAAAATAAGGGACATTTTTCGGCGGCCACCCCAAGCCGTCCCCCTACCCCAACCAAGCTTCAGTGTCCTTTACATTTTAACACAGATCTACAAGAAATCCAAAATACCACCTTGTTAACTAAATTTACAAATTACAATGAGGTGATCAGAACATGATCGGCTTCCCTTTGTTGACAATAAAAACATGAGTTTTTGCCTGTCCCTCATGTACCGTTGCCTTCTGATCTGCTCTCCTGTGTATGACCTGGCCTGTTTTTTGACCTTCCTTTGCTTATTCCTAGTCGGGGTTCCGTTGGGTTTTTCCCGGCTCGGCCACGCTGGTCGTCAGCTGATCCCTCTCATGGCCCAGACGTCAAGCCCCGGACACAGCGGCTCCGCAGATTCACTAATCTGTGTTGTGTCATTTCCCTTGTTAAAGTGTTCAATAAACACACTCGACTTCACGTCTGTCTATTGGTCTTGCATTTGGGTTCAGCCTCTGTACTAGACTCATCACACTAATGACATATTATACAGATGAGTGTCAGACTTTGCATCCTTTCAAACTTTTCTGGAAGGAGTGTACTTGTGGGCTGGGCCAGAGTGCTTCATTTTACAGGACAGTAAAGCACAAACAGTGCTGTTGTCTAATGCCATTCTGTTCTCAGTACCATACTAAACACCCTTTCAGAAGTGGCATTACTCTGGGGAATGCAAAGGAAAGCCTTCATGAGTCTGGACAGCTCACTGAACCTTACATCCTTCCCTATCAGGCCCCAGAATCTGTCCATTTGACCTTCTGGAGGTCATTGAGGATGTTAGAGGACATTAGATAATGTCCCGTCATAATAACATTGAAAGACATTTTCTGTTGTTTTGGAGGAATGTATTGTTTGGCCTATTTGAAAGTAGCTTGCTATTTCAGATGAAAAAACAGACACTTTTGTAGCTTGGAAGGGAATCTTGAGTATGATTACTCCACAATTACACAGTAAAGTAGTTCATGGTCTTTGTGTTAATAGTAAATGAAGTACTAATACCAAATATACCAATTTCATGATGTACTTATTGGGAAATTTTATTTTATTCATCATTGAATGTAGTCTTAAAGCCTATTTCAGATGAAAAAAAGACTTTTCATACAAAGACATTTCTGGCTAAAAGTTGGCTTGACCGCAGTATCCAAATACTCCATTGTACAGATGTAGTAGCCATTGCACCACAAAAGGCCAGAGCAAAAAACCTGGCTCTCCTCTTTTTTAATCTCCTACTTAAAATTATTTGACTGTAATGGTGATGACTTTGGACTTTATCAGTGCCACACACGAGATACCTCCGTATTTACTTCCGTAAACACAGTGCATGCTGCGTGGTCACATATTACATCAGGACCTCTTTTGCACATGCAGGTCACTTCAAGGTCGCATTCAGTTTATACTGAGAACTGATAGAAGTCGCATTTAATTTGTAATATGAACGAGCACACAAAAAATCGGATTTCACAAAAAAATCTGAATTGTGCACCAAGACCTGCACTTTGAACATAGCCTAAGATTATTATTTTCTAAAGTGCACAGCAGTAAAGTGCCAATTAAGAGTGCATTCCTGGGCTTCAATGTTGAACAAGAGTTCATTTGCCTTACCGCCTCTGGATAAAATCTATTTCGGAGTCTGGTGGTCTGTGCTTGAATGTGCCGCAGCCTCTTGCCTGATGGTACAAATGTAAAAAGTCTGTGTGCAAGGTGGGAGGATTACTGCACCATCCTGTGATTTGAAAATTGCAGCAAACCATATTGTGATTGTGATATGATTAATTGTACAGCCCTACTGCATAGGTTGTTGTGGAACCTGGTGAAATTGGCCCCCCACCCGACCAAAACCTCTGGATAAATTGTGTCATTCGTTTGTGCTTCTGCTCCAGGACATAAAACAAACAAACATTTTAACAGCACAAACCAATGTTATGGAGCTATGTGCAACCCCACATGATCTCAACGGTCAGATCCCTAGGCTAACAAGCATGTGTGATAGGCTTACTAGTACAAATCTCCTCTTGATGGTGTGAGTCTGTTGTGGGCTGCGTGGTGGAGGACCCTTGAGCTGCTGTGACGGAGCTGGAGGTGTCAGCCAGATAGGACATGCAGCTAGTTCCAGCCCTCTGTCTTCTCCTCTTAAACCTAGAACCAAAACACACAACAATCAACAAATATTAGTTGACATGTACTAACACTGTTGGTAAGGTCAAATGATTTGTATTTATTTATTTAGTTACAGGACAGTGTGTATTGGCATTAGTTGCAAAGAACAAGATGTATGCACCAGATTAAGCAGAAAAACTCAAAACTCAAACATAATAAAACATCACATAGACTACGAAGTATTAATATACTGGAAGAAAACTGTTAGACATGACAGATATAGGAAAGTTTGCTCAGACTGAACAGTTACTGCCAAGTACATAAAACGGGGCTTACATTGTAAAAGTACAATAATATTTCCTAGAAAAAAAAAAAGATATAAAAGAAAGAAGAGGAGAAAAAAAGAGAGAAATAAACAGACAGACAGACAGACAGACAGACAGACAGACAGACAGACAGACAGACAGACAGACAGACAGATAGATAGATAGATAGATAGATAGATAGATAGATAGATAGATAGATAGATAGATAGATAGATAGATAGATAGATAGATAGATAGATAGATAGATAGATAGCAAAAAACCCAGAGTTACCTGTCCAGTTTTTGGGTGCTTCCATACACTGACTCTGCTTTGACTAATTGAACAATGTGGGAACAAAGTCTGGACTTAGTGGATCCACACATGCCTCCCCTGGAAGACATCATCAGTTCTTATATTATGGGTCCCATGGCTTAGCTAAGTGTGTGCTCAGTCATAATGTCAATATACGGCACGTATAACATTGCTGTACAGTAATATGTACTGAGTGATGTCAGTGGAACCAGTGTGATTATTTCCCATCTACGTTGCATACTTTGTTGTGTGTCGTCCCACAGGCTGGAAGAAGGAGGAGTCTCAGGTAGAACTAAAAGCACAGTTAGTCTGAATGAAAGAAAATACAGTCGCAGAAAAAGTGATTAGACCATCAAAAGTCATCAAAAACAATGGTTATGCCAGTGGTTCCCAACCTTTTGTGTCTCAGGACCCCATTTTAACATCACAAATTTCTGGCAACCCCAGACATTCAAAACGGAGACTTTTTTCACTAAAATTAATTTGTTTTTGGTCATGTTTGCTATACTATGTTTCAAATAAAGGTTAATTTTAGAGGACATTTAGTCATTATAATGTATATTATTATGGACGGAGGCAGAAAAGCCAGGTGTAGATTACTGCACAAAGGTAGAATTTGATTTTCCTTGCTCAGGAAATGTACAGTCAGTCCATCTTGGATTTACAAGGCTGGCAATTAATACTGAACAAAACAGAACTCAAACTATGAATTATGAAAGAGCTGCAGCATCTGAAACCGACCACAATGAACATTTGAAAGATAAACAGAACCACAGTGCTTCAGTTTCAGACTCACAGTTTGTCATGGCTTTTATGGATTGGGATTGTCTCTTAATTCACATATATTTTTTATTAGTCAGTTTTTTTTATTTTTGATCAATTAATAGAAATTTCAGGCAACCCCATTTGAATTCCAGGCAACCCCACGGTTGAAAATCACTGGGTTATGCAATCCAATATTAACTCCTGTGTGTATCATGTGACTAAAGCAGACAGAAAAGAAAACATGGAATGCCTAAAAGCACTGTTTTTGTCAGTACAATGCCATAGATATTGATGGAAGAACTGAAGTGATTTTGGTTATTATCAAGAAAACATGGAAAATGGATAGATATCAGCTCTGACATGAAACTACTATGAGCTATTTTTGTCATTATCATTATATTTGTCCAAACAAATGTACCTTTAGTTGCACCAGGCATTAAAATGAACAAGAAATTGAAGAAAACAAAGGTGTTCTAATAGTTTTTCTCCCAAGACTGCATAACTTGAAAACATTCAACCCAGTTTCTGCTTTTTGTGTGGCCTAAATGTTATGAAAGGATATATTTTTATCAATGAAGTGAAGTTCACACAAAAAACAAAGGTTAAAGCCTTAGATAAACTGTCGTCAGATGTACATAATAAATTAAAATGAACTTTGTTGTTGTATTTATTCAGCAGTTGAAGCAGCAGAAGCAGCATTTCAACGGCTGTCTTTACATGACCAGTCCAATCCTAAGTATCGTCGTAGTAACACTGAGTATAGAACGACTTAAAGGGACTTCCACAAGTTCCATACATTTACTTTACTACAATACTGCAGTAGGAAAATACTGTAATATAGTAATGAAACTAATGTTAAAACAGCAAATAGGTTTAGTAGAGTAGCGTTTATCAGAGATGAAGATAAAATACAGTTTGATCTGTGGAAATATGTTCTGACGCCTGTGCATTAGTTATTATTAGCTTACATGCTAAGATTAGCTTCCATGCTAATGTTGCCAATTGTGGTCAATGGTGTTTTCTGTTCCGAAATAGCCTATTGGGGATGGGCGTTTAGTGGTTCCAAGTTTGTCGTTATTGGCTCCATATTTGTGTGTAATAATCAGAGGGCAAAATCGTACCTGATATGAGGTCAGAGTTCTGGACGGTTTCATCAGTCCAGTCCGTCCTTTAATGGCTTTAAGCACAAGTGTGTCCAGTTTGAGTGCGTCTCGAACCAGGGTACAAGTGAAGGGTGGGGTTTTTAGCATTTCTATTGCGATAACATATAGCACAATAAGACATTTTCCTCCTCTTTTCTGTGTATTCTCTCAATTGAACTCACTAAATTGCGTACACAATTGCGGTGACAAAAAAAAATTGACCAAAAATTGCCACCCCTCCTGCAAATGAACCACACATGGTCTCTCTGCCCTCCAGTCACCCACATCTTAGACCGTGTGCACCACTCACAGAAGGCCGAAAGTAACAGGAATTCGAGACCTATATATATCTGACCTCAATGTACCACAATGCATTGCGGGTAATGGGTATTGTCAGCTCATGTGCTGATGATAGTATACCCAGAAGTGAGTGTTGCTGTAGAGCTGAGCTCTTCCAAAAGAAGTTCATTCAAGTTATTAAGTGATGGGACTTTTGACTCTTTGAAGGGAGCCGTTCAATCAGGAGCCGTTCACTGAAAAGAGCCGTTCAAAAGACTGGCTCTTTTATGTTTTTTGCATTATTTTGAAACACCAGTGTTTTCATGACTAAATAGGCTACATGTGATGATTGACATTACATTTTAAAGGTGTTTAATTGGCGCGGCAGTAAATATCTTTTTATGCAATATTATGCAGCAGAAGCAAAACTTTGACGGTCCGACTGAACAATACCTGACAGAGAAGGCCCTGATATGACAGCTGAAGAAACCGACGACACACTTGCACAATCATTGTTACTTTCAGTTGTAGAATTCATATCATCTGTGACTGTGACATGTCGCCCGAGCTGTTCCACCAGTACATTTGGTGCTAAGTTTTCAAATGGTGGTGCAAATTATTCAATGACCCAGACTTGAAAGACAGATTTTTTGCAAATATTGCAAGTTGCATGCCCATCTTTTCTTTCTGAAAAGTGCTTTCAAATACTCCTCCTTTTTCTTTGACTCATTACTCACGGGTGCTCACTCACTCACTCACTCAAACTTCTCTCTGGTTTCGTCCAGTCTTCCAGCTCCGCCTCCTCCAGTCTTCCAGCTCCGCCTCCTCCAGTATGCTCACCTGACGCTTCAAACTGTTGTTTTTTTTTTTTTTTTTTTTTTTGCTAACTTCTTGCCAAGAGACATGCGCAGTGCACAAGCACTCTTTTTTTTCTGCTTGAACATTCTCCTCCTGCCAATGCCTCCCCAGTGACGCTAAATTGACAGGCAATCGGATACTCCCTCCTTAAAAAAAAACAAAAACCGCTCTTTACAAAGACTCGGTTCCCATCGTTCATTTCAAAGAACCGTTTAAAAGATTTGATTCGTTCGTGAACATCACATCACTAGTTAAAGGAGGCCAAACTTCTGTAAGTTGTCTTTGTATTATCCGACTCATCCTGTAAGAATTCTGTTGAGTTTTGAGTTCGCTAATGTTGAATTTTCAATGAGTTTAGAGTCCGTGCTAACACTAAATTAGCCGTTATGCTAGCCGCTGGTTAATGCCATTCATTGTGTGTGTTATCAGGAGAGCAGAGCTTGGCAATGTTTGTTTTAAAATATCAGCATTTTAACATGTTGTATTTTTATACAGAATTCATTGGAAGAATTCTATATCTGTAACAAATTTCATTAATTTGTTCTTAAGCAATTGGATGAATTTCAAACAAAATCATAAACATTTTTGAAGGACTGCATCTAGTAACTTTGTTCCAAACTCTTATGATTATTATTAGCTGCACGCAAGTAAAAAGTGACATGTAACATCAAAATCATAAATTGTTGAGGATTTAGCCTTATGACACATCTCTTGTACATCCATGGACTGAACCCACAAAGCCTCCAGCTGATCCATGACAAACATAACAAACCTGGAGCTGATGGGACTCACTCTTCCTCTTGTCATGCGATATTAAACTTTTACTAAGAAAACACTGAACCATCAGAATCTGAACTCCACTGGCACAGGGCGAGGGTAATGTGACTTGTATGAAAGTTGTGAATATTTCATATAGGCGAAAATGAACTTTAAAAAAGTTAACTAATTGAATGTTCTTGACTTTAATTCTTGTTTTTATATTGCTTTAATCTCAGTCTGGTTTAACAATCCCAAATACAACTTCCTTGATTACCAATGAAACAAGGAAAACAGATTACTGTTCTAATCTAAATTTTTAAAACTCTATTGTATCAACTTAAACAAAAAAAAAAAAAAAAAAACTTAAAAAAATGTAGCAACACTGCCTCAATGTCACTAAATCCAAATTATTCCCATGCACTCCCCCATATTTCTAAAATAAGATCCTAAATCTGGACATTTATACAGCAGTTGTCCACTTGCAGTTTGATGCTGTGATTATCATTTACAGTTGGATTAACTGTGCAGCCCTAATGTTCTACTATAACATGGTAAAGGGAAGTTAAAA
This sequence comes from Sphaeramia orbicularis, assembly GCF_902148855.1. Taxonomy (NCBI): domain Eukaryota; kingdom Metazoa; phylum Chordata; class Actinopteri; order Kurtiformes; family Apogonidae; genus Sphaeramia; species Sphaeramia orbicularis. The sequence goes on from NC_043963.1 coordinate 47,114,447, forward strand.
ATCACATGAATTTCACAGGTTTTTCATGGCTGTGACAATGCTGGACACCAACTTGTCAACAAAAAACTTGAACTTTCCAACAACCCTTTAGGAAGAACACACACAAGAACACAATGGAAATCTAAAGATTTATTTTGTATTACTTTACGTTCAGACAAATTAGAAAATATCTTTTCTTTCCCAGTCTTCTAGTCTATTCAATGATAATACAAACACCTACTGCAAAATCTATCTATGTCAAGGGTGGTGAAACCTGCGCTGTAGCCGTTCTCCGAGCCAACCCACATACAGGTGACACCATAGTACTTCAAATAAAGACTGGTCTCCTGTTTGTCTTCTGCCCAGCACTGTTTCTGTGTTCAGTCTGGAATGCTTTGACCTGAGGATGGTGTTGTGCAGACTAATTATCCACATCCCCAAATATGTCAGAAAATGATAACAGCAAACGCATAAAGCAGAACATTTTGTGACATGACTTGAGGTGCGCGAGTCTCGCACATTAAGACCATGACCTGACTGGGCTTCTAGGATGTTCTGCTACTGGGTAAAAATGATCTGTGGGCACCCACTGACCCCAGGTTTGTAACAATTTGGTTAAAAACAAATATATCTAAGTATATTCACCATGTTCATTTTCAACATCTGACCTAAATAACTGGTCATTAGTCAGTACCTTCCAAAAGCAGTCTGGATTCCATGTGGGCTGATGTATGCAGAACATCACTGCCCTTACAATTCATCACATCAAACGATATGGTCAAACGTTTCCTGTCTGATGTGTAGAGCTTGGTTAAAAGTACGATATGATGGTTACAGTTATAACAAACCATGACCATTGATGACAAACACCATGTGAACAGCTGTCTATTGTCTCCAAGTCAGCTGTACATTAACATCACAGTAGCTCAGCGTTTGCACCAACAAGTTATTTGCAGTCACAAATGTAAACATCTATAACACAAATGGCTCAGACTGTTGGGGTGATTTGCAACTCCCAGTTTGAAAGTTAAAAATCTGTGTACGAGTGCACTCTTCCCTCATTGTACCACTATTTCTAACAAAGCCACACAAAAGGCAGAGCTCTTGTCCAATGCTCTGCTGAGTAAGGAGGTTTTTCCACAAGCTGCTAGGGTCTGAAAGTGCCATGAACGCAGCTTGATTGGAACACTAAAAAAAAAAAAAAAAAAAAAAAAAAAAAAAAAAAAGAATTTCAAATAACTAAAAGAAAATAAGACCAGGTACAAATTATGACTTTTCCCTGTTGGGAAAATCACAGGTCACTCGAGTCAAACAAGTACTGCATGGTTGAAAAGAGCCAATTATCACAGGGTCCATAAATGTCCACAGTCTTTAAACTACTTGTTCACTTTCACTGAACTCAGCGACATTTAAAGAGGGAGCAGATCATCACAGCGGAGCCAGCAGGTGTTGAACATGTTTAGGATAAATTTGCATCAATCAGAGAACAGTTTTAAAATATCGACAACCACAGAGTTGTTGGTACTTTTCCTACATGATGCCAACTGTTCAACATAAATAGAACATTCCAGACTGAAGAGGCAGATACAAGGTTACAGAAAAAAATGTATATAGTCAATATGGTAAATGTGCTAGACATCATTTTCCTGTGAGCTAACCTCAGTAATGACTACAAGTATATGTGCTTGTTTTGACAAAAATAAAACTCTACAGACATTTTCTCTGAAGTTAGACGGACAGTAACCTGTCTCTTCTGAGGTAGTAAATAAGTAGAAATATCAAAGGCAAGGATAGAAAAAGTGTGTGTACTTCAAAGTTGAGTTATAAACATCTCCAACTTCTACAGTGATAAAAACTGATCAACTGTTACAGGTTAGAACTTCTAATGATTTTTGATGGAAAATAATATGACATGGTAGAGGTAGAAAGTTTGACTGAATTATAATGTCAATGTCTGCTGCTAGATAAAGAGTTTAGATTTATAAAACCTACCTTTATAGTTTTAATCTAAATGGCACAAGTAACAGCCAAAATAACTAGAAGCAAATACAATTAAAAACATAAACCCAACTCTGCATGTTTGAGGTACAGCTCAAAATTATCCTTTTTTGTTTTTTAAAACACGTCGTTAAGTGCTTAAACCCAGTCAAGAGATTAGACACTCTTAAGAGGCACAACAGTAGAAATTTAAGACATCAGACTAACACTTTGAAGATTGTGACAATGCTAGTGAGTGAAGTCCTTCAGCAATGGGTGAAGAAATTAAGGCAGAGGGGAGAGATGGGGCTATCTCTGTAAACCTCTTCTTTTTAATATCACATCAATCACTTGCAATGGTGGTGGTGGAGAGGGAAGACATCTCCACAATACATGCCCAATTTCATGAGGAGCATCTGTTACTGAAGGCTGCTGCTCAGGATCCATTTGTTGAACTCTGGGGGTGGGGGTGGGGGGGGCTTGGAAAAAGCAGCTTCCTGTCTCTGTCTTTGCTGAGCCTCTGCAGCAAAAGGACCAGGGCGGAGGAGGGGCATGCCTCTAGTCCTGATTCTGTCAGAAACCTTTCACACTAGATCCAGCACCACAGCCGAGGAGGAATGGGCGTCAATACTAACAGGAACATCAATACAAGTAGGAAATGGGTACATAGTGCTCTGGAAAGGCCTTTGAAGAATTTAGCTGCTTCCTATTCAAACTAGTCAGAAATTTACAGCAAGGAGGCCACCGTTCCACCTGCCCAGACCCAGTGGTCCAAACTAAAAATAACAAAATAGAAAATGAAACACAGTACTGTCCCCCAGTGTCCCAGGGCATGTCACACAGCCAGGGTTACCACCTCATTAATACTAACACCATTTTTACAACAAAGATTAGAGTCTATATCCAGATATTTAAAAGGTAGGTGAACCCACCCAGAATAAATGACTGACTTGTTTAAAACTGCCAGTAGATGAGCTGGCAAATGAACCCCAGCTTGCTAGTTGATTTCCAAGTGTTCATTTAATGTGTGACGTTAAATGGATGTGTAGTTAATGTACTCCCAGCAACCCCGACGATAGTGACCTGGCACAGAGTGACAACGACTGTCCAGAAACTTTGACCTTCACATCAAGGCTGGCTCATTGGGTGCCTGCTGCAGCTGGATCTGTGATCCATTGGTGCTGTACCTACATATTCTTGATTTTTTTTCTTAATAAACTCATAATGGCATTCTCCCAACTATAAAGGCAGAGATGAAAATACTCTTTTACTCATGTCTGTGTGACCCATTAAGTTGGGACTAACAGACAGTAGTGGCGGAGCAGCTTTTGAATCTAAGAGCCCTTTAAAGGTCTAAGATGCTGAAAATGGAATTTAAGTGCATTTACTCCAGAAATGCTGTAAAACACAGCAAAGAAACTAGCTTTGTGACGATTAACTTAGTCAGTCTGTTGTGACTTCACAACTGCATTTTAACAGATATCAGAGGAGCTGTATGTAACATTTTTTTCCAGAAGGAATGTTACTTTAAATCACACTCTGACATGTGTCAAATAGTTTTGTAATTCATTTCACCTGCCAGTGTGGGACATTTTTGACTTGTCTATTGTTAGTAACTAACCGAGTTGCACATAGGGGTTCATTTTGTTATTAAAATGTCAGAATTGCAAGCAGGTTTCATATCAACTATAACCAAATGCACTTACTGACTCTTATTATGGGTTTAAAGGGTTTCCACACATGCAGGGACAATGATGATAATTTTTTTAATAATAATAATGTGCTGGATACCGGATATACTAGTGTGCTGCACATGTGACAAGTGTGTTAAGTGCATTCACTGTTGGTAACAGATTTGACTTATCAAAGTCATTCTCCATTTGGTTGTAGTGAGATCATCTACATTTCCCCTCAAACGTTCAAGCATTATTTTTTAAATAATGAGGTAATACTGATGAGGTGATTTGTTGTGTTCAACAAAAGACAACTGAGGTTAACATTATTAGCACTGACTAAAGTTTCTTTTTAAAGTAAAAGTTGTGTTTCTCTCATTTTTGCGTTTTCACAAAAGAGTGTGGGGCCAGAGCTGCTTACTGCTGAAAGGCCTGGTAGTAGTGAGGTAGGGAGCTTGAAGTGCTCATAGTAGGACTGCTGTAGGCCTGAGGTAGCTGGCTGTGGTTGTGGGCTCCAGCACCCTGGGGTACATGAGCCTGGGGAGGCTGGAGGAAGGAGAAGGGCCCTGGAGCCTGTGAGGACAGCCCAGTAGAAGAGGACTGAGAGGAGGTGGAGCTGGTTGCAGGTGGATAGTTCATAACTAACCCCCCCATCCCCATATGGGTGCTGTATGGTGGCAGACCAAAAGGCAAGAAGCCCAGCAGAGGCCCGAGGTCCATGTTAGTGGAGCAGGACAGCTCGGTTGAGGAGATAGCGGGGCTCCTTGATAGCAGGTGAGGGTCACCACTTGCACCCACCCCTTCACCAAGCACCTCCCGCTGAGGGGAGGCAGAAGTAGAGGTAGAGGAGTTGACTGCACCCAAGTGGGGTGGTGGGACACTCTGTAGGTCCAGCAGGAAACTGTCCACGTCAGTGCGAGGATATGAGGTAGATACATGCTGGTACCGGCCCATGTTGCTGTAAGGCTGCTGCTGCGGTGCCGCTGGGGGCTGCAGGTGATGGGGGTGAGAGGACTGGGGGGGCATGTGGCGACCCACACCCATGCCTGAGGGCAAGGAGCTCTGCATCAGGCTATGAGGATGGCCCATGCCTGGGACAGGACTAGCCATGGAGTACGAGTTGTACATGTCCCTGGAGAAGGTCTCAATGGGCTCCTTGGAGATGGGGCCCAGGTCAGAGGTCACAGGGCTGGGCTCCTCTTTCACTGAGCACTGGGTGGCAGGGGTCGGTGTTGCCACAGGAGTGCTGGGTGTGCCAGGAGGCATCAAACCTGATTCCTGTGCATGACTCTTCTTCAAGTGGCGGGTCAGGTGGTCTCGACGGCCAAAGCGCTGCGCACAGCGGGGACACAAAAAATCACGGCGGCCAGTGTGCACCACAGCATGACGGCGGACATCTTTGCGAGTGTAAAAGCGCCGATCACACCTCTCACATGAGTACTTTCTCTCTCTCACTGGCACAGCAGCGTTAGTGTTTCCCTCTGAAGGTGGAGGCCTGTCAGTATGGCTACCCAGGTGCTCCAACAGGGATGGTGCACCCTCAGGACAGGGCAGACCCGCTGCAGCGCTGTGTGCCGCCACCAGATGTCGTCTATATCCAAGCTGTGTGTTGTACTGCTTGCCACACTCCTGACAGTGGAAGAGCTGCCTGCTGGCTGCGTGGCTCTCTTGAAGCTGGCTCTTTAGATGGTCCTGTTGATGGAACATGGTCTAACAGAAGTAACTGTACAGACTCTGCTGGTGCACAGGGACTCTGGCCAAGAGCCTGAGCAAACATAGACAACACTCATGAGGATTCCCCAGAGAGCCGACCATCAGCCTACAGATCTCTTGTTTTGTGAATTTCGAGTGCTCAAGTTAATGCTAAGTGCTGTGTGTTGACTGTGTGATGGTCCCTTGTGGCAATGACTAGTGGTCTGTCCCGCCTTACAGGGGCAAGCCTGTGTCCAGCACTTGGTTTCTGTGACAGCAGCTGCCATAGCAACCCCAAAAGGGCTGCTGGGATGAGGAGCTTTGGAAGCTCTGAGTGGGTCTGTGTTTCCTGAGAGAAGCTCTTGTACTGGCCTGTAGTCCGTTTTAGTATTCAGCAGTCCCTATCACCCCAGCAGCTGAATCACAGAGGCAGCTTAGCATCATTATAGACCTGCAAAACACAAAATCGCTGTAAGAAAATTTGAAATTTATGCAGTGTCATGCCAAGCAAAAAACAAGTGTAACACATCCATTTGACTCCACAGGTTTGCACAGTAGACAATATTTATTATAAAGTATGTACATAATGAAAATTTTAAAAATTTTGAACTTGAACCCAATTTTACTGCATTCTCCTCTGGATACATTAACCTTATGATATTTAGATTTAGCTTTTATTTTTTCATAAGAAACCAATCTGTCAAAAACTCACTACGTACCACTTTTTTTTATTATTGTCTGTGGGAAATAAAGTATCACAGCCAACCTAGAAAGATTTAGATTTAAGGAGTCCTCTAGTAACCATTCCTTAACAATTTTCAGTAACTTAAATTCATATTCATCAAGTAAGCTTTGAATTTGCCTCTCCACTATAATAAAATATCAAAATTCACCTGGTACAGAAATAACTGAATTCACCCATAACATAAATTTGTGGATGGCCCATAGTGCAGTTATAGATTTGTCAAATATTCACTTTATCACTGCTAATTTGTTTTTTTAATTATATATACAGGGTGGGGAAGCAAAATTTACAATGAATATTTAGTTGTTTTTTCTCAGCAGGCACTACGTCGATTGTTTTGAAACCAAACATATATTGATGTCATAATCATACCTAACACTATTATCCATACCTTTTCAGAAACTTTTGCCCATATGAGTAATCAGGAAAGGAAACGTCAAAGAGTGTGTGATTTGCTGAATGCACTCGTCACACCAAAGGAGATTTCAAAAATAGTTGGAGTGTCCATAAAGACTGTTTATAATGGAAAGAAGAGAATGACTATGAGCAAAACTATTACGAGAAAGTCTGGAAGATACTATTAAAGAAGAATGGGAGAAGTTGTCACCCGAATATTTGAGGAACACTTGCGCAAGTTTCAGGAAGCGTGTGAAGGCAGTTATTGAGAAAGAAGGAGGACACATAGAATAAAAACATTTTCTATTATGTAAATTTTCTTGTGGCAAATAAATTCTCATGACTTTCAATAAACTAATTGGTCATACACTGTCTTTCAATCCCTGCCTCAAAATATTGAAAATTTTGCTTCCCCACCCTGTATATATACATATATATACATATACATACATACACACACAGATAGATAGATAGATAGATAGATAGATAGATAGATAGATAGATAGATAGATAGATAGATAGATAGATAGATAGATAGATAGATAGATAGATAGATAGATAGATAGATAGATAGACAGACAGACAGACAGACAGACAGACAGACAGACAGACAGACAGACAGACAGACAGACAGATAGATAGACAGACACACTCAATTTCTCACATCACATGAATCACATAAAGTAATACAAAACATTTTTTAAACTATCAGGTGACTTAATTTTGATGAAACACACCAATGCTGGTGATAAAACAACTATTGGCAAACGAATGTATAAAAGTATGCATTTTGTAATAAAACTGGCTCAACGCAGCAATTTCTGTTTTAAAATTCATACTGTGCCTTCCCCCTTAGCTTAACAAAGGCAGCCAAATAATATCTTACTAAATGCAACTAAAGTTGAGTTGTCTGTCAGAAATTTTATCAAATAACCATTCTAAAAATCCAACTCAGCAGCCAACGCAACTGTCAGGCCTATCAGAAACCTAAATATGGCAGACATCTCTTTGGCATGAGATATTATTGAAAGAGCAATACATTTTAATGTGAACTACCACAAATCTTTGATGGTTTGAGTAGAATGAGACGAGTGACGTCTAGGTTGAGCATAACGTGCTGCGCACTAATACTCCTCAGCCAGACGCCACTCAGCCGAGGGGTAAAAACTGACTTTTTTAGAGACAGGTCCAATGTAAGTCTGCAAGCCAGGCTTTTTTGGAGCCATCCTCAGAGGCCTTCAGTAGTTTTACTACTAAAATATTTCCATACAGACATTCATTTTGGAGCCAAAGTCATTGCCTCTTGGTTTACACTAACAGAATTTTTGATCAAGTACTATGGATCATATTGGCCAATTAATTGGCTATCTTATATTAATTGATCCATGATATAATACTAATTCAATCCACTTTATTTATATAGCACATTTAAACAACAAGAACTACTACTAACAATAATAATTATTATTATTATTGTAACAATAATAATAATAATAATAATAATAGTAATAATAATAATAATAATAATTATTATAATTATTATTATTATTATTATTATTACCATCATCATTATTATTATTATTATTATTATTATTATTATTATTATTATTATTATTATTGTTATAGCTGTATTTAAAAATTACATTTTCACCTCTAGGGTAAGCCATACCCTCTAATATATTCCTGATCAAAATTTTAAGACCAGTTGAAAAATTGCAAGAATTCACATTTTGCATTGTTGGATCTTATGAAGGTTCTAAGTAGAGTTTCAAAATGCAAAAATAAGAAATGGGAGTGAGACAAAAAAAACTGCGTAAGCAATTTATTGAAAACAACAAACTGATATAGGGTGTTCATCAGCCGATCAAAAGTTTAAGACCACAGGCTTTAAAAGCCAAAATCTGTCCTAAAATGTGGATTCAATGTTATTCTGTGTCAGGTATTCACACTGTCAGGACCTCCTGATGTCAAAGGCAAAAAAAGCTTTCTCTCTTTGAACATGGTCGGATGGTTGAGCTGCATAAGCAAGGCCTCTCACAACACGCCATCACTGCTGAGGTTGTTGTTTTCAATAAATTACTTAATTTTTTTTTGTGTCACTCCCATTTCTTCTGCTTGCACTTTGAAATTCTACTTAGAACTTTCTTGAGATCCACCAGTACAAAATGTAAATTCATGCAATTTTTTAACTAGTCTTGAAATTTTTAATCAGGTGTGCATCTCATCAGCTGATCTATATTTCACAGCAGCTGACATGACACACAAATGACATCGCGTAGGTGCCAATTCTATATGTAGAGTAATTCAACAAGTATTTCACTTCATTAGTACTACATGTACAACTCGTCTGTACCGAACCGTTTCGGTTTGGGGCCTTCGATACAATATGGAGGTGTACCTAATGAATACATGTAGCCTATGTGAAGAACGCAAAACACTTGGGAAGCAGGGTGGCCGCAAGCAGAACCCATGTACAGGGTTTCCCCCTATATACACATTCTGCAGTGGCACCGCTGCAAAAACTAAACAAAATACTTTATTCTGAGACTGGAGTGGCGATAAGGGAGGGTAAAACATGACAACAGAGAGTATAACAGAACCTGGGTTGGACATTCGAAGCGTGTTAAGTTTCACTTTCGGCAGTTACAAAGTGCACCCCCCCCTTCACTGGTCTCCTTCACTGTACCGAAAACGTATCGAGAATGTATCAAACCGAAAACCCCTGTACCGAAAACATACCAAACCAAAATTTTTCTGTACCGTTACACCCCTATTTATTGCAATTTGTTTACTTTTCAAAAGGTAGACCATGGGAAAAATTATAAATCAAGTAGTAAATTGGTAAGTAATTAGTAAAATGTTTCTTCTTATAAAATGTTGCACCAAAATGAAAAGGGTGAGCCAAATGCTAGCTATTAAATTATTAGCTGTAAGTTTACAGCTAATAATTTAGTTGTAAACTCTAAACTTTCAACTGAGTTTATATTGACGATAAGTTTATATTGTAGGCCAGACTTTATTTACTGGTTGGTAGATATAATACAATTAATATTCAAGATTAATAAATTCCAAGTTTTTACTAATATCTCGCATGACATCCCCCCTGACACATACATAGCTCATCAGAAGACTGTAGTAGTGGTAGTAGTAGTAGTAGTAGTAGTAGTAGTACTACTAGTGATAACAGTGGGATCCTGCCTCCAAACTTTTCTTAAAGGGCCAAACTGTTTATGTCCTACATTTTTTTTTTTCCAGTTAGCATCTCCCGTGCATCTGTGGGAAAACTATTGGAAGAAAAAGCACCAAGTTGACCACAGGAGAAGCAGCCAAAGATGTTACTGCTGGTCTTATCAGTGTTTGATAATTTACCCATACTATCTCACTAACTGCAAGGCTTAAATAAATATATACTTTCAAAGTAAAATAGAACTCTCTTGCAAACTTTTCCCGTCTGCTGGATAAAGAGAGTTAAGCTCTTTCTGAGTCATCTTTAATCCAAAGCCAAGATGAAGGAATTGAATTTTAACTATACTGAGAATGTAAAAAAAGAAACCCATTTCAAAACACTGATGAATGAATACATTTTTCCTGACCTAATTATTCACTATTCCTTATATGTTGAACTAAACAAACCATACAAGTCATATGTGGAATCATACAACAATAATTTAAAAAAACAAAACAAAATTGTAACATTTTTATATGCATTGGAAATTTAATGAGGGCACTGTGTAGTAGGTAGTCACATACTCCCAAGTCAGTTTAATGCACTACATAATAAATAAGGAACGATTTCAAGCAGAGCCATGAAGTGGACTTGACCTGCTGCTGCAACAGCATCTATACTGAAAATTGTTCATTTGTGGACTTTCTGCAAAATGTGGCTTAAATGATTATGCTCGCTTCACCATATAATATCAGCCTTTTCTGTCAAATCAACAAACAAATTACTGTTATAAGTAATGGTGTAATTACTTTTTTTAAGTGCTCTAATTTAACATTAGTATGTACATTGATGTAACATACACAACACAAAGATGATCATGAAAGTTCACTTGCCAACATAAATGCTTTAACTGTTACTTCAGTGAACTGATGACATTATCTGTAGAAAAATACAAGAAAATAGCACAAAATAACACTTCACTGCTCCTTCGTGTCCACAAACGGCAGTTTAATAATTCAGACTCAGTCACTGTCCTGCTGTCTAAAATTGGAATCTGTTTTATTTCTAAAGATTAGAACAGGATTTTTTATTTGTTTTGTTGCATATTCAAAATAGACTGACCTGAAAATACTCAACAGTAGGAGTGTAAGAAAATATCGGCTCTGCAATATATCGCAATATTTCATTTCATGATACTGTATCAATATTAAAAAGTACTGTATGGATATTTTTATGTATTTATTCAAATGCAGATACGGTGGAGGTTCATTTTTGTTTTTGGTTTTCTTTTTTGTTTATATTTTATTTATTACTATTTAACACTCTTTTATTAAATGTTAGTTCCTTTGTTGGGATTGCACAAAAATAATGTTCTGATGTTAGTTATGAACTAATAGAATATGAGCATTTGAGCAGGATCTTAACTGTAATGTCTGTAAAACATAATTTAATTTTTAACACAGGAACATTTTGTGATGTAGCATTAGATCCTGTTCTGATCAAATAAAAATGTGTTTAGTATTTGTGCATATATCAGCTGTAATTCAATTCTTCAAGGAAATAATCATTTAAAAAAAGAAACAAACAAAGAATTGTCTTTTTAACAGTATTATGATATATAGTGATATATCGTATTGTGATCCAATTATTGTGATTTGTATTGTATCGCCAGATTCTTGCCAATACACATCCCTACTCAACAGTATACTCACTGTGGATTAAGTAATATGAAGTCCACAAAAATGCACTGTGTTCTCTTATCTATTTTTCTAGGGCACAGGTGTCAAACATGCGGCCCGGGGGCCAAATCTGGCCTGCCAAAGGGTCCAGTCTGGCCCTTGGGATGAACTTATGAAATACAAAAATAGATATTAAGAAATTAACAATCATTTTAGTTCAGGTTTCACATGCAGGCCAATTCAATCTCCAATAGGTCAGACCAGTAAAATTCTATCATAATAATCTATAAATACTCACAACTCCAGATTTCTCTCTTTGTAAATGTAAATATTTTTCATGTATTTATACTAAAACAAAGTATAATTTCACAAAAAAATGTGAATAATCTGAACAAATGTGGAAAAACCTGAAATGTCTTAAGAAAAATAAGTGCAATTTTAACAATATTCTGTCTGATACTAAATGTTTTGTGTATTTGTAGACCCATTGTGATCTGTATGTTATAATGAACATGTGGAAATGATAAACTGAGGAAGAATATTGTTAAAATTACACTTATTCTTTCAGTTTGTTGAGGTTATTCACATTGTTTGAAAGGACAATTTGTAGATGTAAACATTTTGATTGTTTACTTTTACTTTTTTAACTGAAAATATAGACAAAAGTTTGGAGTTGACATTATTTCTATATTATTATGTTGTTATTTTACTGGTTCGGCCCACTGCAGATCAAATTTAGCTGAATGTGGCCCCTGAACTAAAATGAGTTTGACACCCCTGTACTAGGGTGTCCCACTGAAGTTGGAAATTGCTAGACCCCTTCAGAATATGAAATAAATTATTTTTAAGTATTCAGCTGTAAACAATGTGCTTACAACTCAGTCTCACAAAGTATAACAGTCAACCAAACACTGAGAGATGTATACTTAAATTATTGATATTGATCTCTCTGTGGAAACTGTTGACAATGAGACAAACAAAAGTTAATTAAATGATGACTTCGCGTGTTAGTTTTTTTTCTAGGAGTGATGTGATGGGAGCTGTTAGTGCCATCTTGTGGGTCCCCACCGTGGAGCTACATTCAACACCCTCACCGCTACGTTTCTTCTATTAAATATTCCACCATATGAAAGCAACACCGAGTGGGTTGGGTTGTTAAAGTACAAACTAAACTAGGAAATACAGTCCATATAGGCTGCATAAGAACTTGGTTGAAATCACGATGTCTCGGGTGGAAGGGGCTGCGGGACCGGGACGTTACTAGACCTGGGTTAAATTTGACTCCTAGCCTCCCTGCCTTTGCAAAATTCGGCAACGGGGACTTCTGTTTAGTACTTGAAGGCTTTCGAATTCGTTGTGCTACTTTTATTTTCCATCAAAGAAACCCAATAACACTATCTAGTATTAGTATGGATGAAGTTAGTAAGTTTTCCAAGGTAGCATGCTGGTTAAAAAACAAAAGATTAGCGGTTCACCAAGTTGTATCGGAGTTTGTCTTGCGGGAGCTAACTCTGTGTTTCATAAACACACGTTTAACTATAACCGAGGTCAACAGAATCTAACACGAAGACGCTTACCGATTGTGCCTCAGACCAGCTGTCCACCCAGCCTCCATTCTGTACCCACATCGACATTTTAGAAGAAGTTTTAAAGATGTTTATTACAGTCCGGGCCTGGACTGCTGGGCGCCGCGCTGGAAGCCATGCATTCTGGGAGAGTGACGTCACGCCCCGGGCTCAGTGAGGCTCCAGCAGGAAGCAGATTCTCAAATAGCCTACATTTTTCCACAGAAAACACAGTGTGGTGACTGCCAGACCATTTGATTTATGTACAACTGCGGCTGTGCTGATAGCAGTTGTTGTGTATTTAAGTTTCAATGTACCAAAAGCAGCCATACGCTAGTCTACAACCTGCAATAAGTAAAAAAAAAAAAAAGCCATAAAGAAATTGTGGATGTTTTTCCATTGAAGAACACATTTATTATAAGAAATCTAGAGACCCACTCATTACAATTACAATTCCAGCTACAAGACTGAAATGGCTGCTTGTGTCCTATGGCCTGGCTCTGCAAAACATCTAGCAATATTTACAAATAAAACAATCCACAAAGAGGTTAGGTGTTGCTATTAATTCCTTTATGTATAGATATCTTCTGAGTCATAGGAAAAGATTTAGAGAATTACTTGTTTATCTCTTTTTTTTCATCTCTTCATTCCATTAAAATTGTATTTTCAGCTGACAAAAATCTGAGTTGTTGGTGTTGTAAGTGATGATCATTTTTATCATCTATCTACTGGCTTTAACTGATTAAGCGGTAAATAAAAGTTAATAAAATCAGTAACTCCCTGATAACTTTTGTCAGAAATGCTTTGATTGCCATTACTGCTCATTATGCAGTTTGTAAATTCTCCTTAGTAGTGTATTAAGGGGAACATGTGTTTCTGCACCTTTCACTACTGAAATAATTCCCTTATTATGTATGATAGTGCATAATAAGGTGTCAATCAAAAATACAAAATAGATCTCAAAACACTGCCTCATATAACATGTACCTTTTACAAGCAAAATTGTTCTGAGATTGATATTTTGAGACTGTCTTGCGTGGCTTCCTAAAGATTCCGTATGCATAGAAATGTGCAGTATTCCTAAGGAAAGACAGTAACCGAATGTTTTGAATTATTAGAAAATAAATCAAATAGTCAAATTGTAAATGCTGCATTTGCCGATAGTTTTCCTATGAATATATAGCAGAGCTTTTTAATAACCTCAACCAGCTGGCCTTAAACTAATAAAAGGAGAAAACAAATGTTTTTTCAGTTGACATATCAAATATCAAATGGCCTATACTAGTCAAAAATAAAGGGCATCACTATGTCTTGACTTGTGGTTTGAGTTTTGAATGTTACCCTGTCTCTATAGCCTTGTTTGACACTAGAAAACAGAGATGAAAATGGCAAAACACATGTACAATAATTGAGGATGAACCACTGGTAGTGGTGATCTTTTTCTACATTTGTTTGACATTTATCTTACAAAGGGGAAGCAAAAATCAGTGATCAAAATCGATATTGTACCGTATTTTATATTTTAGTTATAGATTACACGTCATCACACAACTGAAAGATCTGAATTTATCATTATTTCGTGTCAATTGTGGGCCAAAGGGACAATTATTTGGACACAGGTCTAATGCAAACTGCTCACAGGTCTATGGGTTATTCAGAATAATTGTTTACAAATCAACAACTTTTGAGTTTTAGCAAATACAAAAAATCCTTTTTACTCCAATCCACTAGGTTAAATTCTAGTTTGATCTTGCCTTGTTGATTTGCCGTTGAGCAACAAGCTGAAGGGTGCCTCGGTCTCTTGGACATCTTGCTTTTTTAAGAACTGGAAGAAGTAACTGAATGTCATCCTTTTACTGCTTTTACTAATGTAATTGCATTTATAATCTAACAAATCATTATGACACGGTGTATCTTATATTTTACAATTACACTGTCACCCTATACATTTCCTGTATTGTGCACATTTCTAATATATGTATATATATATATATATATATATATATATACACACACACACATATATATATATATATATATATATATATATATATATATATATATATATATATATATATATATATATATATATATATATATATGTATGTATGTATAGTATGTAATAAATTTAGGGCAGGACAAGGTAGTTATTTGCTTTAGTTAGTGGCCACCATTTATTGTGTTGAATGAGTACTATGTGTAATAAAAGTAGAAAGGACCATCTCAATACGGTACTTACTCGCTTAATTAAAATAATGGAATTTGCATGCACCTTTTTGTTTTTGTTGCATTCCTGCAGAAAATTTGACCTTTGACCTGGTTGTTGCATTCCAAAGAGGCTTGTCCTGCTGCAGCACTACAGCTAACCCTGCACTCACTCCATCTGAGATACAGAGAGATGATGCGTGTTGAGCTAGTTTAAATGAGGCACTGGCTACTGTAGTATTCATTATCAAAGACGGGCGAACGCCACAGCATCGTGCCGACCTATAAAGGAGCGTGCTGTTTTGGAACGGAGCTTGCTATACTAAGCTGGAACGTAGTTAGCCATTTTGCTAAGCAGCAAACCGCCACCGTATTGAGGTTGCTTTGTAAACGCATATCAGGGTAGCCGCAGATACCAGCGCAGAGGAAATGAAGGACAAACAAAAGAGAAAGAAGGAGCGGACCTGGGCTGAGGCAGCTCGCATGGTAAATTGTCTACATTGAAAATAAAAGTAGCTGCACGTGAGTACGTGTGGATTAAAATAAGGCGAAGAGTCCAGATGTGTAGTATTAGGTAATTCTCCTCACGACCACAGCCTGTGCTATGCTATCTTACAAGCGAGCTACGAACAAAGCACTAATTTGCTAGCTAATAGGCAAATTGTGTTTGATTTAATGTTACCCTAAGTAGACACATTTTAAGGTAGCTTCATGTATTTTTGTGGGCTGACATGAAAAACCAAAGCGACGCAACGCAGCATGCTAACGCTGCTAGCATGCCAAATCCACCACTCCAGGTTTGAGGTCTTTGTTTGCTAGGCAGGAAGAATGCTAACGCCATGCTAATTACCACCAGAGCAACCTAAATAACACACGAGTAGGTAGCGTTAGGATATTTTTTACACATTGCAATGACTCACCGTGCTATATTAGATGACCTTGTTTAATTTGCAACCTTAATGTTACGCCCAAATTGGTGCAGTACTTGTACAATATATGCTAACATTAGCTAAGCTAATTACATGGTTAACTAAGCTCTGCAATGTTTAAAAAAAGACACGAGAACCACAGGAAACTGAATAAACGTTTAGTCCACTTGGTATACCTATAAGTGACAAACAATATTACAATTTAAGAGCTCCATTTACGGTGAAAAAAAAAGAAAGGAAAAAAAACCAACCGCTTACGCATATGCGTGCTAACGGGGCTATTATTTTAAAACTATAGCTTCAACATAGAATCAGCATTTGTTGTGAGGTTACATGTTGGGTACGGAATGATGATGGATGGGGATGTGGTTTGACACTGTTCAGTGTTTGTCTTATGTGGGTAAACAATGGGTTCGCTAGCTACTCGAGTCTGTTTGGGTCAGATAGGTCCTTTCAATTGTTATGGTATAGCTGGTAGGCCTGCAGTATGTAAACAAGTGCAGAGGCCCGCAATGAAACTAGAATATCTGAAGATTCTGCCTTTACTTAAAAAGGACTACATTTTATTAAATGTGCCCGCCCTAATCATCATTTACACATCCTTAGGACTTTGCAAATGCATATATTTCACAACAGAGATTAGTATTATATGATGCTGTATACATTTAAGCGTTTTGATTATCCATTTTGTAGCTTGTGTGTTGATTGGCATTATCATTGCATTGAACCACCATCTGTAGTGTATTATTATCAAAGTAGTGCTCAAGAGGGTGGGGTTACACAGATCTAACAGTTTTGGTTATGGTAAGGTTTGTGGAAAGAGGGCAGGTTAAACATGAAATAATTCATATGAAATATGTTTTTGAAAGGAGCCAGTGTTTTCCTTCACAATAGCTTTCTTTACTGGGCATATATTGTAACCGGCTTCATGAAGTCATCTGGTATGTGCCTTACCTTATTAATGTGTTTGACACCTGTTTTGTGCCAATATTCTGTTAATATGAAACAAAAGCCCTATGCAACTGTCAAGATCAGCTCAGCTAACTAAAGATAAACAACTGTTCAGGTGTATTTTAAGAACGGAAGGTTGGTTCGTTCGGAAAATGTAAAAACCTTAAAGTTTGTTCAATTTCGGATCCTGTTCAGATCTGGCATTAATATAAGTGGTTGGCTTTTAAATATGTCAGTCCACACATGGAATTGGAGTGTGTCCACTTACAAACATTAGTGATAGACATGTATACAGCATTTTAAAATTTGTCACTGCTTCACCTTGTTCTCAGGCCATTTGGGCACCCTCGAGCTCTTTGGCAAAAATGGGTTACAGCTGTTTGAAACCATAGAATTGCACAACTAGTAGAGGTCAGCTGATCATGATTATTTCAATCATGATATGATAATTATAGTTTGAACAAGAAAAAGCCAGTAGTTGATTAAAAAGGAAAAATCTGTGCTAATAGGTGTCAACTTTGCCTATTGTATTATAATTTTCTAACTGGCCATAACTAAACTGTTCTTAATGGAGTAATATCTGCATATTTGTCTTAGGTCTTGCAGCACAGTTTCAAAGTAAAGCCTATGGTGTCATATTGAGGTCAGGTGCACACCGATGGCATTTAACTGACATGTTAGAAACACATTCATACACAAAAAGAGGGGGGGAATTTGAATCCTGGCATTGCTGCTCAAACTAATTGCTGGAGTGGAGTAGGTTGAATTCAGTATTTATGTATTTTTTTAAAAAAGTATTTATGAATTTTCATCTTAAACAATGAGTGAAATTGAACTTCATTACAAAAACTGGTCGCTGGATAGATTGGCTGCTCCCTGTCAGTCAGATTCTGTCACCTGCTAGGTGACCTACTGGCCTACAGCCCCTCCCGCCCATCTCCAAACAGGGTTAACCTTGAACCAACGGCAAACCAGGAGATGGCGAGACATGAGAACACTTTGAGATTATAGACTATAGAATGAAAGATTCACAATTAAGTTTCAGTTTTCTGTTGCGATGCATTTAGGTGCTCGTGATTTAATTAAAAAAAATATATTAAAAAATTCCCTGCTCCCTATAGTTTTTGTACATGAGCTTAACATTAATGTTCTTTATTTTTTTAGTATATTGTTTACATGCAGTCATGCACACACACTGAAATTGACCTTCTGCATTTAACCCATCACTTGCTGAAACGTGCAGGACCACACCTCATAGAGCAGGCTGCCATGTCAGTTACTGGAGGTGCAAATGTGGGGTTAAGTGCCTTGATCAAGGGCACATCAGTCAGCGATTTCTGTTCTGGTCAGGGAGAATCGAATATGCAGCCTATCAGTCACTAGCCAGTTCTCCAGGCACGACTGCCCCATGTTTATGATTTTAGATAGAATTTTGATCCAGCTTTAGTTTTTTAGACCAATGTAAAATATTACATTATATTACATTGAATGAGGTGAAGTTTGAAGCCATTTTACCTTTCTAACTTTCCCCCTGTTAGTTGAAAAAAGAATAGGTGTGAAAATCAGAAAAAAATGAAATATTTTCATACTGAAAAGTCCAAATTATGTTTTTATTCAACTGAAGGAGAGCAATTTTGTTAAATGCTAGTTATGGCTCAGTGTTTTTTTTTTTTTTTGTTTTGTTTTTTTTTTTAATAAACTCAAGTTATATGAAGCTTTGTGATTATGTCATGGAGCAGGCTGATTGTGCCATTTGATATACTGGCCAACTATTGTTATTTGTCTGATTCTTTTGTATTGGTGGTCAACTAATGTAGTTGCCGTTGGATTTTGGATTCTGAGCCTTTGAAGCTGTGATTTGTCTTTGTCATTAAAGGAATGTAAATGTTTTCCAGGTTTTAGAGAACTTCTCTGATGCCCCAATGACTCCCAAACAAATCCTCCATGTGATCCAGACCAAGGGCCTGAAGGAAATGAGGTCAGACACCCATAGACACATATGTATCTTTATTGAACTTGTTTTATGAATGCATGAATGAATGAATGCTTGTTTTATATGGTGTAGCCAATGTAAAACAACTTGTTGGAGCCCAATATAGGCCAGAAAAACATGCAGAGCATGGTATATATTTGCCATAAAAATTATACATATCATCGATTGTGAATCTCTAGGTATAGTATTGGCTAATATACCATAACAGCCAGTTTAACTCTTTAAGTGCCAGACAGTTAAGGGGCTAATAAGCCTTAAAAGTGCCACAGAATTTGGCCGTTTTTCAGTATTTCGCGTCGTTTTTATAATATTTGAAGAATCCTGCAGGAAACCGCTCGGTAACATCCGACTGATTGCTGATTAGATTCAAAATGCACTGGACACAGCCGATTCATTATTGATCGTAATTTGCATAATTTATAATAATAATAATAATAATAATTTATATAGCACTTTTCATACATTAAAAATTGTAGCACAAAGTGCTTTACATATCAGTTTAAAAACCAGTACCGCCCCCCACCCACACCCACCCACTCACCCGCAC
This sequence comes from Sphaeramia orbicularis, assembly GCF_902148855.1. NCBI lineage: Eukaryota > Metazoa > Chordata > Actinopteri > Kurtiformes > Apogonidae > Sphaeramia > Sphaeramia orbicularis. The sequence goes on from NC_043963.1 coordinate 47,133,944, forward strand.
ACACACACACATATACATGCAAACCCACAAGCTCACACATACTTTAGAAGACTGACTGAGCACGGGTAGACCAGAACAAAAATGTACAAGTAAAAGTAAAACATCAATTTAGGAGGCGCTGTCTCAGGGAGCCATCCGCACCAGGATGCAGCCGCCGACCCCGGCGACCAGGCACCAGCAACACAGCCCCGCATCCCAACTAGTGGGAGAGGGCCAACTGGGACTCCCACCCACCAGAAAGGAGCGGACCCCAGTGAGAGAAGGTGCCACAGCCCCCGGAGTCCACAGCCGCCCTCCAGCATGGAGGGCTCCCTCTGATGAAACACCGGAGAATAAGAAACATTAAAAAGATATAAAAATATTATTCGGTCGCGTGACCTCAAATTCCCGTCTGCTTGGTCTCAAAAGGGGGACACAGAAAGAACGTCATCGAAATGTGAGAAAGAAATGGGGGTGGATGGTTTGTTTGTACACAAATGTGGCGTGTTCTCCAAAGCCGATCTGATCGGCCCGTGGCACGTTACAGGTTGTTTTCATAAAGCCGATTTAATCGGCCCATGGCACTGAAAGTGTTAAACATGGACAAAATGTCAGTTGTAATTAGGCTAATTGTCCTAATTGTTGAATTCATTATTTATGTCGCACAGTTATTTACATGCACAAAATATTCCAGGTTTTGCTTTTGTTTTCAGGAGAATATTCCTAATAAACTGTGTACTTGTCTAATGGAAATGAATACAGTACTAATACTCTTGGGACATGTAGCCAATCACACTTCAATTTAAGAGGCTTTTTTTTGTTTTTCAGTTTTAAGTTTTTCAGTGGTAGAAGTTTGATCATATAAACACAGCCTTCCACTTTCATTCCTCCAACCACATTCTTGAAAACATTGGTGCTACAGTAATGAGCCTGTTGATGTTCTCTTGTATAATCTTACAAGAAGGTTTGTATAGAATGAGATTTCTTTCACACAAGACATGAAAACATACAACCAACTTATAACTTTCCATGCACGGATATGAACTTTGTATCATTTACATCCTGTGTGCTCATTCAACACCACTATGCACCATTGCAATGACAAACAGAATCAACAGAAGGGCCAAAGAACAACACTTGCATGTGCTCAACTTCGCCATGCATAAAACATTCACTGTGTGTAAATGAGTCTGTTTTCCATGATGGCAATCCAGTCCAATAGTATTACTCGCTCACAGGTTTGCTCTGCTCGCAAAGCTTAATTTACTGCACATGACTCGATCTGACATTTGACACTCTTATGAAAGGTGACTTTCAGCATGTTCACACTTCATGTTTGATTGAACCTTAATTGCTTGACAACCATCATTTAAAACAGGGGTGTCAAACGTGTGTGTGTGTGTGTGTGTGGGGGGGACAATACTACCATATGACCATACAAAGTAAAAGTGAAACTTAAGACGCTTTACTAATTCCTCTGTCTCCCGCTGTTGTGCACCTCATTTTCCTTTTCCCTACCTTCAGAAACTTTCATGTCACACTCTTGCCAACCCCCACCCCCCGAGAATCGGACCCAGCCAGACCTATGATATTTACCGTATTTGTACAATAATTTTATTTTCTGTGCGATGTATGATCAGTAATTCCACAAATATGTAATATGTACAATAATTTGACCCCTTCATTACACAAATAAATTATTTAATTACCAAACACAAATAGGATACAGATCCTTCGCATAGTGCTGCACTTGTTTTTATTTATCCTCTCACATGCCTCTCCACTCCTGAGGCAGGACCTTGATTCAGCCCAAAGCATGTAGAAGTTGGGAATGTCTGAATGGTGTTCTGGTCCATTCAGTGCAGGGGTTCATCCCGTGCTCCACATATGTAGGGACACTTTCTTTTTCCCAAGGTTCTGTTAGATTATTTAAAAGTAAAACTGGGTTGCAGCGTGTAATATGTACGGTCTATGATAATGTGTTACTAAAGCAGATGGCCTGAGCCACTTCAGAATAAAAATAGGGTGTATATGATAATTTTCAGCTGCTGGTATGATACGGGACTCACTAAAAACCAGGAAACCTGGCACCTTTTTGCACACTTTCCTTCTATTTTTAAAATAAATGTTCGAATGGGAAAGTTATATTGCATGTCTTGTGTGTTGTGTTTGGGAAAAAATGAGATTGGAATCAGCCAAAATCTGTATTGGCCGTCCAAGCACCCTGGAAATCGGAAATCTGGATCAGCCTAAAAAAATGTAATCGGTGCAAGTCTAGTAAATATAAATATTTTCTTAATTTAATGTTTGTTTTTTTAAAACAAAGAGAAAAATTTGGACTTGTAATTATTTATAGGCTATTATGTTATTTTACTGGTCCAGCCCACGTGAGATCAAACTAGGCTGAATGTGGCCCCCTGAAAAAAAATGAGTTTGACATCCCTGTTTTAAAACCAAAGATGAAGAAGACGCTTCTATCCAAGAGTATGAAACCAAAACTGGAAATCCGATGGTATTTTTTGGCAACAGCTTTCAGTCCACAATTGCAGATCTTCCAGATCTTCAGACCTGATCACTTATTGTCACTGTATTGATAAATGGAGAAAAAGTGATGATATACAGTCAACTATGTGCAAAGGTGATGGTTGATCTAATAGCCAAATAAATATCAAGGAGTGATTTGCTGGATTTGTGGACCATTTTTTGTATTTTTTTTTTTTTTTTTTTTGGTCAATTGCACTTCTAGCAACCAAACAAAAATTACATTTCACTCCTTTTCAGTATAAATTGTTCGATGGTAGCAAAGTGCCTGGATGGAAACCCGAAAAAAGTGAAAATGTGCTTTTGAGAACTTCTTCAATCCATGAATGTACTGTAACTCTTACAGGTTACCTTATTATAGTTAAACTTTCAGTTCTTGGTAGGGTAAGTCTTTGTTTCTGTTGAGTACGCAAGTGGACAACAGCTGGACAATGGCCGCAGTGACGCCCAACATCTATGTGTATATGTTAGATATCATAAATAGTTTTATTTCAACCCAGCAATTAAATCCCTTTTTAAGATGCAAAATAAGTAGATTTGTTAGTGTAATTGAGCTTGGATAGCCAGCTGCTGTAGCTTAATATTACATAAAAGTAATTTTCTACCTTTAGCTATTTAGCTGCATATTCTTTAGAGGATTTGAAGTCGAGCAGAGTAAACCAGTGAGAGTGTACGTTCTATTGCTATCATGAAGAACACTCACTCACTCAGATGTGGTGGATATTTTGTGTGTGTGCACCTGAGCTTTGCACACACGTGGTGTTCTTTTCACGCTGTGTTTTATTTCTAGCTCACAGTGACCAATACGGCTGTTGGTTTGTTGAATTTGTGCACAGGCTGTATATCGTTGTTGTCGGGTGGAAACCTCTTTTTTTTTTTTTTTTTTCTTCTTTTTTTTTTTTTTTCAGGAAACTGGAAAAATGATGTATAATCTACATTTATGAATGGAGTTAAGAGATGTAGTCACAAGCCATTTTCAACACTTTTCATAGGTTCAATATTTCTTAAACCGTAAGACCATGGTGAAGACTGACCAATAGAACCATTTTATGACAAAAAAAAGTCCAAAAATGTACTTACAACATTTGCACCGAGCAGCGATGATACTGTGCAAGTGGACAGTTAATACCTGTGAGTGTTGCTCAGTAGCATGTTTATGTTTATGTTTACGCATTTGGCATACGCTTTTTTCCAAAGCGACTTACAGGGGAAAACCAATTAAATCACTCAATCAATCAAATTTTATTTATATAGCGCCAGATCACAAAAAAGTTATCTCTTGACATTTTATATATAGAGTTGGTCAAAACCAGACTCTAAGTCAATTCTACAGAAACCCAACAGAATCCTCCTGGAGCAAACACTTGTGACTGGTGACAGTGGTGAGGAAAAACTTCCCTTTAACAGGCAGAAACCTCGAGCAGACCCAGACTCCTGGAGGATGGCCGTCTGCCTTGACCAGTTGGGGTTAAAGAGAGAGAGTAGAGAAGGGGAAAAAGAGAGAGCGATAGAGATAGGGACTGGGGGAGAGGGGGAGAAGGGGGGAGTAGGGGGAGACACATGGAGGCGGTTGAGGATAAGTGAGTGGTGATGATGAGGGCAGGGAAGAGGCCGGACCACCGCAGCAGGTCCAGAGATAATCGTGAAAGAATCTGTGGTTGTCCTGGGAAAAACCTTATTAGAATATTTAAAATGGAATGTTTGAAAGTGCTAGGACAGGAGGTGCTCTCGGAAGAGCTGGGTCTTCAGGAGCTTCTTGAAGATAGACAGGGATGACTCTGTTCTTGTAGCACTTGGTAGAGCGTTCCACCAACGTGGAACGACCCATGAAAAGAGCCTGGATTGTCTTGTACAAGGTCTGGGGACCACCAGACTACGTTCCCCAGACGAGCGGAGTGGTCGTGGGGTGACATAAGCTTTTATTAGTGCACCTAAGTAGACAGGAGCAGACCCACGGAGAATTTTGTAGGCTAGGATTAAAGATTTGAATTTGATGCGGGCAGCTATGGGTAGCCAGTGTAACTCAATGAGTAAGGGGGTGACATGTGCCCTTTTAGGCTGATTGAAGACCAGACGCGCTGCTGCATTCTGGACCATCTGTAGTGGTTTGACAACACAAGCTGGGAGGCCCGTTAGAAGAGCATTGCAGTAGTCAAGACGGGAGATAACCATAGTCTGCACCAGGAGCTGGGTGGCCTGTTCGGTTAGGTATGGCCTGATCTTTCTTAGGTTGAACAGAGTGAAACGGCATGATCGGGTGACAGAGGCAACGTGATCCGTGAAGGTCAACTGATTATCAATCATGACTCCCAAGTTACGTACTACACTGGTAGGAGCCAGAGGTATGGAGTCAATAGTGATGGAGATGTCCTGCTGTATGGTTGGCTTAGCTGGGAAGACCAGCAGTTCAGTTTTGGACAGGTTCAGCTGAAGGTGATGGGCTTTCATCCATGCAGATATGTCAGAGAGACAATCTGAGATCCGCACTGAGACTGTGGAGTCATCAGGTGGGAATGACAGATAGAGCTGGGTATCATCAGCATAGCAATGATATGAGAAGCCGTGTGAGTGGATGATCTGACCGAGTGAGGTGGTGTATATGGCAAAAAGGAGGGGGCCCAACACAGAGCCTTGGGGGACCCCCGTGGTGAGGCGGTGAACTGCTGATGTGTGCCCTAGCCAGGACACACTGAAGGACCGACCAGTAAGGTAAGATTGAAACCAGGAGTGTGCGTGGCCTGTGATGCCCATGTTCCAGAGTATGGATAACAGGATATCATGATTGACAGTGTCAAATGCTGCTGATAAGTCCAGTAGAATGAGTACTGAAGACTTGGCTGCTGCTCTAGCCTCTTTCAAGGCTTCTGTCACAGACAACAGAGCCGTTTCAGTGGAGTGGCCGATTTTGAAGCCAGATTGGTTGATGTCAAGGAGGTTATTTTGGGAGAGAAATTCTGTGACCTGTTTGAAAACAGCCCTTTCGATGATCTTAGAAAGGTATGGGAGGAGTGAGACTGGTCGATAATTCTCCACTTGAGTGGGGGTGAGGGAAGGTTTTTTGAGTAGTGGTGTTACCTGCGCTTGTTTAAATACTGTAGGAAATGTTCCTGAAGTCAGTGAAGCATTAATCACATGTGTGATTGGTGCTGTGATAGTAGGGGCAACAGATTATATAAACCTTACATCATCGGTATGTCATTCTGGCTTTTCTTTTGAACATCAATCTCTACCACAGAACACTGTGCTGCAGCATGCGTTCAACATAATGTACACACTGTCTGTTGCACTAATACCCCCCGGCCAGAATGGACAGACAGATGATAAAATGAGTACAGTACCCCGGAGGGTAAAACCCTATATGGTATCCTCATGAAACCATAATCCTATTGGTGTATTTCACACCTTATTTGGAAAATACTTGTCGTTTTGTAATATCCCAACAAAATATACTGTTTTCATGACAGCAGTCCAATTCAAAATGTGATATTCAGAATAATAGTTGAATATTAATATGCATATGAACTAGTGAATATTTGTTGGTTAACTTCTGTCAATTACTGGACTAGACTTGTGGCAACACTAGCATCTTTGTTGGAAATGACTCTTTGTAATTTGTCAGATTGTTTGTGTACAGTTGATCGCTATTGAACATGTAAACATATGTCCTAAACACACTTCTTGTCCTCTCTTCCCTGTGGACTCCCCTGGTCTGTTGGTGTGAACAGAAGGTATGTTCAGAACTTTTCTTATTCCACTATCTGCTTTTCTTCTGTGACTGAACACCTCTGTGTTGTTTATGGCAAACTCAGCTGCCATCCCTCATCTCACACTTACAATCTTAGCAAGTAGTTAAATGCAAAGTATGGTTCCAAGCTATTGCATGGAAAATGGCATGTACTTCATTTTTGTGTACAAAGCATTTAGTGAGGTACATAAGTGTTAACACACTATTTTACATATCACACATTGTCTGTACTGTTTGAAGACAGGTATTTCAACAGTGCACAGATACGGATGAACTTTATTGATCCCCAGGGGAAACCTCAAGAAAATAAAAAGAAAGAAAAATAACTGTCAATGTGTCATAGACGAGAGGAGAAAGTGCACTACACAGGGCTCTGTATCATTTGATAGGCAGTTAATAAAAAAATCAGTGAAGTTCACTTATGCAATCATCTGCAATAGACATTCAAAGACAAGATTCAAGATTGCTTTTGGTTTCATGCTGTATAATAATAAGACATAAAATAATAATGATAATTATTATTACATTAAGAATTAAAGTATTCTGATAAGACCATTGGTTGACATGTTTGTGCACTTTTGCTTACCCGTTGTATGTACCCGTATGTACCCGTATGTACCCTTACCTGTTGGATGTATGTTTGTCCCTTAGTTGTTTTTTGTAAAGCGTCTTTGAGTACTTAGAAAAGCGCTATATAAAACTGATGTATTATTATTATTATTATTATTATTATTTTGCAGTGGTACGGCGCCTCTGGCCTGTCTGGTCACCATGTTACACTCCCAGGTGAGGGGAGACAGAGTCAAGAACAGTATCTTCTTCAAGCTTCCTGGACGAATGAGCCTGTTCACTCTGAAGGTACATGCTCCTACATCCAACACCATTTACTCTGAGAACTTCACCAGTATTAGAAAGTTTAGCATGTATTTAACAGCAAAATATGTAACTGGAATGTGTGGACACATCCCAGTTCATGTATAAAACGGTTATTGACATTTGAGAAACCTTTGTTTATTTTGCTGTATTATGATATTCTATGTTCAGTTTATCATTTTAATAGCTCAGTTTATAATGTCATATGTTGTTTAAAGGTATGTTGGGTTTTTGAAGATGTGACACTGCAATTAAGTGCAATGTGGTGCTGAGATGAATACAAATCTTTAAATGATCAGAGATATTCATGCACAGTTGCTCCACTCTAATGTGGACCACTGGCAAAGCATCTGATCTGTCGTTTATTGAGCCTTTTTACATTCACACCAATACTCCGGTCATTATCTGATCTATGGCGTTATCAGATTATTCAAGTGACCATGTAAGTGGGAAAATGTGATATGTTTTATTAGATAACAGCAGTAATCTGATTATGAGAAATCAGATTAACACTCCTGGATTTCTCCCCAATACCCCAATGTCTTCCTGCATGTATACAGATTAATCTGATTTATTTCATTCTTTTATGTCTGCGCATGTGTAAACACAATTAAAATCATAGAAAATGGAAGTTACATAGTCCAACGTGAGCAGAAGACAACAGGAAATTTGACTCTACCATCACTATCTCCATACGGACTCTGAAAGAAGTCCAATAATGGACTGGAGCATTTAAACCAGAGTTTTCTATTATTGTATTTCTTTAGTGCATGTAATTGTGTCAGATCTGATTATTACAATTATCTGATTACTCTCCGTTATCGGATTTTTATGGTCATCTTAACAGGCTCATTGTCTCAGAATAGGAGGATTCAGAGATCAGAAGGATGCAGGAAAATTACCACACTGTCAAAATAGTTAATTCTGCATTCAGTTTTACATTTAAAAATGATGAAAAAGCCTACTTTTTTTTTTTTTTTTTTTTGCAGTAAATAGTTATTTATCATATTTGTTTCATATTCCTATCATAAAAGTTGAGCCTATGATGATTACTTCAAAATATTGCTGTTGCACTTCTAAATAAGGTTAATTGTGTAATAATTATTCCAGCCAATGTTACAAATGAGAAAATAATAAATAATTCTGTTCACACTTGAAATTGTAACTGTTCCCTTAGAAAAGAATCAGTAAGAAGTACTGTATCTGCAAGAGTAGTATCGATAAAATCTTAAAGCAGCGAATGAAGTTCTTCACCAATTTTTCATCAAATCTGTAAAGCCCGAGTGATAGCCTAAAGTCAGCAATCCGTTAGGCTTTCTGTGATTACGCACCTCAATCACTTCGATCACGGTGAACAACTTTGAAGTGGACTCCATCACAAGAGGTCCGTGTGTTGACATCCAGCAACCAAACCATCACTCGGGCCTTTTCGGAATTCCACGGAGCAGCAAGAAACAATGGAGCCTTTTCCATGTTTGTTGCTGCTGCGGCCATACTGTAGCTGCATGGAATTCCCAATCCTACAATGCACCTCACAACAAAATTTCCAGAAAAACCCGAGTGACATATCGGTTTGGTATGTAAACAAATGGACTGCTTGTGATGGAGTATACTTTGAAGTTATTCACCGTCAAGGCTGTTCTGAAAAAATGCAATCACGCAAAAGATTATCATTAATACAGATGTAACTGTGCTACAACACTGGACTTTGTTACCACAGTTTTCAGCCAACTCGATTGTTTTTGTTCCATTTTGTGCAATAGTAGTTTGTAATTTCAGTTAATCACAGAATGTCCACTGTATGACACATCTTAGGCTCCTCCTCTACTGCAGCTGCTTGGAAGGTTATAGTGAAATTCAAAATGGCTAAAGGTGTATTTACTTCTGTAGAGCAGTTGTAGATGCAACTAACCTCAAAATGATTAACCCTATATATCACATTAGTTAACCACTATTAAGGCTCACTCATGCTCGCTTTACATGCGTAAATAGGTACGGCCATTTTAGGGATGCACCAATACCACTTTTTCTCCAGACCAAGTGCAAGTATTTACATTTGATTACTTGCTGATACCGAGTACCGATATGAGTACTTAATAATACCATTACAGTTCTTAATTACTTTTGAAAATGTGCTTTATTGTCATTAGTTTGACTGGAACAAAGTGCTGCTACTAATATTTAATGCATTGGAATGAGCGTTTCTCAATCAATCCACCAGAGAGTGCTGCTCTTAATTAACCATACTTGCTAAATATCACGAAGAAGAGTAAAGTTTTTTTGAGACGAAGAAGAAGAAAGTAAATAACAGACATGGCGACGACAGTGGAGGTAATACTTATGTGGATGCTAATGTTGATATTGAGAAGGGTTTTTGTCATAAATATGCCAGTAGTTTTTCACTAATTCACATAGTCACTCCTTGGGAAGTTCCACGACTTCTGGAAATTATTCTCTTCAAATCTCAACACTGCCTCCATGGTTCCTGGTGGTACTTCTCTGTATTCTCTTTCTGGGTTTGCATCCGCAAGCTGACGGAGAACATAAAGAACGTAATGAACGTACAGGACAGACAGAACGGTGCATCTGTGTGTGTCTTCTTTAACGTAGAGCATGAATGAGCCTTTATGGGCACAAAATGTAGCCCAAATTTCCTGTTGTAATGCCTTAGGTAGTATGTACAGTACTTTTTTGTTTAGATAATTTTGAATGGCTTTTCTCTAATGAACAAAGGAGTATTAACTCTACCCCTCACTCACTGTAGAAGAATGCCCTTCAGTGGACAAAGACAACGGCAGAGTCAGAGTTGCCAACAGTGCCCGCCAGTAGCACCCCTCCCCCCGTCTCCAGCAGCAGCCCACCCACCACTAGCTCCACTGTGGCTCCAGCCGGCCCCTCTGAAGCCACTGAACAGGAGAGCTGTGACTCTACTGAGACCGCTGCTGCTGCCAGTGGAGACAATGATGGTAATACTTTGTTCTTCATACCCCTCCATGATTTTCTGGTCATTAGACATTTTTCGATGAGAATGTTATCGTGTGGGCCGAGGCTCAGTTCATGTCATTTACATGGGTCCTGATATGATCACAAGTGCAAGTGCCTGATGCCAACCATGTTGGTATAACATCATCAAAGACCCCTCCCACCCCGATCATGGACTGCTCTTGCTGCTGGCCTCGGGAACGAGGTTCTGTAGCCTTCGTAGTAGAACAGTCAGGCTCAGAAACACTTTCATTCCACATGCCATAAGACTGCCAAACTCAACATATAATCTCCCTCCCTCCCCCACCCATCCTCACCTACACAGGGCTGCTCCAATGTGCAGTATTAAATACTGAATTTTTTTTTTTTCTTTATCAGAAAACCGTAGTTTTTTATACTTACTTGCTGAGCCAACTGCAATCAATTTTAATTTTTTAACGTAAAATCTGGAATGACAAATTAAGTCTGACTGTATAATTAATGGGCAGAATTTTCGGCTTTTTAAGAGGAGTGTCATTGTGTTCTTGTTTGTGTGCCAATTAATAAATTTGACACATTGTAATGAACTTTGAATACCATTAAGTAGAAAGGTGCTATTAAAAAAAAAAAAAGTCCAAATCCATTTACTTTAGATTTACATGTGGTGCGGATTCTACATCCATGTAGAAAATATTACATTTTTGTTAGTTTGTAAGGTGAATTGCAACGCTTTTTTAAATGTGTTTATTTATGTTTTTTTACCACTGCAGCCTCAGTGGATGAGAGCTCATCCAGTGCATCATGCTCCACGGAGACTCCGGCTCCTATCAGTCAGCCTCAGACTCGCTTGAGCAGAGCAGCAGGACAACAGGGCCGCTCAGACTCACAAGGCCAGCAGGCTCAACATACTCAACATGCTCAGACCAGGCTGAGCCGCTCCAGACAGGTATAGTCTACCCTGAACCAGACTTACAGTCAGTCTGGAACAATTCGACTGTATCAGTACTTTTTTGGAGTAGATTGTTAATTTTGTACTACCAGAAGTATCTGAACAAGGTTTGGTGAATGGTTTGTTTGGATTTGATCTAAAGACAAACAGGAGGTCTTTCTTCCATACAATTCTAAATGAGCATCTCATGTTCATCATTTTTGCAGTCAGGAAGGCAGAGGAAGAAAGCCGTTATGATGCCTCGTGTGGTCCTTACACCTCTGAAAGTGAATGGAGAGCATGTCCCATCAGGTACATACACTTCCCTTGCTGTGTTGGCACACACACTTCATAGTTACTAGAATTATAGTACGGATGCAGATGAGCCAGACAGGCTAAAGTTTACCTAAAATACTGAAATGACTAAACCCCACTGCCAGAAACTATGTGAAGGCTGGCTGTCCTGTTAAGTTGTGGTTTATGTTGTGGCAGGTCCCATGAAGAGGAGTCGTGGAGGAGTTGATGTTGATTTTGAAACTCCGGGCTCTATCCTGGTCAACACCAACATCAGGGCCCTGATTAACGTGCGGACCTTCTCAGCCTTCCCTGCCCACTCTCAGCAGCAGCTGCTGCAGCTTCTGCCAGAGGTTGACAGACAGGTAAGGTTCTTTTGTTTCAGTCTGTACTGGTGGCTGGGTATTGTTCCATCTATCCACCCTCCCTTCATCCTCTGTTTGTCTGGGTCACGTGGGGAGCATTTTAAGCAGAAAAGGCCAGACTATATCAGTATGCTGATACTGTACTGATCTACCCAGTTCTACCTCAGTCTCCTGCTCCATCCTTATCCTCACTCAAGATCAGAACTCCAAATCACTTAAACTCTCCTACTTTGGCCACAATTCTTCCTGAGTAATCATGAGACCACCAAACTGGATGCCCTCCACCCCCTGGCTGTGCCTAGATATTGTGTCCATAAAGATTATGAATCTGAATTATTCATTAAATAACCATTAAAATGTTCATATCTTTTCAGTGTAGAAATCTTCAATGTGCCAACAATTTTAACACTTTCAGTGCCATGGGCCGATTAAATCAGCTTTACGAAAACAACCTGTAAAGTGCCACGGGCCGATCAGATCGGCTTTGGAGAACACGCCACATTTGTGTACAAACAAACCATCCACCCTCATTTCTTTCTCACATTTCGATGACGTTCTTTCTGTGTCCCCCTTTTGAGACCAAGCAGACGGGAATTTGAGGTCACGCGACCGAATAGTATTTTTATATCTTTTTAATGTTTCTTATTCTCCGGTGTTTCATCAGAGGGAGCCCTCCATGCCGGGGGGCGGCTGTGGACTCCGGGGGCTGTGGCGGCGCCTTCTCTCACTGGGGTCCGCTCCTTTCTGGTGGGTGGGGGTCCCAGTTGGCCCTCTCCCACTAGTGGGGATGCGGGGCTGTGTTGCTGGTGCCTGGTCGCCGGGGTCGGCGGCTGCCTCCTGGTGCGGATGGCTCCCTGAGACAGCGCCTCCTAAATTGATGTTTTACTTTTACTTGTACATTTTTGTTCTGGTCTACCCGTGCTCAGTCAGTCTTCTTAAGTATGTGTGAGCTTGTGGGTTTGCATGTATATGTGGGTTTGCATGTATATGTGTGTGTGTGTGCGGGTGAGTGGGTGGGTGTGGGTGGGGGGCGGTACTGATTTTTAAACTGATATGTAAAGCACTTTGTGCTACAGTTTTTAATGTATGAAAAGTGCTATATAAATAAAGATTATTATTATTATTATTATTATAAATTATGCAAATTACGATCAATAATGAATCGGCTGCGTCCGATGCGTTTTGGATCTAATCAGCAATCGGTCGGATGTTACCAAGCGGTTTCCTGCAGGATTCTTCAAATATTATGAAAACGATGCGAAATACTGAAAAACGGCCAAATTCTGTGGCACTTTTAAGGCTTATTATCCCCTTAACTGTCTGGCACTTAAAGAGTTAAGTACAAATGGTCACGGCATGTATATAATTATCCTCAGTGTCCGTTTTCTGCAGTTTTCTTTTCCTAACAGACACACACTGAAGGACTAAATGTACTTGGTTAATCACTTTTAACCAAGTGATTGTGTGCTGCGACATAATGATTTAAGTTCATTTTTTCCATAGAAACATCTAGCAATACCTTCAAAAATAACAGATCCTTGATGAGCTCAGAAGAAGAGTGAACAAAGTGAGAATGAAAAATCATAAATAGCCTCTCATAACTCTCTTCACCATGCAGTGCATTTATGAACATATCTGGTAACTTGTTACTGTAAACTACAATAACACTATGATACTTTTTACTTATATTGCAATGCAGTACAATTCACTATGAGTAGATTCAACACAGTGTAATTCAAAACAATTCAAGAATATAAAGATTTTGAAATTATGGTAAAGATAGTTTGAATTGAGTTTTATTTTTTTTACCATTAATGTAGACAGCCAATCTTAGATTAACTTAAAGCATTATATTTTTTCTTATGTGTGTTTAATTTGTTTGTGTTTTTTGGTAATGACCCAGTAAGCATGCCTTTTCTGCTGTTTCTTTTTGTCTTTTCATGCAAACTGACAAAATTTAAATCATGCCAGAGCTGGGCTTAAACCCAGTCCTTCTTTCTTGTTGTGTCTTCTTACACTTCTGTAACACTCCTCAGTCTCCAGAGCAACTCTTGAGCTTCGTTTAGAAGTGTATGAGACTTTGCAAGTGTTGGCCACTGACAGCAGTGGAGATCAGATGAAAGTTTGAAAAACGTTTAGAGAGAGAGCAGTCAGCCATTGATTCAAACTCCCTGTTAAGCTGAACAAGTTACTGCACCAAGAAACAATATTGACATGTGAAAGCAACTTCAGAAATCAACAAGGCAGGGCAGTGGAAGATTTTTGTTCTTTTCCAGTTACCTCAAAATGAGATTGAACAAACACATACCACCCCTCTGTACTTGACCCCTCTTTGTGGAAGTCCTTGTCCAATGTCACAGAAAGCTTCAATTTTCTCCCTGTCCTTTCACATCTTAAATTTAGAAACATGACTTTGAGTGCAGTCACAATGCGGTCTGTACTTTCCACTGACCTAAATCTAAAGGAGACTTTTTCCACCTCACACACATCAGGATGAATACAGGCACTGACCTGTGCAAGTACAGCTGATCTCACCATTTGCTGCACATTGGTAAATGTTGTCCTGTTTGGTTCCAGATTGGACCTGATGGTATGGCCAGACTGAGCAGTTCAGCTCTCAACAATGAATTCTTCACCCATGCTTCCCAGAGCTGGAAAGAAAGATTGGCTGAAGGTGAGTGATTGCTTTATTTTCTCAGACACGATGTGTGACAGAATCCCCAGAGATTATTATTATTACTCCAGCAATTATTAGTAAAAAAAAATATTAATATAATTGCTACTGCAATATGATTTATTCAGAACAAGTAATATCCAAACAGGTAATATAAATAGCAGATTCTCTTTTCTATTTTTGGTTTCGGCCTCAAATGTTCTGCCTGTCTTTCTGGAGTTTGTGTTTTGTATTTTGCTGCTGTAAACGCTGCAGTTTCCCCAGGGTGGGATCAATAAAGTCATGTCTTATCTTATTACATCATTGCTAAATTGCACTTATTTGAAATAACAGATAATTGTACAATTATGATAATTGTCTTCCTTCACCTGGCATAAAAATGGTTGGACATTAACAATAATAAAATATTTAATCATTCATTCCCTCATTATTTCCCATTGTTGGACTTTTAATGATGTCATCTCATGGTATCTCTTTGAATTCAATGAAGAACTACTGCCTCTGTGGTTTATTTTAATTTTGTACCATGGTCCAATATTTTAGTAATGGGCTTTGTGTATTTTAGTCGTGGCATATTAAATCAAAGTTTGATATTAATAGATGACTCATCATATGGCGTTCATGTGCTAATGAAGCTATTTATAAACTCCTACTTCAGTGGTGGTGTTAAGTTAACAGAATAGACAACATCAGTCACATTTATTTGTATGACCACATATTGTGAATAAAAATTGCAGTGTTGTGACACCTGCACATGCTGATATCAGAAGAGAGAGAAAAGAGAATGACAACCAAAAACGCTAGACTCCCAAAACACAATAGAAACTCACTGAAGTGTTTTTTTGTTTTTTGTTTTTTTGTCCCTAGTATTATTTTGATTACAAATACTTCCCTTTTAGTGTGAGGGGTGGTTATCCTGTGACTGGGACTGTGTGCAGCAGGGATAGATGTTACCAGATCAGATTTTTCACAATTTAAATTATTTTTATCTGAGAAAATTAAAGTTATTGAAAGATGCTGGTCTTCTATGTCTGACTTTTATCTGGTGTTATTTTAAGATTACTTTCAATATTTTTCATTTCCACAGATAACAGTTATTGGTCTCTTTCTTCCAAAGAGTGACTTTCCCTGGGAAAAAAAAAAAATTTGCTACAGAAAACAATTCAACCAGTTTTGAAAACACCACTCAGTTAGTGGTTAGGTGCATTTGGTCACTTACCAGCCAGCAACTGATGGACTGACCCCCACGCTGCATTGTTTCCCACCTTGGATATTAAATTTCATTTCATCTTTTTATCCCTAATGACATTTTTTTGTGTAAGGAAAATTAAACTTTCAGACAAATTATTGGATGACTTCATAGTAGATGTCATCTATCTGAGCATTGCGAAATAAGTGGAATTTATGTGGAAAATACACTGTTTTTCAACATCACTCATTTTCAGTTCCCTGAGCCAGTGATTCTCAACCGGTGGCTCACAACCCAAAAACTGGGATGCAAACCTGTTTTTAGTGTATTGCGGGCCTTTGCCTGGACAAAAAATAATGTTAAGACACCGATCTGTGCTTTATTTTTATTTAGCAGAGCGCCGTCCATTCATACTCCTCAACAGTAGGTGGCGGTAATGCACTGTAATGCTAATTAACGCCACACATTTAACAATATAAAGGAAGACCCAAAAGCTTCTATTCATATCATGGAGAAACTCAGACATGACGACTACATCAGATTTGGTTTGTCCTACATTGAGGACAAAAACCTTAGTGTGTTTAATGCTTGTGTTTAAGTGACTGAACACGCTTTTAATTTTTAACTGAATGGACTTTTTTGGTTTTGGTTAAAATGTACCAATGTGTTAAAGGGAATATTTCCATATCTAGCATCACCACCTACTGGTCATTTTGGTTTATCATTAATTTTGTCTTCTGTGGCGACATACTGTGTGTTCTGTATTATCTCAGGTTCAAAACTCAATGTATTCTATGCATTTTGAGCATTCTAAAGGTTATCCCATTAGAGCAGTGGGCTGCCACTGTACACCCAAGGACATTGTCTAAATGAACACCACTGTAGCGATCAGAGTCAAGACAGGAAAATCATCTTATTATGTCATTCTGGGCATAAAAACAAGGGCCTGTTTTTAGCAGGTGAAAGTGGGCTGAGTGTGGAGCTTCTCTTAAAAATGTCTTTGTCCTGTTTAGGCGAGTTTACCCACGAGATGCAGGTACGTTTCCGGCAAGAAATGGAGAAAGAGAAGAAGGTTGAAGCATGGAAAGAAAAGTTTTTTGAAGAGTACCATGGACAAAAGTAAGAACCAAACTATTGTTAACCCATAATTGTTTAGTCAACATTATTGATGACTATTTCATTCCTCCCTGAAGTGCATTGTCATTTTTGACTGCATGTTTTCAGAAATGTCTCCTTCTCAAGGCTGTTCTACATCAGTCACTGGACCTGTTGGTCAGCTGTTTAAATTAGACATAAGTTAATGTTTTCATCACCTTTTCTGTCCCTTCAGATCTGGCCTGACACGAGAGGAGTCCCTCAAGCTCACCATGAGTGAAGCTAGTGAAGTTGCAGCCAGTGTGTTGGAAAGTGATGTTGCTGTGGTGGCCACTGGAGCCCCGAAAAGACGTAGCGTGGGGCGGCGGAGGAGAGATGGCAGGATGAGGAGACGTACCCGAGCTGACCTACGGCGCCGGGCACGCCGGACCCTCTGTAAAGCTCCTGCCCCGGCCCAGCAGGCAACAGAACCACCTGAGGTTGGTACGGTTCTGGAGACCTCAGCCGTTTCCATCGGCTCACCCATGTCAGACAACGCTGTGGTTCAAGGGGAAGTCGTACTGCAGGCTGAGTGTGGTGTAGAGCTCCCAGCCGAAAGTGCCTCCATGGAGCCAAAGCCTGCACCCACCCCAGAACCAGTTATGTTGCCAGAACCCACTCCCACTCCTACTCCCACTCCTAGCCCAAGTCCCAGCCCGGCCTCCACCAGCGCCAATGAAGAACCTGAAGTCAGTGCTCGGCTGCTTCCCGAAGAAGCTGCGCCTGCACTGGCTTCGACCTCTTCTCCTTCCTCATCATCCTCTTCTTCTTCATCAGCTTCTTCACCCGCCTCTTCACCCTCCTCACCATCGGATAGACAGACATTTGCTGCAGGTTTGGACTCTTCTTCGTCATCTTCAGCATCATCCAGTGCTGCTGTCGCCGCTGATCCCCTGGATGACACCGCTTCTGTCGTCACCTCCATCACCGGGGGTACAGCCACCAGTAGTCGTGAGAGCAGCCCCTCAGCCAGCCCTGCTACCACTCCTGTATCCAGCACCCAGCTCAAGGACCAGAAGAGAAGGCCAGATGAGACTCAGGCCTTTTGCAGCTTTCCCGAAAAGAGGCCGCGGCTTGATGACCGTCAGTCCTTTCGTACCACAATTGACAGTGTCCGCTCAGAGAAGCCGCAGCCGACAACCGAAGAACCCAAAGTGCCGCCAATCAGGGTAAGAAATTGTTGTATGAACTTAAAAGATTCAAATTTCTACACAGAGGGTTATAGGGCTGAAGGATGGCTATCGTTAAGCCTTTATTGAAACTACTACTTTTAGCAATTCTTATCTATCCGGTACTTTGAGGCCAGGGTGAGGATTACAGTGAAATTGTGATCAGAAATATTAGCTTTTTTTCCTCACTTATCGTGTAGGCCTATATAATAAATATATAATTATTATATAATTAATATTCTTTAGGATTAAAGTGCAACATCATTGTTTTGAACTGATTACTATTACAAACATGACTTTGTAATGACAGTAGTGTGAAACAAATATAGTAATATAGCAAAATAATCAGCTGTGGACATACATGTCATGTTAAGTCCAACATGTCATGCTACACATTTTTTGCATTTTGATTGAGGAAATCATTTTACTTCAGTTTCATTGTTTATGGATAAATTGAATTTGTTGTTAGTGACAACTTACTAACCTTGGTCATTGTTCACATTTTTGGGTTATATAATTGCTACCCGAAAATGTAACGTAATTCTTTTGTGGCCAATTGTTGTGCATAATAATATTTTAGATCTTTTTACACATGTATTAAGTAATTAATAATTTATTAAATACAGCACATTATTAATTATAAGTCCTTTTGAGAAAAACTTGTGTGCGACAAACATCAGGTTTTCAGTCTCGTAACAATGTGCTGTTGTAGAGATCTGCAGTTGACCTGGGGTATTCTTGTGTAATGAAGGAGCACACCTGCTTTTGTGTTTGAAACTAATTGTAGCCTTATATTTGAAGATGGTGCGTTAAAATCATAGAATAAAACAATTTTTTGCTTTAAAATTTTTCTTTCTCCAGATGCATTTTGCAGCAAGATCATTCAGTTTATTTTATAATGATTAGAATTGTTTTATAGTTCGTTGTAATTACTTTAGTTTGTTTTTTTTTAAAATTACAATACATTCATCAATTTCAGTTTTTTCAGCATTGTGTATCCCTAATTTCGTGTCTGCAGGAATAGATTCCCCATTCATTTTTATGTGGTTTAACCCACTTATTCCCTCTGTGCAGATTCAACTGTCCAGGATCAAACCTCCCTGGGTCAAAGGGCACCCCACCTACCAGATCTGCCCCCGGATCGTGCCCCCCGGCCAGGGCTCGCGGCGGTCGGGGACGGGGGGCGCGCGCACTCTGGCCGACATCAAAGCCCGCGCCCAGCAAGCCCGCGCCCAGCGGGAGGCCGCTGCTGCTGTTGCAGCCTCTAGCGACGGGGCAGCGCCGGCCGGGATCGGGCTGCGGCCTGGTACTGGGCTACACGATAGCAACAATGGACGACGAGCGCGAGAGCATCCAGGACCTGTCGAGCCCGGAGGAGGAAGAAGGGGAAGTGGTGGGATGGAGGAACAGGGATCATCTGCAGGCTCTGATTCGTCTGGAACACAACTACTGCTTCTCAATGTAGAGCCAACTCCTCAGCCATCCCCCTCCCCGTCCTCTACCTCAGTCTCTTTATCCTTAGAGCCCTCACAGACCCCCAGTCCTCGCCAGGAGGACGCCATTGGAGGCACATTGGGTGGAGAGGAAGAAGAGGAAACAGCAGCTGCAGTCAGTATTCAGAGCTCCTCCAGTGAGACTGGAGACAAGGCGGTTGAGTCAGGCTCTCTGGAATCTGACACTGGATCCAGGTCTGAAGAGAATCAACCTTTCAGGCAGAGCCAGACTCTTGAGTCTGCAAGTGTTCCTTCAGAGAAGGCAGACAAAAGTTGTGAAAGTCCTCCACTTGCACCAACCTCCATTCCAGATTCACTTCCCAGGTTTGGTGCTCAAGGTGTTGATGTTATTCAGAAGCTGGCATCCTGTCAGACAAAAGAGCAGGAACAGGGAAAAGAAACTGGACTGGGAGGTGTGATCCAGCATGGGTCCCACCACATCAACACCCAGGACACTCCATTACACCGATCTACAGAGCGACAGACAGGGACTGCTTCTCCCCATCACGTGGACTCGTCTAGTGGTGAAAAAGATGACGAGGTTGGTGTTCACAGTGACTCGACTGAAACCGCCTCTGACTGTGAAAATGAAAGTCAGGAAGAAGAACAGCAGCAAGACCGGGACTGGTGTTCTCAAATGAGCAGCCAGCGAAATAGCCAACTTGTCATTTGCAATCCTGCTCCTCAGAACCAACAACCAGTCATTCAGGCCCATGTATCAAGCCGCTATGGTCAGACTGTCATCCAACACTGCTTCCCCAATGGCCTCTCCCACTCACAGCAACACAGGGATCACCAGTCTGTCCCTGCAGCCCAGCCACAAGGGCTCAAGGAAACCAATATTATGGTCAAAATGGAGCAAGGAGACGACTGCAAAGCCTCCAGACAGAGTTCTGCTGAGGAGGATTGTCGTGGGAGTTTAAAACCTTCCATCACTCCCCCAAACTCTGCTGCAGGCTCTAAGAGATCAGTCAGCTCAGCCAGACCAGTGTCAAGTGTCGAGGCCAACAACCCTCTGGTCACACAGTTACTACAAGGCAGCCTGCCACTGGAAAAGGTTCTGCCCTCACACCCTGTCAACAGATTAGAGATCAATCGATTGCCAGGGTCCCAACTAAGACCACCAGTAGCAAGGACCCCAGGGCCTCGCAGCAGATCTGAGACCTCGCCCCAGTCTCCTGGTACAGAGCCAACTCCAGTAGCTCAGTGCTATAATAAGTCTCCAACAGGCCGCACAGTCTCCTGTCTAATGGAGACCCCCTCCATGTCACAGTATCAGTCCCAGCAGGCTGCAGGGGCCGTCCCAGTCATTACGTCTCTCCCACCCTCCTCATCCTCCTCCACCTCCAAATGTAAGCCTGACCTCAGCTGCCAGCCTTCTGTGGACTCGGTCAAAGAATCTCCTGGTCATCAGCCATCCCGGGGATCCACTCCAGACCGGGCCCTGCCAACCCACCGAACCATTGCAAACGGCCCCTCTCCTCCCCTTGCAGACCCCTGTCCCCCAGAGGCAGTGCCTACCATAAAGATTAACTGGCGGCCCCCACAGTCTCTGCTACCCTACTCTAACCCACAGCAGCTATCTCCTGTGTCCTCCGTGAAGAATGAATCGGGTGCTCGTCCCTCTTGCCAGGCTCTTGCCAAGTCGTCTCCTATTGTCCCTTTGAGTGTTACCAAAAAGGAGCTTGTGAACTCTATGGATGGATACCTGAGTGGAGGGGCCATGGAGGGGCTCCTTAACATGGAAATGACACTAGCCAGGATGGCGAAAAAGGAACACAGCAAAGGAGCCTACTCCACCGGCTCACCTTCATCCACCTCCCCCTCCCCTTCATCCTCAGCTTCGGCCCTCCCTTTCCAGCTGTATGGGAAGTTGCCCAAACAGACCACAGCTGTGGGTGGAGTCAGCTACACCGCTAACGTGTCAGTAATGGACAACAGTAGTTTTTCTCGGAGTGTGGCAGATGGAGTGCTTCAGCTGCGGCCTCGCCTAACCTCAAGCCAGACGACTCTGAGTATCCAGGCCTTTACTGACAGTACAGCTGAGGAGGTGGCACTCAAGTGCTCCTGCCGCCTCAAAGCCATGATCATGTGCCAAGGCTGCGGTGCCTTTTGCCATGATGATTGCATCGGGCCCTCCAAACTCTGCGTGTCATGTCTTGTGGTCAGATAGTATGTTGAAGTCCAAGTATACTAAAGACCTGCTGTCTGTCCCATATCAGTTGTAGGACTGGGCGGGGGCTCCAGGATTTACTGAAACCTGCATTATGGTAGAGCACACAGTAGGAGCCTGACAGGCAAAATTGCCTTGTATGATAAATTGGTCTGTATTTTTTCTTGATGGAGATTTTCAGGATTTTTTTAGCTGTACTGATATTATTGTTGTTGTTATTGTTGTTATTATTATATTATTATTATTATTATTATTATTATTATTATTATTGTGGAATTGGGGCATGATTGATTGTAAATTGTGCCTTTTTTTGTTTTGTTTTTTTTTTCTCCTCAAAAACATTTACCTCATCTTATCTTGCTCCACCTGTCATCAGTTGGTGGCCATCATTGTTTTGGTCTCTTGTTTGCTCAACAAACAGGGACTTCTTGTCTCCTTGCGCAAAGAAATATTTTTTTAACCATTAAAATGAGTAAATTAAATTGTTTCAACAGTTTGTGTTTTGACTCCCTTCATCAAACCCTAAAAGCCTGTACACACTTGGCTTGTTTTTAGTTAATTTTCATTTGTCTTGCCTTTACAACATTGAAAATGGCAATATTTGTCATTTTCTTTTCTAGGGATCTAGGCACAGTATACTCACACACATTTCCTCATGGACACTACTTTGCAAAGGTACTGTTGCTGTGTCCTGCTTCATCAACCCAGAGAACCTTGTAGTCCTACTCAAGAGTGATAGTGAATGGTTCCAGTGCTGAGGTGTGGAGATAGGATAGGCTGTGCAAGGCTAGCTTAAGAGTTTTAATTTGGTTGCAAACTCCCATTAGATGTCACAAAATACAGCACACTGAATCTGTAAAACCATACTGCATAAAAGGTTTTCCTGGAAACGAGAATGTATAGACTCAGATTCCACTTTAGACCCACTAAAAGTGTGTGGTGATATGTTCACTTAGACCAGGGGCGTCAAACTCATTTTAGTTCAGGTGCCACATTTAGCCCAATATGATCCCAACTGGGCAGGACCAGTAAAATAACAGTGGAAAAAAAAAGTAAAATTACATTATGAAAGTGTTCATATCTACAAAGTTTCCTTAAAAAGCTGAATAACATAAAGAACCTGAAAGGTCACACAACTTTTAATTTTAAAAAGTAGTGTCAGGCACAACAAGCCCACCCCTTACACATGTAGCTTATTTTGGCATCGATCCGGTTGATGTCATATCTATGTGTGTGCTTTTTTACACTAAAAGGAAAAATTGCAGTTGTCATTATTTATAGGTAATTATGATAGTATTTTCCTGGTCTGACCCATTTGCGATAATATTATTCTCTGTGGCCCCTGAACTAAAATGATTATTTTGACACCCTTGATTGATTGTAATTTTTGTATTTCACAAATTCATCCAACGGGCCAAATTGGATCCATCGGAGGGCTGGTTTTGGCCCTTTGTCTATATGTTTGGCACCTGTGACTTGGAGACTATGCCATCTGCTTCATATTTTTGAGATATTTCTGGTTGTGGCCCTTTTTAAATAGTTGGTGTGTATCCCATGACATCGCCTCACGGGGCTCCTCTTCTATGGCTGTTTCAGGTAGGTGTGTGTGACAAACTCCGTCCCCCGTTCACTAAACACAGACTGTACCTGACATCAGCTGATCAGTGGTTGACTGCATGGACTAGAGATGATAGGAGAATGAATTGGACAACAGTTATATATTAGCAATGAATACATGAGATTAACATCATTAATCCCCTCAAGAAAATTCAAAGAACATACAGGTCAAAATAAAAATGGTTAATGAAAATTAAAACCCCTTGCATGTATTGTAGCTTATTTTGGCATGGATCCAGCTGATGTCATCATGTCTAGGCATGTGCTGATGTCAGCATGTCAATTGCCTCTATATATGTGCCAAGTTTGAGGTAAATTGAAACAAAATTGATGTTTTTCTAGACATTTAAAATTTCGCCCATTATAAGTAAATGGGAGGAGGAAAAGATTTAAAAGTTGCATTAAATATTTTGAACTTTGACCTACTTCTTCCCAAAAATGTAATGAGATCTGTCCTGGGTCACTGGCAATATAGAAACCAAATTTAGTATGAATTCAAGAGTTTTGCTGCTAAAGTGTTAACAAATAAAGAAACAAACCAAAAACAATACCCCTTGCCTCACCTTTGGGGGGAGGGCCAATAATCTTATTTTGGCTCCAGAATAGTTAATGCATAATGTCTCATATCTATGGGTTTGGGACTTACTGTTAACCAGCTGTTTTTTGTAATCAAAGTAAAAAAAAAAAAAAAAAATCGTTAATGAATTGTTCTACAGGGTGTCCATCAAGTATCTTTACAATTTAACAAATTTAAAACAAAACAAATGAATTGACAAATCTGTGGAAATTAAAAATGGAAGGTAGATATTGAAGGTTTTTTTTTGCCTCATTTAATTCACCTCTGTATGGACACCATTAGTTACATGAAGCACATCCAGACGGAACTGGATGTTATTCACTACTTTTATCCATCACGGTCCCTGTCTCCATAAATTTTTCGTGCCATCCACAAATTGACAGATGTGATGGACTGTGTCTTCCATACTTAATCCTGTAATGTCACTGAGTCTGCATATCTGATTTTATTTCAATAAACCATGAAACGAATTGTGCCTTTTCTAGAGGAGTAGCCATGTTTTAGGGGGTTTATTCAACGGAACCTATTTCATTGACAGGGTACCTGAAATACACAAATGCAATGTGATTAAATACTTTGATAACAACTGAGTACATAGAACAAATCTGATTCATATATCTCATCAACTGCTTTTGTAATATTTTTTTAAATTGTAGAGACTTTGTGAA
Organism: Sphaeramia orbicularis; assembly: GCF_902148855.1. NCBI lineage: Eukaryota > Metazoa > Chordata > Actinopteri > Kurtiformes > Apogonidae > Sphaeramia > Sphaeramia orbicularis. The sequence goes on from NC_043963.1 coordinate 47,158,324, forward strand.
CCCCCTGTATAATAATATACTGTACTTACATTCCTTTCATTTCATGTGTCTGTATCATCTCAAATATAGACCTCCTGTAGTCCTTGTAAGTCTTGATTTAGGTTACTGGGTCTCCTTGTACAAACCCACTTCTTTAGTTCTGCAGATTCACAAATGTTACATTGGACAAAGGACAGGGCTTTGTGTTCTTTTTAGGTATGTTGCAGCCTTTGTGAGGCCCATGTAGAGGCACTGGGTGTAGTTACATGAACAGTTTTTTCATTCTGATTCAAATCAACCAGATCATACAGTCATGGAAAAAATTAGACCACCTTTGTTTTCTTCAGTTTCTTATTCATTTTAATGCCTGGTACAACTAAAGGGACATTTGTTTGGACAAATTTAATGATAACAACAAAAACAGCTCATAACAGTTTAATTTCAGAGCTGATATCTATCCATTTTCCATGTTTTCTTGATAATAACCAAAATCACTTCAGTTCTTACATCAATAGCTATGGCATTGCACTGACAAAGACAGTGCTTTTAGTCATTCCATGTTTTCTTTTCTGTCTGTTTTAGTCACATGATACACATAGGAGTTAGTACTTGATTGCATAACCATTGTTTTTGATGACTTTTGATGGTCTAATAATTTTTTCTGCAGCTGTATGTTGACATGGCAAATATCAAATAAATTATCAAAAGTTTATTAGTAGAATATTAGGGTCCACACAGACCACAGGGGTCAAACATACGGTATTGTATTATACTTTGGTCCACAAAACACTGATTTCATCTTTGAAATTTTTGTTATTTTTAATGGGTTTTTTTGCACATTTTTAACAGTTAAAAAAAATTATAATTTGAAAATCTGATAAGCTATATATATATATATATATATATATATATATATATATATATATATATATATATATATATATATATATATATATATGTATATACACACACACACACACACATATATATATATATAAAGTATATAAGGGATAGTATGTAACAGCAATAGAACAATGTCAACATCCATTTTGTGAGTGAGTCCTTTAGTTTTGCTGTAGAATGAATCAAAGGTTCAGATGTAACTCCACTGCAAATGAATGTGGATCATTTTGACCCACCTATGGAAGTTTGGGGTAGTAATACAAAAAGTACAATTTCCTAAAATTTATAAAAGGTACATTAAAAATTTAAATACCTGTAACGTCAGTAATGTCAGTAACATGTTTTTTGAGGAATACCTGGAATATGAAATAATAAAACAACTTTTCATTACAAGGATATTGTAAGAAAACAGCCTAACTGGGTCAAAAATGACCCAGTTATGAATCTAAGGGTTAAAGGAACAAATGCAGATTAGAGACAGATTGATATTCATTAAGTCCAGACCAGACTCACTGTGGGTTAACCTTTATTTCAAGAGCAACTTAAGGACTAATCCATACACAGCCATCATTAACACATAGACAATACAAAATAAATATTCACCATCACCTTGTTCTTCATCACTAAATAAATACCAAATATGTGCAGCTCAATAATCCGAGTGTATTGCAGTGTACTCAAAATAGTTTGTGGAAATAAAAAGGAAAATCATATAAACAAAAGCACCGAAAAAAATCTTTAGAAAATCATTAAAAAAGTTTGAGTTACAAAATATTTGCACTTAAAAAGATTCCTGTATTTAAATAATAAGATATATAAAACAATTTGTAGTTGATATCTTAAAATATTTCCTCTTTGTTCAAGAATGCAGAGGAAATGATTCCCTTCTCTTGGTTACCATTTAAAATCTTCTCAGGTAGCACTTTGAAATAAAAAAGTTCATAAATATATAATGAATAATAAATAGGCCAACATAAAAATAAATACAGCAGACATGAATAAATAAGTTGTTAACCAACATTTTTAAAGGACTTAAATAGTTACACAGCAATAGTAAGAATGAATCTACAAACTAGTCCTGGAGGTGCAACATCACTATGCTCATATAGAATACTATTAACATCATCAGGTGGAGATGGGATCTGGTCACTAACTAAGAGAATCTGCTCAGCACATAGCACTGCCCCCTCTGTTCTGCACTGATGTCTGACTCATGTGCAAACACAATTTATAGCCACACTCTAATCTGTTCACACATACTGTTCTAAAGGAACATGCAAACAGGAAACAAATACAAAGAACAGATGAGAAAAATGTCCAAATGAGAAGAATTAATTACAGACAATATCGAAATAGTTGGAAAAGAAACACTGGTGTAATCACTGGAGACGACCTGTCACACCTCGATGCCCTTCACCGCTTGGTTGATGGATTCCAGCAAAGCCCGGTTCTCAGGGTTCTGGTAGCAGTCTTTATTCGTAAACATGTGAGTGAGGGTGTCCACGTAGCTGTCAAAGTTCTGTTCAGAGAGCGGCTCCTGCTGAACACAGACAAGTTGAAAACCCTGTTAAAGACCCTCTGATCCTCCACTAGATGGCTGCTCTACCAGGTACCCAGCATTTGCACAGAACTTGGTAGAGCAGCTTTCTCTAATTTTGAGCCATGGTCAAGGAACAATCTTCCGAACACATAATGATTTGGTCTGCCTTAAGGTTATTATAATGAAAACTAACAAAATGACAAAAACTAGAATTGAAAAAACATTTTCGTTAACTGAAAAAAATAAAAACTATAATTAAAAGAAAAAAACGATAACTAACTGAAACTGTATTGTGTGCTTACAAAACTAACTAAAATGTATAAAAATTATGGATAAAATTCCCTTCATTTTTGTCAATGTCGGATTGATATGAAATCGATTTATTTCACTCAAACAATTTTAGCTGTTGGCACCATACGGAACTTCACAGTCCGTCACTTCTCGTCACTTGTGGTTTAGAGTCGTCTTCTGGTCCCCACTCTACCTGGTAACATGGAGACTAAAGTTGAGAGAAAGCAGCAGAGTCCTGTCTGGGATTTATTTGAATATGACGGCGAAGAAGATAAACGATATGACAAAACTAAAACTAAGCATTTAGAAAAAAAATAAAAACTAATAAAAACCATCAAACCTGCTGTAAAAACTAATTAAAATTAACTGAATTAGAGAAAAAAAAGGTCAAACTAAATAAAACTAAACTATAATGAAAAATCCAAAACTATTATAACCTTCGTCTGCCTGTTCAAAGCTCTGATAAAAAAAAAAAAACAAAAAACTGTGTTACTGAAGAGTGCAATTGCTTTTCCTAAGATGGATTTTGTTGTATGTGTCGGTGTCCTTTGTCTGTTTTTAACGTGTTTTATTTTAGAATTTTTGAAACTTTGTAATGGTGTGCGGTTCTTGGTCAAGTCTCCCTCGAAAAAAGATTTTAATCTCAAGGGATTTCCTGGTTAAATAAAGGTTAAATAAAAAAGAAAAATAAAAGTTGGAAAGTCAAAGCTCAATCCAAGTTTTAGTCATTTGTTTGGGTGGACCCACTTTAACCCATAAAGACCCAAACCTCCACTGGTGACCAAAACCATCTACTGATCTGAACTGTTTAACCCATAAAGACCCAGAGCTACTTTTGTGTCAGTTCACAAATTATTTTTTCTCTCTGTTCTAACCTTTCTTAAGTAATGTATCACCATCTATCACAGTATTATCCTCTGTATTTTGTGTTTTTTCAGTGAAAATCAGGTATTTTCCTCTATGTATTTTTCTGATCATGTACTTTAATCATCATGCTGAGATTACATTTGAGGATTATCATACCAAAAACAGAGAAAACTTGAGAAAAAGTTTTTTTTTTAAATTTTTTTTAGCAAAGATATTATTAACTGAATACAAAAACAAATGTCTCCATCCACTGTCATTGATCCAACTCCGTGGGTTTTACTGGTGAATCAGTGTTGTAGAAGTTGATGGTGTTTCCATGGCAACTACAGAGCCTCTGAACGTCCAAATGGGTCATATCTGATGACCATGAAAAGATGACAACCTGTATTTTACACCAAATATTTATATGTATTGATAGAATTAATGGATCAACAGGTATTAAACAGTTTAGATCCATAGATGGTTTTGGTGGATATTTGTGTCTTTATCTGTTTATCCACTAATTCTATCAATCATGTAAATAATTGGTGTAAAATGTACAGTGCTACAGCATGAACATGTATGGCTGCCAGTGGAACTGGGTCTGACAGAAGGAAAAGGATTTCTGAAGTATTTTGGACTATCCTTTCTGCTGACATTCAGCTAAATGCTGCCAAACTGGTAGGGTGACATTTAACAGTGCAGATGGATAATGACCCAAAACATAGAAAAGCAACCCAATAGCTTTGGAAGGTAAAGAAATGGTATGTTATTCACTCACCTCTGAATAAGTAGAAAACTGCTTTGCAGATGGAAGTGAAGTTATATTTATTATTTTCAGTCTGTTGTTTTTTATTTGGTTTTATTTTATTTTATTTGTTTATTCGTTGACTTAATTTATTTATCTTTATTTAGCCAAGACAGTCTGACTGAGATCATGGGTGTTGCACCTGTGGGGGATGTGAGTGTTTTAACACCCATGCTTTTCCCAGTGAGAGGGTTCAACACCCTCACTCCCCTCCCACACAACACACACACACACACACACACACACACACACACACACACACACACACACACCTTTGAAAAGCTTGCTATGCCTCTGACTGAGATACCAGATGTCTTCCTCCAGGTAGTCCTGGTCAGTTAGAAGGGTCTAATAGTCTTAATCATTAACAGTAATATTAATAATATTACATGAGGTTCAGTTTGCTTTACACGCAGACACTAGAAAAGTCTATCTTTCCCAAATATGTACATTTCAGTGCCTGTACTTTTGCAGTTACACTGCAGTAAAACACTGTATTAGTGCTTCTAGAGCTAGAGGTAGGATGAAAATAAGATAATTTTTTTCTAATAATAATGGATTAGATTTACATAGCGCTTTTCTATGAACGTGTACAGAGGATCCATTATTCATTCGCTCTCACATTCCCCCTCTGGTGGTGGTAAACTACATCTGTATCCACAGCTGTCCTGGGGCAGACTGACGGAATCGTGGCTGCCAATCTGCACCTACAGCCCCTCCGACCACCACCGAACATTCACACACATTCATACACCAGTGTGAGTAGCAGCACTGGAGGCAAGGAGGGTGAAGTGTCTTGCCCAAGGACACAACAGCACATGGACAGAGCGGGATTCAAACCGCCAACCTTTCGGTTATTAGACGACCCGGTCTACCATCTGAGCCATGGCCGCTCCCTACATCTTCTACATCTTTTTGTGACAGTTTTGTCATGTGGAACAACTGGTGTTTCAGGCAGATCAGATAATACAGTAGGTGAATTCCACTTAAATTTCAACTTGATTTCATTAATTGATATTTGAAAAAGAGGCATAACAAATCTGAATAAACTTGTAAAATTTACAGAGCAAATGTCATCATTTCTCACCATAGCAGGGAGGCGGATGTTTGCCAAGCTGCGGATCAGAGCCTGGCTCAGGCCTGAGAGCTCCACGAACAAGGCTTCATTCTTCTCCTCAATCTGCTTGTTTTCCTCCTCCATGCTTTTCAGGTTCTTCTCCATAGAGGAGATCTGACACAACACAAAGAAAACAGTGGTGAAGCAGAATGTTGGGATGCTTGGACAGTAAGGGGGACTCTGCCTCATCTTCTGCTCTCCCATAATGCTTCTGTGTGCAGTGAGCATGCTATTATGGCCGAATTGTGAAACTGCAGGTCACATGACGCTGTGGGATCCAGATAACTATCCCCTCCCCCCACCCCTTGAGGATTATGCAGTTCAGTGGCTGAAGTGATTAACAAATTGTATGCAGGTACAAACTTGTGTGGGCATGTTTGCATCAGCGTTATGTTTAGCACAAAATCTTTTGTTCTTAAAATGGAGCAGATTGCAGCTTCAAATGTTCCCTGTGTAATTAGTGCACACCAGTGGAGGACCAGAAAGGCCTTCTCTGCTGGCCTAAACACTATCAGGAACACTGACCTACATTTACAACCTAAATTCTAATATTTGTTCCATGAAATTGTATGAATTTATTCCCAATGGACTATTCTCTTCATTTCTTAGTGTTTCTCTCAGCTGTACTGCTCCAGTACGTGTATGTGGATGTAAGATACTTTGTCCAATCAGATTTCAGTCTCTGTGTGTTACCAGGGTTAATCTCATCTTCCCTGGGCCTTCAAAATCAGTAAACTGTATAGGACTGTTTCTTTAACCAATCAGATTCCAGCTGGCCCCTAATGTCATCAGCATTTATCCTTCCTCTGATTGGATGGTAAGAGCAAAACTATTAGAGGTATTGTTTTTGGTTCGGCTTGTTTGTTTGTTAACACTTTAGCAGCAAAACTATTGGTTGAATTCATACCAAATTGGGTTTATAGATTGCCAGTGACCCAGAATAGATGTGGTTACATTTTGGGAAAAGTAGGTTTAAGTTCCAATTTTTTAATGAATTTTTAAAATCTTCTTTTTCCCATTTACTTATTATCAGCAAAATTTCAAATGTCTATAAAAAACATAAATTTTGTCTCAATTTACTTCAAACTTGGCACATATATAGAGGCAATTGCTTTGCTGACATCTGTACACGCATAGACATGATGACATCAGCTGGATCGATGAAAAAATAAGCTACAAGTGCGAGGGATGGGGTTTGTTGTGCCTGGCACCACTTGGTTGAAATAGATTTAACAATATTCTTTTTGATTCATGACAGTAAAGCTCATTGAATTGAATTGAATTTAACTATTAATACATTTGAGGTAGAATTTTGTTTATCCACAATGGCTGACGGAGGAGAGGAAAATTATTTGGTCTCAGACATACTTAATCTATTTTCAAGGCAGACTTTTCCAGAAAAGCTGGACATTGTGAGTCGCGGTCGGCCAACCCCGATGTTAGCTAGCTGGTCGAGCGGACATTCTTTGCTCTTAAGAGAATATAAACTTATATCAGGAATACGACTGGATAGAGGAGACTCTCAGCCTTGGCCTCCATGGACAGAAAAAGGACTGAAATGCACAGATCATCTCTAGGACAGAGTCAGAGAAGTTTTCCTGCATAAAGATAGGAGGTTGGATTTTGTAAATATGAGCATCTCTGGTGAGTAGGATATTTTGTTTTTTATTTAACTTTTTAAAAATGTTTTTGCCATGTTATTAGATATACAGTATATTGATTGTGAACTGCTCCAGATGATGTACATCTATGTACAGCTGTGGTATTAACCTCCTCAGACCCAGCAATGCATTTTTGTCCTCTGTAGTGGACAAGAGTTTCAAAGCTTTACTTTAAAATAAAAAAGTACATAATGTCCACTGAAAAGGACATTATATTAAGAAATGTATCTGAAAAAACTGTTGCATCATGCTGTTTCCAATTAAGGCAATTATTTAATGTAAAATGGCAAAAATGTTTACTTACTGGGTGTCAGGAGGTTAAGAGGTGGATTTAGTCGAGTAAGTCCCCATTGAAGGCCCAGATACCAAATGCATGGCAACTGGTGCTCACAATCCATTTTTTGTGACCTTAAAACTACAAACTCTCACCAAACATCCCCAGTTATAACACTTTCCTACAATACACCACATTTCTTTCGCTTTTACTGTCTAACCTGAGTGTGCAGGTTCATCATGTCCGCTTCCATCTCTGAGTTGGACTCACTCAGCTCATTGATCTCTTTGTTCAGCTGCTTGATGTCCTCATCGTTGTCCAGCACTAGAAAAAAACATCATTAGTTTGCAAACAAAACAATCATAGCCCTTCCATATTAGCACTCACATACTTCTTTTGTACAGATAATTTATTATATCTACTCATAGCACAAAACAGGCTTTTTACATTAGTTTTAATGCGTTTAAGGAGAATTATCTATTGTTTATATTTTGCATCATTGTCCACCTTCACAACATCAAGAATGATTTCAGGTTAAATGCAAGAGACAATAATATTGAAAAAAAAAAAAAAGATACCTTGGTAAATCCATCAGTGAATATCACACATAACAAATGTACCAAGACTTTTTGATTTGAAGGTAGGATTTAAAATCTTTACTTTGACATGAGGTTCAGTTCAGTCTGTAAACAAACTATACTTTTAAACTTGATAACTAATTTTATTTTTCATAGTTATGTTACCATATTATGCAAATTAAAAACCATGAAAGTGTGAACATGCATTTTCTGTTTGTATGTGCAGCAGTTCATTTTCAAAAAAAAAAAAAAAAAAAGAAAAGAAATGCATGTTTTAAGTGAATCCATAAGTTACTGTGTTTTACATGGACCCTGATATTCCAGTAACAATATGAATAACAGCTTATTGGAATAAAACTACCTTATGTAACATTAAGTCATGTCAAAGACTGGCCTGGATTTCCACACAGAAACACGGTGGCAACAAGACAAAATTAGTCTTTGGCTGATACAACTTTTTTTTCTGGAGACTGAAGGTTTAAGGATTGTTTAACCCTCTCAATGGCTGCTAGAATTGTCATAATGGAAATATTATTATTAATTTAATTTATTATTATTATTATTATTTTTTTTTTTTTTTTACAAAAGAAAAATATTGTGGGTCCATCTAGATCACAGGTGTCAAACATGTGGCCCGGGGGCCAAATTCGGCCCACCAAAGGGTCTGATCTGGCCCCTGGGATGAATTTGTGAAATGCAGAAATTACACTGACAATATTAACAATCAAGGATATTGGAATCATTTTAGGTCATTTCAATCTAAAGTGGATCAGACCAGTAAAATACTATCAAAATAACCTATAAATAATGAAAACTACAATTTTTTCTCTTTGTTGTTGTGTAAAAAAAAGTAAAATTACACAAAAATGTTTACATTTACTGACTAGCCTTTAACAAAAAAACAATGTAAATAACCTAAAATGTCTTAAGAGAAGTATGTGGAATTTTACCAATATTCTGCCTGTTACTAAATGTTTTGTGTATTTGTAGATCCACTGTGATCTGTAAGTTGTGATGCATATGTATGAATGATAAACTAAGGTGTAATACTGTTAAAATTACACTTATTTTTCTTAAGAATTTTCAGGTTCGTATTTGTTCATGTTACATTCAAGTACGGTTCATCGATGTAAACTTTTTTATTACAGAATTTGGCTTTTTTTCATTCAAAAACATAGAAAAAAACTTTGGAGTTGACATTATTTATAAGTTCTTATCCTATTATTTGTATTATTTTACTGGTCTGGCCCACTTTAGATCATATTAGGCAGAATGTGGCCCCTGAACTAAAATGAGTTTGACACCCCGATCTAGATCATATTAAAAAGCTTCTTGTGCTTTTCCTTTTTCTGCTGTTATATTTACATACTTCATATACTTCCCCATTCTGCTTTGAGCATGTAAACTCATATCCATGTAAACAGCAACATGTAAACACTTAAGTCAGATTGAACAGATATTGTCTTGTTGCCAGCTGCCAATGACATATAGCAAAAACAAAAAAGCAAGATGAAAAGCTTGAAGAATATTTTACAGTATGGTTTTGAAATATTATTTTAATTTGGATGGTTGAATTCTTGGGTTTGACCACAGGTTAGTCAGTTTTAGTATTAGTCAGTATAAGTTAGGATTCCTTTGTGTCACTAGATTTTCTTTGTTTCACTGGTCAGTCGTAAATTTCTTAGGGTAGGTCACATCTTGGTCACATACTAAACTGACAGATTTATGTTTACAGGACTTAGGTTTCATCTTAGGCACACTGTTAAATACACCTGCCCCCAGCTGATCGTAAACAACAAGAGATAAAAGGTAAACACGGTCATTATGGGGTTTTGCATTGAGTTGAGGAATTTCATCTGCTTGACTTTAGAGTAAGATGACACCAGTCCATTTTCTGTGATCCAACCCACAAGGGGTTCAGCCCATAGTTTGAAGATCACTTTACAAGGATTATAAAAGTGAGGTGCATTGCAATGTTCGGGATCCATTTTCCCCACTTGGGGTGTGGATCCTTAGCTGAGTTATATTTTGTTTGTGATCAAATCAAGTCAATAATAAATTTATAAAAATGAGACCGAAAAGAATCCGGACTTATTCTTGGAGCTTCCAACAAAAGAACACGCTTACAGTTTCCTAGGTGGATTATTTGGGTTTGGGTGACAGGATTAGATCAATATGGTTTTTTTTCTATCTGGTTTTCTTACCGTCACTGGCTCTGAACTTCGCAGTGATGTACTCGTCTCCAGGGAACTTGGTTCTCTTCTTATTGACTGAGGCTCGGGGACAACCTGACAGACTGAGAGGAACAGCTGGTCAACACAGAAAGCTTAGAAACAAAGTGGACACATTTCATTTAAACTGCTCAGATTATACTAGACCTGTATCTACGCATTGAGCTGCGTGTTCTTAGTAGGTCCATGGAACACAGGGCTCACCACTTCTACTGACACTGTAATTTAGTGGTGACTGTTTCCAAATTCACATCACCACAACTCATTTGAAATACAGTCAACCTCTGCATTTTGCATTGTTGCTATGTTGTTAAAAACTCCACTTCCTGGCTGAGAAGGGGTGGGACCTGGCCTCACCTATCAGGTCACATCCAACCCTATAATAGGATGGATCAAGCCCAGCTCATTCCTTCTTTCTGACACGGTCTGTATGTAAGTTTAACCGATCGACCTGATTTAGATGCATATTTGAGTAAGCTGTATTTTATGTTGTGGTTATTTGATTAAATTTCTGAGTACATTTGGAATTGTATTGTTAAGTGAGGTACTGTTTTTCTTATGTTTGAGATTTACATCATCTTGATCCAAATATGTGAAAGCCTGTAAATAATCCTCTTGAAGGCTAAAATAAAATCTTCAAACCCAGTCCCTGACCACTTCATACCTGACCGTATCCCAGTGCAGAAACTTTAACGACTCCATCTCAACCAGCCCTTTACATCATCCTTCATAGTTTTTACACCATGTGGTCTAGAGCACAGGTGTCAAACATGTGGCCCGGGGGCCAAATCCGGCCCATAGGGTGAATTTGTAAAATGCAAAAATTACACTGAATTCAAGTTCTACATATAGACCAATTAGATCTCAATTGGGCCAGACCAGTAAAATAGTATCATAATAACCTATAAATAATGAGAACTGCAGATTTTATCTTTGTTTTAGTGTAAAAAAGTAAAATTACATGAAAATATGTATAATAACAAACTATCCTTTATAAAAAACATGAATAACCAGAACAAATATGAACAACCTGAAATGTCTTAGGAGAAGTAAATGCAATTTCACCAATATTCTGCCTGTTACTGTGTATTTGTAGTTGTAATATGAGTTGTAATGCACATGTGTAAATGAAAAACTGATCAACTGAGGCAGAATATTGTTTTTGTTAAAACTGCTCTTGTATTTCTTTAGACATTTCAAGTTCAAGTTTCAAATTCATGCTATTCATTTTTAGGGAAACGTTGTAGATGTAAATATTATCATAATGTAATTTTACTTTGTCCACTGTTATTATTTTACTGGTCCGGCCCACTCGAGGTCATATTGGGGTGAATGTGGCCCCTGAACTAAAATGAGTTTGACACCCCTGGTCTAGAGTCTCAGGTTTCTTGCTGGGTCTGGTTGGTACTGAAACCTTGGTGTAATTGCTCTATAGCTTTGTCACAAGACAAAACTGACACATAAAATGTACGTGTACCTGGTCAAATGTGAGGTTAGCCTGGTTCGGCTGCGCAACCAAATTATGAATGACTAGGGCGTTGACCCATGTGGATCCACATGTTCTAGATGTGGTAGTTTTTATGCTGTTGTGTATTCGTGCATGCTGTACCACATTTGTCCAGCAGTCACCGCCAAAGCGTTCTAGCCATAGCAACGTGATTGTAAGGCTATTGTATTCCAAAATTACCAATATCTCCCAAAATACTGGTCCCATCAACTTACTGTTTTTGCTACTGTCTTCCTTGACCAAAAATACATAAGTATGCCAAACTGCAGAAGTCAGCTCTTTACGGATTTTTTGTGAATCCCTGGACACACACACACACACACACACGCCACTTGGCTTTTTTAATACAGATGGCTAATAAGAAATGGCTATGTTCTGGTCTAGCAGGTGCCTCACAGTAGGCTGTCACTATACTTTGAAACAAAAGTAAGCATAAACTGTGGATATGGTACCATTGTGTGTGTTTATGTTTATGTTTACGCATTTGGCAGACGCTTTTTTCCAAAGCGACTTACAGGGGAAAACCAATTAAATCACTCAATCAATCAAATTTTATTTATATAGCGCCAGATCACAAAAAAAAGTTATCTCTTGACATTTTATATATAGAGTTGGTCAAAACCAGACTCTAAGTCAATCTACAGAAACCCAACAGAATCCTCCAGGAGCAAACACTTGTGACCGGTGACAGTGGCGAGGCGTGGTGTGTGTGCTGACATTCTTAGAGTACCTGCGGTGGGTCAGGAAACTGCCGTTTGCATGCCCGGAGCCATCACAGCCTGGTGTTGGGCAGGTTGGCCCCTCAGTTTTGAAGGCCTTCCAAGAAAATGGAGTACCGTTAAGAAGACCTTCCTTCTGCCGACGTGCAGCCAGCGGACAGCCATAGGCACTGCGATGGGTGGCATACTTCCCACTGATGTGACCCAGGCTATCACAGCCAGGAACTGGACACCTAGTGACACACAGAAAACACTGGTGGGTTGGTAGGCCTCAGACTGACAGAGAACAGAGATGCACAGATGGAAGGGATTGTGTTTGGAAGTGAAAAGCAAAGAGGTTCATGTACAGAGCCATACTACCAAATATACTTAAAAAAATCTAATACAGGTCAGATAGTAAGCTTTTTATGATTGCTGGTATAAACACATTAATTACTGTTAACTGGTCTGATATTAGGCTGACCATATAATCCACTTAACTACTAAATTATTGCCAAGATTCCCTAAAATAAAAAACAAGAATTGTGTGAGACTGTAACATTCATGAAGCATTAGAATTTTGACAGTCTTGTTAGCGTAGCTCTTTATGTGCATCTACACTAGTGCTGCCTCTCAAAATAAATAAATCAGAACCTCCAGAGCACTGCTGACTCAACAGACAAATGAACTGATATGGCATTAATTATGAATAACCTTCGATGCTATTTATCCTATAACTGTATCCATTTTTGTCTTTTTCAGTATATCTTGCATTTGTATCTGCAGATTTGTACAGCACTTTGGGCACTTTGAGTTGTTTTAAATGTGCTATATAAATAAACTTGACCTTGACCTTCAGCCTTAACATCATTTAAACAAATCAACCCCAAATTAGTGCTAAAACTATTTATTGTAGGAAGCTGTAATCCTGTTTATTTCTACTGTAATGAGGGAGATCTTAACCTGTGGGGTATTAGTTGTTTTTAGTGTTGGCTTCAAGTGCCAAAATCTCGGTTTGTTGCTTGCTGCAGGGCAAGCATATCGGTCACTTCATCTCTCTGTCTGTTTCCCTTTATGTGTTCTAGCGGTCACATTTAAAGCATTATGGATATCAACCATGACCAAGTGATTTGCCATCTTCTCTCGTCAACCTGATTAGTTTTTGTCGATAGTAGGCCAAAGTACAGCTGAGATATAGGCCAAAGTTCAAAAAAGGATTTTTTGTGGCAACTTTTGTCAAAATCATCATATTGACTGGAAACCAAACCCAAATTTTGCATTTTTCCATTCTGCATCCCATAGTATGCATCATGATGTCATAAAGGTCATGCCCTCATTAGCGCCCCGAGGTAAATATCAGGGGGTCTGTAAAGTCAGTTTTCTAAAATTTCAAATGGCTGTAATATCGCCAATATTCATACCAAAATTTAACATGCAACATCTCTGTGCAAGTCCCTTCTCATATGCAAAATTTTGTAACTCTAGGTTGTGTGACTTCAGGTTGTTATGGTAACGTTTGTAACATTTCTTTATTGTTAATAACTTCCGTTCTGTTCATCAAAGTGACGCTAAATCATCGGAAATTCAATTCTCTATCCATTACCTGCCTCAATTGTCATGCGTGTCTATATATAGACTTTGGGTTATTGGCATCTAAAGTGACCAGGGCTCAAGCGTCTAATTTGCATATTCAGAAAACTTGTATCATGAAACTAACACAGATATTGACTAACTTTTTAAACGGTAAATGGACTGTACTTATATAGTGCACCGGTGGGCAACTGCTGCCATGCAAGGCAGCTGCCAGGCCCTACTGGAAGTAATGTAGGGTTCAGTGTCTTGTCTTGACAGTTGGAGCCAGGATTCGAACCACCAACCCTTCGGTCAATGGACGACCCACTCTACAAACTGAGCCGCAGCCGCCCACTGACCTATAGGAAGTTGGATATGGTCTTTCACTTGGTACCAATTTTGTGGACCTTCGATGACCTTGAAAGGTCAAACTCAAGGTCATGATTTTCAAAATGCCCAATTTTTGACCATAACTCCCTCAATTGAGCAGATAGGGAAAAACAACTAGTATCAGATTAAAGCATGAAAATATAGGCCATAGTTCTCTGTCAAAGACCTCTGGGAAGCACACTGCCTATGGCAGTTCTATTTCTTTGTTTCTTTGTTTGTTAACACTGTAGCAGCAAAACTATTGGTTGAATTCACACCATATTGGGTTTATAGATTGCCAGTGACCCAGAATAGGTGTCATTACATTTTGGGAAAAGTAGGTCAAGTTACATTTTTTAATGAATTTTTTAAATCTTTTTTCCCCCCATTTACTTACAATGGACGAAATTTCACGTCTATAAAAACATCAATTTTGTTTCAATTTACTTCAAACTTGCCACATATATAGAGGCAATTGATATGCTGACATCAGCACATGCATGGACATGATGACATCAGCTGAACCTATGCCAAAATACATATTTTGTTGTGCCTGGCACCACTTGTTAAGGGATGAATTTGAATTTCTGATGTGCATAGATTTTTTAAAGATATCTAAAATAAATTGAAGTTAAATGAAATGTTACTGTTGAGGGCAGATAAACACATTAGGATAACTGTTACTCACCTCAACAGTTCGGAGTCCTCTTTGTCTTCTTTGCTCGGAGTTGTTTTGATCCCACCTTTTTTGGCACGAGGGCATCCGGAGAGACTGGCAGAAAAGAACAGAGTAATGAATGTGATGCGAGATGGAGGAGGGAAGATGAAGAGGAGGAAGAAGCAGAGAAGCAGTCATACCTTCGATGTGAGGCATAGTTTCCAGTAATGTGGCCTGATCCATCACAACCTGGAGTTGGACACCTGACAGACACATACACTTTTTATATTCACATGCTCAGACAGATCGTCAGTAAACTAGAGACAAAACTATATTTGCTCTAAATAATTAGGGCCAACAGTTCTACAGTTACAATTTTAAAATAGAATTTCTCATGATTGATTGTTATTGTTAGAGCAGGGATAGAGTTGAACCTGCAGGGTCAGTGAACATGGTGGAGGTGAGAGACAGGAAAGAGCAAACATACTTTAATTCAGCTGTGTGGGCAGCCATAAGGGTCCGAAGTGATTTATCAGCAAGAGGACAGCCTGATAGACTGGAAGATAGTTAGACAGAGAACATAAGAAAACCAGACTAAGAACAGGAAGTCTGAGTGTGAATGAGTGAGAGAGAGCCACAACCTCATTTGAGGCTTGTATCACAAAGCAGGTTCAACAGATCAACGATCTCTTTCCATTAACTGAACAAAACACTGACAGTCATGCTAAGTTGGTAAACAGTTGTCAATTAACTTTGTCAACTCAGGGATTCTGATTGTGATTATGAGCTCACATTAACCCATAAAGACCCAGTGCTACTTTTGTGGCAGTTTCTAAATAAATTTTATCTCTATATTTAACCTTTCTTCAATTATGTCTGGCAATGTATTATAATATTATCCTCTGTATTTTGTGTTATTTCTGTGAAAACCTGTTTTTTCCAAAATGTAATTTACTGATCATGTAGATGTTCATAAAAGCTCAGGTTAAAGTTAAGGGTTATTATAGCAAAAACAGAGAACACTTAGAAAATAGTGACTTTTCTCTCAAAATATACTATTAACTGAACACAAATCCAGTGTGTCTATCCACTGTCATTGATCCAACTCCATGGGTTTTACTGGTGAATCAATGTTGTAGAAGATGACGGTGTTTTCACATTCATTACAGAGCCTTTGAACGTCCAAATAGGTCATATCTGATGACCATGAAAAGATGACAAACTGCATTTTGCCCCAATTATTTACAAGTATTAATAGGATTAGAGGATCAATAGGTATTAAACATTTTATATCAGGAGATGAACATAATTTCCAGTGGCAGTTTGGGTCTTTATAGGTTAAAGGGGTAGTGTAAACACAGACATGGGAAGGTCTAGATCAGATATGTATTTCTCACAAAAGGAACTTCAAATATTACATTTAAAACAGATATAAGGAATTTAGGAATTTAATAATATAATATAATATAATATAATATAATATAATATAATATAGGGAACATTGCTGCTACAGCCAACTAATCCATGGGGAGGTTAGCTTAGTTTGTTAAAGGTCACTGAAAAAACTCTTAATAAGGATTGTCATTCTCTCTTCTATTCCCTATGTGTCCCCCTCACTTTGAAAAAGAAGATTCACTTCCAAGCTGCAACTACACCATAAGAATGTCAAGCATTGACTTGATGTGCATCTCTTTCTGCCATATTTTCTTTGGAAGGATTTCATTTTAACATGACACTCTTCCCCATGTGCACACATTTCTAACAGGTATAAACTTCTTCACTCCAACTTTTCTCTCTTCAGTATTTTAGCAAATGCATTGTTGCAGCATTGTGTTACCAAAAACTAGCCAAACCATCCAGATAACTTTTAGCCCCATTACAGAAAGAGAGTGGAGGGTGCCATGTAACCCTAAAGTATACAAGTATGGTTTAGTTATATTTGAGCCATATTTAACCTTATGTGGTTTAGCTTGTGTTTCATCCATGTTAAGCACAGAATCTAGAAGATGTTCCCTTTCAAATGAAGTCTAACACACACATTTTGGCCTTAAACCTTTTCTGCTTAGGGTCAGGATTCCATGAAAAGGGGTGTGAAAGGGTGTAGACAATTGGGGTTAGTCCATGAGTAAGTAAAAATTAAATGTAATAAAAACAGCATTCAAAGCAAATAGTCCTCTACTCAGTCTCTGACATTAGATCCATGGAAAGTTCAATATTCAAAGGAAAACAAAAGGGTTTGTTTCGATGGTCTGTATAACTCTTTCCTACCTAACAAGCCTTCTCACCATCTGCACCTTGAGCACAGGTTTTAGTTGTTGTCCTTTTTTTGTTGTTTAAATTCATGCACCAAGGTCAGTGGGATCTTTTAAGAATATTGATTGGTCAGTTGTGGTCAGAAGGAAGGTGCTATCTGGAACCTATTCCAGAGTATACTGGTAGGTAGGTAAGTTTCCATTTTACCCAGAAAAACTAAACCATCTTCATGATAACCAAAATGTTGGGCTGACCTAATGGTTATGTAAACAGCCCCTCAATCCTGCTTCATGATACAGGCCTCTGGACTGCAAAGCCAGGACAGAACACAAAGAGGGCTGACAGAGCCTGTTATCATCACAGCAGTGTAACTAAATAAAATCACTGAATAATCGTTATGTGTCCATAAAGCCTGTTTCCATTGTAGTTCCAGGTATATAAATAATGTTCAGAGACAACAGGAATGTTGTATACTTTAAAAAGTAAGATCCACGTGGCTTATTCTTCAAATTAGACTGAACTCAAAATGCCATCAGATCATCTCTACAAACCATCATTACATTATTAAGTTATTACAACAAACTCTGACTTGTGAAGGACATAATGTCTAAGTGCTGGTCTCACCTTCGATGTGATGCGTAGTTGCCAGTGATGTGTCCACTACCGTCACAGCCTGGTGTAGGACATCTAGAGCCAACACAAGGAGTCAGGAAGGGGTGCTTATTATACTGGGTCACATGCAAAATGTTAAAAAATAGGACCAAGGGTCCTATAGTCCGACAGCATATTTAAAGACATTAATTGGCATTCATTTGACCTTTCAGGGTCACTCCAAGTCAAAAGTCATGGCACCGAATGAAAGCCCATATGTGACTTCCTATCTATTGCCAATAGTAAATATATCAATATCTTCAACTGTTTGGAAGTTATAGCACTTTGAAATCTTTCCCATTATAAACCAATGGGGATTTTTAAGATGTCAAAAAATCAATATTGTCAGTTCTTTGAACAAACTTAGTAGACCTTGCCCCAAGGAACATCTGCTATGAATTTCAGTTGATTCTGGCAGACAGTTTTGGAGAAGAAGATTCTTGAAAAATTGTTTACGGACGACAGACAGACGACAGACAGACGACAGACAGATGACAGACAGACGACAGACAGACGACAGACGGATGACGGATGGACGGATGACAACTGATACCAATAGTCCATCGGACCTTTCGGGCTGCTGGACTAAAAATGTAGCCCACTTCATTGGATACTGTATGTCTTTGAGACTGCTGTTGAAGACCATACCAGAGACTGGATAAGACCAATGCAGAGCTCCTAAAGCTTGTGTTTTGTACAAATATGTATCATCAAAGTGGATTTTAAAGTTCAGTGTAACTTGGAATCCGTAGTTTACTCTTGAATTATTGAATTTCAGCTCTTTACCTTACATTTCTTTAATGGTTCTGAATTTGATTGTACCTCCAGGTCATACAAGGTGGAAGGTAGCTGAATTTATACCATGTGAGCACTGAATAACACAACTCAACATGGTCTCTAAAGTATCATGCACCAGTCAATTAAATGCTTCTGCAGAAAACGGAGATCACAGAGTTCATATTTCACTTTTCAGGCATATTAGGACCATTACAGGGAAAAACAGAATATACAAAGTCAGGAGATGTTGATGTTCAGAGACACAACAACCATTAAGCCAATATTATCCATCTCCTGTTTGTGTCATCATCTGTTTATGCGGAAACATGTCTGACCTACAGACTTGTTTTTCAGAGAGGTATGGTAAAGTAATGGAAATACTTCTCAGTAGTCTGCACTTCACTTTTGTAAATAAATAATATCTCTCTAATAATAAATCTCTCTCCCTACGTCATATTTACCACCCATGGAATCACACAGAGTTTTTAATGTAAGTAGAGAATGTGTTGTGACTCACACAAGAACCTCTTTTTTGCTGTCTTTGGGTTGAAACTTGACCTTGAAGCTGGATGTTGTAACCTCACCAGGGTACTTCCTGTCTTCCAGGTTCTCCGGATCCTCTTCCTCACCATCGGATGAGGTGTATGATGGAGCTGCATATTCTACCTGAGAAGAGGTGCAGCACAACAGAGTTAACATGAACAGTTCTGATAGGTTGTGTGTCCACAGCTGCAGGTGCTGGGTTTATAATCAATCAGTCAACCAACTAATCAACCAACTAATCAACCAATCAATCATTCAATCAATCAATCAATCAAATTTAATATATATATATCACCACATCATAACAAAAGTTATCTCATGACACTTTACATTTAGAGCTCAACAAATTGAACTATAACTGTTAAAAACTAGAACTGCTGTTGCTAGTGTAACTACCAGTAACTAGTACAAATACTCATGACTGTTAATACTACTACTCCAAATACAAGTTCTAACAGTGGATATACTACTACTGCAGCTGTTAGTATTAACAATAGAAACCTCTACCATCCATGTAACTATATTATAAACACTATCACAACAGTATGGATGAATGAATAATGATGATGGAGGCAGGAGAGAAGCAGGACTACAGCAGCAGGTCCTGAGATGAGTTCTGGATCTGAGTACTCTACCTCATCGTGGTCTTCCTCCTTTACTCCACTTGTCGTAGTGAAGTCCAGTGGCCCCTCCCACTCCTGCTGACTGTGGCTTTGAGATGAGGTGGCTGCAACATGTTGTGAGGATGAAGACGTGGAGGAGGAAGGTTCTGGAGACTGCATGCCCTCCCTCTTGGTCTTCTTCATGCTGAGGTCCAACGTGCCATTTTCATCGACTTCGATATCTGTCTCCTAAAATGTTCCACAAAACCAGGGCCCAGATGACATCAGAAGAGTGTGCAACCTGTATCTTTCCTAAGAGACCTTCAAAGGCCAGAAGTGTGTGTGTACCTTGGGGCAGGCTTCCCTCGGCTTTGCACTGAGAGTCTCAGGTCTCTCCCAGCAGCGAGTGGACAGGTTGAGGATGGCTGTTGCTGCCATGTGCGCTGCCTCAGCATCTTGACTGTAGTCATAAGTACTGGAGGATGTGGTTGTCTTAGGAAATGTTCCAGACACACTGTGACTCGGGGAGGAGGCCTTGGGAAATGATTTAGCTGTGTGGTAAGAGAGCAGAGTAACTGTAGTGAAACACATTTATTTGTTTCATTTCTGTAAATGCCTGACTGTAAATGTGGCTGCTACATATTGAAGGTAATATTTTTAGTGACAATATTTACCCTACTATTACAAAGCTCAGGTTTTGGGTAAAACCGAAGCCAAAATCATGTCAGATCAATGTGGAAATGGTCAACTCAAACTCAAATGACTTTTTTCATCTAATGACTCCCTTTGGTCTCATTTGGTCCAACATTTGAAATCTTTTGGAGGGCAAAATGTGCGGTAAGAGAGCAGAGCAACTGTAGTGAAACACATTTATTTGTTACATTTCTGTAAATGCCTGACTGTTAAATGCGGCTGCTACCTATTGAAGGTATTATTTTTAGTTGCAACATTTGCCCTCACTGCAAAAATCAAAGTCTTGCCAAGTGTATTTTTCTCATTTCTACTCAAAATATCTCATCACACTTAAAATAAGACATAATCACCTAAAGAGTACATTGTGAGACATAAGGACTTATTTTTAGACAATAGATCGTGAAAATCTTATTTCAAGAAATCTTACCAAGGTAATTTTCACTTGTTCCATTGGCAGATTTTTTTTTTTTTTGCTTGATTCTAAAATTTTTTTTTTTTTTTTTTTGCTTAATTCAGGCAAAAATCTGCCAGTGGAACAAGTGAAAATTGTCTCTGTAAGCTTTCTTGAAATAAGATTGTCAAGATCTATTGTCTAAAAATAAGTTCTTATATCTCACTTACAAGTCACTCTTCAGGTGATTATGTCTTATTTTAAGTGTGATGAGATATTTTGACTAGAAATGAGAAAAATACACTTGGTAAGACTTTGAGTTTTGCAGTGCTGCCATTAAAAAGCCAAAATCATGTCAGATCAATGTGGAAATGGTCAACGGTCAATCAATGGTCAATTTGAGTTTGATCAAATGACTTTTTTCATCTAATGAAAATGAATTTGGTCTCATTTGGCCCAGCATTTTGTTTCTTTTAGAGGGCAAAATGTTGTATTCATGTATAATAGTGACCTCATTTTGGAGCTGAGGTCCCTATCACTTGGTCCAGATCCAAATTAACTAATTAACTGAGGTTGAATGCTAAAGACCAAACAACCCCTTCCAAACTGTGCTGTGGAGGAAAGGCATGTGGATCTTACATTTGAAGGCTTTGGGTGATGTTTCACTGGTGCTGGTTGTCTTTGGAATGAGCATACGCTTTCCAAACACCTGGACATCAAAGCTTGCATAGTCAAAGGACACCTTGGAGTATTTCTCCAGCTCCTTGGCCAGGTTAGCCCGGGGTGTTGTGGTCACTGTACCGGGCCGGTAGCTGCCATACTGAGGGATCTCCAGCTGTTTTACAAAACACATGGGCCTGAAAGAAAAGTCATTCATTACCAACAGCTCCACTAGTTTATCTATTTGACAGGTGTATACAAAACATTGCACTGAACTATTGTGCTGAAAAAGTAGCAGTTTATACACTGTTCGGTTTTTAAGTCCGTAGACGCTCAGCTCAACTGGCTCACCTGAGAACTCTGTCAGAGTTGGAAGAGGGTTCGCTGGATGCAGACTGCAAATGAACCTGTTTGTCCTGGCTCTTATTCTGCTTAGCTGCAGCTGCGATAGGGCAGCCAGACAGACTGATGCAGTAAAAACATTCAGAAGTTAGTATTTAATGGAATATAAGTCTTTTCAAAGCTGTGTTAAGTATGTTTTAGTATTATTAGACATGAAATATGTTAAATATTTGAGTATTAGTAACAAAAATTTTCATTTTTGAAAATAATTCTCTGTTGTTCTTCCAGGGTTGTTTGTATATGTATGTTTTTCATGTCCACATTTGAGTGTTACCCATACAGCGTGTGTATTTTTTGTGTATATTAACCTGCGGTGAGTGTTGCGGTTACTGTTGACATGGCCTTGGCCTGTGCAACCAGGAGTCGGGCACTTCAAGACATTCTCATGCATGGCCAAGACTATGGACACACAGCACACAAACAGCTCAGTCCCACTACTTTGTTGCAGAAGGGTTTATATCAGCAGTGGCTAGAACACTTGTTATACAGAACCTAGTAATGATACAAGCAGTCATGGAAGTTAGTAATACTATTAATATTTTTACCATTATCATTAATAGTGAAGCAATTACTGAGGGTAATTACAGTATTAGTGATGAAATACAGATGACATTTCAACTAAAAGCTTCTAAACTGTAGAATTTCCTGTAAATCTGACAAATAGCTAGCTGACCTGTAGGCAGTCTGTGTGTACTCACTCTCTGGAGGGATTCTGTCTTTGTGAGGACATCCAGATAGACTACGATGGTGAGGGTACAGCCCAGTCACATGACCAGTCCCATCACATCCTGGGGTTGGACACTTGACCTCTTTCTTCTCTGAAAAAGGAGGGTATGATTTGAATGGCAGTATTCACAGAGCATGACAATAGTGTTTTCACTGGTCTCTATGTAGAATCGTCAGATATATACTGTACAACTAGTCAAGGATTCAAGTGTTTCAAGGAATCTGGATATATTTAATGTGTAAAGAGCAAGGTCACAAGCTTCAGCTGAATACTGGGACAAAACCACACCAAGAACCATGATTTACCAGTAACTGATAGAAACTCATGGGCCCAGGATTACCGTGGCAAACTTTTTTTTGTTTTTTTATCTACAATAAAGTCTTATACAAAGCCTGGCCACCAATAATGTCCTGCATGCAATATTTCTTTAGACAGCCTTTTTGGTCGTAGAATGGATTTGCAGTAGCTTTGCATGTCATACAGTGTTTGTGCAATGTCCCAACAAATGTCAAATAATTTATTTTTCTCCAGACTTAATTGTAGGTGTTGTATTGATGAAGGGAGAGTTGGACCACAGCGTAAAGTCTTCTCCAGTATATCAAAAAGATTCCCACTGGAGCTAAGGTCTGGACTCTGTGGGTACCAGTCCACATCTTATATTATAAAAGGGAAGTGGACTCTGTTTGTGTGTGGGTGTTTGTATATCACACAAAATCCAGAAAGAGCTGACAGCAGCAGTTTGGCATACTCATGTATTTTCGGTCAGGGAAGAGACTAAAACTTGCCATTTTCGCAAATGGCAAGTTGACAGGACCACTATTTTGGTAGATATTAGTAATTTTGGAATACAGTAGCCTTGCACTCACATTACTATGCCCAGAACCACGTGAATACTTTGGCAGTGACTGCTGGACAAATGTGGTACAGTGTGCGTGAATACACAACAAATATCCATACTGGGGGACCGGGCTGTTGCCCCTCAGGGTCGGGATGCGGATTTTAAACACCCTCTCCCACCCCACACCCCCTTTTTGCATCTCACCCTCAGTATTGACAATAATGATGTCCAGGATCTAGAACCCGTGGTTTTCCAAACAGGTCAACGTGCTAGTGACAAAATTATGTCTTCTGCTCCCTGAACTACTCATTCACCTGAGCCCAGTCCAATCATTATGCTCCCTGCCAAAATGATGGTTGTTAAAGATTTGAGAAAACTGAATAGGATCTCATGAATCCTGTTGAACTTGTTCTCATAAAGCTGTTGAAGAACAAAATTAAAAGTTAACACAAATTTTTCTTGATAAAATTCATATTTAGTGCAACTAAAACCCTGAATAGGCACTGTGTGTTTCATTATCAGCCCACTGCCCTTTCCTGCAGACAAATAATTAGAGGTAAAGTTTGAAACTGATCTCAGAATATGCTATGTCTACCTAAACATTAGCTCTGACTGGAAATCTGACTGCTCATAGTTACAATCTGACAACCCTGTTCTGAAAGTGAAAGAGTCACTTCACTTATTGTATTTGGCAGTGGAATAAGACAAAACAAAACATGCTGACATGGACCAATGTACAATATGTGTGTTGCACAGTGCACACAAAAGAGGAAAATACTAGTGTCTTGCTATCCACTGCAGATACATGAGTATGATTGCAGCTCTGTTACGACTCTGCTAAAGGGTTATTTGAATGAGCTCTACTGCCCATACACAAATCTATGCCCTTGCTTTAAATTTTTCCACTCATGGAACCATGACATGATGGTCAAGATTATGACTGACTATGCATGTACATGCATGCATGTTTCATTTGAAAGGGAAGACTTTCTGCTTTCTGTGTTGAAGGTGTGGCTGAAACACAACCTGAATTAAATCACTTTAAACATGGCTCTTACATAATCTTAACCCAGTGGTGGGCTGTGTATTTTACATCCAACCCTTCAGAGATCTTCTACCTGATTTAATCCACCTATTAATATCATCACTACAAAATAAATACTAAAAACAAAACAATAAAATAACAAAAAAACAAAAAATGCAATAAAAACAAAAAATGCAATATGACAGGGCGTTGCATCACAGATATCTTATGTAATGAATGACATTACTACAGCAAGAAACTCAGCAGGTCTCCTTTCATTACAGTCACAGCTGCATCATGTACAACATCTCAAGCAGAATCATCAATATATGCTTAATAAAATGATAAAATCCTAAAAAAAAAAAAATCTCCATAAAATATTACAATATTGACCACAACTACTGTTTATTTTTAGTATGTCTACGACCAAATCAACTTTCTTCTCCTCTGTCAGCCATTGTGGGTTGGGAAAACAGCTATTCAATTTAATCATTATATTTTACTTTACACAAATCTCTACAGATGTGGTTTGCTAGCTAAGCTTGCTTTTAGTATGTTCTTTGACTATCCAATGAAACAATGTGAAATGCAAACATTATAGTACTTATTCTAAAATCCAGTATCAGAGACAATCTAGAACGTAGATCGTCCT
Organism: Sphaeramia orbicularis; assembly: GCF_902148855.1. Lineage (NCBI taxonomy): Eukaryota > Metazoa > Chordata > Actinopteri > Kurtiformes > Apogonidae > Sphaeramia > Sphaeramia orbicularis. Next base: position 47,183,569 of record NC_043963.1, read on the forward strand.
TGTGTGGTCAACATGAAATGTTATTGGTTAAAGCAACAGGTTCTTTGAAGCTCCAGGGGCCTGAATTGTTGCGTCTGAGGGCCTCGTGGCGGATTTCTGGTAACACATGATGGCTGAAATATGACTGGACAAATACTCTAACATACACATACACTACTGGAAGCAGTGCAACCTAGTGAAAAGCCACGGACAACTGAAAATAGACTACTGACAATAATACATCTAGGAACAAATGGGTTCAATTTCACTTAATTAATAACTGTATGGTTAAGTGTATGTATGTATACTAAACATATTATACACAATGCAAGCCTTGAGTGATCGCCCATAATCCATAATCCACATGCATATCCAAACAAGTGGTGCCAGGCACAACAAACCCCACCCCTCACACATATTTCGCCCATTATAAGTAAATCGGAAGATTTTAAAAATTCATAAAAAATTTTAACTTTGACTTACGGTACATTTCCCAAGATGTAAAGAGATCTATTCTGCGTCACTAGCAATCTATAAACACAATTTGGTAGGAATTCACCCAATTGTTTTGCTGCTAGAGTGTAAACAAACAAACAAACAAACCAAACCAAACCAAAAACGATACCCCTAGCCTCCCCTTCAGGGGGCGGGGTAAAAACTGAAAATGCAGTTCTGGGGGTAAGAAGGGAATTTTCCTGAGAACAACATTATTCAGGTTTTTCGTCCTTTCTTGCAGTGAGAGAGAGACAATTGTGGGATGGTTATCCCCCAAAGGGGGGAATATTGTGAATTATCTAATGTCTAATGTTACAGCTGGATATGTCACAATGCTTAACTTGGCTGCTACATCATTACAACCTTTCTCAGGTGAGAAGTGATGAAACAGGAAAGCCTCACACTCTTCCAGCCATATTAATTATGTTCCCTAATATTCTGTTTATATTCATGGTTTGGAACAGATGTTCTGGGATTCAGGTGAAGGGTTATGTGAGGATAAGATGGCTGACAGCTTAGCTCCATGTTTGGTTAAAGATTTCAGGTCGATCCTGTATGAAAGGGAAGAGAAATAAAAATGGGCAGAGAGCCCAGATTTGCCGTCCTGTTTGCTGTCTTTTTTCCTTTAACCCATAAAAATCCGAATCTCCACCGTTAACCAAAAGTATCTACTGATCTAAACAGTTTAATACCTGTTGATCCACTAATCCTATAAATACATTTAAATAATTGGTGTAAAATGCAATTTGTCATCTTTCCATGGTCATCAGATATGACCCATTTGGATGATCAGAGGCTCCGTAGTTAACATGGAAGCACTGTCATCTTCTACAACATTGATTCCCCAGTAAAACCCATGGAGTTGGACCAATAACAGTGAATAGAGACACATGGTTTATGTTCAGTTAATGATAGACTTGCTGTAAAATGCACTTTTTCTTCATTTTTTTCTGTTTTGATATAATAACCCTTGAATTAACTCTGAGTTTTCATGAACATCTAAATCAAATATAGGAAATTAAATATAGGAAAATAAAACATTTACAGTAAAAAATGCAAAACAGAGGATAATATAATAAATGGTGATAAATTAAATAAACTTAAGAAAGATTAAATAGAAAGAAAAATTCATCTGGGAACCGTCACAAAAGTAGCACCAGGTCTTTATAGGTTAATAAGGCCGCAACAATATAAAAATGTAGGTGATAAATGTAGGTCAAACCTGCGCCTCTGAAATAAGTCACCAATGACCTGGTGGATGTTCAGAGGTTGAAACAAGTATCATAAAGGTTTGAATCTGATTTACCACTCTCTGTGTATCATACACACATACACTGCCTATGGTCCTTGTACCTTTGCTGTAGTTGGAGGGGCGGCGGGCCACTGCAGCCAGGTCTCCAGTCTTGCTGGAGGAGCTGTAAGGCTGATAGTCAGGGGAGCTCCGAGACTCCAGACCTCCTTTCACCTCCCCAGCCTTCAGAGCAATGGCCTGTTCCAGCAGCACTAGGTTCCCTCGAGTCATGTCCCAGTTCTCTGAATCATCTGTGACTCCTGAGCCTTCTGAGACCCGATCTTGCTCCTCTCCTTCGTCATCCTCCTCTTCTTCCTCTTCCTCTTCTTCGTCATCGTCATCCTCCTCGGAGCGGACTTCTATCACCACCGTAGCCGGAAAGCCTTTACTGGAGTCTCGGTCTTCCTCTTCTTCCAGAACCTCACCGGCTTCCTTCCCAAGCCTCTTGTCCTCCTCTTCTTCTTCCTCCTCCTCATCATCATCCCTCTCCTCTTCCTCCTGCTCTTCATCTTCCTCCTCTTCCTCAGTCATGGAAGTACAGAACTTTTCTTCCCTGAGTAATGCGTCTGCTTCCGATCCCTGAGTGAGTGGACTCAGAATATAAGGAGTGTCGACTTCTTGATGGACTCTCCTTTCCTCTTCCTCCTCTTCTTCCTCCTCCTCCTCTTCTTCTACATCCTCCTCTTGATCATCCCCTTTGCTCTTGTCCTTTGTCAACTCTTTGGCCTGATGGTTGTAATCTCCACTTGAGTACTGGTGATCAGAGTTTTCCTGATTTATTATCTGTCTCTCTACTTCTCTTGGACGTGGGATGTCTTCTTCTCTTCCTTCCTCTGTTTCCTCTTTTGTCTCAGTCAGCTCAGTCGTCTCTGTTTCTTCCTCTTCTCTTTGCTCTAACAGCCCGTCCTCCGTCGCAGGCTGACTCTTCACCTCTTCCTCTTCGTCTTCCTCTTCGTCTTCCTCTTCCTCTGGTTTCTCCTGAGGATCATCAGGACGCTCAGACTCCGCTGACAGCTTCACTTCCCCCGTTTCAGTTTCATTTTCAGTTGCTGTGGGGATTCTTTCATTTTTTTCCTCTTTAGCTACTAAGTTTGTGTCATCTGTGGCCTCTGGTGAGATGTCAGCTGTGAATTAAATGAATATATGAATGTCATCATCATTGTTCCCACAAATGTACTCAAAACTGTCCACTGCTCCAGATTCACCTTCACCTATTCCTGAAAATTCATTTTACAGTATCGACAGTAACACCAGTGACCTCACCTGTCTTTAGCTGAGACATCAAACCACATGAAAGCACACAAATAGTGAACTTTTATTATTTATTTTTACAGTTTAGCATTTTAAAGGTGCGGGAGACTTCCGTGACCAATTTTTCATCAAATCTGTGAAACCTCAGTCATCTCCTCAGTATCATGAATCTGTAAGTCTTTCTGTGATTGCTCACCTGAATCTCTTGCATCACGGTGAACTATTTCAAAGTGCCATCCACTGTAAATAAACCATGTGTTTACAAAGAGAGCCAGGAAGTAACTCGGGCGTCTTCGGAATTTTGTTATGACGTGCATTTTGGGAGATGGAAGTTCGTGCAGCCACCTAGCAGTGGCAGCGGCAGTGCAGCAATATGATTTTATATGGATGAAACAAACATGTGGAAATGTCTGAAATGCGGAAACGGCTGGAGGAACGTGCATAGAGGGAAGGGAGCTCCTGCCGTTTCTGCATCATGTCTGTGGCAGCTGCTGCTGCCAGGTGGCTGCGCAAACCTCCATTTCCCACAATGCACGTCGTAACAAAATTTCCGAAGATGCCCGAGTTACCTACTGGCTCTGTTTGTAAAGAAATGGTTTGTTTATGGTGGATGACACTAAGAAATTGCTCACCGTGAAGCAAGAGATTCAGGTGAGTAATCACAGAAAGACTTACAGATTTGTGATACTTAGGCTATGACTGGGGTTTTACAGATCTGATAAAAATTGGTCACGAAAGTCTCCCGCAGTTTTAAGTAACCATGATGTCAAGATTCCACAAAAAATATGGAATATTTCCCATTCATTTCCAAAAGGAACACTTCTTGAAAATTATCAAAACATCCTTGATCATTAACATCTTCAGCGTCACTTTTGCGTTTCAGAAATGCTTCCCAGGGGCCGGGTTTGACCTTGTGCTGGGCTGATTTTGGCCCACGGGCCGTATGTTTGACACCCCTGCTCTACACAAATGAGTTTGCAGTTTTTCATCAACTTGCTATCATCTTAGGATGTTTTTTTTCAACATCCAAATTAGTCATGAAGACATAATTGACATGTTAGCCAAAGAAACATAATCATATGTCAGTGTTTCACTTCTACTCACATTGTATTGCCTCAGCTCTGCTTTTCATTTTGTTTTTCTTCCTTTCTTTGAAGTCATTGTCTTCCTCTTCTCCTTCCTCTTCTTCTTCTTCTTCCTCTTCCTCTTCCTCATCTTTTTGCTCAGCATCACTGCCGGCGTCACTGCCTGCAGTAAAGCCATTGTTTGCTGCCTGTTTGCCAGACTGGTTCCTCCTTTTAGGAGCAGACTGGATCTCCTCAGCCTCAGCTTCAGCCTCAGCCTCTGCCTCCGCCTCCTCAAGCTTCCTTTTCCTTACAATCGGACATCCCAGTACACTGAGGAAAGCAGGATAGAGGATGGTTACCACAAACTCACTGACATAACCTTAAAAATTAGATTAGGGATGTTTTTGTGAACTGATAAATGCTGCAACTTCTCTTAATGCTACATATTTATTTACTTACTTACTGGTTTATTGAACAGGGACATTGTACATGAATTCACATTGCTGTAAAGCCCAATAGCTATTTTTCATTTGCAGTCCCTGGTCCCTGGACACTAGTGGGGCTGTAAACATCTGTGAAACTTACTGTACATGAAAATATGTGACCATATAACCTACTGCATTAAAATAACTCAATGTAGTAGCATGAAGCTTGGAAGCTGTGAAAGGATAAGCCTTAAAATGCTAACTCTTCTTTTCAAGGGTTCAGGTTGGGTTTAAAACAGAAGAAAACTGTCTTCTACATCTTGTAACATCTTCTAACTGCATCATGTGAACTATATGAGCTCAAATATGTCTCACATGCAGCCCTAACTCTTAAATGGGTTGCTAATGAGCTTGTTATGTGTGTTCATACAAGCTGCTGGGGCAAAAGCATGATTTTGGTATAGGGGTACTAATTGGACCTTCTGTGTCTGGAGTATCTTCCGCTGACATGGCCTTTGCCGTCGCATCCAGGGGTGGGGCAGCTGCTACTGACACAGAGCAAGAAAAATATATATTCAGATCAGTCATGCAAACATTCTTATTTTTTATGGTTATAAGACAACACATGAAGACACTATAAATAACTCACCTCAGCTCCTGCTTCATGTCTTGACCTGCAAGTTCACATGATCCTGAGAGCAAAGCAGTACAGTTATGACATGAAACTAAGTGATATGAGAACAGTGAATATAAAAAGCCAAAGTTTCTTTCATTGCAGGTTTATACACAGATAAATACACAGTTCTTTCTGTGGTGTCATTTGCAGGAATATTACTGATGTAATCAGGATGTACATCTGTTTACATCAGTTCCTTACATGGACAAAATGCAATTTAATTTAAAGTTTGGACTGTCTTCAGCAAATTGATGCAAACCATTAAAATGTCCAATGAACATATGGAAACACAACTTCAACAACATTTGGGCTACTTTTGAGATTTAACCTGTTTAATCCCACTGGCAACATTTGCTCTATAGTTATTTACCAGTTTTATAGGACTATGAAACACAGTAATTGCATTATTGTCATTGTTAGTTCCATTATCGTTGCATTCATTCATTCATTCATTCATTCATTCATTTATTCATCTTCTGAACCCAGTTTATCCTCACTAGGGTCATGGAGTGTCCTGGAGCCTATCCCAGCTACCTATGAGCGAAGGTGGGGTACACCCTGGACAAGTCACCAGTTCATTGCAGGGCTGACATATAGAGACAAACAACCAGTCACTCTCACAGTCACACCTATGGGCAATTTTTTAGGTTGACCAATTAACCTATTAGTGCATGTCTTTGGACGGTGGGAGGAGCCACACAAACACAGGGAGAACATGCAAACTCCACATAGAAAGGACCTTCTTGCTGTGAGGTGACAGTGCTATCCACTGCATTATCATTATATATTATATCCAATAAAATTCTGAACACAATGTGACCATATCTGGTTATATCATGTTGCACATGTTATAATTACATTTTACTCTTAATTTTAATATATATAAATAGGTCAAAATGAAGAATTTGTGTAAAATGCTGTTTCCCACCAACAACAATTGTTGCCGAGCACAAAACCTACATTTTCAACAACATAATCAACATGAAACGATAAAAGAATCATACATATTATGTGTTAGGGAGGTCTAAAGAGTGAAACGCATAGACTTATTTTGCAGGGAAAAACTGGGGATTAAAGAGGTTAATTTAGGGTTCAAGTACATTGTAATGGGTAAGAGACTAAGAGAGTGCAGTAAGTTAATGAGATTCTATACACTGACCCCGCATGGTTTTGGAACGAGTTCGTGTTCGTGTTTCTGTTGTATCTTGGCTCATCTGACAGTGGGAGAAGAACATAAATTAATAAAGGATCAAGTGCATCAGATAGATAGATAGATAGATAGATAGATAGATAGATAGATAGATAGATAGATAGATAGATAGATAGATAGATACTTTGATGCTTGGGCTTGTCCGTTCTGTTGTTCTTCCCTGTTCCACTTGTGATTCAGTATCTGGTCTTTAAACTCATTTTCTGTTGGATTAAACACAGTAAAATACATGTATACAGTTAGCAAACAATACATTTAACTAGTTGTAATTAGTCTGTTATTTAGTCTGGATGTTTGAAAAATTAATTTCACTGAAAAAAGAAATGTCCAGTTAAACTAAATAAATAAATAAAATATTATCCACAGCGAAAACATTTAAACTTCCATTCTAAACACTATACCATAATCTGAAAGTCTTATAAAACAGATCCATCTAATTCCTAATAATGAAATAAAAACAATGCTTCTTTTATTAAGATAAACTGACATTCACTGTAGTGAACAAAACTAACCTCAAGCTTTTGCAAATAACTCTAAAATAATTTCCAGTTCCCACCCCATAGAGGACCTTTAAACACAGTGTGCGTCATCTCTGTCTACTGTTCTATGCAAACGTCAGTCATCTTACGGCTGTCAGCTAAAAATGGCCACAAAATGTAAATAAAAACTACAAAAATGCGTATATTCGGTCTAAATATAGGGTCGTGGGTCTTGATGGACTCGGTGTTCCTAGACTCCTGGATGACGTGACGCAACATGGTGAATGTGAACGGAATGTTTGTGTCTACATTCCGCCGTAAACACAAAGCACACAGTAATATGCTTAGTAACAACAGAGATGTAGGCCAGGCTCCAGAATGAGGCCTTTCTCTTATCCGGCCCACTGACAAATCGCAAAAACAATATATAAATAAATAAACACGAACGGCCCTCGGCGTTCGGCATTTCCATATTTAAAGAATATGACGCCGCGCCGCCATTGTGGCATCCGGCAACAGCGACAGCGGAAAATAAATCGTCTTGCTAAAGCTGCCTGTGTGGACATTCGGACCGGCCTTGTAGGATTCCCCCACGACTGTAGAACCGTCCTCTACCGACAACCGTGAGTCAACCCGAACAGCGCCTCGTCCCGGCCTCTGTGCCCGGTGTCAATGCCACCGTAAGGCCCAGAAAGTATGGGCACAGAAGTAAACGCTTAACGCTCTTTGTCACAGAGAAAGAAATAAAGCCTTACCTTACGCTCAGACTACTTCCCTCCCCCCCTCCCCTTTCTCCGAGCCGGGAGGCACACGGTGTTGTTTCACGCTTCCACACTCCGACGCCTGCCGGTGCCGGTGCCGGTTCAGCAGCAGAACACAGCAGAACACACCGGGTCTGTGACAGCGAAGCCCCAGCCTGAGCCCAGCAGCTCCTGTTCAGCACCTCGGACAGAGCCAGCCGGATCTTCAGCACCATGGACAGAAACCCCTGTGTACTGCCGCCTGCAGGAGCACAGCGGAAGTGCAGCCGCTGGAACTGACGGGGGGTCCGGGGCGCAACGGAGAGACCGGATCCCAACGGGGAGACCGGATCCCAGCAAACCACGAAATATGGGACGTGTTCGAATATTGAGTGTTAGACTTATCTACTGAACCCATGAAGACCCAGTGCTGCTTTTATGTCAGATCCCAACTGACATGTTCTCTTTATGGGAGCCTCTATGAAACTGGGTACATTTTGTTACCTGGCACTTTGCCAGCTTTCTTAGACCCAGTAATAAAAGAGAAAGTCAGACACGTTTCCCCCCAGGATGTACCTAATGATGACCTCAGATAAATACAAAAAAAATGTATGCTGTTGTTCTGAGCCATCCCAAAATTGATGAATTTTTAATCAAATACTGGGGCCAAAAATAGGACCAAAATTGATGATATGAAAAGCTACCAAGGTGTCAGTGCATTTAGTCTTGAAAACATGGCTGTAAATGGTCTTATATACTGCCATAAATAAAGACACCGTGTTAAATTTGATGATCCTTGTGGTTTTTCTAATCCAGACGTGGGTTTTTCATGAATCTCAGTCTCATTCCAGGTTTTGTGTGTAACCCATCATGTCCACTTGCATTACATGCAGAATCTGCCCATTTAAACACATACAAATGGCAAATGATTTTGCAACAGTGGTCATTTTTGTGAAACACTCTGCCTTGCATAATTAGTTTGATTCCCAAAATGTACCTGTGAGACAATAAAAGGATAAAATATTTTTAAAAATAGCAGCACATAATTTTCATGTGCTTTTGACTGTGTTACATACAGATTTTTGTATTAAATATAATGTAAAATAATATAAAAATGTATTGTATCTCAAAAATTGTTTCTCTTTTATCTCAGTAAATATTTATTTTTAAAATAGACCCAAAGTGCTTCCAAATTTGCTTCATAACATTAGTCTACATCTGGTTTGAATTTTTTGCCCCATGTCCTGTTTTTAGGACCAGTTTCATAGAAGCACCCTTATCTAACCCTTCTAAAGTGATTTATCACCATTTATTTAAAATATTATTCTCTGTATTTTGTATTTTATTGGTATGAATCAGGTATTTTTCTATATTTGATTCACTGATGATGTAGATGTTCATAAAAGTTCAGATTAAAGTTGAGGGTTATTATATCAAAAACAGAAAAAAACTGAAGAATAAGTGACTTTTTCAACAAAATATATCATTAGCTGAACATAAAACAAGTGTCTCCTTCCACTGTCATTTATCAAACTCTGTTGGTTTTTATTGGTGAATCAATGTCGTAGAACAGTGGTTCTCAAACTTTTTACCGTGGAGTACCCCCTGAAATACGCTTTTTCAAAAAATTTGGCAAAATTTATTCCTGTGCCAAAGGTGTCTGTTTATATTTCCAAAACTTTCTAAACAAACAACATATATTTAACTGTAATATATATAACAAATAACACCATTTTTATGTAAATTCTGTGTGCAAAATATAAACTGAAAAGTGCCCTCATTCATTGATAAGAAAAATAAATAAATTGGTCATTAATTAATAAATGAACCTTTCATCAACCAAAATTAATTACTTAGCTACTCAAATAAACTCGTTTTGAATGATATAAGATAGAAATGTTCTTAAAATATGACCAAAGCATAATGGGTTTTACTGGTGAATCAATGTCATGGAAGGTGACGGTGTTCCCACATTCACTACAGAGCCTCTGAATGTCCAAATGGGTCATAAAAGATAGAAAAGACAAAAAACTGCATTAAACACTAATTATTCACATGTATTGGTAGGATTGGTGGATCAGCAGGGATTAAACATTTTAGATCAGAAGATGCTTTTGGTCCGTGATGGATTTTTGAGTCTTTATGGGTTAAATAACAATATAAAAATGACCTTGATCTGTTTTATGTGAAATGTCATCAATACACGAACATCAGAATTGTATTTTTTAGATATTTAAACAGATTTTAGACTTTCAGAATATATTTTTTATAGTATACACACATCACTTTTTATATTTGAGATTGGATATGTGACAACTGTATTTATCTTTTACATTGTGTTCAAGATCGATCTATCTGTCTGTCTGTCTGTCTGTCTATCTATGTATCTATCTATCTATCTATCTATCTATCTATCTATCTATCTATCTATCTATCTATCTATCTATCTATCTATCTATCTATCTATCTATCTATCTATCTATCTATCTATCTATCTATCTATCTATCTATCTATCTATCTATCTATCTATCTATCTATCTATCTATCTATCTATCTATCTATCTATCTACTTTTACTACTCAGAAAATAAAAAAGATTAATAAAGCTTAAGTTGAAGAATTCAGAGATTCAGATTGCTCTCATTTTGTTGATTTTAATTTAATGATGCATATAATTTCAAAGATTTTTTTTTCTCTGAAATTCCATCAGAATTTGTGATGGAAACCTGACTGAAGGTAGATGGATAATAGAATACTATACAGTCTATCACATACTGGTATGCTGCTGGGCTTGTGGAGGCTGGACACAGTGTCAGTATTTCAATATTGAAAGAGGTGTGTTAAGCAGCTGGTAAATGGGGTTTGGAGCATCGCATACACTGTTCATTAAAACAGACAGTAATCTAAAACCAGAATGTTTAAGTGGAAGGATAGGACTATAGATATCAAATACTCCTGCTGAAGTTTCTGTCATTGGCGCCCTCCTGTTCATTTACAGTTTTATTCAGTGACTTTGGTACACACACTGAGATCAGAATTGAAACTCTCAAAACTACCCGTTCAATCTTCACATCATTGTGTCACTTGTGCGCATCAAAAAAGCAGTTTCTCCTTTCTTTGAACAAGTTGCAAATACTTTGGTAAATCCATGCAAATGATTATGTACAATTCTCTGCTGTTTCCTACATTATCAATTGCTTATGTCATGTTGATCCAAATGTATTATAATGGGTCTGTGTGGAATAGTCTCACCCCCCCACAACATTTAGGCATTAAGTCATCACATAAGTCTTTACATGCAAAATGGTTGAACCAGTTGTCATAATATGTCAAGCATATTTCTATACATTTGCATTACACGTTTTTTCTAAATCTGTCCTGAATTGGTAAATTGCTCCCAGGTGAATCTTTACAGATAGGAACGTCAGGAGGTGTGGGAAGACTGCACTGGAACTCCTGCACCACTGCATGGACAGTTTTCCCTTAGGAGATCGTCCTGTGTTCCCATTTATACTTTTGTTTGTTTGTTTTTTTCTTTGTGGTATGCAGTGCTGTCTGTTCTTTCCTCTATCGTAATGACATGGTCTGTCAACAAATTCCAGTACAAACAGTAAGAGTGTAAATGTGAAACTTGTCCAGTCTCTTGAAATCAATCTCCCACGTAACTTAAGGCAGTGTTTCTCAACCTTGGAGTCATGACCCCACGTGGGGTCGCCTGGAATTCAAATCGGGTCGCCTGAAATTGAATAGAAATAAAAAATAAACATACTAATAAAAAATATATGGTGAGTTGAGAGAGACAGTCACATTACACAAAAGACATGACAAACTGTGAAGCTGAAACTGAAGCACTGTGGTTCTGTTTATCTGTCAAATGTTCATTGTGGTCGGTTTCAGATGCTGCAGCTCTTTCATAATTCATGGTTTGAGTTATTGTTTGTTCAGTATTAATTGTCAGCCTTGTAAATCCAAGCTGGACTGACTGTACATATCCTGACCAAGGAAAATAAAATTTTCACTTTGTGCAGTAATCTACACCTGGCTTTTCTGCCTCCATCCATAATAATATACATTATCTAGACTAAATGTCATCTAAAATTAACGTTTATTTGCAACATAGTAGAGTAAACTATTACATGATCAAAAACAGATTAATTTTAGCAAAAAATTTCTTCGTTTTGAATGTCTGAGGTCGTCAGAAATGTGTGATGTTAACCCTGTAAAACCTGAACCATTAAATCGTTGAAAGAAAGTTCCAGTTCTTTGAAACTGGAGCCTTTACTGGTACTTCTGAACCAAAAACTTTTTTTTTTTCAAACTAGCGGCATTGTACCCGTGGTGCCATTGTTTGATAGTATGAGAGGCTAAAATCGCCCAGCACACAACATTTGAATACGGACATAAAATTGTGCCTAGTAGATAGTCAGGTAATGTTTGTATTCATTTGGTGAGTTTGGCAGCGATCGGGCCTGTGAAGGCTGAGGAAAATCCATACAAACGCCCTCCTGTGCTGCAACAGCTATCGGATGGACACAGAATGTGCATTATATAGTAGGATATCAATTTTCATGTGTGAGTTTCAATTTTGTATCATATTTGATACGCTGGGTCACAGTGCTCAAATATTATTATTTTTGAACAAACAAAAACATAATATAGCACAAACATGTCTAACAAATTGGTAATTCCTTTTCAAAATTGTCAAAGTTCTGCCTCCTTCCTCATTAATGACAGTCTTGTAGTGTCACTGGAAAGGCCTCCGGTGAATGAATTCTTCCCCCCTGGTGGATTATCTGTGTATTGCATGAATCTAATTGTATATGTCAGGTTTTTCAGAAAAAGATATTACACTGATCATGTAGAGGGTTTCAAAACTCATGTGTCAAATATAACATGTTTCGCGTTATAGGGTTAAAATGGGATCCTGCGCCAAAAAAGATTGGGAAGTTACACTAAGGTGTAACTTACAATTATCAATAATTGTTGTCAAAACTTTAGCCCTGGTTTCCATCAGAACATCCCTCCAGAGTACACTGTTATTGACAACATGACTAAGCATTTGGACTGTCTTATCTTTACGCAGTGACACAAGGACTTGTCATTCTGATGCCACTGACATGTTCATCGATACAGATATTTACTTTTGACACATGAACTAAGGATTTTGAGCAACAGACTGGTGTTTGCAGGTAATCCATGATGTTTTGCTATTTGTACGAATTGTTTTTGAGAAAATGCACTTACCTGATTTTACCTGCAAATGTTGATGATGATTTGAGAAATGTACCAAAGCGACTGAGAAAAACTGTAATGTTTGATGTCTTGCTTTTTATTTTCTACTTTCTTCATAATATCATCATTTATTGAACATACTCTTTTAATGATATACAGTATTTTCCTGAATAAGTCACTTTTTTCTTCCATTTTCTCTGTTTTTGATATCATAACCCTTAACCTTAATTTGAGCTTTTTATGAACATCTACATTAGTGGTTCCCAAACTTTTTTGGCCCATGACCCCATTTTAACATCACAAATTTCTGGTGACCCCAGACCTTCAAAACGGAGACATTTTTTGGGGGGTAAAATTAATTGGTTTTTAATCATGTAATAGTTTACTCTACTATGTTGCAAATAAATGTTAATTTTAGATGACATTTAGTCTATATAATGTATATTGTTATGGATGGAGGCAGAAACACCAGGTGTAGTTTACTGCAAAAAGTGAGAATTTTATTTTCCTTGGTCAGGATATGTACAGTCAGTCCAGCATGGATTTACAAGGCTGACAATTAATACTGAACAAACAATAATTCAAGCTATGAATTATGAAAGAGCTGCAGCGTCTGACACCGACCACAATGAACATTTGAAAGATAAACACAACCACAGTGCTTCAGATTCAGCTTCACAGTTTGTCATGTCTTTTATATATCGTGTTGGTCTCTCTCAGCTCACCATATGTTTTTAATTAGTAATTTTAATTTTCATTTTTATCAATTACTAGAAATTTCAGGTGACCCCATTTGAATTCCAGGCGACCCCACATGGGGTCACGACCCCAAGGTTGAAAAACACTGATCTACATGATCAGTGAATTAAATATAGGAAAATACCTGATTTTCCCTGGAAAAAAGTAAAATACAGAAGATGATATTATCATAAATGATGATAAATCACTTGAGAAGGGTTGAATAAAGAGAAGAAATCATTTGGGAGCTGACACAAAAGTAGCACTGGGTCTTTATCAGTTCATTTGATTGTTTTTTTTCCTTCTAGGCCACAGGTGTCAAACATGCGGCCCGTGGGCCAAATCCAGCCCGCCAAAGGGTCCAATCTGGTCCCATAGGATGAATTGGTGAAATGCAAAAATTACACTAAGATAGTAACAGTCAATCCTTTTAGTTTAGGGGCCATAAAAAGCCCTATTTTAGTCTCAAGTGGGTCAGATCAGTAAAATACTACCATAAAAAGCTACAAATAATGACAATTCCAAATTTTTCCTTTTTGTTTTAGTGTAAAAAAGTGAAATTCCATGAAAATGTGTACATTTGCAAACTAGCCTCTCACATGAAAAACTAGAAATGTGTTAAGAGGCGTGAGTGCAATTTTACTAATATTCTGCCAGTTACTCAAATATTTTGTAAATTTCCAGATCCACTGTGATCTGTAAGTTTTAATGCACATTTACAAATGATAAGCAGAGGCAGAATACAGTTAAAATTGCACTTATTTTTCTTTATAAATTTCAGTTTTTTCATGGTTGTTCATGTTATTCACATTTTTAAAAGAACAGTTTATAGATATAATTGTTTCCATAATGTAATTTTACTTTTTTCACTATAAAACATATTGAAATGTTTGTGTAGTGCCCCTTTGCTCTTCATGCTTTGACAGGGGTAGCTAACCTGGGTCCTTGTTAAACATGTAATCTCTTACAATATTAACGTTTATTTAAACTATGGCTCTATTTTATTTTCTATACTATTTTTAGTGAAATGTAACTTAATATTCCTTTTTAAAGCATTTACCCTATAAATGAACTCTTTTATAAACACTGTAAGCACTTTAACCACACTGTACACACTTTAAATCTTCCATCTACAATGCAAAAACACACACACAATTTATAAAAAAAAAAAAAAAAAAAAAAATTCAACTATTTACTGTGATTAATATTCAATTAACAAACAAAAAAAAATCATAGCTTTCACATTCAAATGTCTTTTTTTCAATAACTATTTGAAGTTGGCATTATTTATATATTATTATGTTATTACATTATGTTATGTTATATTCACTTCAGATCATATTAGGCTGTATGTGGCCTCTGAACTACAGTGGGTTGGACAGCCCTGTTGTAGGCTCTGCTTTTTTTTTTTTTTAATTTTTTTTAAAATTCTTTTATGGGCTCAGCTGGCTGACAGGCAGCTGTCTGTACCAATAAGGCAGCAGCCAACACCAACTGTACTCCCAGTCATCATTGCCCATTTTTCTAACACCTTTGCTTGTGTATCCTCTTTTATTTGGACATTTTGCCAGGGAGTATCTCACACTACTTTTTTTAAATTTTTTTTCTCCCCTTTTTTTTCCCCTACTTGTCTTGTCCAGCGTTCTAACATCAGAATGGTAGTCTGGTTCCTTTTGGTGCTGAACGAATTTGCTTTGCCAAGGGTAACTTCATAAAGTATATGAAGCGCCCTTTGATATTCTACTGTGTTTATTATGAGTTTTGTTGAACCACATTCCGATGCTGGACCTGACATGGGGGGTGGGGGTGGGGGTGGGGGGGGTAGAAGAAGGGGAGAGAACAAGAGAGAAGAAGGTGGTGAAGACCCTCACAAGAAAGTATCAACAATAGAAACAGCAACAACCATGGAGACAATTATAATGGTGACAATAACTACAACCAGAACTGAGTAAACTGGGCAGAAGAGAGAGAAAAAAAAAACACAAAACAAAACAAACTGCTTCACCATTTGAATGTGCCAGTTCAACTCCAGACCACCAGGTGGCGGTAGTGGTCTGCTGCATCTGGTGGAAAACAAGGAAGTTGTGGAACACTGGTGTTGTGTTTTTCTCTGTCATTCTGATTGAACTCTCTGCCTTTGTGTAGTATGATGTTTCCACTTTAACTTTCACGGATAATATCTTATTCGGCTGCTGTTGTTTGCTGTTTAGCTGGACCACCGTGTTTGGAAGAAGAATGGCAGACGAAGCTCTGTTCCAGTTTTTACATTACGAGTTGATGCAGTACATTTACAAGTCAGCGGACAGTAAGGAAACGGTAAGACAAGTGTTCCTGTCAGCTAAAGAAGTGAGCCAACAGTTTGGAAATGTTCTGACGAATTCTACTGCCCCTTAGAAGTCAGACATGAAGAGGACAAAATGTGACCAAATCCACCCAGTTACTGCTCTGAAATGCTCCTTTCTGAGTGTAGGGTAGGAAATAAACTGTGAATTATTCAACCTTCAATTCAAAAACACATAAGAAAATGGTTTTCACAAGATATAGGGATGAGGGTCACCATATGTTCACTGTTGTTTCTATTTCTTTGAGTTCATTATTATTTATTTATATTTTGCCAGTGCCATTAGGAAAGGCAGAGGTTAAAGATTAAATGTGTGTGTGTGTGTGTGTGTGTGTGTGTGTGTGTGTGTGTGTGTGTACTTGTATGTTGTGTATAAACGTATGTACAGGTGTATGTACAGGGTGGGGAAGCAAAATTTACAATATTTTGAGGCAGGGATTGAAAGACCGTGTATGACCAATTAGTTTATTGAAAATCATGAGAATTTATTTGCCACAAGAAAATAGACATAATAGAAAATGTTTTTATTCTATGTGTCCTCCTTTCTCAGTAGCTGCCTTCACACGCTTCCTGAAACTTGCGCAAGTGTTCCTCAAATATTCGGGTGACAACTTCTCCCATTCTTCTTTAATAGTATCTTCCAGACTTTCTTGTAATAGTTTTGCTCATAGTCATTCTCTTCTTTCCATTATAAACAGTCTTTATGGACACTCCAACTATTTTTGAAATCTCCTTTGGTGTGACGAGTGCATTCAGCAAATCACACACTCTTTGACGTTTGCTTTCCTGATTACTCATATGGGCAAAAGTTTCTGAAAAGGTATGGATAATAGTGTTAGGTATGATTATGACATCAATATATGTTTGGTTTCAAAACAATTGACGTAGTGCCTGCTGAGAAAAAACAACTAAATGTTCATTGTAAATTTTGCTTCCCCACCCTGTATTCCTTCTATAGATGTTCTGTGGAGAGCATCCTTACCCACAACATCTTGGTGTGGTATAGGAGCAGCTCTCAGGCTGACAAGAAGGCTCTGGAAAGAGTCAGGAAGTCAGCCCAGAGCATCACAGGAGTCCAGCTGTCCTCTCTGTCAGACATTTATAACACCAGGTGTCTGCGTAGGGCCAGAAGCATCACCCTCGACAGTTCACATCACAGACACAGCCTGTTCTCACTGTTGCCCTCAGGGAGGAGGTACAGGTCCATCCAAGCCTGCACCTCCAGATTTAGCAGTATGTTTTATCCAAGTGCAATATGGGTACTGAACACACTGCAGTGACAACACCTCACAAAGGACATATATTTAACATATATTCATAGTGTTCAGCCAGGGTCAAAGTGCGATATATACTTATCTCTACTGTTTCTTGGTTGGTGACACGCCTGTTTTTATTCTGTATATATATTTACTCTTTTCTTTCTTCTTCTTTAAACTGTTTGCACTACTCACCACTAGAGAGTTGTCTCTTACAATTTCGTTGTACATATGTATGACAATAAAGGCATTCTATTCTATTCTATTCTATTCTATTCTATTCTATTCTATTCTATTCTATTCTATGTGTATATGGGTGTGTGTGTGTGTGTGTGTGTGTGAATGTATATGTAAATACAAAAGAGTAATGTAAAAGGAAGAGGGACATAAAAATTTATTATTAAAAAATGTCAAACAGCTCAAATAATGTACAAAGCTAAAAATAATATTTTACCAACACATATACAGAAATTATTCAGTAGTCATAAGGGGGGTTATAATTTAAGGGGGAAAATTAACTTTAAAATTCACTAAATACGCACAACTAGGAAGGGTTTTTGTGTTTCAGTCAGCGGGATGAGACTGTGAAACAGATTTAACCCTTTCATGCATAGTGGTCGCTACAGTGGACAGTTATTCTGCAGCGGTTTTCTTGTATATTCATGGGTTTTGTTGTTTTAGTTCCATATCAGTCAACAGAGTGGACACTTATGCATCATGTAGCTTTGCTTTTCTTGATAAACCTGATATGCAGTGAGATGTTTGAGTGCAAACCAATTGCTGATATTTAATAGACTGTAATTATCTTTTTTTTTTTAACAAAATGTTGTTGTATTTTGTATATTATCTCCATGAAGTGAGTAATAATTAGTATTAGAGTATGTTTAAATATGAGAAGACATCAGATTAGCATCATTAAAAGTGTTTTTATTGCATAGTTTTCACACAGTAGATCAGTAAATACACGTTTCGTGGTTTCAAAAATTAAATGTATCATATCCATCTGAGTGGACATTTTTGCAACTTCATGAAAACAGGTTCATATTTCAGGTTCACATTGGGGTTTTTTTCATGCCTAAAGAGGAATAAAAACAGGGAGGAAAAATTGTGATTAAGGTTCTCATAATTCATGCATGTAAGAGTTAATATAGAGTTAAAGCAATGTCCAAGCATGAAAGAATTCAAAAGGAGGTACAAAGACACAACTTTTCAGAGGTACAGGGATGAGGGAGGTGTTGGGTATCACTGGATGTTATAAAGATGTACAAGTATGTGCTATGTGTGTGTGTGTGTGTGTGTGTATATGAATGTAGGTAGGTATGTGTATGTATGTGTATATGTGTGGGTGTATAGATCTGTGTATGAATACGTATTTACATATGTGTGTTATTGTATTATGTGTTTATGTTTAAGTGTTTTGTTTATTTATTTTCTTTTGTTTTGACATTAATATTCGAAATCAATCAATCAATCAATCAATCAATCAATCAATCAACTTTATGAAGAAGGGGTGGGATTAAATAAGTTGCACTTCTTTCCACCCCTTTACAGCCATGTAAATGAAACTATTGTGCTGTTCTTCTGTCTAAGATTGTCTTGATTGTTGATTTTTGTATTATTATTTATGTTTTACTTGTTTGCATATATGTTAAATTTCATTGCATGTTTGGAATAAATCACTAAAATCAAATAAAAAAAATCAGCCTCTTAACACCATCATAGCTGCGTAGCAATTAAGTAATTAATTAATAATATTGGAAGATATTGCAGTTATATTTTTTATGTGTTTAATGTTAAAGAATGTGCAAACTGTAAAGTATATAAAACTTTCAAAAGTTAAATCTTAGACACACAACACACAAAATATATAACAATAAAAACAGAAACTGCATCCCCCATCAGAATAAGCTTGTGAAGCCAAAGGAGTGAAATGACTTTAGCAGCTCCCATTTGGAGCTCTTCTGGTGCAACAGGATGACTTTGGTGAACTTTAGAGGTAGACCAATATATCGGCTGGCTGAGACACCGGGCCGATGTATTCATTTTTTTTTTTCAATATCAGCCATCTGCCTTAATTTTTGTTTGAAAGCCAATATTTGATCAGTTGTAAAAATGTTGTAAGATATTTGATCAGGCACCTGTGTGGGCAGCACCTGAAGTTCAATACATGTTAAAAGAGTACTATATGTATGTGTATTAATAATTTAATTTACACTGCTGCATAAAATCCTAATTATCTTAGTGTTTCAATTGTATTTTACGGTCAATGTGCTTTAAAAAAAAAAAGGAATTGGCCGTAAATATCGGCCTCAAAAATCGGCTCTAGATATCCACCATCGGCTGACCAAATTTTTAAAAATCGTCATCGGCCTTACCCATATCGGTCGACCTCTAGTGCACATTGTCCTCTTCATGGCTGACTTAGGAAGTGGGAGCTGTTTTCAGCAGCTGCTGTGCATTGCAGTTTTCGTCAGGGAGCAGAAATCGGCACAACAGTGATCACCATAAATGTATTAGTTGACCTCATCATTTCTCCTCTTACTTTCATTCAGGAGAATGGCAGAAATATTACCAAACTGGAGAACATGGGATTCAGAGTTGGACAAGGTTTAATTGAAAGGTAATAAACTAACTCAAGCACCCACTAGATCTGTGTTATTTAATACATTCTTAATACCTTTCAGGATTTCCCCACCATTATAACTCTTGTGTTTTAGGGTCAAAACAGGGTGGAATAACTGTAAAAGACAGAGTGGAATTGAAATTTTGCAGGTTTTTACTTAATAAAGCACTCAGAATGTACATCAACAAGATAAATTTAAAATTGATGCCACTGTCCAAACATACATGGACCTGACTGTATGTACTCATAAGATGATTGATCACATGTTACATAGAGAAGAAGAGCAATGTTGACTGAAATGTAAAGCCTTAATATAGGAACTAATCAGCAAACTAATGCTGCAGTTCACTGACCTAAACCCCTAATATGTAACATTTCTGATTTAAAATCTCTAAAATAGCTGTGCCAGTTTACATATTTTTTTAGTTATGTGCTCACTGACTTCAGTTAAATGATTTTGTGTTTTTCGCAGGCTTACAAAAGACACAGCACGCTTCAAAGATGAGCTGGACACCATGAAATTCATCTGCAAAGACTTTTGGACATGTGTGTTCAAGAAGCAAATTGACAACCTCCGAACCAATCACCAGGTGATCAATCAATTCATAAGGAGTTTAAGTTGAGTTTTTACTTAGGATGATAGGATGAAAGAATGCACTGTAAAAATATTCAAATATGACATCATTTGGCATCAAAAATCCATTTAAAGTCCCATATGATGCAAAACCATTTTATTTACAGGGTCTTTGAGCAGGTCTTGAAAGTCTTAAAAAGTGTGTAATTTTGAAACGCTATTTTCCAGACCTTGAAAAGTCTGGAATTTTGTGTGAAAGTCTTAAGGTATGGAAAAAAGTTTCTGTCATAGTCAAGTTTCAGAGTATCCTCAAAGGTACATAGTCTTGTAAGATAAGAAATACATGAGGAAAACATATAGAACATTTGATATGGTTTCACTAATCGGTCGGTACGGGAATTATTCTAGTGAAACTTGTTTGTGTGCTATCCATGCACTTTTGTGATTTTCATCTATTTTGAAAACGTTTCTGTCAGTAAAACATAATTTACTGTTAAGTATGCATTCACTCATTCATTTATTCATACTTTGATTAAAATGAACTTTTGTACTACACACAGCAGGTACAAACTCAACCAAAAAAGTAGTAACGCTAGTATAAAAGTACATAAGGTCAAGCTCTTGGGGGGGGGGGGGGGTAGCAGTTTTGAAAAAGTCTGGAATTTTTATTTGGAAAAAGAGCACACATCCTGTATTTACTGTTCACTGTGAACTGTTACCACAGGGTCAGTACTGAAGCAAACTAACGTTATCTGACATTCTGTTTTTTCAGTTACATTCTTGTTACACTATTCAATCTAGTTTTTATTTAGTTTTTTGTTTTCTTTGTTAAATTTCAGTCAACTAAATGATTTTGTTGGCGTTTAGTCTGTTTTGCTGAACTATAAAACCCCTGATCCATGAATTCTGCATTAATACTATGCAACATGTTAATGTTATGTGTCTTTATTACAGAGGTATTCTGCTTCAGGGACAAAATGTGCAAAATTTTACATACTTTGATAAGATGAACTGGAAAACAAATGACAGAAGTGCTTATTGGCTAATGTTTTCAAAATATATATAAGTCTTATTACATATATACATAAGTTTATGTGTGTTTATGTGATAGATTTATAAATCATACACTAGGGGGCATCTGAAAAATGGATGTATTCTAATGTGCAGACAGTGTTTTGAAGTAGAACTGGTAGTAATTATTTTCTGACTAAAGACTCTAATCTTTACTAATAACCACGTCTGAGCCTTGGGGTCGATGTAGGGAGACCAGAATGAGTTGATTGAATGGAGTCCTATGGGAGAAATGGCCCAGTTCCCTCAATAAACAATGATTATGTGAAGACTGTGGGTTCTATAGAATTAGAGGACATCTGTGATGATCTTAAACATCTTATCCATACACTAGTAAATTATCGTGCAACCTGATAAGCTCTAATGAGAATAAAAACAGTAGTTTTGTGAGATAAATGACACTGAGGTGCTGCAACAGGTGAGGCCCATTTTTGGCAGCTCCACAGTCTGTCCTGTAACTGAACCATGAACCAAACACATATTACTTTTTAATTACCTCCACCAAGGGGGTTATGTTTTTGCCGGTGTTGGTTTGTCTGTCTGTCTGTCCGTGTGCAAGATAACTCACAAAGATAACTTGCAAAATTTTGAATGAAAATTTCAGGAAATGTTGATACTGGCACAGGGAACAAATGATTAAATTTTGATGGTGATCGGGGGGGGGGCACTGATCTGCTTAGGCGGAGGTCTGCTTTTCTAGTTTATATCTTTTTTCTTCTTTATTGTCAAAACCAACCTTAAAAAAATAATAACAGCCAACAAACATAACTAGCATTTCCCATCAAGCTAAGAAGGCAAAACTGTTTCAGTTAGGTCACCGTGATACACATGATCACAGCTTCTGCTCAGTAGCCACAGGTTGGCTGTTACACTGTGAGCCTACACTGGAGTATCTGGCCTTTAGTATTTTTGTTGGTTGTTCAGAGAGAAACATTCATTTGAAGTAATATTCATTCACTGAATTTCACA
This sequence comes from Sphaeramia orbicularis, assembly GCF_902148855.1. Lineage (NCBI taxonomy): Eukaryota > Metazoa > Chordata > Actinopteri > Kurtiformes > Apogonidae > Sphaeramia > Sphaeramia orbicularis. Next base: position 47,205,986 of record NC_043963.1, read on the forward strand.
TTTTCTGCCAGTTCGATATCTTAAAAATTTTGACTTAATGTTTATTAGTTGCCCAAATTTGTTTTACTACTTTATATTTAGAAGAATTTGCTTGTAGACCAGTGTAACAGCAGGTAGATTATGTACTTGATTCATTTTGTTATATATGTGTAAACAACACTGTCTGAATCCATATGTTTTTAATCAGGGGAGGATTTTTATTATGACAACATTACTTGTCAAGTTGTAGCATTTTGATTTGATGAAATATTAGGAGTTTGTGTTTATAGGAGGGTTTGTAGAAAAGTTTGTAGAGATTTTTTTCTGCGGTACTGCTTTGAAGGTGTAATCTGATTAACTATTATATGTTTTAGGGCATCTACGTTCTTCAGGATAACAAGTTCCGCCTTCTGAGTCAGCTGTCTGCAGGGAAGCAGTATCTGGAACATGCTCCAAAGGTGCTGTGCTTGGATTTCTGTATTATATAATGTTGCTGAAATGATCCCAGACCACCAGTTTTATTACACATCCAGACATTCTTTACTGTCTGACTCACTTCAGACAAGGGTCTGGTACTGAACCACAAAAGTTTCAGTGAATAAAATGGTAACATCTTGTAGAATTCATGCAGAAGTGACTGAATTTGCATTAATAGGGTCAGAGAAGGAACAAAATAAATTGCATTAATAGCAAATCCAAAAGTTCAACTTCTTGGGGGAATTTGAAAAAAGTTAGTAGACAAAGAATAAGTCATAAAATGTAAAGCAGATCCCCACTGTACTGTGACATGATGAGTGACCTGTGGACTGTTCCTGCAGTATCTGGCCTTCTCCTGTGGTCTGGTGAGAGGAGCTCTGTCCAATCTGGGAGTGAAGAGTATTGTGACCGCTGAAGTGTCTGTCATGCCTGCATGTAAGAACTGCATCATCCATCATCCAAGCACAGACATGAAGTCGGGGGGGTCAAACATGTGGCCTGTGGGCCAAAACCTGCCCACCAAAGGGTCCAAACTGGCCCCTGGGATGAATTTGCAGAGATATTAACACTCAAGGATGTCCGATTCATTTTAGTTCAGGTTCCACATTACAGACCAATGTGATCTCAAATGGGTTAGACCAGTTAAATACTATCATAACAACCTCTAAATAATGACAACCACTGTTTTTTGTCTAAACTACCCTGCCCCCCAAAGGGGAGGTAAGGGGTATTGTTTTTGGTTCAGTTCATTTCTTTGTTTAACACTTTAGCAGCAAAACTACTGAATGAATTCATACCAAATTGGGTTTATAGATTGCCAGTGACCCAGAATAGATGTGGTTACATTTTGGGAAAACTAGGTCAAAGTTAAATGTTTTTATGAATTTTTAAAATCTGTTTTTTTCTTTCCCATTTACTTATAATGGCCGACATTTGTCTATGCTGTTTATGTCTGTGCTGACATCAGCACACGCTTTGACATGATGACATCAGCTGGATCGATGCCAAAATAAGCTACAATACGTGTATGTTGTGCCTGGCACCACTTGTTTTAGATTACAAAAGTAAAATTACATAAAAGTGTTTACATTTACAGACTATTCTTTTACAAAAAATATGAGTAACCTGAAGTGTCTTAAGAGAAGTAAGTACAATTTTAACAATATTCTGCCTATTACAAAATGTTTGGTGTATTTGTAGATCCACTGTGATCTATAAGTTCTAATGCACATGTTTAAATGAAATACTGAGAATAATGTTAAAATTGTTATTTTTCTTAAGACTTTTCAGGTTGGTTGTGTGATTCAGATTTTTAGGGAAACTTTGTAGATGTAAACATTTTCCTAAGGGGATTTTACTATTTCAGTTATTATTTTACTGGTCCAGCCACTTGAGATCATATTGGGCTGAATGTGGCCCCTGAATGAAAATGAGTTCGGATGAAATCATTTTTCATCCAAATGTGTCCCAAAATTTTATCCAGTTTTCAGAAAATTAGCAAAAGAAAATGTGAATTCATGCAAGTTTTCATCCACTATTATTATATGAATATTAAACCCTTTCATCATTATCACCACAGTTTAAAACTTTGCCAGTTAGATGTAGTATTTTATACAATAACATACAAACCTGAGCTGTTGATCGATGAGTTCATAGTTGTTAAAGATGTTTTTACAAAAACCTGAATTTGGCTGACACCTCTAACGCCAAAGACTGAATTGATACACTCATCTGGATCATGTAACATTGATTCTTCCATACTTAGTCAAAGCATTTGTTTACTACGCAGCTCTTCATGGGGTCATGTGATGTGTAAAGTTCTGTTTTGTTGTATGTGTTATAGTGCAGTTGTCTCATCATAAAATTGGGTTCAAATATTAACACCACATAGGCAGAAGGAAATATGACATCTTCTCCTGTTTAGTAAGAATCTGTGAACTAACATATATTTATGTCTTTAATGTCTTCACAGGTAAATTCCAGGTCATGATCCAGAAAATGTAGGATTTCCAGGAAGAACTCTATTCAGCATGTATTTTTCTTTTGCCCCTATGTATCATTGATGGTGTGTCGTTAAAGGAAAATCCATCGAGCTTTATCAGTGATGTATGCCTTTTATTACAGTGATGATTTGCACAAGTTTGTTAATACACAGGAGAGACATGATTACATTGTTATTATTGTGATTATTATTATATATGGACAAGCAATACTACAGTGGTCACTAGTAAAAATATTAGAAAAATATATAAAACTAATATATTTTTATGAGTATTATTATTATGGATAAATATATGTATATCTATAACTACATTGACATGAAAATGATGTTTTATTGTTAATGGGATTGAGAATGGGAACATTTTTTCGCTAAATACACTGATATGGAATTTCTAGATTGTGTAATAAAGAAGGACAGTGGTTCATTCACTACTACCATTTTGGTTTGGTAACATCACACTAGTCTGAATAACAGAGGAACGTCCAACCCATGGCCCTCGCTGCAGGGTATTGTCATCAGTTCATCGTCCGTCCATCTGTCCGTATGTGCAAAAACTCTGGCGTGGACTGAAGGCCGAGGGTTTTCAAGTTAATCACGTTATGTTTTTTCACCACCTTTCAGAACTGTCTCCAATTCTTGACTGTTACAGCATTAAAAACTAACAGATCAGACAGTTTATATGTTGAATTCAAACCAGTCTGATGAAATCTAAAAAGTCACAAATTAGCTTGTGGGAAAATCTACTGGTCATGTACTTGGAATTTTTTTTCCCACCCAAGTACCTCTCATTAACATGGAGGTGGTGAGGTTGATGAGGTGTTTACTGCAACCAACCACCAGGGGGTGTTTAGTACAATGTACCCATCTTTAACACAGTCCAAATGCCAAGGGAGTCAAACTCATTTTAGTTCAGGGACCACATACAGAATAATATGATCTCAAATGGGTTGGACCAGTAAAATAATAACAGTGAAAGAAATAAAATTACATTATGAAGATGTTTACTCTGCAAACTATCCTTTGAAAAAATGTGAAGAACCTGGAATTTCTTAAGAAAAATAAGTGAAATTTTAGCAATATTATGCCTCAGTTTATTATTTACACATGTTCATTACAACTTGTAGATCACATTGGATCTATAAATGTACAGAATATTTAGTAACAGGCAGAATATTGGTAAAATTGCACTCATTTCATTTAAGACATTTCATGTTTATATTTGTTCAGATTATTCATATTTTTTTATGAAAGGATAGTTTGTAAATGTTTACATTTTCTTGTAATTGTATTTTTTTTTTTTTTTACACAAAAACAAAGAGAAAAATTTGGAATTGTCATCATTTATATGTTGCTATGATAGTATTTTACTGGTCTGACCCACTTGAGACTAAAATAGGGCTTTGTGTGGCCTCTGAACTAAAATGATTGATTGTACAAATTCATCCCAGGGACCAGATTTGACCCTTTTGCAGGCCGGTTTTGGCCCGCAGGTCGTATGGTTGACACCCCTGCTGTATGCTGATTTACTGGAAGAGTTTAAACCTGAATTAACTACAAACACATCAGTTCCCAAATGGTAGAAACATCTACTATGACCAGCCCTACTGAATCTTCTGAATGTCCTGTTTGTGCACAAATGTTGCAGTTTATGCATTACAGAAAAGTCATGAAGTTGTCAGATTAAGTTTGATGTTTTCTACCTACATGATGCCATCAGTGTCAGAACAGCCTTTGGCTTCACCATAAAGTACTGTCTCTATCATGGTGGTGATGTTTTCTCCTTCTGAACAGTTAGATGACTTTCTGCTCATGTGCTTTTTGTATTTGTGTAAATTTTAAATATACCACAAACAATTTTTGTTCTTAACCCATAAAGACCCAGTGTTACTTTTATGGCAGTTCCCAAATAATTTTTTTTCCCATGTTTAACCTTTCTTAAGTGATTTATCACTATTTATTATAATATTATCCTCTTTAGTTTGACCTTTTTTGTGTAAATCGTGTATTTTCCTATATTTAATTCACTAATTATGTAGATGTTCATAAAAGCTCAGAGTAAACTCAAAGGCTATTAAATCAGAAGAAAATGGGACTCTTTTAGTAAAATCTCTCATTAACTGAACATAAACCAAGTGTTTCCATCCAGTCATTGATTAAACTCCATGGGTTTTACTGGTGAATAAATATTGTTGATGATGGTGTTTCCATGGTAACTACGGAGCCTCTGAACGTCCAAATGGGTCATATCTGATGACCATGAAAAGATGACAAACTGCATTTTACACCAATTATTTACATGTCTTAATAGGATTAGTAGATCAACAGGTATTAAACAGTTTAGATCTGTAGATGGTTTCGTCAGTGGTGGACGTTTGGGTCTTTATGGGTTAAATTAGTGTGTTAACCTGTGGGGGTCCACGGGTTCTAGATGTGGTGGTTTTTATGCTGCGGTGTATTCATACATGCTGTACTGCATTTGTCCAGCAGTCACCGCCAAAGCATTCCGGCCATAGCAACGTGATTGTAAGGCTATTGTACTCCAAAATTACTAATATCTCCCAAAATATTGGTCCTATCAACTTACTGTTTTCTCTAGTGTCTTCCTTAACTAAAAATACATTAGTATGCCAAACTGCAGCAGTCAGCCCTGTCTGGATTATGTGTGAATCCCCAGACACACATATGTGCACAGAGGCCACTTGGCTTTTATAAGATAGCTGTTCTCAGCAGGGGGGCTGTGGCCCACTAGGGGGCCTCAGAGAGCTGCTGGGGGGCCTTCAGATGGCTATGATTGTCTCTAATCCAGAAAACCACTCTGCTTCACCATGTCTTCAATATTTTGAATTTTCTCTCAAGTGCTGAACACTTTTTGTGGCCTTTTCTAAGTATGCAATTAATTTACTGTCATGTAACTAATGTTTTTCCACTGAATGATTGTCTGTCATTATTTTAAAGCAATTTGGGGTTTGACCACCTCGTAAAACTCATAATGAGTCTTCACTCTGTTTGACTCATCTGGTGACACAGATGACATTCATTGTGATTATGCTTTCTGAAAGTACAAGAATTTGCCAAATCTATTTAAAATGGTAAAAGAAACCACAAATACATATCATTCGCCTCATGGTGTCATTACTTAAGTTCTACACTATATGGACAAAAGTATTGGGACATGTTGAATTCAGGTGTTTCTTTTCTAACAAGGGTCTGGGATACAAAACAATAACAAATATAGGTTTATATTGGGATAAATATTGCATTTGTTAGTTTGTTTTTTAAATTGTTATCTTTGCTGCAGGGTTTTTACCTAATTTCTCTCATCACTGATTTTGTTTTTGTTTTTTATCCATGACTATGATTTTAATTGTTCTAAATTTCTAAGATATTTTTCATGCTTTGACTGTAAATAATAATTTTCTACAACTAACCACCTACTTTCTTCACATTTCACTTAGGAAGAAAAATCTCCCTTTAAACTTTAAGGAAATATTGATGTTTATAAACTATATGGACAAAAATATTGAGACACATTATGGCTACAGCTGTAAGATGTCCTGTCCATGCTAATTTGACATATAAACATCAATATTAATAATCAATATGATATTTATCATGATATAAAACTATAGTATGACATTTGTTATTATTGTTTTGTATCCCAGACCCCTGTTAGAAAAGAAACACCTGAATTCAGTGTGTCCCAATACTTTTGTCCATGTAATGTGTGACTTTGGCAGTTATGCTAGGAGGCTAAAGAAATACAGAAATGCTCTTATATGAGGCTCACTGTTTGGACAGATGAATATGGTAACTTAGACATTTTCATAAATTTCCAGATGACGAACCAGGTTTTCCCATGATGCCAAACAGGAGGAGACAGAGTCTGAAATACAGCGACTCTCCAAATTACTCCAATGATTCGCTGAACTTTACAAGTTTCAACGGTCCTGACCCCAGTTTTCAAATGAAAAATGAAAAACTGACTGAGAAGAACAAGTGAACCTGCACATTTTTATGATAATATAACCTAGAAATTTAAAAAAAAATCACTATTATTCTGAAATATATTCATTTATTATTGATTCATGGTTTATTTGATAGGGACAGGTACATTGTATACAATTGATTTGAAAACTGAACAGAAGTCTGGCGTATTTTACATCATCAGTGTAAAGTGGAAGATTTCACAGTACCTATATAGTAGTTCAGGTTAGGGCTCATTTTTTAAATGTGTGCAGGAAAACTCTATTGGTCTCTCTGTTATTTGATCAGCACATAGTTTTCTCAGGTGGACCTTAGATGTCAGAACAGTGGACACAGCTGCTAGAATATCCATGATACAAATGCAGTACTTTGAAGTCCAAGTCTGAAACCCATTTAGTTAAAGAGTGTTTGTTTAGGAACACTGCCTAACTGTGTTGTTACGCCATGTGGTTCCTATTTACAGAACTGAACAAAAAGGTCTCAACTAGTTGTACTTGACCTTTGAAAAGAGCAAATACAGAAAGTTATGCACATTTTATTGAGATTTCAGCATCTTATTATGATTTTGAACCCATAAAAACCTAGTGCTACTTTTGTGGCTGTTCCTAAAGGAATTTTTCCTCTATGTTTAATCTGCCTTCAATTATTTATCACTTTTTTTTTTCTTTTTTTTTTTTTTTTACAATGTTCTGTATTTTGTGTTTTGCAGCAAAAATCAGGTATTTTCTGAAATGTAATTAACTGATCATGCAAATGTTCGTAAAAGCTCAGATTAAACTTGAGGGTTATATAAAAAAAAAAGAGAGAAAACTGAATAAATAGTGACTTTTCTCAACAAAATATATCATTAACTGAAGAGAAATCAAGCATCTCCATCCACTGTCATTGATCCAACTCCATTGGTTTTACTGGTGAATCAATGTTGTAGAAGATGATAGTGTTTCCACAATAACTACGGAGCCTCTGAACGTCCAAATGGGTCATATTTGATGACCATGAAAAGATGACAAACTGTATTTTACACCAATTATTTACATGTATTAATAGGATTAGTGGATCAACAGGTATTAAACATTTCATATCAGTAGATGAAAATAGTTTCCAGTGGCTGTTTGGGTCTTTATGGGTTAAAGGGGTGGTGAAAATATAGACATGGGAAGGTCTAGATCAGCTGTGTATTTCTCACAAGAAGAATTTAAAATATTTAATTTTGAACAAATACAAGGAATTTAATAATATAATTTAATATACTATAATTTAATCATATCTGATGACCATGAAAAGTTTAGTTTCCAGTGGCTGTCTGGGTCTTTATGGGTTAAAAAGCAGATGTTGCCGTAATGAGGCATGAATAAAGCATGCATCCTGTGTTCTGCTGTTCAGCTTCTAACCAAGTGTTACAAGATAGGAAGGCAAATTATCTTTAAATTTTAATACAATATTTTAATATAATGTTTAAATGTAATTTTCTGTAAGAACAGTAATATGAGAAAGAAGATGAGGGCACAGTGCAGCTTTCCATTTCAGCAGCCGGTGCAGGCGACAGATTCACAGATCTCACAGGCATCAGAACGCACAGCCACAAATGCTGAAAAAGAAACACATCACACACAATGTCAGCTGAAACTGTTAGTGGTAGTGGGACATTTTCTCCACTCTGTATGATGTAAATGTGACTATAACGTCCATGTTACTACTATGTTTACCCACTTTTTTGTGTACCAACCTACAGAAGGAACCTGTGTCCAATCAATGGTTTATACTGAGTTTATCAAAGTAACCAAATAGAGAGGATGAACTAAAATGAATACATACAAAACAGAAAGTAACGCTTCACTACAGTACATCAAACAATGACATGCATACAGGCTATAAGGCATGAGTTTTGAACCAAGGTTAAAATCGTTAACGAAAACTAATGAAATGACGAAAACTGGAATTGTAGAAACATTTTCGTTAACTGAAATAAATAAAAACTATAGTTAAAAAAAAAAAAAAAACGATAACTAACTGAAACTGTATTGTGTGTTTACAAAACAAACTAAAACGTATAAAAATTCTGAATAAAATTCCCTTCGTTTTCGTCTTTGTCAATGTCGAACTGATATAAAATCGATTTATTTCCCTCAAGCAATTTTATCTGCTGGCACCATATGATATTTAACGGTCCATCACTTCTTGTCACTTGTCGTTTAGAGTCGTCTTCTGGTCCCCATTCTACCTGGAAACATGGAGACTAAAGTTGGGAGAAAGCAGCAGAGTCCTGTCTGGGATTTATTTGAATATGACAACGAAGAAGAGAAAAGATATAAAGAAACTAAAACTAAACTCAAACTAAGCATTTAGAAAAAAACGAAAACTAATAAAAACTAGCAAACCTGCCCTAAAAACTAATTACAACTAACTGAATTAGAGAAAAAAAAAGTCAAAACTAAATAAAACTAAACTATAATGAAAAATCCAAAACTATTATAACCTTGTTTTGAACATGATTGTTTGGAGAGCTACAGTATATACTCAATATGTGTAAAGGGGTGTTGTTTGTCATGTTACTTGTTTGTGGGTCACTTTTATGATGCATAATTCTCTGCCCATCTGCATTTTTTCAGTCAACAAAACAGGCGTATAAATGCACTACACTGTAAAAGTACTGAATTTTCTAAAACAAATAATTTATTACATGAAGTGTGCAACTATCTGTACTCACTGCAAAAATCAAAATCTTACCAAGTGTATTTTTCTCATTTCTATTCAAAAAATCTCATCACACTTAAAATAAGACATAATTACATAAAGAGTAACTTTTCAGTCAGATATAAGAACTTATTTTTAGACAATAGATCTTGAAAATCTTGTTTCAAGGAATCTTACCAAGATAATTTTCACTTGTTCCATTGGCAGATTTTTTTTTTTTTTTTTTTTTTTTGCTTAATTCAAGATTTTTTTGCTTAATTCAAGCAAAAAAAATCTGCCAACGAAACAAGCAAAAATTATCTTGGTAAGATTCCTTGAAATAAGATTTTCAAGATCTATTGTCTAAAAATAAGTTCTTATATCTCACTGAAAAGTTACTCTTTAGGTGATTATGTCTTATTTTAAGTGTGATGAGATATTTTGACTAGAAATGAGAAAAATGACAAAATGAACACCCAGCTCTTCAGAGAGCAACTACTGTCCTAGCACTTTCAAACATTCCATTTTAAATGTATTATCATGTCTATTCTGTTGTTTTTACTTGGTATTTTTCTTTCACTGTTTTTAAGTGTACAGCTGCTTTTATGTCTTTTTAATCTATTCTTGCATTTTAGTCTGTTATTTTGCTGTTTATTCTTCTGTACAACACTGTTTTTAATTGTACGGCTGTTTTATGTTTTTAATCTATTCTTGTATTTTTCTTTCATTTTTGGTTTTTCCCATGTAAATCGCTTTGGAAAAAAGCGTCTGCCAAATGCAAAAATATAAATGTAAAAATACATTTGGTAAGATTTAGATTTTTGCAGTGTGCTACTTTTGTGGCAGTTCCCACATTAATTTTTCTCTCTATTTAACCTTTCTTAAGTGATTTATCACCATTTATCATAATATTATCCTCTGTATTTTGCTTTTTTTCAGTGAAAATCAGGTATTTTCCAATATTTAATTACTGATCATGTACTTTAATCATCATGCTGAGATTACATTTGAGGGTTATTATACCAAAAACTGGGAAAACATAAAAAAAAAAGTGACTTTTTCAGTAAAACATATCATTAACTGAACATAAACCAAGTGTCTCCATCAACTTTCATTGATTAAACTCCATGGGTTTTACTGGTGAATCAATGTTGTAGAAGATGATGGTGTTTCCATGGTAACTACAGAGCCTCTGAATGTCCAAATGGGTCATATCTGATGACCATGAAAAGATAACAAACTGTATTTTGCACTAATTATTTGTATGTATTGATAGGATTAGTGGATCAACAGGAACTAAACCTTTTAGATCAGTAGGTGGTTTTGGTCACTGGTGGATGTTTGGGTCTTTATGGGTTAAGAGAGAAGACACTGAAAAGCTCATTGTGAGTGATGATGGACGAAATGGATGGAAATCAACTTGTAATCCTCCAGAATGATCTTCAACACAGCACCTTTGATTCTGTGTCTATCTGTGTTGTTCCTTACCAAGCCGAGCCAGGGCCGTCCCAGCATCTCTCCTCTGACACAGGGGTTTGAAGACCTGGGGCAGAGCTGGATGGAAACACACTGCTGCCACTTTGGCCTCTAGCCGCTGGAGCTCGTGTACTGCTGATGCATCATCTTCAGAAATCAGAGTCCCCAGTTCTTTCACTGCCTCCAGAGAGAAATTATAATCTCCCTCCTACGAAATATGTAATGAGTTACACATTAATTGATTTTCTCCTTTTTCTCCTTGGCTTTTGAAACCATGTGAGAGGTTTGAAGGTATTATTTTATTCTATCATATTTATTTAGTAGTGGTTTATTACCTCCGCCAAGGAGGTTATGTTTTTGCCAGGGTTTGTTTGTCTGTCTGTCTGTCTGTTTGTTTGTCTGTCCGTTAGTGTCAACATAACTCAAAAACTTATGGACAGATTTTGATGAAATTTTCAGGGTTTGTTGGAAATGGGATAAGGAAGAAATTATTAAATTTTGGTGGTGATTGGGGGTGGGGGGCCCACGGGGGAGGCCACTGATCAGCCTTGGCGGAGGTCTGCGCTCTCCGAGGGCTTCTAGTTGTTCTTCTTTTTGTTGTTTTTAACTCTTTCATGCATAGTGGTCACTACAGTGGACAGTTGTTCAAAGCTGTTCTCTTGTATATTCATGGATTTTGTTGTTTTAGTTCTTTATCAGCCAACACAGTGGACACTAATGAAAAATCCCAAACACTGCAAACCATACCATTACTGTAACTGTGCTGTTCTTGATAAACCTGATCTACAGTCACATGTTTTAGTGTAAATCAACTGCTGATTGTTACTAGACTGTAATTAACAGGTTTTTTTTGTTTTTTTTTTATGAGCTCAGCTGGCTGACAGGCAGCTGTCTGTACCGATAAGGCAGCAGCCGACACCAACTGTACTCTCAGTCATCATTGCCCATTTTTCTGACACCATTGCTTGTGTATCCTCTTTTATTTGGACGTTTTACCAGGGAGTATCTCACACAACTTGTTTTTTTTTTTTTTTTTTTTTTTTTTCTACTTGTCTTGTCTAGCGTCCTAATAGCAAAATGGTAGTCTGGTTCCTTTTGGTGCTGAACAAATTTGCTTTGCCAAGGGTAACTTCATAAAGTATATGAAGCGCCCTTTGATATTCTACTGTTTATTATGAGTTTTGTTGAACCACATTTCGATGCCGGACCTGACATGGGGGGTGGGGGGGTTGGGGGTAGAATTTATTTATTTTTTTTTTTTTTTAACAAAAAGGTATTAGAATATGTTAAAATGCGACAAAACATCAGATTAGCAGCGTTAAAAATGTTTTTATTCCATTGTTTTCATATAACTTCCTGATACTAGGTTTTAAATGCATGTTTCTTTGCTTCAAAAATTAAATCCATGGTGTAGCTGAGTGGACATTTTTGTAACTTAATGAAAAAAAAAAATTGATCACATTTTTTTTCCTGCCTAAGGAGGAAAAAAACACTCGAGAAAAAATCTTGACCAAGGTTCTCATAATTCAGGCATGAAAGGGTTAATTGTATGTTTTTTTTGTTTTTTTTAAAATGTTTTTTAATCTATTCTTGTATTTTATTCTTTTAGTTTGGTTTTAATTATTCTTCTGTACAGCACTTTGGTCCACTGCAGTTGTTTTAAAGTGCTTTACAAATAAAATTGGATTGGATTGGATTCAAAACTAACTGTTGTAGACCAGTACAGCCACGAGTGGAAACACAGGAACCTTTACTTTATTACAAACTGTTAGCCTCATAGTATAATTGTCATATTTTTTGCCAAATTATGATATCTGCATAAAATGAAACAGCAGTGTTAGAAGAGTAAAACTATGCAGATTTCAAAATTTAGCCAAAAATATGACTTCAGGATCAGGATAAACTTCATTGTCTCACACAGGAAATTGCTACACATTGCTAACTTTGCATTTGGACACATATAATAAACAAAACATACTCAGTCTCAAGGTTTTGGAATCAGCTTAATCACAGTTATGTGATACACCTGAACTACATACTGCACCTTCATCTCCAAAGTAAAATAAATACAATAAAATGAGTTAATTTAAATAGATGAGAGTAATTGCATTCTGTAAAGAACTATTCTTCCACTTTCAGTGTCAAGGACAAAAAGTTACATAAGATCAATTTGCAGTGTAATCAATCCATGATAGAAGCAATAGGAATAAAAGTAAGATCGAATTAAGCATTAATGATAAGAAAATGAGTAGTACAACATGAGTAGTGGTACTTTATTATGCTATGAGGCTAAAGATATGTTGCTTTTTTATGTTTCTGGTTGACTTCAGCACCACAAAAGCATTAACATGGTCCCACAACATGGACCCAGTCAGTAAAAATGCCCCTGGGGATATCTGGGGTAAATCTGAAGCCTTGAAACAGCAGTTCACAAACAACCACCATGAATGAGGGACGTCTAGAGGCTGGGTCCTCATACACAAGTGCTGCTTTTGTTGGTGTTACTGGAGATGGAAACTAACAACAGCTAAAATCTCCTTACATGAATCATCAGTTACTACAGCTTGTTTGTTACAGGTACAAGTTATACTGTGCAGGTCTGTATAACAGTGAAGGGGTTTCGTTTTCAATACCAACTGGCTTGGTGTACGTCACAGGTGTCAAACATACAGGCCACAGGCCAAAACTGACCCGCCAAAGGGTCCAATCTGGCCTGTAGGGTGAATTTGTGAAATGCAAAAATTACACTTAGATATTAACAATCAAGGATGTTAAAATTAGAGCTGCAACCAATTAATCGATTCAAAGTGATTAAAAAAAAATAAAAATCATTCAACCACAATTCTCCTGATTCAGAGCTTTGTTTCCTTCCTTTCTCTGCTGTTAAACATTGGTTCCACTGTTGTGTTTCACATGGATACTTATTGTGATGCACAAAGAAGCTTTAATTCAGAAAAACTGCAATAGAATATTTCCCTTCAATCAATTCGAGTTGATTAATCCAATTGTGACTTTTTGCATTCACTTCAAGCACCAAATCGATTAATCGGTTGAAGCTCTAGTTAAAATCATTTTAGTTCACATACAGACCAGTTCAATCTAAAGTGGGTCAGACCAATATAACGTAACATAACATAACATAACATAACATAACATAACATAACATAACATAACATAACATAACATAACATAATAACCGATAAATAATGACAACAGCAAATTTTTCTTTGTTTAGTGAAAGAGTAAAATTACATGAAAATATTTACATTTCCAAACTATTCTTTCACAAAAATTGTGAATAACCTGAACAAATATGAACAACCTGAAATATCTAAAGAGAAAGACATGCAATTTTACCAATATTCTGCCTGTTACTTAATGATTTATGTATTTGTAGATCCACTGTGATCTATGAGTTGTAATGTACACGGGTAAATAATAAACCGAGGCATAATAATGTAAAAATTACAGTTATTTTTCTTAAGACATTTCAAGTTGTTCATGTTATTCAGATCTTTCAGGATGTAAACATTTTCATAATGATTTTTTCCTTTTTTGACTGTTATTATGTTACTGGTCCGGTCCACTTCAGTTCATATTGGGTTGGATGTGACCCCTGAACTAAAATGGGTTTGACTCCCCTGGTCTACATTATCCCACTTCAGCTGTTTGGTAAAGAAATCTAATTTTTTTATTTTTTATTTTTAAGTTCAGGTAAATGCTGGTTTTCAGATTTCAGATGCTCTTACCGTGACAATCACAGAGCTGGACAGCTGCAACAAAGCAACAAGGAAAATACAGACTGCAGTCTTCATGGTGCTGCTTCTGGGGTCTGTTAGTTTTAGTGTGTTTTGCTGGTCCTTTTCAGTTGTGATTTGCACAACATGACTCTTCAGTCTATTTAAAGAGCTTGTACACAACATGGGTGGGTCTTGAAGGTTAGTTAATGATAAACAGTGGGCTATGTTTATGATCCCATAAATGCTATCTGACATGGAGGGAAAATGGGAAGAAAAATGACAGATACTGAGTTTAGTTCTATTTTGTGTTACTGATTAGAATGTGTACAGTTCTCAGCACATGATAAATTTGCTTCAAATCACTGAGCGCTAATACTTCCTCATCCCTCTGCTGTTTATATCATAACTACTCTTCGGGCAGCTGTCAGCCTTTTTGTTATTTATGTCAACTTTAGGGCAGACAAACATTGAACCGACACATTTTTCTAGGAGACATTTATAGGTTCAACTGACATAAACATGGACACAATAAATAATATTACTGAGGTTTGTTTTCTTTGTACCTGGTTTAATATATGGCACTGCAATAAAATGTGATATTCAGTTGGATTCATTAGAAAATTAGATTGTATTTCACTGTTTTACACTTTGTCTTCTAGTTAGGTGATGGCATTAGGTGGTTGGGTCATTTCTGCTGTTAACTTGTTCACCAGCAGGAATCACTGAAGACAACACATGATTAATGAAATAACTGTGGGTCATAACATCATAACATACTCATAATGTTAATCACATTACATTAACCCTTAGAGCTCCAAGGGTATTTTTACATACTTTCTTAAATTCACCTTTTAAGGTACTTGCACATTTTTAGCCTCATAGCATAACTGCCTCACTCATACACAAATGGACAAAAGTATTGGGACATGTTGAATTCAGGTGTTTCTTTTCTAACAGGGGTCTGGGATATAAAACAATAAAGATAAATGTCATAATATAGTTTTATATTGTGATAAATATCATTGCATTGGTTAGTTTGCTTTAAATTGTTGTCTTTGCCTCCAAAATGCCTCAGAAATAGTTTTTTACCGAATTTCTCTCAACATTGCTTTTTTTATCCATGACTATAATTTTGAATGTTCTACCTCGAAATTTCTAAAATATTTTTCTCTGACTAAATAATTTTTTTGTTTTTATATATTCATATATATATATATATATATATATATATATATATATATATATATATATATATATATATACATATATATATATATACAGTTGTCCTCAAAATTATTCATACCCCTGCCATTTTTTTGTAACTTTTTGTTTTTGTGATGAAATGAATGAGTTTTGTCAAGTTTGTTTGTGACTTATATGTGATACACAAGTGAGGAAATAAGAACAAATGATACTTGGAGAAATACTTTATTTCAGGAGTATTTTATTTATTTATTTATACTCAAAAAGTTATGGACAGATTTTGATGAAATTTTCAGGGTTTGTTGGAAATGGGATAAGGAAGAAATTTTGGTGGTGATCGGGGGTGGGGGGGCCCATTTCCAACAAACCCTGAAAATTTCATCAAAATCTGTCCATAATTTTTTGAGTTATGTTGCACACTAACGGACAGACAAACAGACAGACAAACAAACAAACAAACCCTGGCAAAAACATAACCTCCTTGGCGTGGGGGGGGGGCCACGGGGGGGGCCACTGATCAGCCTTGGCGGAGGTCTGTGCTCTCCGAGTGCTTCTAGTTTGTTTGTTTGTCTGTCTGTCTGTCTGTTTATTTGTTTGTCTGTCCATTAGTGTGCAACATAACTCAAAAAGTTATGGACAGATTTTGATGAAATTATCAGGGTTTGTTGGAAATGGGATAAGGAAGAAATGATTAAATTTTGGTGGTGATCGGGGGTGGGGGGGGCCCACGGGAGGGCCCATTTCCAACAAACCCTGAAAATTTCATCAAAATCTGTCCATAACTTTTTGAGTTATGTTGCACAGTAATGGACAGACAGACAGACAAACAAACAAACAAACCCTGGCAAAAACATAACCTCCTTGGCGTGGGGGGCCCACGGGGGGGGGGCACTGATCAGCCTTGACGGAGGTCTGCGCTCTCTGAGTGCTTTTCGAGTTCATGTTTAGAATCTAGGTGGATGTTGTTACATCTGCCAGGGGGGTTGGGTGAGGGTCTCTTGTCATGGTTGTGTTTCTTTAGTTACAGTTCAACTGTTGGCTAACAGTTAGCTAGCTAACGTTATCATCTGTGACTCTGTCCTGTGTTGTAGTACATAGCTAATAAGGGGTTTATGGCCAGTTATCCTGGTGCAGAAAATATTCCATTTTACCTGAGTGTTTTACTTTGTATTGGATGTCAGGGTTCAGTCAGTGTCTGCACAGTGCCATGGACTTTAGGTTTAAGATATTAAAACTGTCTGATCCTTTCAACTTAAGAATTTAAGTCTCAGAGGCATGAGGGAAAATCTTTAATCATTGCCAGTTGACATTTGAAATGTGAGTGTAACTAAAATTTATATCATCATATTCAAATGTTTTCTGCCTGTACAGCAGTTCACATGAGACTGAAACTGAGAAACCTGTGTTTGAACAGTACCTTAAACCACTGTTCTAAGACTAAGCCATTGACAGACTAAACAAGTGTTATGGCTCAACTCTCTGTTGGCACAATAGTGTTCTACTGATTTTTATTCTTTATTATCCTCGAACAACAGCCAGATATGTGCACAAACAGCAGAATGGTTTTTCAGCCTACAGACAGAACAGACAGGTGATGAGGAAGATATTTTGTAAATTTCACCAAAAGTGTACCAGATTAGAATGCTTAGTCCACTTTTAACACTCTATGGTACACAATATGGTGCCAATTAGGAAAACAAATGTTTGTTGTGTTTTTAAGTTTTAAAAGAGAGTAAATAAACATAATCTATTTGCCACAAGAAAATTTACATAATAGAAAATGTTTTTATTCTATGTGTCCTCCTTCTTTCTCAATAACTGCCTTCACACGCTTCCTGAAACTTGCGCAAGTGTTCCTCAAATATTCGGGTGACAACTTCTCCCATTCTTCTTTAATAGTATCTTCCAGACTTTCTCATAATAGTTTTGCTCATAGTCATTCTCTTCTTTCCATTATAAACAGTCTTTATGGACACTCCAACTATTTTTGAAATCTCCTTTGGTGTGACGAGTGCATTCAGCAAATCACACACTCTTTGACGTTTGCTTTCCTGATTACTCATATGGGCAAAAGTTTCTGAAAAGGTATGGATAATAGTGTTAGGTATGATTATGACATCAATATATGTTTGGTTTCAAAACAATTGACGTAGTGCCTGCTGAGAAAAAACAACTAAATGTTCATTGTAAATTTTGCTTCCCCACCCTGTAAGTTTATGGGGTTCTTTACCTGTAGGAAACATTGTACCATAAGGGTGCATAAGTGAAAAAAATCTTCTTCTTTTTTTCAGTTTGAACATCATTTATTTCATAAACATGTATAAAATATTCAATAGCTTCAACAGGTTATAATACATGTCATTTTAAATGTGAAAGCATTATAAAAGGAACTCTTTCTGAAGACAACATTGTACCATTATGGAACAACCCAACAAAAATGAAGTCTTAAAGGGTTTCATTGAAATGGTTTGAACTTTACTTTATCTTATACTGTACTAGAAATACCTCTCTCTGTACTTTCACTGCCCTCATCCTCATCTTCATCCTGATTCTCACGCTCATCCGCATCATCAGTCTCACTTTTTTCAAGTATTCTTGCAGCTCGCCATCCTCATTACTACTTAATTCTATCCATCTTCACTATACATGACAAAGTTTGCTAAAAAGGGTTTCATTGTGGCTTCCTGAAAGTCATGTGACAAATTAAAGTTTCGCTATTGGTTCCATATGGTCTTCCCTTTTAACATATGGCATCATTCAAAAGGATGCATTGTGGAGATGTGACAAGCCAAAAAAGGTTTTTGCATGAGGGTAACACAGTACCATAAAGGGTTAATACATATTAAACCTTTATATCTAATATGGTCTGTATTTACTATAGTTACATTGTAACTGTATAACGACTACAGCGTCACTGGTGGATACAGATCTGGGAAATCTGACATTTCAGTCACTAGTTTTTCTCTTTCACACTATAGGCACTTTGAACATCGCAAAAAACAAACACTTCCACACTGTCCTTTGTCCTTTAAACACAGAAACATTTATATTGTTCAGTAGTAACAGTATTTTCATGAGATTCTTTTGACGTTTTGACTCTGTAATAAAATGGTTTTTGAAGCAGAATATCAAATGGATTATGATAAACACATTTAGTACTGTACTTCAAGTACTAGAATGCATTTTTACATAATGACTGACAGCACATAAAACACAACCCTGTATTTTGAACATCATGATTCCCAGTGCATTTGTCCTTGACACAGGACCCCAGTGCCAATGGCAAACAGGTGAAACTGCTTTATGAAGTAAAGTAAGGCCTGCTGGGTATTCTCACTACCTTATAAGTGTTCAGTCCTGGAGAATCAAATCCTGGTGACACCCCTTTCTTGTTGAAAACATAAAAGTTAAAGAGTTGTCTGTCCTGTGTCTCCAGGGAGACTGAGGCACTGTTGACCTTCATCTTGCAGGGGTACGGACTTTCAAACACAACCCTGAACACTCTGTCCTGGAGGTAATCCAGACGAATTGTTCGGTACTTAGACGGCACAGATGCGTTCACCTGTGGTCCAAACTGTTGCATGACCAGAACTCCAGCTGAATCCGCCTTAATCTCATAAAACGTCATATTCCTGTAGGTGAAAAAGCCCATATATGGGAATGGGTCAGGAGGCGGTCTCAGAATTTGTTGAGCTTCCCTGAAAGCACTCTCCACGGCAGGAATGAGGTATTTGTAGGCCTCTCTCACAAGGTCCAGGTCTGCTGGCCTCACTCCCGCCATGAGGATCACCAGTCCCAGCTTGAGCCTTGGCACGAGCGACAGAGTGGCAGCGTAGCCATCTAAGTCCCCATCCTTTCTCACAACATCGTAGCCAAATTGCTCATTAATCTCCCATGGCGTACCGGTGGAGTTGGCAAAATAGCTACTGTGGCAGCGGAACACCGGGGTCAGCATCGTGTTCAAGGTGTCCTGACGGAGAATTGACCCACCATACGCACCCAGAAGAGCCATCATGAGCTTGGCCATGTCAGCTGTGGTGGAATACATCTGACCCGCAGGTCGATACCAGCCGAGGTTGTAGAGCGGAGCTGGCTGACCGTTACTGTACACACCCACGGCCATCTGTCTTTTAATGGTTGGTGTTATGTTGAACCCAGTGTCTACCATGTGGAGCCGCTCCAGTATGTTCTCCGACACCCAGCTCTCAAAGTCTGTGCCTGTCACCTTCTGGGCCAAGATATTGGCCAGTAAGGAAAAGGCAACATTGCTGTAGTGACACCTGAGGAGAGAAAAACAGAGGTTAAAGTGACGGTGATGTGAGTCTCAGGACACAGGTTCTTTATAATGTACAGGGTGTCCCATAAGTCTCCATACATAGGAGACATAATACATTCCATACATACATGGTTCTAACATGTATTTCTTTATATTTCTTCTTTATAGTTCTTCAGCAGTGGAGGACACGCATTGAAATGTGTTCCCGACAAAATGGCAGTCATATAGAGCATATTATATAAATAAAAATGATTTATGTCAAGAAACGTTTATTTTTCCTATGTATGGAGACTTATGGGACACCCTGTACAAGTAAATCTAAAAGGTATGTTAATCCTGATTTTAAAGCTGACCATAAATCTTCTGTTCTTGGATTTGTCTGTATCTCCTCACAACTGCTAGTTTGTAAGACACCTGTGTCCTTCGAAACACGAACGTTTACGCTCAGTCAGCTTCTCGATTCTGCATATTGTAAGCTACTTTATCTCTAAAGATAGCACAAGGTACAGTTTGAACTTTTAGCCCATAGCAGAGCATGAGCTCTCAGTTCTGGAATTCAACAACAAAGAGTAACTCTTCAAACTTCCCAGAATGACTCCTAGGTCTTACATTCTGTCCTGTGTCCATCTGATATTCTTTCTTCTGCTTAGCGACAGGATCG
Organism: Sphaeramia orbicularis; assembly: GCF_902148855.1. Taxonomy (NCBI): domain Eukaryota; kingdom Metazoa; phylum Chordata; class Actinopteri; order Kurtiformes; family Apogonidae; genus Sphaeramia; species Sphaeramia orbicularis. The sequence goes on from NC_043963.1 coordinate 47,226,457, forward strand.
TACGTCATATTTTATATTAACCAATCCCATCTAAGCTTAGCGCAGGCCTCTATAAGTTAGACTGATTTTCTGTATTAGGTAGAACTGACTCTTGAGAGAGGGCGAAGCTTCGTCTGTCAGTTTTCTCATTTGTGCACAAATAAACGGATCGCCTGATTGAAGCAAATCCATTCTCCATGAAGTCTTTGTCGTTTTCCAACCATCACAGCTAAAATCAATCAGGCAAATTTTATTTATATAGCATCAAATTATAAAGGTTATCTCATGACACTTTACATTCAGAGCTGGTCTAAGCCAGACCTTTAATCAGCAAATTCACGGACACTAGCAAAATCGTCCAAACACTTGGTGACAGTGGTGAAGAAAAACATCCTTTTAACAGCAGAAACCAGACACATGGAAGATGGAGGAGGGTCATCTGCCTTGACCAGTAGGGGATAAAAAGTGAGAGAATATGGATAAAAACCTTTGGACCCACTCCATCTTTCATATTTGTATCATCTGTATGTTTCAGGAACATTATGAAACTAGAAGCACTCGGAGAGCGCAGACCTCCGCCAAGGCTGATCAGTGGCCCCCCCCGTGGGCCCCCCCACGCCAAGGAGGTTATGTTTTTGCCAGGGTTTGTTTGTCTGTCTGTTTGTCTGTCCGTTAGTGTGCAACATAACTCAAAAAGTTATGGACAGATTTTGATGAAATTTTCAGGGTTTGTTGGAAATGGGCCCCTCCGTGGGCCCCCCCACCCCCGATCACCACCAAAATTTAATCATTTCTTCCTTATCCCATTTCCAACAAACCCTGAAAATTTCATCAAAATCTGTCCATAACTTTTTGAGTTATGTTGCACACTAACGGACAGACAAACAGACAAACAAACAAACAAACAAACAAACAAACAAACAAACAAACCCTGGCAAAAACATAACCTCCTTGGTGGAGGTAATGAAATCATGTTTTGGAGGTGAAAAAATATTATACATTAACCCATGAAGACCCAGTGCTACTTTAGTGTCAGTTCCCAAATGGATTTTTCTCTCTGTTTAACCTTTCTTAAGTGACTTATCACCATTTATCATAAAATTACCCTCAGTATTTTGCATTTTGCTGTATAAATCATGTATTTTCTTCTTCCTCTTTTAATTTCCCATATTTAATTTAGATGTTCATGGAAACTTAGTAAATTCAGGTTATTATATCAAAACAGAAACCTGAAGAAAAAGTTACTTTTTTCAGCAAATATACAATAGCTAAACATAAACCAAGCGTCTCCATCAACTTTCATTGATTAAACTCCATGGGTTTTACTGGTGAATCAATGTTGTAGAAGATGACGGTGTTTCCATGGTAACTACAGAGCCTCTGAACGTCCAAATGGGTCATATCTGATGACCATGAAAAGAAGAAAAACTGTATTTTACATCAATTATTTACATGTATTGATAGGATTAGTGGCTCAACATGGATTAGACAGTTTAGATCAGTAGATACTTGTGGTCACTGGTGGATGTTTGGGTCTTTATGAGTTAATATTTTCAGGTCTTCAGGCGTTCTAATAATTTTGTATATATAAAATTTTTACTTATACACAAACCTGTTCTTTCCATTTTGAATAATGACCGCCACACATTAGGCCACATTTTTTATTTACTGAAGATGCACAGTGTAATGTTAGGACTGTACAGGTGTGTGCAGGTGGCCTAATTTTATACAGTCGCTGAAAAAAATTATTAGACCACCCTTATTTTCTTCAATTTCTTGGTCATTTTAATGGCTGGTACAACTAAAGGTACATTTGTTTGGACAAATATAATGATAACAACAAAAATTGTTCATAAGAGTTCATTTCAGAGCTGATATCTATCCATTTTCCATGTTTTCTTGATGATATCCAAAATCACTTCAGTTCTTACATCAATATCTATGGCATTGTACTGACAAAAACAGTGCTTTAAGGCATTCCATGTTTTCTTTTCTGTCTGTTTTAGTCACATGATACACACAGGAGTTAGTACTTGATTGCATAACCATTGTTTTTGATGACTTTTGATGGTCTAATAACTTTTTCCACGTCTGTATGTATTTGTTAGATCTAACCTTTCAGAGCACAGATTTTGCTGAATATTGTTGATACTATTCAATGATCAAAAACACTGAATAGTTTGAAATGAGTAAACGAAGGTGATATGAATGTGTGAATCCATAGTTGCTCATGGATGTTCCTCTTAACTCCTCTTTTTCATGTTTCAACTGTTGAAAACGACCGTTATTTAAATATCCTGGCTCCATCTGTGTAAATACATGTGTGCATTAGTCTGTGCTTTTCTGAAAGCTTCATTTCTCAGGTGAATGGAGGGCTGTTTAGACCCGCTGCAGCAAATAGGTTTAGCACACATTAGCAGTGAGGTGGTTTCCCCTGGTGGGAGGTAAAAATACAGCACAGGAAGTGAACAGAGTCTTACTTGGTGCCTGGATCTGCCACAAGAACATCATCCTGGAGTAAATTAAGAGCCTCCTGTGTGTCTCCACTCCAAAGGAGATTAGTTGACCTTAATCTTCGGGGTAAACCTGTAATAATTACAACAGAAAAACCTTGTTGAGTAACACTGGGGAATACATCCATTTAGTTGTCTGTTTATGATGTCCTCAGGAACATTCATGTAACCACTACTCGTTAATGCGTGGACATTAGACATCATAAGCATTAATTAGTGAATGATATTTGAGTTGATTTCCTCATTTCAAGTTAAATAGATTTCATCAATTTCATCACTTGCAATTCATGTGGTGAAAAGATTAAATTAACAAGATAATTAACAGGTGAAACATCAAACCATCAATAAATTGTTAAAAACTGATTAATAAAACAATTATAAATAGATAAATTTAAATTGTGGTATTTATAAGTGGTGGATTTTGAACCTTAGTTTGAGAATTATAGTCACAGTCCTTCATAGTTTCTTTCTGTCTATAAACAAACCCCCATAATTACTTTTCATCATATGATATTCGAGTAGTCTAATTGGAGTCAATCGACCCCCTTTTTGAGCTTTAGAAAATCTACCCATGACAGGAGGTTTTGGCTGTTCATAGATGTTTTCATACATGTAGGGGTTAAGTATGTGCTTGGCAACTATAGTTATTGATTGCTTTAATGCGCAACAATGTATTATCATCTATTATTATATTTAGTCTTATATTTTGGACTGAGAATAGAGAGCTGCAGAGGGAATGTGTGTATTTTCAAATTGAAGCATTTTTTCCCCCTTATTTTGGCTCGGCAGCATAAACATTATGTTTTGGTAAAATTAAATTAGTAAATAAATAAAGTAACTGTATAAGGAGACAGAGGTTCCTACTGAAATATACGATTTAAAATATGTATGTGAATGAATCTAGTTTATTAATTCAGTTGTTTCTCTTTTAAATGTGACTTTTCCAGTCGATTATGATCTTTCACATAAGAGCTGTAAGTATGAGAATGTTTTAACCACTGAAGTGTTTTCCTCCATCCCCTCCTGTATTGGGTTTGTGTCGTGGTTTGAGTGTATGTCCTTAAACAGAGTGCAGGGTTACCATTCATGTCATTCTAACAGCGACAAGCTGATTAGCTCTATCTCTAGTCACATCTTAGTGCATCTTAATCTTATGTGCAGGTAGCTCATAGGTCATTAGCCACTGACCCCCGACCACTGACCCCTGACCACTGACCACTGCATGTGCAAGCATGTGATTGTAGAGTCAGTTATGTCACAAAAATTAACAATAGAATCATCATTTTCACAAAGTACCCTTTCAATGTCTTTACTCTAGTAAAAGTGGAAAAGTCCAGGTTCTGAGATCCTCAAAGTATTAAAGTCGGCCTTTGAAAAATACACCGCATTGTTGTATTTGCACACACATATATATATATATATATATATATATATATATATATATATACACAGGGTGGGGAAGCAAAATTTACAATGAACATTTAGTTGTTTTTTCTCAGCAGGCACTACGTCAATTGTTTTGAAACCAAACATATATTGATGTCATAATCATACCTAACACTATTATCCATACCTTTTCAGAAACTTTTGCCCATATGAGTAATCAGGAAAGCAAACGTCAAAGAGTGTGTGATTTGCTGAATGCACTCGTCACACCAAAGGAGATTTCAAAAATAGTTGGAGTGTCCATAAAGACTGTTTATAATGGAAAGAAGAGAATGACTATGAGCAAAACTATTACGAGAAAGTCTGGAAGATACTATTAAAGAAGAATGGGAGAAGTTGTCACCCCAATATTTGAGGAACACTTGCGCAAGTTTCAGGACGCGTGTTAACTGCATTAACTGTGACAATTAAGTTTATCATACTACTGCTGTTCTAATGTTTTATATAACTGTTCCTTTTGTTATTTGTGAAGCACATTAGAGAATTTAAGTTCATATATTTTAATCTCAGTTAAACAGACACTAGTGTTTTTTCTTTTTCTGTTCTTTTCTGTTCTGTTCATCTGCCTCTGTCCTTAGATTCAAATGAACGTTGATCATCATCCTACCTGACAGCTGACTGGCCATCCGACGTAAGGTGAGTGCAGGTAAGCGGCTTCTGAAACTCCCGTTTGTGAGTGGCATTCCACTCTTTCCCAGAGGGTTCTTGATGGTGAAGTTTTCCACATACTTGTCCAGAGGGTCATCCAGGGAGTCTAATAGGTTGTCCTCGGAAAGTTTGTACAGCATCAGTGTTGGGAAGATCTTAGAGAGGCTTGCAATTCTGCAAACACATTGATTAAAATGAGAAATACGCATATAATATACATGTAATACACAGTTGGTCAGGTGATCATGTCACTTTCACAGGGATGAATTTCACAGTTAAAGTTCAAAATTGAATATTAATGCATTAAAGGCTGAATATTGTAGATTCACATGGGAATGTGTGATAGACAGCCATAATTTACTATTCCTGTTTAGATTCCATCAGATGTGACTCTGTTCTACTCTGTGGCTGACAGAAGCTTGGAAAAGTGGCTGCACTTTTTGACAGAGGCATGAAATGGCCTCCAAATGAGTGTCAGAATGCTTTGTAAAAACATAAATAAATAAATTGGTGAGGTATTTTAGAGAGAGGTTGAGTGTAAGTCTATAGGAGCCAGGCTGCATCTATTGGCCATCAGCAGTATTACACATTAACATACGTTTGTATTGGCTTCACTTTAAAGCTATAAGTTTGATGAGATCCTGAACTGACTGCATTTCCAAGCTCACAGTAGTTTCATCTGCAGGTCTACAGAGGCAGGAGAGAAACATTAAGGAATTCAGGAGCAAGTACAAGGAAGTGTGCAGAGAAAATGACAATGAACTGTTTTATGACTGCTATCATAGATTATTGGCAACTATTATTGTTAGTTTAGTGATGAGTCTGGTAATCTGAAGAAACAAAACACCATGCATTATAAAGCTAAGCACATCGGAATTTTCTACATTGAAACTCTGAGTGGATCAACTTTTAATTCCAACAACATACTTCTGTCAGTCATATTAATTTTTCAGTGTAAATATAACTTAACCAACATTTCATATACTGCTATAGCCCAATGCATTCCTGTTTCCTCCAATTTCTTGTTATTTTTGTTGTTGTTGATAGTTTAATTTTTTGAAGGTCTCTCAGTGCTACTAGTGTAGGGATGTTACTACTACAACTAAAAAAAAAATTACTTATACATGTACAATACATCCGTTTGCCTCATAGCATAATACACCACATGGACAAAAGTATTGGGACACATTGAATTCAGGTGTTTCTTTTCTGACAGGGATCTGGGATACAAACAATAATGACAAATGTCATAATATAGTTTTACATTGTGATAAATATCATATTGATAATTAATACTGATGTTTATATGTCAAATCATCATGAACAGGACATCTTACAGCTGTAGCCATGATGTGTCCCAATATTTTTGTCCATGTACTTTATAAACATCAGTATTTCTTTAAAGTTTAATGGGAAATTTTTCTTCCTCAATGAGATGTGAAGAAAGCAGAAGGTTAGTTGTGGTAGTAGTAGTAGTAGTCAGAGCATGAAAATATCTTAGAAATTTAGAGTTAGAGCAATTAAAATTATAGTCATGGATTAAAAAACAAAACAAAATCAATGTTGAGAGAAATTAACTAAAAACCATCTCCAAGGCATTTTAGAAACAAAGATGAAACCAAACTAACCAATGTAGTGATATTTATCCCAAAATAAAACTATATGATGACATTTGTTATTATTGTTTTGTATCCCAGACCCCTGTTAGAAAAACAAACACCTGAATTCAACGTGTCCCAATACTTTTGTCCATGTAGTGTATGACTGAGACAATGATGCTATGAGGATAACAATAAGTAGAATGAGTCATTTTAGGACTGATAACATTAATAATGTAAATGTAAATCTTTCAGCCCTGTTCCAGTGTAATCTGTGCTCCACAGATGGATATAAACTGGACATACCTGTACACTGTGTACTCATTGGGTGCAGAGGAGGAGGGGTCGCTTATGTTCCTCTTCCCAAAATTTCCATTCCACAGCACAGAGTCATTTAGAACTGCAATAGCTGATATGGCTGGTAGTTTAACACGGTGAACACTGGACCTTAAGAGCACATCAACCTGTTAAAAAAGAAACAAGCAAATGTTGAATATACACAGAACTTCTGCTAAATATGGGGAATTTAAAAAAAGATTCTACAGGAAAATAATCCTAGACGTTCACCTTTTCTAGTGCCATCCTCAGTGATGGGATGGGATGTTTCAGGGGCCCAGGCTCAGGGAAGTGGGGACACATCTCTTCCATTTCCTGGCCTTTTACAAGCAGTTCTGCAGAGAAGAACATGAGAAAGACGATGGTGGGGGGAAACAAAGTACAAACACTGTGGTTGTTTTCATGATGTTTTCAGGTATCTGTACTTGACTTCATTTACACAACTTTTACCGTCAACTTCCATTATTTTAACACAAATACCAGTACTTTCTACTCCTCACATTCAGAACAGGCTTGCTATAGAATAGAATAGAATAGAATAGAATAGAATAGAATAGAATAGAATAGAATAGAATAGAATCAGGAAAATTTATCCAAACCCTATTTGGGATTTTTGTTGAAACACCTTTTTTCCATCTCCCAAAGTAACTTTCTTGCTTTTATGACCATTCTTGTGAAAAGGTTAATTATCTTGAAATGGAAGTCCCCACAGTCTCCTTCCTTTACACACTGGCTTAGAGATGTCCTGCATTTCCTCTAACTGGAAAAAATTAAAATGACACTTCATGCCTCTGCTCATAAATCCACACAAATTTGTAATCCTTTGTTCAAACAAATTAACTTCCCCTTTGTTCCAGATGAACCTTGATGTTCATTTTTCCACCAGGTCCTCTTTTCTTTTTGGCAATTTACCCTGTGTAATGCATAATGCATCTTTATTTTAAATGTAAACCTTTTAAGCCCTTTGTGTGTTCATGGAGAAGGTTGGTTTCGCTGTTCTGTTTGTTTGCTTCTTTTGTATACATGTAAAAAAAAAAAAAGAAAAAAAAAGAAAAAAGAAAGAAATTGCGCAACAACTCATTTTCAATTGTTACATATGACACAATGTTTGTATTGCTCAATTTCTGCAAAACTCCAAATAAAGTTTGAAAAAATGAATAGAATAGAATAGAATAGAATAGAATAGAATAGAATAGAATAGAATAGAATAGAATAGAACAGACAATTGCATGTAATCCATATAATGAACTGTTCCATACACATCAAACACACATTCACACACTGTGCAGTGAAAAACAGAATGATTATTTTTTTGAGGGCTCTTGGCTGCTGCGTTTATGCGCCATCATCTTGTTTTAATATACAGTATATCAAAAGACTTATCTGTTATTTTTATTTTGCATCATTGCATGTCTTTATTACATCATTTAAACCTGAATAGAAATAAACACATGAAAGACAATCCCTTGGTATATCACACAAATGTAAATGCAAATCACATAAAAGATCAAATAAGATGTTAAAGAGCAAAATGAAACAAAAATCAAGTAGACGGCGAAAAATATGAAAAGGACACTGTGACGATTGGCCAAGTGGAGGAGGAAACACACCAGGAGGCTGGAATGATCTTCACTATAGTATAATTTCTTTACAGTGTTTTTCCAAGTAACAGAGCCATTAGAGCTGTGTTAGTGAAAAACAAACAAACAAACAAAAAAAAACCAAACAAGAAAAGAAAAGGACTCGGAGAGCGCAGACCTCCGCCAAGACAGATCTGCCTCCCGTGCATGTTTGTTTGTTTGTTAGCAAGATAACGCAAAAAGTTCTGGACGGATTTTCATGAAATTTTCAGGAAATGTTGATGCTGGCACAAGGAAGAAATGATTCAATTTTGGTGGTGATTGGGCCTAGGGGGGTGGGGGGGCAGGCCACCAAAATTTAATCATTTCTTCCTTGTGCCAGCATCAACATTTCCTGAAAATTTCATGAAAATCCGTCCAGAACTTTTTGAGTTATCTTGCTAACAAACAAACAAACAAACAAACACGCACGCACACATGCAAACACACAAAGCAAAGTGATCACAATATCTCCTGGCCGAGGTAAAAACAAAAAAAAAAGACACAATCAAAGACTGTGCACATTCACGTTCATTCATTCACAGCAGTTTGCAAAATGCATGTTTGAGAGTTCAACTGGACAGTTTTTTTCTTTTTGAGACTGATGAGGTGAGTAAGGAAATGTTTTCAACAACAAAACCAGTCCAGTTGAACTCTGAAAACCACCTAAGGATGTTTGTTATAGTAGTCATCTGGTTATACATGTTCGACCAAATAAAGTCTTTTTTTATTGTCATTTAATCGAAGTGCTTTTTGTAGGGATTTATTTTTTCCCACAGATTAAATTCCAGCATCATAATATTAGTCCTATAAATATTCTGTCGTCCATCAATCAGTTCTATAAATATGTCAGCCTATGTTCATTTTCCCACAAGTCCCTTTGAAGGAACTTGAGTCCTCTGTGTGTGACACAAGCAGACAGCAGGACTAATAATCTGCTTTAGCGGTCTGGCTAATCCCACTGCTACTATTTCCATCTTTGTTTAATCCTGTTGAAGCTCCTGTAAATGAGCATTTACAGCAAAGAGACTAAGAAGGATCCTCCGTTACTGCACTTCAGAAGAGTTTTCAGGTGTCGGTGCTTTACTTGTATTTATTTTTGTGATGACTTTTCCATTTTGGTCTCTATATTTTAAAACAAATATCTGCTCCTTATGTTTTCAAAACTTACCTGTTACTTTCTTTTTAATGCATTGGTGGGGAATTATTACATAAAAAAGATGAACCAAGGTGTAACAACATTCACATGTGTAATACTTTGAGTTCTGTTGATAGAACTGGAAAATGTTTTGCTCAGTGGACTGAAGTTCATATTGAGTTAGATTGGTTTAAATAATGAACACCTGCAGTTTTTTTCCCACATTTTTTACATTTGAATCACTACTTCTACTTCTACCACCGTCTTTCTTTACACAAGCATCTGTTAGACTTTCATCACCTCTTAGTTGTTCTAGGTTTTACCGTTCACTCTAGCTCATTCTGCACGTCTTCAGAGGTTTTTTTTTAGTTACCTGTCTCCATTTTCGGCATCCTGTACTGCCAAATGAAACAAATAGTCATGACCACCGAGAGCAGGAAGAAGACAACCAAGCCCACCACGGTCCAGCTCACCTTCATCTTGCTGAGTGATTATAAATGGTCACCTAGAACATTTAAGAAACAGTGTTAGTAAAAATGTTGAATGGACCTCAACATAAAGCATATCATTAGCCTTATGGCATATTTTTGGCTAAATTGCGATATCTGCATAAAAAGAAAGGTAAGTTACATAGATATCACAATTTGGCCAAAAAATTATGACAATCATGCTATGAGGCTAACGATATGTTCACATGATACCATTTCTATGGTCTGTTTCTATTGACATGCAAAATAGTAGTTTTGCTAGAAAAACAAATGAAAATTCCAATGCTTCTCTTACCAAAACAAACCTGGGATTCTCTTCACCTTTGCGTCATCCTTGATTTTCTGAACCACCAAATCCACAAGACAGGTGTAATGTCCTGAAGGTCCCCAGACAGATGCCAGCAGGACTACATGTGTTCAGGTCTGCTGCCCCTGACCACAGACCACTACCTACATGCACTTAATCATGGCTGTGATCCCTTGGTCCAGATGAAGGGCTGATTCCATTCCCACTCCGCAGTGACATCATAATCTGCAGGGAGATTCAGCCACGGGTCCAAAAGCAAAGAAGGCTGTCCAATGGAAACCTGCTAAACACTCATCCTCAGCAATCAAATCATCTCACAACCATCAGGGGTTAATTCCATGCATGCACTTCTGCTGGATGCTCATCACCACTGTATCATCTGACTGATAGTATGATTAATAACTGTGTTCTGGGGATCATCATTTTATTGATAGCAGCCACAAGCTCTTTAACTGATTTTTTGCCCAGTTTCAACAGTTTCAACAATAAATATCAAACAGACTATTTAAACATGTATGTGGAACTCAGAACATAATACAATCTTCCTCATAAAATGTATGTTCGTCAATTGAAATTTTTAAAAAATTATTTATATATTTTAATTTTATTTTTTGTTTTTATTTTTAATTTTTTTTAACTTTTTTTTTTTTCAAAAATATTTTAATTTTCTTAAATTGTTTGAAATTTTTTTAAAGATTTTTTTTTTATTCTGTAAAATGTTATTTATTTATTTACTTTTTTTTTTGCCAATTGAAAATTAACCCTTTCATGCATAATGTTCACTACAGTGGACAGTTATTCTACAGCTGTTCTCTTGTATATTCATGGGTTTTGTTATTTTAGTTCCACATCAGCCAACACAGTGGACGCTTATGCATCATCCCCTACACTGTAATTCATACAATTACTGTAACTTTGCTGTTCTTGACAAACCTGATCTGCAGTAACATTGTTTCAGAGTAAATCAATTATTTGTTAGAAAAAAAAAGTTTTTTTTTTTTGCATATTATCTCCATGAAAAGAGTAATTACATTACATTACATCACATTACAATATGTTAAAATGTGAGAAAACATCAGATTTTATTTCATTATTTTAATATAAATTTCTGATATTGGGTTTTAAACACGTTTCTTTACTTCAAAAATTAAATGCATGGACATTTTTGTAACTCCATGAAAAAAAACCCAACTTGATCACATTGTTTTTTTCATGCCTATGGAGGAATAAAAACACTCAAGAAAAAAATCTTATCTAAGGTTCTCATAATTAATGCATGAAAGGGTTAAATTGCATAGCTTGACATTCTAAAACCACTCTGTAAATGAGAATTGAGCAAATTCATATGGCAGCATTTTTCTCTGATGTCACGTTCAGAGTGCAAAGCAAATTAAAACGAAATAATGCTTGTTTTCAGGTTTTCTAAACTCAAGGTATTGACAAACTCAAAAAAAAAAAATTTTCTCAAGTTTTCTCTGATTCTGGTTTGATAACCCCCAAATGTAATTTCAGCATGATGATTAAAGTACATGATCACTAAACTAAATATCTGATTTTCACTGAAAAAACACAAAATAGAGAGAACAATATTATGATAAATGGTGATAAATCACTTAAAAAAGTTAAATAGAGAGAAAAATTTATTTAAGACCTACCTCAAAAGTAGCACTGGGTCTTTATGGGCTAAACGCTACATCTTTAATCAGTGACTAAAAGTTTATTTTTCAAACTAAAAGAACAGCTGCTGACTGTTTCTAACCATTAGACAACTATTTTTTTAAATAATTTCATTGCTGTTATTATATTTTGATAGTGTTGCATTAAATATGACCTATTGTCCACCTTGTGTATTTTTTTTTTTACTTCCATTGTCTTTTCAGTTCATTCTGTATTTAGGCCTATACTACTACTACTACTAATACACTTCACTGTATTAAATGAATTGTTGCATCATGTAAAAGCCACCCATGGTGATCACATGTATCTAGGCCAAACTGATCAAAATAAGCAGATTTTGTTAATTTTGTCAGCCATCTGTGAGGCTGATGCTCAGTTGGACCTTGATGGTAGTGAAATCTCCCACTCAGAATTATAAGTGATGAGGGTTCAACAGGAGTGGGACGTCATGCCCACTCATTTTTCTAAGTAAGAAATAAGGCCTCACATGAAGTTGCTTATTCTTTTTTTTTTTTAGAAAATATTAACACTGCAAGAAACATTGATATCATTATCTCATGGCTTCTACTCAGCACATCATCTGCACAGAACCTTTTTTTTGTTTGGTTGTCCAATTATTTTAATTTGTATTTTGGTGCACAGTATTGTCAGCAGCAGTTTTCATCATCATGCCAGTCTGTTATATTTAAAGGAGAAGTCAGAGCAGTTGGTATATAATCTGAGTCATCAATGTTTTTTTTTTTTTTTTTTTTTTTTTTTTTTTATTGAAGACAATTGCTACAAAATGCAGTTGTGTTTTCTTTTCTCTTGACTTATTGTTTCTAGTATTTTTGTTTATTTTATTTTTATTTTTTACAAAATAAACCAGTAACAGTATTACAAATGTTTAAACCACACATCATTCACAGGTATACCATTAAATATACATTTATACAGAAAAACTACAAATAAAAAACAAAACCCTACTGAGATCACAGTGCTAAGGGCAGAGTAGACAAGTGTGTTCAGGCTCAGGATGTTTGGATGTGGGGAATTCTCTACAAACACATACCTGTGTTCCATGTGCTTTGGACCAAAAAAGGTCCAGGTAGTATACAAGTAAATGTCTCTGGGGCCATCCTGGGGTCAGGTATGAAGGAAAACTGTGCAGTAAAGGGAAAAGATACAGTGTAAAGCTGAAGTACTGGGTTCTGGGAGGTCAGTGTTTGTTCTGTGGCGTATAGGAGACAGGAAACAAGGGCACAAACTGATTAATAACACTAGAAACTGCAGCAGGGATATTTTTCTGTTCTAGGTGGTTGCCTTCACACCACTCTAAGTCTTTACTCTGTATTTTTCCTGGGCTTTTATTGCTATTTCTCATCAATTTTTACATTTTTTGAATGCCTTGAATTCCAAATTTTGATTTGCTGGTGCCCTGCAATGAACTGGCGACTTGTCCAGGGTGTACTCCGCCTTTGCCCCTATGTAGCTGGGGTAGGCTCCAAGCAACCCCCGTGACCCTAGTGAGGATAAAGCGGGTTCAGAAAATGAATGAATGAATGAATGATTTGCTGGTTTTGCTCTGTTCTCAGTTTTATAAGTGATGAATATCATTTTATCATTCATTCATTTTACATGTGCGTTAGGTACAGTTGTGGAAAAAACTATTAGACCACCCTTGTTTTCTTGAATTTCTTGTTCATTTTAATGCCTGGTACAACTAAAGGTACATTTGTTTGGACAAATATAATAATAAAAAAAAATAGCTCATAAGAGTTTAATTTCAGAGCTGATATCTATCCATTTTCCATGTTTTCTTGGTAATAACCAAAATCACTTCAGTTCTTACATCAATAGCTATGGCATTGCACTGACAAAAACAGTGCTTTTAGGCATTCCATGTTTTCTTTTCTGTCTGTTTTAGTCACATGATACACACAGGAGTTAGTATTTGATTACATATCCATTGTTTTTGATGACTTTTGATGGTCTAACAATTTTTTGCGCCACTGTACATTAAGTCAATAGGGCCATGTCCAATGCAATGCCTCTAAACAAAAGGACAAATTATTTGTATTTTGTTACTCTTACAACAAAGGTATTGTCTTTAGCATGTCCTGTTGTCCCATTCATGCAGACTGAAAATGATCTTGGTTATGAAGACACATAAGAAACGACAAACTTTTGGCTGAAATATTGATTGTGCCTGCTGTTTGCTGTAGATTTGCTGTTATACCTTGGGCTGACTAAAATCTTTTGACTATGAGGGAGAGGAGAATTAACTTAACTCTCTTCAACCACGAAGTATGTGTTTGAGTAAATAAGACATCATATGCTAATCAGGTTTACGGGTGCTGGTGCGACATGGTTGGGAAGATAAGGGATTAAGATTTCCAGTTGGCCTAAAGCAGGGGTGTCAAACACGCAGCCCATGGTCCAAAACCAACAAGCCAAAGGTTTCAATCTGGCCCACGGGATGAACATGCAAAATGCAAAATATTACACTGAAGATATTAACAGTCAAGGGTGTTTTAGTTCAGGGGTCATATACAGACCAATGTGATTTCAAGATAAATAATAGCATAATAACCTATAAATAACCTATAATAACCCACACAATAACGACGACTACACATTTTCTTTGTGGTTTAATGGAAAAAAAAATAACATTACACTATGAAAATATTTTAATTTACAAACTATCCTTTAGCAATAAAATGTGAATAACCTGAACAAATATGAACAACCTGAAATATCTAAAGAAAATGAAGTGTGTTTTTATATTATGAGTCATATTATGTGTAATCCACATGTACAAATGATAAATTGAGGCATAATCTTGTTAAAATGTACATATTTTTCTTCAGGTTATTCTCATGTTTTTGTGAAAGGATACTTATCTCTGCTATGTTTTTGTCGGCATTGGTTTGTCTGTCTGTCTGTCTGTGTGCAAGATAACTCAAAAAATTATGGATGGATTTGGATGAAAATTTCAGGAAATGTTGATCCTGGCACAAGGAACAAATGATTAAAATTTGGTAGTGATCGGGGGTGGGGGGGCCACTGATCTGCCTTGGCGGAGGTCTGCACTCTTCGAGTGCTTCTAGTTTGTAAATGTAAATATTTTCAGAATTTAATATTTTTTATTGCATTAAAACAAAAAGAAAAACTTGGAGTTGTCATTATTTATAGGCTATTATGTTATTATTTTACTGGTTTGGCCCACTAGAGATCAAATTAGGCTGGATGCGGCCCCTAAAAGAAAATGAGTTTGACACCCCCGGTCTAGAGTTAGTATCAGAGAGAACGCCGCTGCCAGAACCCAGAACAGTTCAGGTGTATGTGTGTATCTGAGAAACTGCTAACAGCGGAGATCAGCATATGAACACATGCAAACAACTGCATAAAAAATATTAAAAAAGTGTTTGTTAAGATGTACATATTCAAGTGAGGTCACACTGGGAGCATCATGTCTCTGGTCCCCTTTACACCTGGGAACCTCTAATGTGATCTGTATCTGGATACGTTTTCCAGATCAGTTAAACCATAGTATAAACATTCTATCATATATTAACATTATAAACACAGTAATCGGTTCATCATTGGATCTGCTTGACTATATTTGAGGGGTATGGTATTCAGACTTATGGGAGGTGTACCACATATCCTCTCTAACCTCTGGCCCATGAATATCTCTGAGCACTTATAGGAACATTCACCTCCCTGGAGACTCACAAATGTCCGATGCTTAACAGCTTAATGTGGAGACAGCGTTGTCCAAACCAAACTGGACAGCAGCTACAGAAACACATGCATTTACAAAAACACTTCAAAACAAATGTTGGAGCAGATTGTCAGCAGACTTGTCTGCAACACCCAGATGAAGCAGAGCAAGGGTGTCAAACCCATTTTAGATCAGGGGCCACATTCAGCCCAATATGTTCTGAAGTGGACTGGACCAGTAAAAAAAGAACAGTGTTTACGGAATAAACAAGTGGTGCCAGGCACAACAAACCCCGCCCCTCGCACGTATTGTAGCTTATTTTGGCATCGATCCAGCTGATGTCATCATGTCTATGCATGTGCTGATGTCAGCATATCAACTGCCTCTATATATGTGCCAAGTTTGAAGTAAATTGAAACAAAATTGATGTTTTTGTAGACATTTGAAATTTCATCCATTGTAAGTTAATGGGAAAAAAAAAGATTTTGAAAATTTATGAAAAATTTGAACTTTGACCTACTTTTTCCAAAAATGTAACCACATCTGCTCTGCAATCTATAAACCCAGTTTGGTATGAATTCAACCAATAGTTTTACTGCTACAGACATTTTCAATTTCATCCATTAGAAGTAAATGGGGAAAAAAAAAAGATTTTAAAATTCATAAAAAATTTGAACTTTGACGTACTTTTCCCAAAATGTAATCAGTTCTGTTCTAAGTCACTAGCAATCTATAAACTCAATTTGTTATGAATTCAACCAATATTTTTTCTGCTAGAGTGTTAACAAACAAAGAAACAAAGAAACAAACTGAACCAAAAACAGCTCCCCTTGCCTCCCCTCCAGGGGGGGAGTAAAAATTACATGATGAAAATGTTTACATTACAAAGTTTCCTCAAAAATCTGAATAACAGGATCAACCTGAAATGTCTTAAGAAAAATAAGTGCAATTTTAACACTATTATGCTTCAGTTTATCATCTACACATGTACATTACAACTTACAGATCACAGTGGATCTACAAATACACAAAACATTTAATAACAGACAGAATATTGTTAAAATTGCACTTATTTTTCTTAAGACATTTCAGGTTCATATTTGTTCAGGTTTTTCACATTTTTGGTAAAAGAATAGTTTGTAAATATAAATATTTTCATATAATTTTACCATTTCACACTATAACAAAGAGAAAAATTTGCACTTGTCATTATTTATAGATTGTTATTATTTTACTGGTTTTACCCACTTTAGATCATATTCATCTGCATGTGGCTCCTGAACTAAAGTGCTTTTGACATCCTTGACTGTTAATATCTACAGTGTAATTTTTGCATTTGACAAATTCATCCCACGAGCCGGACTGGACCCTCTGATGAGCCAGTTTTGGCACCTGTGAAGTAGAACATCTAAAGGTGCCTTATCATGAAGTAAAACGTTTAGAAGTGACTCATCCTGACATAAATCATCTATCATTGACTCCTAAAGTAAACCATCATCATCATAAAGTCAAACATCTAATGCTGGCTCATCATAAAGTAAAATGCTCAAGGGTGACTTATCATAATGCTAAAAGTAATAGAGATCAAGAGTACCTTGTCCCTGTTTTGAGGCGTTGGATCAGATACTATCTGACTGCGCAACATTAAACACTGGACTGGAACCAGACACCGACAGAAATGAATGAAGGTGAATAATCCTATTAATGCTAATGCTAAAATGACATTTTATTACAATATGTAACATCATGTAATTATTTACCTCAGCTTTAAATGACGCATTCATGTTTTGCTCTAGAGGAAAGTGATGGAATCAGTGACAAAGGCAAGACTGGATTGTTTATAACCTGGATAACGTGTCAGGATACAGGTCATATTTTCAGTACCTGGTGTAAATAGCGTCTCTGTGTCAGACACACACTCGAGACAGGCAGTGATCATTTAAGAAACTGCATTCAGCGTTAATTTGCACGGTCATTTCAGAAGACAGATACAAACACTAAGTGGAAGTGTGTCATTTCAAAGCATTGCACAGGATTTGTTTTTTAATATTCATGAAGTGAAATATATTGTGATGTTAACTTAAAGATTTATGATAGACATTCACCCAAAATAAAATTAAATAAAAAAGAATTACATATGACAACTGTCAATGAGAACTTCATTAAGAATCTGACTTAAGTTTAATTTTTTTCAGGATTTTCTTTCTCCCCCATTTTCATTTCTCTGACAAAATAAGGAACGTAGTGTGCAAATTTGTCTATTTTGTGTCTCATTTATAGAAAAGATTATTTTACAGGACAACTTTCAAAAATAACATTGATTCAACTCCTGTACAACAGTGTCAAATAATTAAAAATGAATTTAATAACTGAAAAATATGGGAACATAAGAATGTATTTACAGTATACAGAGGTTTCCAATTTTCTATTGCGTGTATGCATCTGCTTTTATTCCATCCAGCCTTCATTTATTATCTAATTTTCCCTCAGTTTCACTTTGCAAAGCATTACATTAATATTAAACCTGAAAACTGAAAATGGATGCTTTGGACACAAACTATGTTGAGAAAAAAAAAAAAAAAAGTTGAAGTTTGATCAACTGACCAACAAGGTATCAGGACAGGTCCCACTGTGTGCAGTAACAATAACTGGATTTGGATAATAACAGACAGTACAACCACACTGTATTTAAATCTGAAGCAATGATGTGAAAAGATTGTTTTGCCCTGAAAAAGCCATCAGAAATGTTACAGAAAAGCACACAAAAATCGCACAGACTGAGCTGAGCCGTAAGCACTGACTAAACCCAGCAGGTTAACACAAACTATACAATATATACAGTATGTGTCTTTGTGCATCGGTTAAACGTAGGATCATTGTCACACATAGTATGACAGCACAGTGTAAACTGGTATTGAAAACTGTGAGAAGGAAGATGTGAAAAAAGCTTTAAACTCAGACCCATGGAAGCACCTTCTGCAAAATAGTTGGAGAAACGTTTGAAAAGCATCGAGATGAAGCAGCTTCAGGAAGACACACACTAACAGTTAACAATGTGTTAAGTGTTCTGTGTGTTATTCTTACAATGAGATCATGTGAAATTCACCAACCATATAAAATATGTAGCACAAACATGTACCAAGAAATATTGTACAAGTAAAGCTCAGTGCATATCATTAACCCCCCACTAATGACCCGTGGGCCTGTTCAGACCCCCATGGGCAGACCAGTTCCAGGGGTTTAACCTTCTGAATGTGTGAGATGAACTAAATGCATACTCAAACGTCCCCCTGCATTTACAGCAACAGTTTGTTCTTGTTATTGTGTCTCAAATCAGTGATTTGAGTGAAGAAGGGAAGGACCCAGGCCATGACCACACCAATATGTTTTTGTTTACATATTCATTTTGGCTACATGAAATGGAAATTGGAAACTGCAGACCCTTTTTTGTTTTTGTGTTGTGAAGCCATTAGACAAAAAAGTGACACACCTACACCCTCACTTCCTGATTGGCTCTTCTCCTTAATTACACATCCTTCGCTGATTCATTGACCCATTCCACAAGAACAGAACAGCATCATTGACTGTTAACTGTGCATTAAATTTGTACTTTCTATTCTTGTTACTAATAGCAGCTGTTGGGCCTTGTATCATGATACAACTGCCTACATTCACAGCAGGAAAGCAGTTACCTGTTTAGAAATATTACAACAATGCCCTTATCCAATGGCATCATCAGCTTCCTGTGATATGCATTTCATGTGTATTATTTTTTAAACTTTGCTGAAACACTTGTGGACAGATTTTATTTTTAGTTTTTTTTTTTTTTTTAAATCCATTTTAAAATAAAAACACATTAGTGTGGACGTAGCTCAAGTGCCCTCTGATTCTGAAAGAACAATCGCTTCCATCAAACAAACACTTATCTGGAAGGTGCAGGAATGTGATGAAATCAGAGGTGGTACGCCTCAAAGGAAGTAAGGAACTTCTGACCATTTACAAACAAGCGTGATGGCTGCCAGGGTTAGTGCAGACTCTTGTCATGTACAAGTACTAACAGTGCTTTGTGTTAGTACAATAGAAGGAAGAGGTAAAATATCATAAATGTCCTGAAACCCAAAATTAGACTTAAGATAACTCACTACACATCATCAAAGGTGAAAATTCACTTTTCCATACTGGTAAGTATAAATTATTGTCATAACCGCATAGCATTATAAAAACACAGTTTTATCAAAATTCACATTTTTTTTTTTATAAACAAAAAGTCAGCAAAGTGTACCGTTTCTCAAAAAGTCATGTTCCCTTTAAAATCACTAGGTGTGGTTGTTGAGATGGCCTTAATAGTGCAACACCCAGCGTCTCACCTCAGCAGGTCCTAAAGGGAATGTGCAAAAGGACGTAATTTTGACATGGACAGATTATGACATAAGGGGCCCAGTGGTAGGACATGGACACTTTTGGTTTGGTTTAAGCTGTTCCCACAGGTTTCCACATACTTTCAAATCCCTCTGTAATTATGCATTTGTCCATCAGCCAATTCACAGACACCTCAGACCTTTGGCCTGTATTCTTCTGCTTGGTACACCTGTTCATGCATGAATTCATCAAAAACACTCCATGAATAGTTCCCTTATTAAACTTTGTGACATGTTCAAAGAAACTAAATTCAGTTTTGGGCAAACATGAAGAAGGTCTATTATAAAACCGGCCTTCTTCTAATCTTAGAACCCTGACTGCAATTATTAACCCATAAAGACCCAGTGCTATTTTTATGGCAGAAAATGATTTTTCTCTACATTTAACCTATACTTAAGTGGTTTATCATCATTTATTATAATATCATTCTCTATATTTTGCATTTTTCCTGTGAAAATCAGGTATTTTCCTATATTTAATTTACAGATCATGTGGATGTTCATAAAAAGGTCAGATTAAAGTTGATGGTTATTATATTAGAAACAGTGAAAACTGAAGAAAAAGTAACTTTTTCGGCAAATATATCATTAACTGAAAGTAAAAACAAGTGTCTCCAACCACTGTCATTTATTAAACTCCATGGGTTTTACTGGTGAATAAATGTTGTAGAAGATGACGGTGTTTCCATGGTAACTACAGAACCTCTGAACGTCCAAATGGGTCATATCTGATGACCATGAAAAGACGACAAACTATATTCTACACCAATTATTTACATGTATTGATAGGATTAGTGGAGCAACAGATATTAAACATTTTACATCACTAGATGAATATAATTTCCAGTGGCAGTTTGGGTCTTTATGGGTTAAATTTACTGTCAGGGGGAGAGCTGTTAACTTTCTTTCAAAATGTAATGGGAGCACCATCACACCCATAGTCTCCAATCACTGCTGACCATTCTATTAATTTTAGATGTTTACTCTACCAGACTGTATTTCTCTAATTAAATAACATGTTTTGTGTTTGTAAGTTTGAGAAGCTTTAAGGTAAGAGCTTTGTTGGATTAACAGTGACAGCATTGTTAAGCTGTGGTGAATTTTTTTGTAACTTTCTGACACAGCAAACAACACATTTTACAGTAGGATGTTTGGATGTATGAATATAAACAGGTTGTTTTTTTTGTTTTTTTTTTTACTTTTTCATGTGTAGGCTGTAAACACCTTTGAGAAGACTTGCCTGAAATTATGTGCTGCTTATGCCCAATTTACTCAATATATGCTATTAAAGCTACAAAAACAAAAAGATGCAAGAAAAAGATGTGTGGGGGAGGGGCCAGCAGCTAACAGGGGTCCGTGCACATGGTGACGCTACATGTCGTGGCCTAGTTTATCTGAATCATACCAAGGACATCTAAACATGTGAAGCGCTCTTGTAGGGGTACTTAGCCAAAACCTATCAAACAAACATGTTCACTGACAAACAATTTGGTTTGTAATACAAAATATGATACAAAATATGGGAGATATGAAAGATATGAGATCGCTCATACATGATACATCAGAGACAAATACAGCAAACAAATATAAAAAAGACAAAAAAAAACAAACATATCCTTTGGCAGTCTTTCCACAGTGTTTGTGCTGATCACAAATTATTCTAAGTAATAAAATCAGATGGCATACAATGTTAATGTGATTTCTGCTTATATTTAATTCACAGTGTGTTATCTGGATTATCCTGTTACTATCCAACTGTATTTGTTCTATGCATGTGTCAAAATACTACCTCCTATCAATTCATTTAGGGCAGGGGATTAAAAGACAATGGATGCAAATGGATTATGTTTGATTTTAGTGTTTATAATAAAAAACATTCATTTGATTCCGTCATTTTTCTTTTTTTTTTTTTTTTTTTTTTTTTAAATCTTAGATATTTGGATTGTTTCCCCAAAAAATCAAAAGTCATATCAGCTAACACAGGGGTTCCCAAAGTGGAGGTTGCGAGATGATTTTCAGAATCATCTTGATGTGATCCCTAAGGTGGTTACGAATGATTTAAGGGCAGTATCGTTGCACCTTTACTTTGAGGAAAAGATACTGATGTTGTGAGTTTCAAGGTGCATAGGAAGTACTTTTAATTTAAAGGGCAATAGTGTCATTAATACAGCACAAAAAACAGATTAACAGCGACACAGATAAGACGGTGTTGGACCTACAGGTTTGACTAATGGTGTCACATTAATAAAAAATAAAAAAATAAACATAAAAAGGCCAATAAACGTTGTAAAACAGACACATTAACCTAAACTCCCCCTTAAACCCCTGCACATAAAACCGAGCACAATGAGTAAAATGTCAACTACCCACAATGCAATGCGGCAAATATGCCACAGTATCATTGCGTGACTGCTGTGCGCATGTTTTTTTAATGTTTCAGTCACTTTGGGGATAGTGGGGGTCGCCAGTCTCTGGCACTGTTATTTTGGGGGTTGTGAGTTTAAAAGTTTGGGAACCCCTAAGCCAACACAACAGGGTCAAACCTTAGGTAGCAGGCTAAGCACAGTTCAGACATTATTAGACTTTTTAATGTTCTTCTTATTCTAGTACATGTATTCCTTTGCTGGTTACTTATACACTTGTTCAAGAGGCCACATAACAGTGCTCTAGGATACATGTTTTTACATTTTTGTTTAAATGTCTTGATAATTCTCCTCAATTCAAGTGGATTGTTTTAGCTCTTTTAAAAAGAGCTTTCCTCCTGACATTAATAAAATATTCTGATTCTGATATTATAAAGTATATGGACCATGATCTACATGCTCTCTGCTCTTGTAAATAATATGAAAGAATTTGGAACACTTTTTTTCCTTTAATACTAGTGGCTACTACTGGTGAAGTAATATATGAACACATGCAAAGAACAAAATGCCTATTTATTTGATAGTTATGTTTTGTATTTCCAAACCAAACTGATCCAAACACTTTTTACTGATCATGTAAAAACATATTTTGTTTGTTTGTTAAGATTTGGCAGGACATTAGCTCTATGCACTCATTACCAACTAGTTCAAAATTTAATTTCTTTGTGCCGCTATAAAATATAGACACAATATGCCTTATTTTTAAGCAAATGCTGGTTTAAGTGTTGATTACTTTGCTTAATTTTACAAATAAAGCAGAACCAAACCTTATGTCTGGAGCAGTAGTCGCCACAAAAATGTTCTTATTAAGTGTCATTTACAGAATATAAATTCATTACCTGATCTTTGCTTTCCATGAATAGTATAAAAATGTAGTGCTGGCTCATTCAGCAAATGCTCGTTTAATGACTGAGACCAAGAACCATTTCCAGGTTCAATGGTTTCATGAGTTTCATGAGTGTAGATACTATCGTTACCTGAAAGAGCTACAACATGTGCCCTGTTGGTTTATAGTCCAAATACCAGAAACAGAACTAGCAGCTAAAGAACTTGTAATTTACCCTGATCTATCCCATAACAATGACGCCTGTAAGTGAGTGGGATATATTAGTCAGAGAACATCTGACTATTAAAGTTGTAGTGACGATAGCAGCAAAATGGGCCAGGCTGAGGACTAGAGCGATGTTGACAGAGGCCAAAATGTAATGGGTCAGTGCATCTCCATATCCTCCTGAGACCTAGTAATGCATTTTGTCCTATGTAGGGGACAAGAACTTTACAGCTTTACTTTAAAAAAGGCCATTAGTTAATGTAAAAAAAGCCAAAACCTTTACTTTCCTTGGTCTCAGTAGGTTATTGTTAGCCTCATAGCATAACTGTCTAAGTCATACACTATGTGGACAGAAGTACTGGGACACGTTGAATTCAGGTGTTTCTTTTCTAACAGGGGTCTGGGATACAAAACAATAATGACAAATATAATAGTATAGTTTTATATTGTGATAAATATTATATTGATTATTAATATTGCTGTTTATATGTCAAATCAGCATGAACAGGAGATCTTACAGCTGTAGATATGATGTGTCACAATATTTTTGTCCATATAATTAATAAACATCAATATGTCCTTAAAGTGTAATGGTAGATTTTTCTTTCTAAGTGAGTTGTGAAGAAAGTAGATGGTTTGTTTATTATTTACAATAAGAGTATGAAAAGTATTTTAGACATTTAAAGTTACAACATTTAAAATCATAGTCATGTTGAGAGAAATTGCTGTACTTTCCAGACTATTGGTCGCACCTGACTATAAGCCGCACCCACCCCGTCTCCAACATCACACCATCAATTCATTGATGCCAAGCTTGTGTACAGCAGCTCTATTTCCTTCTTCGAAAGCTGGATTGATCATTATCTCGGAAAACATAAATTAGCCGCATTATTTTTGAGCTGCAGGTTCACAGGGTGTGGAAAAAAGTAGCAGCTTATACACCGGAAGTTATGTTAAGTAAAAACCATCTCTGAAGCATTTTGGAGGCAAAGATAACAATTGAAACTAAACTAACCAATGAAATGCAATGTCCACATACTTTTGTCCATATAGTGTATGAGTTTATACTATAAGGCTGCTGACAGACAACTGTTAATAGGCTGACTAAGGCGGGATCTCAGCCCATTTAAGTATCTGTAGGATGTATGGGACAAATGAGTCCGATCCATGGACGTCCCACCTACAGAACTCTGAGGATCTGCTGTGAACATCTCAGTGCAGATACCACAATACAAGTTCTCAGGTCAGAGCTGGATTGCTGCCTAATACATCCCACCCACTGACAGGTACATGATTGCCACTTGTCAGGTATCAGAATGTTATGGCACATAAATCGATTCATTCATTTGACCTGCTCCTAACGCTGGTAATACTTATCATAGACTTGGACTGTATTCAGGTCTGTGGTGTCAGTCTGCTGCTGGTATGTTAAGTTCAGTTCAGTATTAAAATACCGGGTGTCCATAAAGTCTCTACAAATTAACACCTTTATCACAAAAGCAAATGAAGAGAAAAATCTGTGGAAATAATTACAAAAGAAAAAGTGGATATTGAAGTTTCTTTTGCCTTGATGATTTGTTTCCATGTTGGCTGTATCGCAGCCTCATGAATGGTGTCAATGACATCAGTGATCTTTTACTTCAGGTCATTGATGTCCTGTATCTTTGATCGATACACGATATCTTTTACATAACCCCACAGAGAGAAATCCAGGGCAGTGATATCTGGAACGAGGTGTCCAGGGAATTGAACCATCCCTTCCAATCCACAGGTCAACATGCAGTCCCCAATGTGGTGGTGCACCATCTACCTGGACAATGATGGTTGGTTGAAGGTCATCCAGTTGTGGTGACACATATTCAATCGAAAGGTCAAAGTTCAACATTTACAATAACTGATCTGTCGTTGATGAAAAATGGATCAATGATTCGATTGCACATGATCCACAATTTGATTAAAAATAGGACCAATGGCCCTGTAGCTTACCGGCCAAATTAAAAGCTTTGGGAAATGTATCCAGATGCCATTTATTATCGCCCAGTTGTGTGTATTTATTCTATTACAGAAATAGCCCATGTTTTGGTCATATTCCAATCATATCTGTAAAAAATTCAAATTCCAACTTGATATCATTGATACTTACTGATTCAATCCACTTCCTATTTCTTATAATGGGAACATTTTTCAAAGTCGCACTGAATCCAGAATCAGATCTGGATCAAAATAATTTCAGTACCTTGTGTTGACATCATCATACAGAAGCTGTATACCAAGTTTGAAGTCAATCAGAACTGTAGTTTCAGAGAAGAAGACAATTGAATTTTTTTCCCCATAAGAGCCCATATTAAATTTTCGGTAAGTTCCCAGATCCAGAAGAAGATCCTGATCAGCATGTGGCCATTATGTTTTGGTCATCTCCTCATCAGGGCTGGACTGTAGAAATTTACACTGGATATCATTTATATTTATTGAGTTATTGCATTGATCCACTTCCTATCTCTTATAATGGGGACATTTTTCAAAGTCACACCAAATCCAGAATCAGATCCGGATCCAAATAATTTCACTAACTTTTGTTGACATCATCATAAAGAAGCTGTATACCAAGTTTGAAGTCAATCGGAATTGTAGTTTCGGAGAAGAAGACGATTGAAATTTTGTAATGGATGACGGACGACAGATGACAACGACAGACGAGTACATAGAACAAACCTGATGATCAATTGCTTTTGTAATATATTTTTTAAATTGTAAAGAGACTTTACGGACACCCTGTAAGTGGATTCAACAGTGTTTATGAGGTTATAATGCATGATTATATCTTTAATTATTTGTGTGGAGTTTGTTGTAGGCTCAGTTATACCAGTGATCTTAGTCAGCAGTAAGAATCTCCACCAGTTAAAGTGACTGGTTTTGTCAGTGATAATTATGTCTGTGTGAAATGTGTTATCACATGTACGGAACGCTGCATCGAGCAATAAGCACCTGCTGTCTGTTAGCACCCGAGGCAGACTTTAGGTTGTGTCTAACAACAGTGGGTATTATGGGATTTGAGCCAGTGGTCTTTGTGTTGTCAATTCCAGAAAGTACAGGATTCAGTAAAATGACTTCAAATACCAAAATATTCTTTTTTAAGAAAAATGGGCGGGGCAGATTGAGCACTGAGGCAGGATTGTGGTTATGTCCAACTGCAACACCAAACCTCATCATCACCTGGACACATAGCAGTTACTACAAATACGACCAAAGAGCCACAGTCTCACACAACCTTTTAGAAGGAGTTCAGAGGAGGGGGGGTGGAAGGTGAAGCTGAGGTCGGATCGGAGTCGGTCATTGTTCAGGTACTCAGTCCTCCACGTAGGATCCAGGAGAGTGCTGGAGTGATGGCTGCTGGGCTTTATTCAGTATGCAGAGCCAGTGTTCAGCTCCTGGTTCCTGAACTCACACCTCCACTGATGTGATCTGGTTCATCTGGGCCCTCATGGACTGAATACTGTTGAGGATCTTCTTCTGGTGACCAGCCAGTGTCACTCCAACTCTGAGTATGTCCCTAAGGAAAAAAGATTTGTCAGTCCCACTTTCTTTACAAGACTTTATATTATATTATTATTAAACAAAATTACACCTAAAATGCATGTTACTCCAGTAGTTTTATTTTTGTTTGTTTTTTAATGAGCTTTTAAACAGATTTTAGACATTTGAAACAGATTTTTAACTTTATACACACATCACTTTTTTATATTTATATTTGAGATTTTATATTTGACAACTGTATTTATATTCTATTGTCTTGTTGATCGTCATGCAACAAAATTTCATTCTAGTCCACTGGGTCTTTTGCAAGTGTCCTGGAATGACAATAAAGTTATCTATCTATCAGTAAATGTGAAAAAGTACAAACTCCGAAATATCAATTTTCTCAATTCCTCTTTTACTGAGTCTCCCTTTACCATCTGTTTTATCATCTTTACTTCCTTAAATCACGTTTTTATTTTTTACACATTTACATTTACACTTCTTAACATGTCTTTTACACAAAAGTCTTTTACTAATCATTTAAAACCTCAAACCACTTCTCTTAAACTTCTACATAGGACAAAATATTAACCTTTAAATTGTTAGTCAATAAAAGAAATAGTGATGTATCATTTATTGTGATATTTATAGATATCAACTGATAGAGGAATTTTCATTACGATAATATTTTTGACTACATCATCCTGCTTTACATTTTACTCCAACAATTTAAATAGAAATAGCATTTAATTTTTGTTGTTGTTTTTTTATTTTAGTGGGCCAGAACATGACAGTGAAAAAGTAAAATTACATTATGAAACTGTTTTAAATCTACAAATACTAATATGAACAACCTGAACGACCTGGAATGTCTTAAGAAATGTAGGTGCAATATAAACAATATTATGCCTCAGTTTATCATTTACAACTTATAGATCACAGTGGATCTACAAATACACAAAACATTTATTAACAGGCAGAATATTGGTAAAATTACACCCACTTTTCTTAAGACATTCTCAGGTTGTTCATAGTTATTCAAGTTATTCACATTTTTTGTGAAAGGATAGTAACTAAATGCAAACATGTTCATGTAATTTAACTTTTTTATACTGAAAGAGAAAAATTTGGAGTTGTCATTTTTATAGATTATTACGCCCCCTCCTGAAGGGGAGGCAAGAGATATGGTTTTTGGTTCGGTTTGTTTGTTTGTTAACACTCTAGCAGCAAAACTATTGGTTGAATTCATACCAAATTGGGTTTATACATTGCCAGTGATCCAGAATAGATGCGATTACAATTTGGGAACAGTAGGTCAAAGTAAATTTTTTTTATGAATTTTTTAAATCTTTTTTCCCCCATTTACTTATAATGGTTGAAATGCGTCTATGCTGTCTATGTCTATGCTGACATCAGCACACACATAGACATGATGACATCAGCTGGATCGATGCCAAAATAAGCTACAATACATGCGAGGGACAAGGTTTGGTGTGCCTGGCACCACTTGTTATGTTAGTATTTTACTGGTCTAATGCACTTGATTTCATTTTGATCTGTATGTGGAACCTGAACTAAAATGTTTTTGACACCTTTGACTGTGGATATCTTCAGTGTACTTTTTGCATTTCACAGATTCATCCCACGGGCTGGATTAGACCCTTTGGCAGGCTAGTTTTAGAGTGTGGGCTGTATGTTTGACACCTGTGCTATATATTGTCTTCATTATGGATGAATTAAAAACATGTGACATACTCCATGGTCATTTGAGACACCACATCAAAGGTGTTGAAGCCTTCACTGGCGAAGTTCTCCTTGTACTGGCCCATCTTAATGGCATCCAGCCACTCATCCACTGTACTGAAAGAGGAGAAGTCTGGAGTGCTGCGGTCAAGTAGAGGTAGGTGAACACTGGAGGACAAAGCAGATAACAGAAAAACACATGTCAGAAATGGAATATATCAAGGTTAAGGTCAAGTTTATTTATATAACACATTTAAAACAACGCAAAGTGCCCAAAGGATATAAGTAAAAATACAATGATGAATGATGAATAATATGATATACATGATTATCCTCCACACTGAGTCGATTACATGACCATAAAAGTCCGATAACTGGGAGTAATCAGATTATTGTAATAATCAGATCAGATGCATTTACATGCACTTAAGAAATATGACAATAAAGAAACCCTGGTTTAGACGCTCCAGTCCATCATCGGATTTCTTACGGAGGTCAAAAGATAAGATGATAGACTCAAACTTCCTGTTGTCTACCACGTAACTTCTGTTCTCTATGATTTTAATTGTGTTAGGCATGCACAGACGTAAAAGAACTAAATAAATCAGATTAACCTGTATACATGCAGGAAGACATAGCAGTATTGGGGAGAAACCCAGGTGTGTTAATCTGATTTCTCATAATCAGATTACTGCTGTTATCTGATAAAACATATCAGATTATACTGTTTACATGGTCACTTGAATAATCTGAAAATTGGATAATGCTTCGTAGGCCTATTGGTGTGTAAATGAACAGGCTCAGTGTTGCTCAAGCTGAATCTCACCTCGATGACAGTGGTGTCATGGCCTTGAGGCTGTTGGGGTTACGGATCATCTTGTCCAAGGTGCTCACAATCTGGGTAAATTTGGGCCTGTTGTTGCGATCTTTCTGCCAGCAGTCGAGCATCAGTTGGTGCAGTGCACTGGGACAGTCCATAGGAGGTGGCAACCTGTAGTCCTGTTCTATGGCATTAATGACCTACGAGAGTGAAAATGAAACACACTTTTGGATTATATTGTTTCATCTAGGGCTGCTCGATTATAGAAAAAAAAAAAAATCACGATTATTTTAGCAATAATTGAAATCACGATTATTAAAAACGATTATTTGTTAACCTTAAAGTTATTTTTTTCTTGCAAAACAATGTAAAATATACTCTTTAAACATAAATAAAGCTTTTAACCACTAAAACAAAGTATTTTCACTTTTGTACGAAACAAAAAAATCTTTGAAATCAAATAAGTATACTGTAAATTCAAGTATGTTTCCTTTTGTAAACAAATACTGCACTGTAATTAAACTGCTATAGACTTGCCATAGAACTGTAGCAAAAAAAAAACAAAAAAAAAACACGTAAAATGCAAATTATAAATTCAAGTATGTTCAATGTAGTATGAAACATAGTAAATTCAGTGGCGTGCTGTGAGGTTTCAGTTCAGGCCTTCTGTATACATCAGCCATCTACAGGGTGTCCCATAACTCTACATACACAGGAGACATAATACATATGGTTCTAACATGTATTTCTTTATATTTCTTCTTTATAGTTCTTCAGCAGTGGAGGGCACGCATTGAAATGTGTTCCCGACAAAATGGCAGTCATATAGAGCATATTATATAACTAAAAATGGTTTATGTCAAGAAACGTTTATTTTTCCTATGTATGGAGACTTATGGGACACCCTGTAGAATACGCACGTTAGGGTTATACGGGTTAGGGTTAGGTTAATACGGGAGTTGCAGCATAAAGAGATTCGGAGACTGAAGACTGCATTGCGGACGAAGTTGTTTTTATGCGTTTTAGTTTTTCATAAGAAAAGAATATGATAAAGGTGGCGGTGGTTAAACTTTAGACGGTTAAAAAGGTTTTTTGTGTTACCGGTCGGTGCTGACACAACTACGAAACACTTTTTGCACGTGATGTGTTTTTGCTCTTCGTCTTCTTCATCAAACCCAAAGTGATTCCATACAATTGAACTGGACTTGCCTTTTTTGTTTACCAAGCACTTCTGCTGTGATTCTCCTGCCATTTTTCCAGACCGCTAGGTACAACTTTCCTCTTGGGGTGGACCTGCCGGCTAGCTGGCAGCTGTAGCTTAGAGGGGGCGGGGCAGAGCAGCTCATGGGAGCTTGCGTGCGCGTGAATTAAAACAACTCAAAATTAATAATCGTTTTTTCTCGATTATATAATTTTTGTAATCGTTGCGTGTAATAATCGAAATCGTAATTGAATTTCGATTAATTGCACAGCCCTAGTTTCATCCCTATATTAGTTTGTCCAGTAGAGGGCTGGATGTGGATGTGGATGTCTAGTCTGTGTATAAATTGAGGGAAATGTTCATTCTTTCATTCATTCATTTATTCATTTATTCATTCATTCATTCATTCATCTTCTGAACCCACCAGCCAACCTCAGCCACATTTCGGGTGAAGACGTGGTAAGGCCTGGACATGTTGCCAGCCCATCGCAGGACCGTCATTTAACTTAGTTCCATGGAGCTAATTTCTTATAAACACCCAAAATGTATTTTACAAATACCCTGCAATTCACAAATGAAACTGCCATAAATAGTGCGCTTACTGGAGACCTTTGAAAGAGAACTTTAACCAATATTTTCACGCTTTATTATCTGATACTAGTCGTTTTTCTCTATCTGCAAAATTGAGGGTGTTACGGTCAGAAATGGGGAATTTTGAAAATCGTGACCTTGAGTTTGACCTTTCAAGGTCATCGAAGGTCAACAACATTGGTACCAAATGAAAGACCATATCCGACTTCCTATAAGTTGATAATAAAAAGTTAGTCGATATCTGTGTTAGTTTTCAAGATAGAAGCCGTTTTCTGAATATGCAAATTAGGCGCTGGTCACTTTAGATGCCAATAACCCAAAATCTATATATACGTGCATAACAAATGAGGTAGCAAATGGATAGAGAATTGAATTTCCAATAATTTAGCATTAGTTTGAAATCACTACGACGAACAAAACAGAAGTTATTAAAGATTGACAAATTTTACATATGTTACCATAGCAACCGGAAGTCACGCAACCTAGAGTTGCAAAATTTGGCATTTGAGAAGGGACTTGCACAGAGATGTTGCATGTTAAATTTTGGTACGGTTGGATGAATATTAGCAATATTACAGCCATTTGAAATTTCAGAAGACTGAGTTTACTGACCCCCTGATATTTACCCCGGGGCGCTAACGAGGGTGTGACCCTTATGACGTCATGATGCATACCACTGGATGCAGAATGGAAACATTTCATAAAGACTTTTTTCTAAAGTGACCCCAAAATGAAATAACTGTTGTCCCCAATAAATTGGAGAATCTAATTTATTTACAGATGTTAAACTCTGAATGAGGTCAAATCAAACCTTTAAATAATAGGACGTTTCAACAGTTGAAAAGGTAAGTGTTTGGTGGATGATCTGTGATGTTACATTTAAAAACATTCATGGTTGTTATGTTTTCATGTCTTCAGTTAAACAGAACATGATAGTGCACAACAGCAGATACTGTTTCACCATAAATAACGTTGTAAAACCTTAAACAGGTACACTCACACTATACTCCGACAGACTAACTAAGGATCAAACATCTCAGTATTAAGGACAGAGAGGTTGTTTATACATACTAAACACATTATGTGGTTGAAATTTTGGCATTTCTTGGTCCATGTCTATACTGTGAAGGTGTGAAAAATGAAAAATCTAATACATCAAATAAATGCCCAATGTATCTCTCATAAACATTTCCTACAGAGACAAAAAAAAAGTCACATGATTTTGGTATGATCTGTCCACAGTGTTAGTGCCAACAGTTTTCTCATTAAAAATTCACCTGCCCTCCACAACAGCAGATAGGGTGAAGTCAGTTTAAAAATGGTGTTTTGGTGATTTCTATTAATATCACCTCTATATAAACAATAAAGTCCTTGTGAAACTTACTCTCAGGCATTATAAGGTCCAAACTATGCTAATCACACATTCTGACAAAACATAAAGGTCCACTATGCAACAGATAGAGGATAAGGAAGGATATATTAAAAAAAAAAAAAAGGAATATACCAGTCATATTTATGTTTTCATTATTATGCAATTGTCTGAAAATGACTGAATTGTTTTCTTGACCTTAGAATTATCAGTTTATACCTACAGAAGGAGCAAATCATGTGCATATTGCCCACCATGTTACAGCACCGTCTTTCTAAAAACACAGAACTGACTTCTCCTTTTCTAGTGGATGTGTTCTACTGCCACCTACAGTCTAAGCATGGATCACAGTTATCAGCCTTTACTAAAACACCAACGCCAAAAGACTCAATAAGCTGATCCACAAAGGCCAGTAACAATGCAGGGATGGAGCCGGACACTCTAATGGTGGTGTCAGAGAGGACAACGTTGTCCAAGATCAGGACAATACAGGACAATTCTGTTCTACTGTTTAATTCCTCATTATAACCACAATATTTTTAATAGCACAACAACATTTTTGCACTTATTACTTATTTATGTATATTTGTTTCATTATCATATTGATAATATATTGTGTAATATATACATATATAGATATATTCAGAGCTATATATGTATGTATATTTAGAGCTTTTATATATATATATATATGTGTGTGTGTGTGTATATATATATATATATATATATATATATTTATTTTTTTTTTTTTTTTTTTTTTTTTGGTCCTTTTTGTTATATTGATCATTTCTTTCCTGCTACTTTTTATTATACTTAAATGGAGCAACTTTAACACCCAATAATGTCCTCCTTGGTTGAATAAAGTATTCTGATTCTATCAAAAGAACAAAGCGGTAAATGTACGTTTGCTTTATTGATATGCTTTGTATATATAATTGAACTGTATTAGTGTAGTGATGATGTTTTGGAACGGTAAACTGCACTGTGTTTGTTGGTGAATCACCAGGCATTTGTATAACATGTTTTGTTTGTTAATCACTGTGGATACATGTAAGTACATGGGTTACAGTAAATTGTAAGATTCTTTGTAATATCAGGTAGACAAGCCTTTTAGAATTTACTATTGTCCATTCTTGTACTTATACTATAGTATATTACTGGAATGTCAGCCTAAAACAAAAGTAATACATAAATAAATTAGTAATTCTGTAAATTATGAACTAAAATAACTACACTGTACCAAATTCCACTTTCTCCATCATTACATTTAACACTTATTATTGACAGTTGAAGTCTTATTTAATGTTGCTGGTACTAAACCTCCTA
This sequence comes from Sphaeramia orbicularis, assembly GCF_902148855.1. NCBI lineage: Eukaryota > Metazoa > Chordata > Actinopteri > Kurtiformes > Apogonidae > Sphaeramia > Sphaeramia orbicularis. Next base: position 47,260,370 of record NC_043963.1, read on the forward strand.
CATAAGGAGACAGCCTGGAGATAACATTAAACAGATAATCACTACAGCATCACAGTCAGTGTGGGATGTGCCTGTTCTACCAGCGGTTACTCACATCCTGATTGCTCATGTCCCAGTAGGGTCTCTCTCCATAGGACATCACCTCCCACATGACTATGCCGTAGCTCCAGCAGTCACTAGAGGACGTGAACTTCCTGTACTGAATGGCTTCAGGTGCTGTCCATCGAATAGGAATCTTTCCTCCCTGGAAAAAAATGTGATGTTCAGCACTGGACAGATACCTAAGATGTACAAAACCTCAAACCAGGTTTTAGATAAGATAAGATAAGATAAGATAGAACTTCACTGATCCCTTGTGCAAGAAATTGAGGATTTTCAAGACAGTGGAAATTTACAGATGCTACAGACATGTTTCACTTTAATTTGAAACTTAAACCTGAGCGGTTTATGTTTCTTATTGAGTAGGAGACAGTCCACTATGATTCTAAATTAGGGGTCAGAACTCTTTAAAGAAGCCTCCATCTTGGGTGGAACCACATAAACTACTGAGTATTAACTTTACTCCAATGTATGAGGCACTAATAAGAATTGTCATATCTTTTTCTATGTGTTTTGTTATGTTGCAAAAGCCAATGTATACTGTAACATTAAATTAAACAAAACAAAAATAAAATTAAAATGTGCTCTAACTCACAAAAGCAGAGACTAAGGGTGTGTTATCAGCAAATTATGTTTTCATCTTATTACATCCTTCAAAGTGTTTTCATCTTGTTATTTCTTTTACATGGTTTTTGTCTTGTCAATCTTGTTAAATCTTTTTTAAATGTAAATGGTAGAAAACACAAATCAAAAAAGAAAAGTTGAGAAGTTGCACGCAGGAATAAAAGGAGAAAACACCAAATGAAGTGGCAGGATTATTCCAACACACTACATCCTATTACCCAGACTAAACAAAACTTTGGGTGTATTCCAAGACTCACCAAAGCACTGGTGTATGTGGGGTCTGAGGTATCGTCCTCTAAGAAACGTGACAGGCCGAAGTCAGACACTTTGCACACCAGGTTGCTGTTGACCAGGATGTTCCGGGCCGCCAGGTCTCGATGGACGTAGTTCATGTCACACAGATACTTCATACCCGCTGCAATGCCACGCAACATCCCCACCAGCTGGATGACTGTGAACTGCCCATCATTTTGCTTTAAGGAAAAAAACACCATATTAGTGTCTTACTGGATTACACAAATATACTATGAACAGTAGCCTTTCTCTAATTTGCTTGTGTTTTCATGTATTTTTGAATTTACAATTATGTAGGACTAATTTCCTACCAACACTTTACAAAATACAAGACATGACCAATAAACAAATATTGAAAATATCCATATATCCTGTAAGATATCATGGTTCAAAAACCTCTACACCACATGTTCCAGTCATTCCACTGTGTCTGTGGTGGCAGTTGTCTAAGAGAACCTGTGTAATTCACCCTCCAAACTGCAGGTGGTGCTTTCAATAACTTTCAGCACACTAGATCTGCATCTTGTGAACATTTGGTTAAGTTAAAGAAATAAAGCACATGAAACCAGAGGTGGCTGTGTTTATTCAGCTCAAAGGGCTAAAATACTGCTGTTAATACTGAAAATTATACTGACTATTTTACAGAAACAGTGGAAAGATCATAGTGATCAAATATGAATCCAAACCTTTTATATACAGAGGTTATTTAATTATTATCTTCTTTTAATCAGTCCACTTAGTGTTCATGTAGTTGATTTGTTTATTTGTTTAATAGGATCCCCATTAGCTCCCACTGTGGTGGTTGCTAGTCTTCCTGAGGTCCAGAATGAAAAGACTAAAATTCAAAAACACTACAATGCAAAAAACATACAATTACAGATTTAATTTGATACAGAAGCTTTACACAAGGAATATAAAAAGGGTCATACAATTCATTTGACTGTACATCTACAAAGCATTAAGTTAAAATGGGATTTTTTTGCTTTTTTAAAAGTGCATAAAGTTGCTAAGTCCTTCAGCTTTTTAGGCAATTTATTGTGGATTTAAAAAAGACAGACATATGAAAAAAAAATTTGTATTGGGACAATTGATAACTAAATTGGAGTTACAGGCAAGTTGAGTATTGTATGAGTGAATTTGTTGAGAGTACTTGAGCTTTTCATAAAATGAGCTTGGTTGACCCGTTAAAATAATCTTCTTTATAAATATTATTAAGTTATACTGCATTTTAACATCAATTAAAGGCCATAATAAAGTGCGGTGCATATCAATGACACTGGTAGTATAGGGACATCTCAGAACAAGGCGAGCAGTGATAGTGATTAGTTCAAAACAATGCTCTCACACTTTTCTTCTTAAGAAAACTGTAACCCTAACCTTAAGAAAGAAACTGATAAGAATAACTTAATAAAATACTGTATATATATGAGTGGTAGTATTGCCAAAATCTGAATGATACCCATCCCTATGCACATGATGGGTATATTGTTTGAATTTTCACTACAACCAGCTGCAGATACAGACTCACGCTTAAAGGTACATAACACCATTATGATTAATAAAACTGAGATTTGCTGAGGCTTGACAGATGAAAAATTTGGCTGTAAGAATCATCATCATGCATCAAAATCTCATTTTGATGTAAATCTGAATGACAAATAAAGTCTGAGTTAGTTTGACCCAGACAGTTTCCACTGTACATCAGTGTTAGGTATAGAGCTGAACATTTGACAAATAAACTTATCAAGCTATGAAACTATAAAGTTAACACAGTTCACACACGTTCACAGCAATTTTGTCAAATCTATAATCTGTTTTTATTTATCTTATTTAACCAGAGATGAACAGACTATCTGTGTGTGGAGTGGTGAACTATTGACATCTGTTTGAATGAATTTAAAAAACCCACCAAAAAAACACAGTGAAAATGTAGAGGCTCATTCTGACTTCCTACCTGTAATGTATGAATGTGATGTTACATTTTAAGGTACTTTCACGATGAGCCTGTTTACATTCACACCAATACTCTGATCATTATTCCATTTCTGGAGTGATCAGATTATTCAAGTGACCACGTAAACAGGATAATCTGATATGTTTCACCAGATAACAGCAGTAATCTGATTATGAGAAATCAGATTAATACACCTGGATTTCTGTCTCCCCAGCACTCCGATGTCTTCACGCATGTATAGAGGTTAATCTGATTTATTTCACTTTTTTACATAGGCGAATGTGTAAAAAAAATCTATATAAATGGAAGTTACGCAGCAACAACATGAGCCTAAGGAAAAAGGCAAACAAACAGTGAAAGGAAATGAAGGATAGCAGCAACATGTGACCTATTTTGTAGTCTTATTAGCTCCCACATTAGGACAGCTAACACTGAACCGCAGGAGTTGCTATGGTCAACAAGACAAGACCGGATGTTTTGAAAATGACAGAAAGTGTACGCCTTACGTCATAACGTACGCACGTACTCCAAAAGAAATCAAATAATGAACTGAAACATGTAAACCAGGGTTTTTCGATTATCGCATTTCTGAAGTGCAAGTAAATGCGTCACATCTGATTATGGCAATTATTGGATTACTCCCACTTATCGGATTTTTATGGTCATGTAAACAGGCTCATTGTCTTCACATTAGAGCCAAAGTCCTTCCCTTTTGCAATGGACAGATTGCAAATTGCATGCTCTGTATGATACCGTGTTCTTAATATGTCATGATGTGTCAGTATCATGTGTTTACCCTGAGAAATGAGTCGAGGGATCCGTTCTCCATGAACTCAGTGATTATCATCACAGGGGTGCTCTTGGTCACCACTCCCTCCAGATGGATGATGTTGGGGTGGTCAAACTGGCCCATGATGGATGCCTCACTCAGGAAGTCCCGCCTCTGGCGCTCAGTGTAACCTGCCTTCAGCGTCTTTATAGCCACTAGGATCTCTCTCTTCCCAGGCTGCCGAAGGTTTCCACTGCACACCTCCCCAAACTCTCCTAACACAACAGGATGGGTCATTAACATAAAACACACTAACAATAACATTCCTTAATAATTTATTTGGATCTGTTGTCATTACTTTACTCAGTAACTTCTTTTCAGTTTCTGTGTATGATTTTTTTTCTCAAATGCTTTTATGGTGAGGTCTTTATCTTCTAATTAGGAACAACTGGCACATGAAGTCAGTTTATGAAGATATGGATTCATCTTTTTTGAAGTGTACCTGTTTTGGTCATGCTTACGACATTAATTGTGCGTTGTGTTTGCATGAGAGGCGCAAATTCAATAAAAAAATTACTATAAATGCATCACACTGGACCTTTTCATTATGGGAATTACGGGCGGGGCCACAACCAACCTATGGGAGCAGCCATTACCGGCCGGAAGTAGCACACCATCATTGATTCTGGGTGATGGAGTGTGAGTAAACAAGCAGCAGTCAGTGAGTGAGATTGCGTGGAGAGTACATGTTTGCGCTTGTTGTTTGTGCAGTTGCAAACTTAGCACTCCACCATTGTCCTAGAGACATGACCCAGCACTGGTCGATAATGGGTCATCTTAGACTGGTGTCTGCTGAACAGGGTCAGTGACCAGTCCATTGACGGAGCAGTGACTCACATGTACTTGACAATGGGTAAGATCCCAGACAGAACCACTAGTATTACAGGTGATCGTTAGAGATAGTTAGCAATGAAAGTTCATTATGTGCACCCTTTAAGGGAGCAGGTGTGAACAATTCATTCTGATGAAAACCTTTCAAAAGACCTTTCATCAAAAAAAAAAAAAAAAAGAAAAAAAGAAAGAAAAAAAATTAATTAATCCATTGCTATTCATGATGGAGTCTTTAAAAATCAGGTGACATTTGCATTTGTTATTGACTTCATTTCCTCTTTGGAGTGTCCCATACCTGCACCAATCACTTGTTCAATCTTTACACAGGCAATGTCTATCTCCTTGGCAAACTCTCGGACTGCTTCGTTAGGATCTTCATACGTGAAAGGGTCAATGTAGATCTTCATTCCTGGTGACACTTCAACAAAGAGATAGAAATGACAGCACAAACAGCTGAACACACACAAAAACCTAAATCCAGTAATTTCAAAGGGATTTGCTAACTTCAGGTAGAAACAGGAAAAGCATTTAGTCTTTTTACAAAATGCTACTACTTTGTGGGATGTAAAATGTCTTACTTACTATGACCACTGGTGTAGTGTTGGAGTTTGTCTGTGTACTCCGATTCTGGTCTATCTGAAGACCTCCTGCTGAAGATAAGTATGTGAGTCAAGCAATGGAGGCTCTGAGGGACTGTTTAGAAAGCAATGACTGGACTGTATTAGGCAGAGTGGACATTGACAGAATAGCTGATTATATATTACTGATAACATCAAATTCTGCAGCAGTACTATGATATTGAGTGGCGTACCATGGGGTTTCATTTAGGGTTATTGAAGTAAGCGATAGTAAACCACATACACAAATCTTTCATGTCCCTGGTACAGCCAAAGCAGCCATATACAAATAATTATAGTTTTAGATGTGAACTACAATGTGCACGACACAATGTTCCTTAATTAAAATGTAAACACGTGCTCCACAGAGGCTGAAGACACTGGAAGAGTTAGGATCAGACACTATATAAAGTTCTGTCATGCATCTGCAAGGCTTCAGAACCAGGACATCACTTATACTTTTATAGTGAAAGTTTGTCAAGTTTAACTCAGCTTTGAGTCTGCTCAGGTCAGACTGAATTTTTCAAATTGCTCAGGGTCCAGCAATCCAATAAACCTCAGTCTTTTGTGATCTTGAAACTTGTTCCTAATTTGTATGAGAATGTAGTTGATCACAGCTGTGTCAAGTTCTCAGTAGTTTGTGTTATGTTATAGCCTAGCAAAGTGTTGGTGTCAATTTGGAACCACTTTTCCAAGCCAAGCACCACGTCTCTGATGGTCTCATCTTCTCTGAGAATAAGAAATAGGCAAGGCAGATTTATTTGTATAGCACAATTCATACACAGGGCAATTCACAGTGCTTTACAAAAATGGAAAAGAGAGAGATTAAAAACACACAATTATAATTAAAACAATCAATAAAACATAAATAATAATCAATTAAAACAAAGTAAAAGGTCAGAGTGCAGACAGAACCCTTTCAGTCGTTCTATGCACAGATGAACAGCTGTTTTCAGCCTGGACTTTAACATTGTCACAGTAGAGGCCTGCCTCACGTCATCAGGAAGACTGTTCCAGAGTTTAGCTGCATAGAACTGAAACGCAGCTTCACCGTGTTTAGTCCTGACTCTGGGCACCAGCAGAAGACCAGTCCCTGAGGTTCTCAGGGTCCAAGATGGTTCATATGGGACCCATATGCCACAGATGTACTTTGGTGCTAGACCATGGAGAGACTTATAAATGAGCAGAGCTGTTTTAAAGTCTATTCTCTGAGCCACAGGAAGCCAGTGCACAGATCTGAGCACAGGACTGATATGGTCGTACTTCTTGGTTCTAGTCAGGACTCGAGCAGCAGCATTCTGGATGGACTGCAGCTGTCTTACAGCTCGTTTAGAGAGTCCAGTGAGAAGGCCGTTACAGTAGTCTAACCTGCTAGAGACAAATGCAGGGATAAGACTCTCTAAGTCTGGTTTAGACCGTAAACCTTTGATTCTGGCAATGTTTTTGAGATGGTAAAAGACTGATGATGTTATTGATTTAATGTGGCTGTTAAAGCTTGGGTCTGAGTCCATTATTACCCCTAGATTTCTAACTTGGTTTTTAGCTTTTAGAGTAACAGATTCCAGATGGCTGATGACACTTTCTCTGGGTTTTTGTGGGCCAAAGACAATGACTTCAGTCTTGTCTGAATTTAGCTGGAGAAAGTTGTTTTGCATCCACACAGTGATCTTTTGGAGGCAGTCACAGAGTGACTTAAATGGCTCTTAAATGGGCCAGCAACAGTTTTGGTGGAAAAAGAGTAAAGGCTCCTTCAATGTGTGATATTTCAGTGGCTTTAAAATTTTATTCCCAGCCACTGTGCACCATGGAGCTTATAAACTTTGGCAGGTTAGCACGTGTATATAGGCTGTACCATGACAGATAATTACTGAACCTCAAAGACCAATGCGAGTCCAAATTCAAGAATTAATGCTATAATGTAGTGCATAACTATGTCTGACACAGGTTTGCTCTCTGTCCCCAGAGTCAGAACCAAGCAGGGAGAAGACACTTTTAGTTTTTGTGCTCCACACATCTGGAACAAACTACCAGAAAACTTCAGATCTGCTGAAACTCTCAGTTCCTTTAAACCAAGGTTAAAGCCTCATTTGTTTACAGCTGCCTTTGATTAGAGTAGTTTTTTCAGTTCTAATACTTGCACTGACACTCACAATTTTAACTGGATTGATTTAACATTAAATTCTTAATTTTAATCAAGACTGCTTTTAGCTGTTGTTTTAACTGTCTCTCAATCCTGTTTTAATTTCCTTCTTTATTTTTATCTTTTCTGCACTCTCCTCTTGTTTTATTCTCCATGATTTTAATGTAATTTTATGCCTTTGTAAAGCACTTTGAATTGCCTTGTGTATGAATGGTGCTATATAAATAAATTTGCATTGCCTATCTGTTCTGCTGTAACTGTTAATAATGAAACTAAGGTAAATAACCACATTTAAACAAGTTTTTTCTATGTGTATCAGGGTGCTTGCTCTTTATCCAAATAGAAAATCCAGACTTTTTCCAGACTTTTTCAAAACTGCTATTTTTTTCCCCAAGACCTTGACTTTATATACAGTACTTTTATACTTGCATGCCTACTTTTTTGGTTGAGATTGTGCCTGTTGCGTGTAGTGGAAAAGTTCATTTGAATAAATGTATGAATGAATGAATGAATGAATGTATAATTTGCTGTAAATTATGTTTTAGTGATAGAAACCTTTTCAAAACATATGAAAATCACAAAAGTGCATGGATATCACACAAACAAATTTCACTAGAATCATTCCAGTATCGACCGGTTAGTGAAATCATATCAACTTTTTTATGTTTTCCTCATGTTACAGGATCATGTACCTTTGAACATACTCTAAAATTCAACTATGAGAGAAACTTTTTTAAGACTTTAACACAAAATTCCAGACTTTTCAAGGTCCAGAAAACGTTTCAAAATTTCATACTTTTTAAGACTTTTAAGACTTGCACAAGCAGATAGTGTATGGAAAAATATCCAAAGTCAGGGGATAGGAGGGAATTGTGAGTTAAGTCATGAGTGGGGGACAAAAGTACAACTTTTGCAAAGACAGTTTGAGGTCAGTATTTTTAGCTGCATAAATATACATGTCACACTGATCAATGTGTCATTTTATGCAGACCTTTTGGTTGTTAAGTAAATATTGTACCAGCAGTCACACTGTCAGATGGACAATATCAAAATTTTGTCAGAAGTCGTCTTTGGTCACAAGACTACGACAACTGCTGTCTTTGAACTTCCCTCACTGTGTGACGTTGTATCAGTGTTTTTATGACCAAATATGGCCTATATTTTCACATCTTCTCCAAAATAACAATGTATATAGTGCATACCAAGCATAAGGGAGATCTTTGGGAATTCAGTTCCTAATTTTAAGTTCTGTTTAATGGCAAGGCAATAAAATGAAAATATTGAAAAGTATACACGTAAACTGAGGTAAGTGAGACAAGTTTTCACAGTTTCAGTAGTTTGACACCAGTGCCAATACTTTGAGATAAAATGCTGCCCCCCTTTTAATGAGACTTTACACTGATGAACCTATAAAAACTATAAAGGACATGTTGTAAGATCTTTTGAGCTTCCTACACTTTCATGACTCATTGTTTCAGTTCATGGCTTATTATTGTGCTGTATGGATGTCTGAATGATATTTAGTCATCAGTTGTTTTTTTTTTACTTTACAGGAGAAACATGTGATCCGTCTATCCCTCTGGATATAACACAACTCACCTGCGACAAACAATGATGAAGACAGTAATGGCAATGATGAAGACTACTCCAGCTGCAGCTGAGCCGATGATGAGGGGGAGATTCTCCTGGATATTAGAGTTGTATTCCTCTACATGGAAAAACACAGAGCGATGGATTATTTTCGCAAAGTACATTTGTAGAGGGGTTACTATTTGAAAGGTAACTTCCACACATTAATTAGGCAGTGAAACATGATCATACCTTCAGTCATAGTTTGAAAATACATTTTGCCACTAAAGCGTCCAAATCCAGCAACAGTACGAGCGCGGACCTGAAAGACGTAGATGGTCCCAGGCTTCAGGCCTCGTATGACTGCAGTGTTGGTCTGACTCCTTATTAGAGATGAATTCCACTCTGCCTGGTTCTGGAAATAAGCCATCAGTAAATTAGGGGAAAGACTGTCTGTCTGACACTCGTTAGTGTAACACTTAACCCTTTAACCCCTGACGTGTCTGTGGTGAGTGTTCTGAATGTATGATTTATTTTTAATATTCATAAAAATTCAACTGTTTCCTCAATAAGAAAAATGTCATAACGTGGTGATAGAATAGACCTTGTGCTTTGAATAGACATCTGAGCATGCTCAGTGCACCCCCCACTGCCTTTGTAATGGGAGAAAAACACAGAGCAGTGAGTGAAACCGACTTGCTATGAAAAACAGACAGTTTGGGTTTTTTGTTTTTTTTTTTAAACACAGTTTTCCTTGTGTTCTTTTGTTTTCACTGTTGTTTGCAGCGCTGTGGTGATTATCTTTTTTTTTTTTTTTACTGTGTTTTTACCGAGTTTTGACTGTGTAACTGCTTTTTGGAGTTCAACCAGGTGCCAAGAAGCTGCTTGACTGATTTAGAAAAAACATAGCCCCAAAACATAAACTACTAGACCAAACTTCAAATCCTTGTTGTTCAGTGTTCAGTGTGTTCCAGTTCACAGTTCATGTTCAAAATCTCTAAGTGATGCACATACTGAGTGCCTTATTTAGTAAAAACGTGCAAAACTTCAATTCCTCTTTTTGTCTTTTTCTATTATTCCAACCCTGTTTTCAGCCTAAAACACACAGTAAAACAAAACCACTGAAGAAAAGAAACACAAACACATACTCACAGCAGCTTTTTTGACACTGTAACAGAGGCAAACTCACAGCAGAACGTTTACCAGAAATAATGTCTCAGGGGTTAAAGGGTTAACTTACTTTTGGTGTAGCATGTATTCATTTCATTTTAATTTTTTTTTTAATTTTTTTTTTTTTTTACAGATCAGTAGTTTGGATTCTAGACATGTTCTTAATGATTACAGCTGGTAAAGCATACACTGATGTACCTTCTCATAATACTGAAGTTCATAGTCCAGGATAACTCCGTTGGGCTGGTCAGGCTGGGACCAGGACAATGTGATGCTGGTCGGAGTTCTGCTGACCTGATGGATGATGGACACAGCTGACGGTGCTATAAAGACACAATAGAAGGTACACGTTGGGATAAGAATACCAAGAGACAAAAAACAGAAATTAACACTTTGAAAGGTAAACAAAATCGTATCTACTTATTTACTCTTTGTTAGTACAGGTTTGAGCAAGCATGAGGATATCTGTGGAAAGTCCACCATGAGTCCTCTATGTAGAATTCAGTAAATTGTAGCTGAAGCTAATGTCAATGAGTGGCTCCCAGCACCTTTCAGACACTGACTTCATGTAACACAAGTTCACACAAATCTTCTATAACGTACCTTCTCCACTGCTTTGTTACCATGTTGTCTGTTTTGTCTAATTGTCTTTGAATATATTTCTACACAGTAGGTAAGAGGCTAATGGCTACAAATATAAAATAATATAAAATAATTAAAGAATTGTCCTATTTCTCCTATATAAATCTCTTGTTACTTGTCAACACAGTAACTTTGTATTCAGTATTTATAAGGACTGTTGCACAAATCATATAGTTTGATAAACAATCTAATTTCATGCTGTAAATAATAATTAATATTACTTGTAATATTAACATCAAGCCATTATCCTGTGTACCTGTGGAACTGTGTTTACAATTTACATAACATTTGTGTACAGTTGAAGTTCATTTGCGGTCGTTTGGATAAAAACATCAGGTTATGAGTTTGTCACTTTAAAGAAGCCACAAGGCACTACTAAATGACACATACAGTTATGCTGAAGAAATCTGAACCAGAAAAGCTGAACCAGACAGCTAAAGGGACTTTAATGGACTAACAAACCTCGATGTTGAGGAGCTACAGCACGATGTCTTGTGATGGTGTGTTTAATAGTAGAAGAATAACTGTGACTAACATCTAAGACACACATCACAGACGCAACTAGAAGCACTTGGAGAGCGCCACTGATCTGCCTTGGCGGAGGTCTGTGCTCTCTTTTCTAGAAAAGCACTCGTAGAGCACAGACCTCCGCCAAGGCAGATCAGTGCCCCCCCGATCACCACCAAAATTTAATCATTTGTTCCTTGTGCCAGTATCAACGTTTCCTGAAATTTTCATCCAAATCTGTCCATAACTTTTTGAGTTATCTTGCACACGGACAGACCGACAGACAGACAGACAGACCAACGCTGACAAAAACATAACCTCCTTGGCGGAGGTAATAAATGCCTCTTTTAAGGAAACAACCTATGTCTGTCTTGTGAAAAAATTAGGGCTGTCAAAATTAACGCATTAATACTGATTAATCCATCATCATGATTAATCTGATTAAAAATTGTGATGTAATTAACGTATCTGCAGAGCAGAATGAGTGTGAACATCTCTGGCAACGCATTTGGGGCAGTTTGTCCAAGTCATGCCTGTGCAAACGGGCAGTTGATCCGATAAAGACAGGCAGCAGAACCAACCAATAATGGAAAACGCTAAACAGCACGTTGGTCCTCTGGATGGAAATAAGAGGACAACCCCCCCCCCAAGACGGAACAGATGTTTCAAGTTGTTTTGCTGAAACTGTTGAAGGTGTTTAATAAACATGTTAAGTGCATATGTATTCCCCTCTCTCTTGAGTCTGGCTGCTCACACAAAATGAAATGCAATTAATATAGATTAAAAATGAATGATATTTAATTGTAATTAATCGAAATTAATCCACAGGAACCCTGTGATTAATTTGATTACAAATTTTAATCATTTGACAGCACTAAAAAAATTATATTCCACCTGATGCTTTCATAGTATTACATTATGTTACATCATGCAGCAGACTGTTAGTCTGAGTCTCTGACTGTTCACTCTATTGAAATCAAAGTATGAGTATAAATTATAAATGTCATCAAAATTGAATGTAATCTATTATAGAGAATGTGTTACTGGTATGAAACGACCATTACAATTCACTTCTTCTCATCCAACTTATCCCACCTGTTCCACTTCCTAAAGACTGTAACATTACGGTTGTAACTTCTGCCTGTAGGGCTGAGGCTGTGTTCAAACCTGGCATTAACACACATCCAGAGTGGATACCCCAGACAAGGAGTGAATGTAGTCAAGATGGACTGAGATCTGATCACCATATTCTGTTAGCAGTGTGCACAGGTATGTGTCACGGGACTTCCTGTCACATCCTCTGATTTAGGGAAACCCAGTACAGCAACAGCATCATATTAACCCATAAAGACCCAAACAGCCACTATCGAGCCTCTGCACATGTCTACTAACCAGCCTGGTTCGTAGTGATGTTGACAGATGTGTACTGCGGTGAGTAGGGACTCTGGTCGGACACTCCGTTGACAGCTTGTATTTCAAAGGTGTACTGGGTATGAGCAAGGAGGTCACTGATGTGGACGTGGGTGTCAGTCAGTCCCAGCTGATGTGGGACAAACTGCACATTGTCTCCACAGCGAGTACAGCCGCCACGGCCGCTTCCACAGCTCTTACAAATGATGTTGTAGACGATATCTTCACGCCCGCCGCCCTCCTGTGGTGAGCTCCACTCCAGCTTCAGAGAAGTCTCGTTCACTATAGAGATAACGTTCTGTGGCGCTGACGGAACAGCTGCAAAAACAAAACAAGAAAAATGTGGTTTAAAGTCTGTTATTGACACAAATGTGAGACAAGAGTGTCACCCCTTTTATGTCAGATTTTCTGTTGATTGGAAGTTTGTCTCCAAGAGTATTATTTTTGACAACAACTTTTAATTTTGTTTTAGTCATAGTCTTTGGACAAAAATATTATTTAGTTTTAGTCATAATTTAGTCATCTAAACAATTTTAGTTTTACTCTAGTTTTAGTCAACTAAATATCATTAAAATTTAGCATGTGCACAGGTATGTGACATGGGACTGTCACATCCTCTGTCTAAGTGAAACTCAGCGCAGCAACAGCATAACATTAACCCATAAAGACCCAAACAGCCACTATCGACCAAAACCATCTACCGATGTAAACTGTTTTATATCTGTTGATCCACTATTTCTATCAATACATGTAAATAATTGGTGTAAAATACAGTTTGTCATCTTTTCATGGTCATCAGATATGACCCATTTGGACGTTCAGAGGCTCTGTAGTAACCGTGGAAACAGCGTCATCTTCTACAACATTGATTCACCAGTAAAACCCATGGAGTCTGATTCATGACAGTGGATGGAGACACTTGGTTTATGTTCGGTTAATGATATTTTTGCTGAAAAAGTCAGTTTTTCTTCAGTTTTCTCTGTCTGTGATATAATAACCCTCAACTTTAATCTGAACTTTTACGAACATCTACATGATCAGTCAATTAAACATAGGAAAATACCTGATTTTCACTGGAAAAAATGCAAAATAATAAGATAATATCAAATCAAATCAAATTTTATTCATATAGCGCCAAATCATAACAAAAGTTATCTCATGACGCTTTATATATCGAGTTGGTCGAAACCAGACTTTAAGCCAATTTATGACAATAGGTGGTGATAAATCAATTAAGAAAGCTTAAATATAGAGAAAAAATCATTTGGAAACTGACTTAAAAGTAGCACTGGGTCTGGGCGCTGGGTCTGGGCACTGGGGGAGCCATGGCTCAGGAGGTAGAGTGAGTTGTCAAATAACCGAAGGGTTGGCAGTTTGAATCCCACGTAAAGTTTGTCCACGATACAGTGTAACTCACACTGGTGTATGAATATGTGTGAATGTTTGGTGGTAGTCGGAGGGGCTGTTTGACATGAATTGGCAGCCGCGGTTCCATCAGCCTGCCCCAGGGCACCTGTGGCTACAAATGTAGTTCACAACCACCAGAGTGTGAATGTGGGAGTGAATGAATAATGGATGGGTGCCTTGAAAAGTGCTACAGAAATCTAATCCATTATTATTTATGGGTTAATGACACTAGACTCTGCCAGGTTTTTGCTATCAATAATTACCTACACCTACAAGAACCCAATTCTGTAAAATGTATAAAAGTGGCTCATCATAGAGTAAAACATCTACAAGTGTCTTACCAAAAAGTAAAATATCAAAAGCTGACTCATCATGACACTAAATAAATAAATAAGACTAGAAGCACTCGGAGAGCGCAGACCTCCGCCAAGGCAGATCAGTGGGCCCCCGTGGCCCCCCCACCCCCCACCACCCCGATCACCACCAAAATTTAATCATTTGTTCCTTGTGCCAGTATCAACATTTCCTGAAATTTTCATCCAAATCCGTCCATAACTTTTTGAGTTATCTTGCACACAAACAGACAGACAAACAAACCAATGCCGACAAGAACACAACCTTCTTGGCGGAGGTAATAAGACAAGCAGGAGATGAATAGATTATGTTCTGAGTGACATAATGTCAGTATTTTCCACCACTTATGACTAATATTATACAGGTTTTCTCTAGAGGAGAGCAGTCTGATCTGAATGAAAGAAATGAGGACACATTAAAACACCAGGTATGTTTTTAAAGGTAAAACTGGATTATATTTTTGATATCAGGTATTCACCTGTACTTCTTTGCCCCATATTTGCTTTGTTGATATCCTTTCATTCAGCCAACACCATTTGGGTAGAACGTGCACATGCCAATCTTCCACATTGACCCAGTAAGCATGTGACAGACTGTCTATTAGAAAAGCCTGGTGTTTTGTAATGTTTTGTTGTGGAATGTACTGGTTTGATGTGCTGATCTGAAACATGGGATATACATACTGGTACAAGGCATTTGTGGGGGGTCCGAGTCAGTGCGGTAGTAGCCACTACGACAAACGCAGTTCGTTGCTCCTTCACTAATAGTTCTGCTGTTGATTGGGCACTGCTGGCACTTGTGGTCTCCCTGTGCAGCTTTGGAGAACCCTGACACACAGGCTGGAAACAATGAGGAAACAAAAAAGGAAAGAAAGAGAAATAAAGACAGTAAGTTTAGGGAGGAAATAACATGGTATACACTGTAGTGCATGAGAACGACTAGAACTAAATCAAACAATCTAATGGTTAGCTCCCCCAAGTTTGTCCAAGATACTGTGAATCTGACATGTTCACTGTTTGATGTTTCAGCTGAAAAAAAAAATACACAGTTCATTCTGAATTCTTGTGGTTTTTTAGCTGAAACACTCTGTTTCAGTGTCTATTGGTCTAAATGTAAATAATCTGCTCCTCATGCCCCCTTCCTGTCTCCACCATAGACTCCATCCTGTAGATCAGGGGTGTCAAACTCATTTTAGTTCAGGGGCCACATTCATCTAAATTCTATCTGAAGTGGGCCGAACCAGTAAAATAATAACATAATAATATATAAATAATGTCAACTCCAAACTTTTCTCTATGTTTTAGAGCGAAAAAAAAGTAAATTTACATTATGAAAAGGTTTAGATCTACAAACTATCCTTTCAAAAGATGTGAATAACATAAACAAACTGGAAAAAAAATAAGTGTAACTTTAACAATATTATGCTTCAGTTTATCATTTATACATGTATATTATAACTTACAGATCACAGTGGATCTACAAACACACAAAACATTTAATATCAGGCAGAATATTGTTAAAATTGTACTTACTTCTCTTAAGACATTTCAGGTTATTCATATTTGTTCAGGTTATTCGCCTTTTTTTTTTTGCAAAATTATACTTTGTTTTAGTGTAAATACATGAAAATATTTATATTTACAAAGAGAAAAATTTGGAGTTGTCATTATTTATATGTTATTATGATAGTATTTTACTGGTCCTGCC
The DNA here is from genome assembly GCF_902148855.1 of Sphaeramia orbicularis. Lineage (NCBI taxonomy): Eukaryota > Metazoa > Chordata > Actinopteri > Kurtiformes > Apogonidae > Sphaeramia > Sphaeramia orbicularis. Next base: position 47,276,524 of record NC_043963.1, read on the forward strand.
CACTTGAGATTGAATTGGTCTGAATGTGGAACCTGAACTAGAAGGATTATTAATATCTTAGTGTAATTTTTGCATTTCACAAATTCATCCCAAGGGCCGGACTGGACCCTTTGGCGGGCCGGATTTGGCCCCCGGGCCGCATGTTTGACACCTGTGCTGTAGATGGTCCAGTGGACTGATGTAACAAAGGCACAATTATTAAACATCTGTTGATATTGACTCAGATTCTAAAATAATGGATCTGAGCTTTATTTGTTCATCCCATGTTGTGTATGTCTACATTTTCGAGGCAGAAAATATGTTTTATGAAATAGCCTGAATCTCTGCCTCAAATAGGTCAGCTCATTGGAGTGACATATTCTGGGATTCCTTCAGTTGCTGTCAGGTTTACTGACCACAGGGACATAAAACATGTCAGAATATGGTGCAGAGAAGACTCACAGGGATTATGCAAGAAAGGAATGAAAGAGTAAAAGCAAGTAAGTACTGCAATGCCGTCCGTTGGTCTCCTTTCTTTTGAAGATTTTTTTTTCTGTTTGAATGCACAATGGAAGGTGACAATACATGTGACCTTACATGTGAGAATAAGTACAGCCCATAAATAATGATTGCTAATCTAGACTTATAGGCAAGTGTAAAGGAGTCTAAGCATCTCAGTGCAGTTCAGAGCCAGAAAGTCTCTACCTCAAGCAGGGGCAGATCTAGAAAACTGAGGTTACATGGGGTGGCAAAGTAAAACAAAGCATGTTAACCGGACCACATGGGAGGATGGTGTGTGTGAATCCCCATACATACTGTACGGACAACAAAAGGTCCATCAAAATACTTCACCACATCAGCCACATTTTCCTATGGTCATGAAGTTGTAACACATTTTTATAGAGTTCAAACCAAACAATTCTTTCCATCCCTGCACATTATTCTTTTTAAACGTAGCATAATTTTGAAATAACATAATTTTGTGAACACTATAGCAACATCCGTGGATAAGTAATAAAAATAAAGGAAAATGTTTTCATATTTTTCTTGGGAATTCTTCTTGGAGAGAAGAGCTACCAAGAAGAATGATGACCTGGGCAAATGAGAACCTACACAGACATGTTTTCACATTTAGAAAAGCTGGTTCAACTGTAAAGAATGTATCAGTTTTGATGGTTTTATGCTCTTTTGGAGAACAGATCAGATGTTAGTCCCTTTTTATCATCATAAATAATAGTAAATTCATATAAATACTTGAGAGATAATTTACATTTTGACCTCTTGCCTAAAAATAGCTACGCAATCTTTATTTGTAGTGCGATCTACTGCACATATCCTGCATATATTTCACACACATCTGCTAAAATGAAATCAGCTAGCTTGCTTTTTGTCTTCTCCCTTTGTTGTTGTTGCTTTTGTATTTTTTCATCGCAGACCCATTCAGAGGTAGCCCATGACCCACTTTCTTGCAGTGACCCAACAGATGACAAATTATATAATGTATGTCAACTGTCACTTATCAATGTCAAAGTCGTTGGAAGTCAGTCACAAAACAATTATTGGCTAAAGTAAAATCCATTGTATCCTCTATTTCAGTTTGCCCAATAAAGTTAACCATCAATCTTGTACTGGACACTCTGTAAATGTCTCCAGGCCCTACTATATTTGGAACAGGACGAAGATACTTCAATAAACACAGATCAATACATGACAATAAGCCGTCAGGGATGAATGGTGGTCACTGAGATCAGCAGTGACAGGCAGTCTATTAATAGAACTTTGCAATAAATAAAATATTGTAAAACATCTTTAGTGACAATGCTAACTGATATGAAGGTCCAGTTCAATCATCAGTGACAAATGTCAAAAAAGGCTTCACTCTGACAGCTGATATGATGGTCACACAACCAGAGGTGGGTAATCCCAGCTCCTTAGAGTAAAAGTCCTGCCATGTATTTGTTCCAACCACTCATTGAACTGGCCCATTTTCAGGAGCACAACTCCTCATCCAGGTAGATGGGAATCACCTGTGCGAAGTGAACAGGTAGAACCAATACATGGCAGGACCTTTACTCTGTGGAGCTGGGACTACCCACCTCTGCACACAACAGCCAAAGGGAACATGGGTCATGTCATCAGTCAGGTCAGAGTAAATATAGAAACAGAAATAGATCCTAAATGTGTTTCAAACAAGTCACCAGGATACAGAACATTTCACAAGAAACGTTCATATTAATGATTAAATAGATCAAAACAGTAGAATGAGACTGGAACATTGAATCTGAAAGAAATGTATGTAACCTCAGATACCATCCATCCATCCATCCATCCATCCATCATCTAACTCTTTAACTTCATACTAACCCTTTGAAGTGTTATTTCTCCCATCATCATAAAGGTAGTCATGGATTAAAGTCTGACTGAGTGTTTACAGCACATACCTGTCAACCCTCAGTGAACAAACAAATGCATATATGAAACTGAACCAGTAAGGCACTGGGTGGTTTTCAGTTCCAGTTGCTGATCTAAGTGGGTCATCATATGGAAACATCGGTCATTCTCAGAAACAGGGAGCTGAGTGTAGTGCGCTGTACCAGTACAGTGAAACTACTGACCTATTAAAAATGACAAGAAACATGATGTTCACACTAACTCTAGACAGGTTGGCTTACATAAAAACCAAGGAAGCAATAAAATAAAAACACCCCCTTACTGTATTTCAGTTGAATTTTAAGGTATCTGTGCTTCATTTGATCATTTTACACATTTTAACACAGGGTTCTGTACTTTCTTCTAACATTTTCAAATCTAACTTGTTCCATTAATTGTAGTTAATATGGTGCTCCCATGTAAATTGATGTTCTTTTATTTATACTGTATATAAATATTTTTCATTATCATGTTTATAATTCTCTTAAGTATTTAAGGTCAAACCAGCTTTAAAATTGCAAGTTCCACTTCTAACAGTATAAAGCAACCCAAAATTCTGACTGCTTAGTAACTGTAATAATAATTAAAAAAAAGGGTGATACATACTGACACTGTTCTATTTTTGGACATGGTTATCATACTGTGAAAGTCTTGCTATCCCAAATACAACATTCTCTGTAAAAGACAATAATCAAACTGATACTCCAGCCATTAAGGCTGGAGGTTAGTTGAAAAGGCAGTAGTTTTGACTTTGGTGCTATCTATTTTATGGTAACATCTGTGCATTTGTCCATCTTTTTGTAAAATTGCACTGTTTTAATCTGCACAAAGAGGATGTTGTACAAACACTCAAACATCCCTTTCCAAAGTATGTTGCAGTGGTGTGGTTTATTGAATACCGGTGGGCATGGTGGGCTTACAGACAGGGTATGAGTCTGGTAATGTGAACTGATTTAAGGCACAAGTGGTACTCATACAACTAACCAGAGGGTGGGGGAAACACACAATATTCATATCAGTCATAAACATATTAAATAGTACATTAGAAGGTTATAAGAGTGGGTGAGGGGAGGTGGGACCCAAAGGCCTAAACCAAACTTGAACAAAATGCAGGATTCATCCAAGACCTGGATCAGGTACAAGTGACTAAACCCAAAGATCTGTATCAGAGGAAGTGAGGAGGGGGTCTGTGTCAAAGATCTGTATCAGGAGGACTGTTTTTATCAAAGAGTCCTGTGGATCCTTTATCATTTTCTCTCAAGGATCAGTCACAGAAAAAATCTTTCAACCATGATACAGTGGAGGATGTCGTCAGGATTAATTACATAGATCCTTCACTAATAATGGATGATATTTTCCAGAGAACAGACACATGTTAATCAAGTGTTGTCAGTGCCTGATTTTTGAACATGATCACCACATCTGTTCATTTATTTCAGGTTACTCAAGCAGCAAGAAAAAAAAGTGGAGTGAAAAGTGAAAAGCTGGCAATTTGACCAGAATAACTGAGAGTGGTTGCCATGGTTGCTCAAATGATTCACCATCTCATTTCACTCCATCAGTATGAAATGACAGGTTTACAAAATATTTGCAAGTAGCAACAAAATTTTCAGCCTGTTCCATGATTTTTTTTTTATCTGATTTGTGCTTTATATGAAAAAAAAAAACCCTGCAACCCCACCCCCCCACAAAAAAACAAAAACACAACCTTTGACCTTATTGTCCACAATAGTATCTTACTGCTGATTTTTCGCATATACATAGTGATAGGGCTGCATGTAGTTGCCTGCAGGTTAAAAAAACTGATGAACTTCCAAAAACACTTCATATTAGAGAACATACGCAGTTACACAACCACATAACAGAGCTGTCACAGGACAGTAGCAACTTCCTTACCTCTGCACACGGTACCATTGTCCACCGGTTCATACCCAGCTTTGCACATGCAACGGCCGATGGGTACCATCCACTCCCCATCTCCATTACAGTACAACTTAATGGGCACATCCACCTCCTCCCCATTGGGAACACACACCCCTCTAGCTGCCACCAGAGAGGTGCTCTCTGCCCCAGACAGAGTCTCGGGAAAGACAGCACCATTCAGGACAACTCTGGGACATTTCCTGTAGAAGACACGCACAGCAATGAGTGACATGCAGGCGCCATAATCCTGAAAAGCGAGATAGAAGCCATTGCGTGAAACAGGTCCAAAACTCCGGACTTCACTGTTGATCTTCATGATACGGCCGCCCAGGTCGACCTGAGAGAAGCTCTCATCAGCTGCTATTGTGTCCACTTTTACCCAGGGGTTTTCCATCCAAAGCGGGGACACCTTAGTTGCCATGTCAGAGTCAGACTCATAGTAGTAGAGGTTAAACGTCTCTTTGCAGGAACCTGGAACATTTGGTATTGAGCTGCAGTCACGCACTGAGAACTTCATCTGGACGTGGATCCGCTGTGCACCCCGGCGACGGATGTACTTGGTGCGTACCCAGTTGTTTTGGCTGCTGTCAAAGACATTGCAAACCTGATATGTGCGGATGGTGTTCATGTTTTCATCATAGCCGCTAACTTCCTCCCACTAAAGGAAAAAGAAGAAACAACTGTTACCACAGAATAGCAGTGCTTTGAATCAATGGCATAGGTTTCCATGGACAGTAATGACCAAAGCCTGTTTAAGGACTGCATATATATAGTCACAGAACTGGAGTTATTGTCCAATAGTAACACAGTTCTCCATGATGTGCTGCACAGCACACACAGTATAAGCTCATTCATGTCAACATGTCACCAAAAAAGAATGGAGCTATTTTTTTTTATCACTTAGAACTGAATTTGGAGTTTTTTGGACAAGTTTATGGCTCCACTAAGTCAGATTTGATGTTTAATGATACTTTATTACACTTTATTAAAATACCTTATCTCTTTCAGTATGTTAGCAGACTTTGCAAGTCTGATTACCCATCTATTTGATCAAATAGGGTAATTTCTCCCGAAAAAATCACAGATGGTAACAGCCAAAATGCCAAACTTAAGGCAGAATGATGGTAGTGTATATATGAGGTGGGTTTCCATCCAAATATATAGCAAGTTTTAAGTGTCTTTTCTGATCAGAGAAAATGCTTAGGCTAATGTATACATATTTCCTTCCACTAGTGTCATGCAGATATTAAGACTCAGTACATTGTCATCATCATCATCATAGTTTAAAAGGTTTGCCTGCAGATGTAGTAGGCCTATTTTATACAATACACAGTAAATAAGCTCCTGATTGAAATGGAAATTCACCAGTGACATAACATGCTGCTTCATATTGATACTTACACAGACTAATGACCCCCATTTCAGTCTCGGTGCCCCCCTCTCAGCTTTCTCCTTCCAAACACCCCCCCACAGTGTCCCAACGCCCCCTGGGAGGGTAGTACCCCAATGACAAGCGCTGCCTTTACTAAAATATTACCACTGGTCGTTTATTCCAAATTTTTCCAAACACCCATTATCACTTTTCCAGACTGTCTGAAGATTGATGCTTTGGATTAAAAACAGGTCTGTGGTCGTGACCCTGAGTGGCCTAAAAAGAACACTTTTTCCTCATTGTGTATTAACATATCACATGTAATTTTAAAATATATGTGGCATATATTCATCTTTGTTTCCCAGTCAAACAGTATCCATGATCCCTCCACCAGAGGGGAAATGTGAGAGCGAATGAATAATGGATCAATAATGTAAAGTGCTATGGAAATCGAATCCATTATTACTATCATTATTAAAAAGGATTATAATGAGCAATATCATTTTTGATAATGAACTTTTCATATAGCTACAGGCCTATATTTTCACAATAACAATGGAAAACATAAACTGTAAAACAGAAATAAAGCAGATTTTTTTCTACTTACCCCCTGTGATGGGTGGATGGTCCAGCCCAGTTCTGCTGTTGCTGTTGTTGAATCCATTAGGACTTCTACACAAGTAAAAAAAGGAAAAGGTCATGAATTATTATCCAATATAATATATCAAGTTGAGTCACATTGTCTTTTTTTTTGGTGTTTTGTGCTCCAGTGCTCCAGTGTTATGGGAACGTACCATGGTCAAAATGAATATTAGACTATTATATACTACAAGGCGATCTTACACTGTCACCTATTACAGCTGACAGCGTCATCATCGTGAATACACACATGAAATATCTGTTTCAGAATTACCAATAACCTGGCTCTCAACATCCAGAAGACAAAAGAAGACAAAAGAACTGACTTCAGGAAGAAGCAGGATGACCACAGACCTCTCTACATTAACCCATTAAGACCCAGCGCTACTTCTGTGTCAGTTCAGAAATGAAATTTCCTCTCTATTTAACCTTTCTGAAGCGATTTATCACTATTATTATAATATTATCCTATGCATTTTGCATTAAGTAAAAAATCATGCATTTTGCTATATTTAATTCATTGATCGTGTCAATGTTCATAAAAACCCAGATTAAAGTTGAGGGATGTTATAACAGAAACAGGGAAAACTGGAGAAAATTTATCATTAACTGAACATAATCTAAGCATCTCCATCCATTGTCACTGATCCAACTCCGTGGGTTTTACTGGTGAATCAGTGTTGTAGAAGATAACAGTGTTTCCACGTTCACTACAGAGCCTCTGAACGTCCAAATGGGTCATATCTGATGACAATTTAAAAAAGACAAACTTTAGTTAACACCAATTATTTACATGGATTGATAGGATACGCGGATCTACAGGTATTGAACAGTTTAGATCTATAGATGCTTTTGGTCACCAGTGGATGTTTGGGTCTTTATGGTTTATGGAGGAGAAGCAGAGATGGTCAGCAGCTTTAAGTACTTGGGCACCCACATAGCTCATGATCTCACATGGTCAGTAAACACAAACTCACAGGTTAAAAATGTACAACAAAGGCTGTGCTTTCTGAGAACACTTAGGAAGACCAGGTCATCACAACGACTGCTGGTGTCTTTTTACTGCTGTTCCATCGAGAGCATACTGACTCATGGGATATTGTTGTGGTACGGCAATAGCTCTGCAGCTGAAAAATCTGCACTACAGAGAGTTGTTAAAGCTGCAGAGAAGATCACCAGCACAAGCCTGCCAGCCCTTGAGGACATCTACACCACTCGGTGTTTAAAGAAAGCATCCGGCATCATTAAGGACTTGCATCACCAAGCTCATCATCTGTTCCAACTCCTCCCCTCAGGAAGACGCTACAGGTCAATCGAATCCTGCACCACAAGACTACTGAACAGTTTCTTTCCAAAAGCCACACTGAACTCTGCACTTAAACAAAGACAGTGAAATTATGATGTGCAATAATGTTTATTTGTTTACTTTTTAACTTATTAACTGAAATATCTAACTTTTTAACTGACCAACTGCAAAGCATTATTGTGCTTTGTGTGTTTTATATGCATGTGTGAATGTTTTTTAGAGTATCTTTTATGGAGGTGCACTCAAATTTCATTGTATGAAAATACAATGGGCCGGATCTACTAAGGTGTACAAATTTGTGTGCGCAATCTAGAGTTTTGCGTGTGGGGCTGAACCGCGGTTTGTGGGTGATTTACAAAGATTGGCTGCGCAAATGTCAACAGATGCAAAGTCTTGCAGACCGCCCTATTTAAATGAGGATTTTGTGTGCGCTACTGGAGACAATACACTGTAAAAACTGCTCTGGGTTACGCCAGCACTGATGGAAACAGTGTGCTGAATGATCCAGACGCATGGGAATGTAATGTTGGAGGAGTTTTATCATAGAAGGTATTGCATGACTCATTCATTCACTTATTTTTCATTTTAGAGGTAGGGGGTCCGTGGGGGTTGTTAGGTTGAATGACTGTCAGGGGCTCATAATTTTATCACATTGTAGCCTAATGTCAGTGTGTATTTTTAGTCGCAATCATCAGATCAAGTGGAAAAGAGTCCCGTAAAGTGTGTGTGTGTGTGTGTGTGTGTGTGTGTGTGTGAGGAAGGGGCATACGTCTCAATTATTTTTTCTTCTGTCATTCCAAAAATGTTCACACGAGGGTGAAAAATGCGTTCTCTGTGTCTCGTTTCATTGTTTCATGTGCGCGCAATTACACATCCAAACCATTTGCACCTCCCTTTGAGACATGTTAAATTATAGATGTAGTTTCTATGAGCAAAATTGCTTTCAGGTTTGATGAATCACTTTGCATATGTTAAATTAATATATTTACATTTTCTCCTCCTAGCACACACACGATTGCATGTTAACGCTCCATACTGCATATTCAGTGTGGCAAATGTACTAAGTGGATGCAGGCTATTTTGCACCTTTGAGAGACGCAACCTTTACTGCGCACTGCTAGTAAATAAGTTCATGCATTTTTTTGCATGTGCAATGAGTTTGCACACATTTTAATACATGCACACCTTTAGCAGATCTGGCCCAATGACAATAAAGTCTCCTATCTTATCTTATATCTTATCTTATATTAAATCGTAACAGAGTTTCATGAGACAAAAGAAAATAATTTGTTCATGTCTTTTGTAGTGTGATTATGACAAAAGCTCCATATTAAAACTTTTCAACACTCATCTGGCACTGGGAGCAGGACTGGGAAGGAAAAAAGAAATTAAAAAAAAAAGCCTGAACACTAAAGCTAGATGTGCATCTAACATTTGTATCCTGGATTGTGGTTTTGTTCTAACACATAAGGCTCGGCTGTAAATGCCCATAAATGAGTCACATGGTCAGGTTTAACTAATATAAATGTCTTTAAAAACTAACTAAATAAATAAATATAATAGAAGATAACATGAAATTGGTTAGTTCTGCTAATTCTCCCTCATATTGTCTTCAAAAGTACAGCATGCATCCATCATAATGATTTAAATTCATGAAGTCTATAATGATGATTTATTGATATTCAACTGGTACTATAAATTTAACATTAGTGAATATTTGTAAAATGCTATAAAGTTTATCAGTTTGAACATTAAGTATCTGTCATTCTAGTGTATTCAATTGAATGTAGGTCAAAAAGGATTTGAAAATCATTGTATTCTGTTTTTATTTACATTTTACACAACATCCCAACTTCATTGGAATTGAGGTTTTACGTTTAGATTAAGTGGATTCCATTAACTTTTTAAAATCCATTTTAATTATTTTTTTCCCAACTGAAAATCTACTCATTATTATTATTATTATTATTATTATTATTATTATTATTATTATTATTGTTGTTGTTGTCATTTTGTTGCCATACATTATATATGTATTTTTATTTTTACTGCACAAGCCTCTGTTTGCAGATCTGCTCTCTATGTCTCTACACCCATAAGCTTCCAAGCGTGCCCTTTAATCCATGTGCCATCCCCCACCACAGAAGGAAAGAGTCCAGTGAAACCACACTACTGGATCTATGTATCCAACACATGCTCAATAATTCACGTCATCCTGACAGCTTACTCCTCAGTAAAGCTTTTTGAGGTTTTGAGGGCAGAGACTAAACTGGACTAAATTTCCCCACAGTCCACATATTTTCATTGTCTCTCTCAGGTTCTAAGATTGAGGCAAACCTCTTCAGAATGCCAGTTTTACCTCATTAGTCTTGTAATGCTTTTCTTGTTTAGGAACAGTATGTGAGCCACTTGTTAAACACAAATTCCCACAAGTCAAACAGCCAGTGGGAGCAGAGTAACCTCCCTGAAAAAGACCAGGTAGTCATCAGCCTATCAGATATCCAAACAAAAGTGTCCAACCTGAAGAGCTGAACAGCACTAGTGCGTAACACGATTCACGGCTGCTGGCTTAAGAAGATGACTGCACACCATTAATGCCTAGCAGCACAGATGAACCAGCTGCTAATGTCAGGAAAGCCCCCAGGGTGGGCTCATCATGACAGTCCTCATCATGAAGGACCCCAGAAGGGAACAACACCATCCAACTACCAGCCTATAACCTGCCTCAGCATGACATGGAAGCTCCTATCAGGCATCATAGTAGAAAGGAATTGGTAATAACAACAGAGAAGCCAAGTACCAACTACTGGTTGACAAGGCAATTGCCTGAGACTATATGACCAGGAACACCAACCTGTGCACTGCCTGGACTGACCACAAGAAAGCATATGACTCGATGCCACACACAGATACTGGAATGCCTAAAGCTGTATAACATCAACAGGACACAAGAGAGTTAATCCAGAACTCGATGAGGCTATGAAAGACAACTCTGGAGGCCAACTCAAAGCCAGGAGGCCTAAACCCCCTTAGCCAGATCTTCACCAAGAATGGCTTCAGGTACCAGTTCTGAAGTGAAACAACCATCAGCCACCTCCTCTACATGGATGAAAAACTGTATGCCAAGAATGAGTGTGATATCAACTCACCTCGCCTCATCTCAATCGAATCTACACCAAAGACTTTGGGATGATGTCATTCAGACTAGATAAATGTGGAAATGTGGATGGATGGTATCTAGAAGAGGAAAAGTGATCACAACTGAAGGGTTTGAACTATCTGAAGGGAACATTGCAGATGTGCAGGACAGTTACAAATGTCCGGGAATCCCACAGGCAAAGGGCAATGAGGAGGCAGCTCGGAGGTCAGACAGTCAAATACCTACAGAGGGTGAGGCAGGTCCTGAAAAGTCAGCTGAATGGCAAGAATAAGACCATTAACACCTATGCCCTGCCAGTAATCAGATACCCTGCTTGTATAATATCCTGGTCACTGGAAGAGCAAGCTATCAGGACAAGGAGGCTCCTTACAATGCAGGGAGTCCAGCTTCCAGAGGCTGTTCACGAAGCAAAAGAAGGGAGGCCAAACACTAATGATTGTCAGAGCCACTATCCAGGAGGAAATGCCAGGCCTCCAGGAATATAACAAGAAGACAGCCCCTAGTGATGAACTGCTAGGTAAATGCTTTGGCAAACAGAAGCCCAGTGAGGAGGAGGAGCCTGAGGGGCTATCATGGAAGGAAAAGCCCCTGCATGGCATGTACCATTTGTGCACACAAATTGAAGAGGTAGCTGACTTCAAGAAAACATAAAAGTGGCAGGAAAAAGCTGAACTGAAAGACAGCACAGAGGCACTACTCATGGCTGCACAAGACCAGGCCCTGAACGCAAGATCAATAGAGGCCGGGGTCTACCACACCAGACAAGACTTCAGGGGCAGGCGGTGCAGAAAAGCCCCTGAGACCGTCCACCACATCACAGCACGGTGTAAGATGCTGACAGGCAAGGCATACATGGACGTATGCATGTACAGGAATATCTGTACTGAGTATGGACGGGAGGTCCCAGGGTCAAGATGGGAGACACCCCCAAAAGTGACTGAGAACAAACAAGCAAAGATCCTGTGGGACTTCCAGATCCAGAGTGACAAGATGATGACATCCAATCAGCCTGACGTAATGGTGGTCGATAAACATCAAAAGACAGTGGTAATAATGGATGTAGCAATGCCTAATGATAGCAACATTAGGAGGAAGGAACACAATAAGCTCGAGAGAATGTGGGCTGTGAAGGCAACAGTGTTGCCAATAGTGACTGAGGTACTGGGGGCAGTAATGCCCAAGCTGGGTGGATAGTTCCACCAAATACTAGGAACAACATCTGAGATCTCCATCCGGAAGAGTGCCATTCTAGGAACAGCTAAGATCATGTGCAGAACCCTCAGGCTCCCAGACCTTTGGTAGAGAACTGCCCAGATAGACCAGAACTCAGTTTTCTGTTTCTTTACTGTTCACTACAAGATCATTTTGTGTCCTGTTCATAAAGTAGTGGAATTTACTTTTTTGCTACTTGCAGCTGCCCACACATACTGGCAACAGAAACACCGCAAAAACAAATGAAATTTTATGAACAAGATGCATGTAAAAAATGTCCTGTTCTGGTTGGACGGCAGAATAGGAAAATATATAAAGATGATGTTCAGTTTTATAGAATACCATCAAGTTAAACATGGGCATTTAACTTGTAACCAGACAGACTGGGCTGGATTCATACTGGAGGACTACACTGGACAAAGTAACTAAGATGAAAGCAACACACTAAAGCATCTGTATTCATCTGTCTTCGTCTTAACCCATCTTTATCTAGCCCATATACACCCATGTTATTTGTAGAATGGATAATGTTTGGTGTTAATACTAGGGGTGTAACGGTACAGAAAAATGTTGGTTCAGCACAGGGGTCTTCAGTTTGATACACTTTCGATACATTTTTGGTACAGTGAAGGAGACCGGTAAAGGGGGGGCGCTCCGTAACTACCAAAAACCTAAAGTGAAACTTAACACACTTATAAAAGTGAGCCTGTGCCTCTCTTAAATTCTCTGTTGTTATTTTTACCCCCCCTTTATTGGCACCCCAGCCTCAGAATAAAGTGCTTTTTGGGGTTTTTTGCAGCGGCAATGAGAATTCAGCAGCAGCAAATGTATATAGTGGAAACCCTGCACATGGGTTCTACTTGCGGCCACCCTGCTTCCCGAGTATTTGCATTCTTCACATAGACTACATGTATTCGTTCGGTACAACCTCCGAATTATATTGAAGGAAACGAGTGCACCGTTACACCCCTAGTTAATACAGCCAGAGTTGTGTTGCTGTTCTAAATGAGGCTGCCACTGTTGCATCCAAATGGCCCATTTTTCCAGCTGCTCGCTTCCTGTTAGTATCAGCAGCAATTAATGAGGAGCTGGGAGGGAGCAGCGAGCCAGGTGTCAGATCTGCCGCGAAACAGGAATAAAGAGGCCATGAGCACTGACCTGAAATTATTTCCCACAGACTCAGCCAAGAAGTAGACAGAGGACCTGAGCATGTTTCTGTGGTACTGTAATGACCATGATCAGTGATGCCTCACAATTTTAGCAATATTTTCAAGGGAATCCTTTTATGTTAATCACAATATTACAGGCAACAAGAAGTTCCTCTCTTTCAGTTTGTTGTATTCAAGTCTTTTGTCTGACTCTTAGACCCTTCATTATAAGAACATCAACAGAACGTCATGATGAGGATCAGCTCAGATAAGATACAACAACAGAAGAGCATCAGTGTGACCATTACAAATAATAACAAGAGTTTAAGGCATAAATGGAGGAAAAGGTAAAAGGAGAAATGTTTAAGCGAGACCCTGGACTATATATGAAATGGACAAAACCTCTGTAACGTCACCCATTGGTTTTAATGGACTGCTCTTCTGAAGCCTAGAGTTTGGCATTTTGGTTGTCCTCATCTTGGATTTTTGGATTAGTGATTTTTTTTTGTGTGTTCATTGTTCATATATGGATAAGAGGAGGGAGTAGGGTGAGTGTGAGGGGTGAACCTTTAAAATGGACATAAAAACAGACACTGTGTCCCCTTACTATCTGGCTGACATATAGTTCTTAAATCCCACCTGCTTCATTTTATCCTATTCAGTTCAGCTAAACCAAAACCTGAAAAAAAAAACCACATTCATTGCATTTTTCCAAAAGATTATTCTGTATTTTTGTCCAAACAGTCAGCTCTCTTTCATACACTGTAGCTCTAAGCAGCTAAAACACACAGACATCCCAGTGACAGAAAAGTAAATGGGAGGGTGGTCACTTCACTCAAGGACATGGATCGTTTACATATTCAAGCACAATCAGGAGTGATCTATCGAAAACCTAGTGATGATCAACAAGTGGAAAGGGAAAAATGCACAGTGTGATGTTTAGATCATAGTTAGTCTGTCTATGCTAGCAGCCTGGAACCCACAGACAAACACCATTCAAGTACTGGATCAATAAGCATATCAATAAAAATACTAGTATCAATTACTTTACGATACCCATCCATTCCTACTCTACTGTGGAGACTGGCTCCTCATTCTGTCACAGAAGCAATATGGCAGCTCCAGTTATTGCAGATTTTGTCTTAATTTTTTTTTTCCATTTTTACCTCCGCCAAGGAGGTTATGTTTTTGCCAGGGTTTGTTTGTTTGTTTGTCTGTTTGTCTGTCCGTTAGTGTGCAACATAACTCAAAAAGTTATGGACAGATTTGATGAAATTTTCAGGGTTTGTTGGAAATGGGATAAGGAAGAAATGATTAAATTTTGGTGGTGATCGGGGGTGGGGGGGCCCACGGGGGGGCCCATTTCCAACAAACCCTGAAAATTTCATCACAATCTGTCCATAACTTTATGAGTTATGTTGCACACTAACAGACAGACAAACAGACAGACAAACAAACAAACAAACCCTGGCAAAAACATAACCTCCTTGGTGTGGGGGGGGCCCACAGGGGGGGCCACTGATCAGCCTTGGTGGAGGTCTGCGCTCTCCGAGTGCTTCTAGTTCATGTTATGAGTTAATCTGAGTTAAGGGCTACCACACATTTTCATATACATCAAGCTGTCCATTCATCTTGCGGATCAGTCGTTCGTACGATGCGGTCTCTGATAAAGCTCTATACCATTCAGTATGAGTGGTCTGCCCCTTCCAGTGCCTTAGTATGACCCTCTTAGCTGTAGTGAGCACAATTTTAAGCCTATGTGCTCTTTTTTGTTTCTAATCTAACATTATGATTAGGGATGGAATCGAGAACCGGTTCTTTTTGAGAACCAGTTCCCAGTAGCTAGATTCCTTGGAATCGTTTGCCTGCCTGCTTAACGATTCTGCTTATCAATTCCACCTTCGTTGCGCATGCACAACGACGTCACATGCACGCTGCATTGTTTTGGTCAGAACGTAGCCAACAGAGTGTTGAGGCAGAAACGGTCTAAAAAGATGACACCAGGTCCAAACAGACGACACCAGGTCCACTGGAACACTTGCAAAGCTTCCATGTCTTCAAAAGGGTAGAATCCCTGCAACATACTCAAACATTTGTCCACAGCATGTGGTTCATTTACAGGAATGTCACATATTTTCTACACTACTTAGCGACATTTGTGAATGTAGCAGCAGAGTGAATGCCGGGCCCAGTTCTGGTTCCAGTGTGGGCAACAAACATCGTAGCCCCTCAAATACATGTTTCTGAAGGTATGGGAAAGGAAATGAGGTGCACAACAACGAGAGACAAGCCAAGTCAAACCGGTTCCACATAATAGAAATGTGGCAATAGAGGAATTAGTGAAGCATCTGTAGTTTCACTTTCACTGCACCCCACCCCCCCACCCCTGTGAACCAGGCCCAGCATATGTTATAATTATTTGTTCATACTGTATATGTTATATTTTCTGTGCAGAGATGGAACCATAGAAGACAGTTAATGCAAACACACCCATTTGTACTCTTTTATTCCCTCACCCAATGAGAATCGATAAGAGAATCGGATCGATAAGCAAAATTGATAATTGGAATCGGAATTGTTAAATTCTTAACAATTCCCATCCCTAATTATGATACAGACACAACGCAGGTGTCAGGATCAAATTCAAATTTAAAGTATTATTTATCCTTCGCGTTACACTATGCCAATAAGAGGTCAGACTCAGGCAGGTGAGAAACTAGAGATGTAACAACATGAAAATTTCAGATCACAGTTATTGTTGTTATTGATCACAGTTATTATTAATTTCACGATATTGTTGAAATGTGCTCAAGATGTTCAAAGAGTACTTAAACACACACTGAAATAATTTAACCAAGTTATATTTTGAAAAAAAAAAATTATAATAATAACAACACAATGAACTTTCTGTTGACAGAGCCATTCAAATATTAACACACAATTGTGCAAGGAAAGATGGCACCTAATGGCCATAAGAGGTAACTGCACTAGGAATGGGAATTGATAGGATTTGATCAATATCAATGCCATTGTTGATTCTGCTTATCCATCCAATTCCTTATCAATTCTCCTATCAATTCCTGAGTGTTTTTTTGAGTGGGAAAAAAAGTAGTTGGACAGGTCATAGTGGAGCTTGTTTGACCATTTTCCATATCACATCATTCACAATCTCAAAAGGAGAGAGAGAGAGAGAGAGAGAGAGAGAGAGAGAGAGAGATGTGTGGGACAGAGGTGTCAGTGCACTCGGACCGGGTTTGTGCGCTTGGATAGGACGTACCAGGTCATACCCGGTCCGTGCGGCTGCCATAAGTCATGTTTTCAGGGGCCAAACACTGCAAACTGCACATGTGCACCTGGAGTACCACTGCTTCTCCAGGAAATGAGTAGTATCACCATGAGTTTTCAAAGTGCAGTAATCGAACATGGCTTTCATGATGATTGGAATTTATACAGTAATGCTAACTGTCGGGAATTTTACTGCGGTTTGTTGTTATACCAATATTTGTTACATCCTTACGAGAACCATATAAACCATGTCTCCAGGACTTTGTTTGCATCGCCAGCAGATGTTAGAGTTGCACATTCCTGCTCTATACAGTTTTACAAGTGTCCAGAACAGTCTACTGAAATTTTTAATTGAATTAGTTTGGACCGTGCATCCCTTATTGGCTTTAACATTTGTTTGACTAATGCATCCCACTCATCCTCCCAAATGGTTTTCTAAATCTGTTTCCCACACCTTTTGGTGGTTATAAATATGACTAACCAAACATGGTAATTCCCTCAATTTTTTGAAGATAGAATACACTGGAGATTCAATGGGTAGATTTTCTTCAGATCTATTTAATATTGAGAGACAATCTCTCAATTGTAAAAATCTCCAAAAATCTGTAATATTAAGGTTATATGTCATCTGTAAATCTTGAAATGTCAATTGAATATTGTCCTGAAAAAAGTAGTTTATATTCTTAATACCTTTGGAATGCCAGCCTTACCAAAAGAATATTTTACCCCCAATTTTCATTTTTGGGTTGTTCCACACCGAAAATGTATGCAATAGAAAGGAGCAGATGTTTTCTTTTTTATGTAGACGATGCCATGCATTTCTAGTGTGAATCATAATTGGATTAGTTTTAACTGAATCATTAGGGTGTTGGGACAGATAGTCAGCAGCTTTAAATGGGGCATTTATTTTGCTCTCCAAGTCCACCCAGATCAGCCTGTTGTCTTTGTTTGATATAAGTGTTGTTATTTGTGCGCCTGTGAAAGCCTCTTGGTAAAAGCTGTTTATTCGGTATGTAACGTCGCCCTTCATAATCCGTTTTAGTCTGGAGTTTTTTCAGAGTCATTCTGGGCCTTTTTCCAGCCCAAATGAAGTTGGTTATCATTTTGTCAGTGGTCTTAAACACTGTCTTAATTTTTAAGCAGTGGGCAGAAATTGTATTATATCATCCATTTTCTAAAAGGGAAAATAGAATTCATTTTCCAAACCAGTTAACTCTCTGCAGGGTCACAGGGAAACTGGAAGCTATCCCCGTTGTCAACAAGTGACCGAGGGTGTGTGTCCTCATAATAGGCTGTTTATGGCATCTTCCCAGATATTTTGAGAAAATAAAATAAAATAATAATAATAATAATAATAATAATAATAATAATAATAATAATAATAATAATAATAGCAGGTCAGGAACTTTAATGTTCTATATCCATATGTCTGTACTGTATGCACACTACTCACAAAAACTTTTGGGTGAAATTCATGGAATATGTAAAAAGTTCATTCTACAGTGATATTATATCATCCAAGGAAAGCATTTAAATAGAAGCATGCAATGGGAATTTCTTCATCTTATGCAAGTTACTGAAACAAAAGCTAACAAATGAAAAAGTAAGCAGAGCTTACTAACACCCCTGCCCGGGCGCACAACACTTCACCCCTCCTGCTCACTGATCCCCTGCCTACCCGGGGATTCATTTTGAGTCTTGACTTTCAATCTTTTCAAAAACTTTTTAAAAATGCATTTTTTAAAAAATCCAAAATTGAGAGAAAGGCACATGTAATAAACATGTGTGTCAAATTCAATGTCCAAAAATTTAATTCGACCATT
Source organism: Sphaeramia orbicularis (assembly GCF_902148855.1). Taxonomy (NCBI): domain Eukaryota; kingdom Metazoa; phylum Chordata; class Actinopteri; order Kurtiformes; family Apogonidae; genus Sphaeramia; species Sphaeramia orbicularis. The sequence goes on from NC_043963.1 coordinate 47,294,801, forward strand.
AAACTAAACACTGCACCTCTACTAGTGGTAAAGAATATGTGTCAGTTTGGATCTATTCTAGTGAATAATGTCTGAGAAATCAGTTGCACAAATTTTCCAAGTTGAAATTTTTAAAAATTTGTAAGAAATCCAAAAAAATTTAATTCAAAATTGAGCATTGTCCAAGAAATGAGTTAGACAAAAGGACAGAATTCCTGGTATATCTATATACCCCCGCCCTCTGGAGTGGGCAGGGGTATAACAACAGTGGTGGGTATACATTACAAAAAATGTCAGTATCTCATGAGCCCCCCCCCCCATCCCTGAAAAAAATTTGTGGCCGATGTTATTCAGGTTTTATCAGCTTGTACCACTGACAGGGTGTAGGGCAGTTCTATATTGACTAGATACATCTGCCCATTTCTGCTCAAAGTGAATGGACGTTCATTAGTAAACACCACTGAGGCCCACTGGTTCCTTGTCCCATGCAAAGACCCAGGCATGATGCCTGTACTTGGTGGTGTGTTCAGGTACCTTTACAGGTTGCCTGGTATGCAGACCATGCTGATGGAAGTGGTTTTGACTGGTCAGGCATGACACTTGGGTACCTCTCACTTCCCTTAAAGGTGACTGGAGTTGAGTGGCACTCATCATCTGGTTCTGCAAGGTACTGTTTACAATGAAGTGGTCATCAGCATGGCATGTGGCCAAAGGACAACCACCTGTCTCTGTGTCTCTATTGCAACCTGCTGATGACACTCTGTGACACTCTAAGCCAGGGGTGCCCAACCCTGGTCCTCGAGGGCTACTATCCTGCATGTTTTAGATGTATCCCTCTCCCAGCACACCTGACGGTCATTATCAGGCTTCTGCAAAGCCTGATGATAGGCCTATCATTTGAATCAGGTGGGTTGGAAGAGGGATACATCTAAAACATGCAGGATAGTAGCCCTCGAGGACCAGGGTTGGGCACCCCTGATCTAAAACATGCAGGAAATGGATTTGGGCACCCCTGCACCAGAGTTTCAAACCAAACCAGATCGGTAACACTGGAAGATGACTCTACTGTGCCGTCCAACACAATGTGGGACACCCGGTCACCCTATATAAACAAATATTTTTATAAAAGTAAAAATTAAAAACACTGTTTTGCAGATTTTGCACAAAAGCATAGCTCCTGCCTCACGTGGCATCCAATATTCAGTAGGGAGAGATGCATAGTACAAACTGAATTATGATTACACTCTTCCCATGTGTCAGATGATTTGGACCAAACAAACAGCAGGTGATCCAACTCCTACCTTGAGTGCTGATACGAAACAAGACACAAGTCACGATATTTGTTAATAATGAAGAAGATTGCAGCAAACCATTTAAAATGCATGTGGGCTGCCTCTGATGTGAGCTGGAGCAGGGAAACGGGGACACAGTGGGCTGATGAATGCAGGGGTACGTAGGATATGTCGGCCCCATCTTGGATTTGGCCCATTTCGTGGGCTGAATTATTTCAACGATTAACTATGTAACCTATGAAAGGTAAGCAGCATTTTTGTTACAGCTTCAGTATTTCATTAGACGGGAATAAATGTCAATAATCAAATAGTAAACATTTGTTAGCTCAGCTGCATTTTCTTTGACAATTATTTTTCCATTTTTGACTATTTTCTAATGAGTTCATTTGTGACTCCATTATGTGTTTGGCCTCTAAAATGTCAGAAAACACAGAAATATCAATGTTTACATAAAGACCAAAATCATGTCCTCAAATGTCTCAAATAACAGAAAAGATGCATTCATCAGTGGATGACGATTTTGACTTTTTATTAATGTGATTACTTAATTTAATAGATGGTGCTTTAATAGTTTAACTTGATAGTTGACAACTAATTTATTAATCATCACATCTCTACACTTTATTGTACTGATGGGGTTTACTCTGTGGAAATGTACGTCACAGTAAATGAATCACATGTAATTATGGATAATAGATCATTTACTTTGTTAAGATGGTTTAAAATATATTTTTACTCTTCAAGACACTTGTATTGAATCAAGTGCATTTTAATACCTATATTTTATACAAGTATTATTTAATTTCGCTGCAGTCTATGATTTGTACTGATACTTTCGGACATATTTGTGTCCATCTCTGTTTCTTTTTCACAAGTAGGGATGTAACGATTACAGGTATAATGATAAACCGCGGTAAAATTGCAGATGGTTAGTATTACCGTTTAAATTCTAATGATTTATTCTATTGATTTGTTCTGTTATTTGTTCTGTTGATTGTTTCTAATGATCACTTTTCCAGAGAAAACACCTAAAGATATGCTTTTATGTCAAATATTTGAGTATAGTTTTAATTTACTACAATTTTGATTTCATATACCTAATATTTGGAACCAATATTCACTTTTAAAGTCTTTGAAAAGGTTCGTTAAGCATCTTTGTGTCATTTATGCAATAAATTATATACATTTTTCAAATCGGATTTTACATATTTTTTTGTGTTTTTTTGTCCTTTTATGTTGATATAGTAGGTTAAAGTGAAAAAAAATAATAGGCAGTTGATATAAATGAAGTTGTGCTGGAAAAAAAAAGATACCAAACATGAGTATAGTAAACATTTCTTTATATAGTATATAAAGGCAAAAATCAAAAGGAGTGAAAAATGGCCAAAATAGGCTCAGCCCACTAAGGGTTAATATTTGAATGTTTCTGCCAACAGAATGTACATTGTGTCAATTATTTATTTATTTTTTGTTGTTGTTATTTTTTTCAAAATACAAATTGATTAAATTATTTCAGTGTGTATTAGTACTTTTTGAACATTTTGAGCACAATTTCAATAATACCGCGATAATAATGATAACCGTGATAATTTTGGTCACAATAAACGTGATATGAAATTTTCATATCATTACATCCCTATTCACAAGTAACGGTTTTATACAGTTTTATGAAATGAAGATGTGCCTCTCAGTCTCATTTCTGAAAAGCTACATATGGCAGCGCTCCCGCTCTGTCTGTTTCTGTCCAGTAATGGTATCCTCCTCATCCAACTGGCTCCATCTGTCCCTGCATTCCTGCACTACATATAGTGTATAGTGAAAGCTCTTGTTATGCCTTTCTCTGCGTGTTTCAGTGAAAAGTAGGACAAAGAGGAGGAGAGAGTGGGCCAACTAAGTCCAGCACACATAATCCTTGTAGGCTGTGCCACACTCTGTATGCCACGCTGGATTAAACCCACAGGGATACATCAGCAATATTCACTTTGTTTTATGTCAGTGAACTGTGTGCCATGCTGCTCAAAGCACCGACTTTTACACTCCAACATAGAGACGGGAGATTAAGCCAAAAAATATTTTCATTATAGTCAATACTAATAAATCATGGTTTCTTTCTCAGTCTAAAGGCTGATTTGTGCGCTGAAGAAATTATGCAATTATCTTTGGCTTTAACTTATTCCTACAGGACATTAAAAGGTGAACACTCGTGACAAATACACTTGTAGCCTCTGATTTTATAATTATTGTTTTTGCTCTGCTTATTTTCTTTATTTTGATTTCAAATGAAGATCTGACATTGCTATTCAATAAAATGAAAACAGTACACAAGTTATTTGTGGTTAGTTTAGAGCATGACAACCACTTAAGGACAAAGAGCAGAATATTTCACAAATCTAGAGCAAAAACATTCAAAATATAATGATGAAAAAATTTAAATTAAGAGAAAAATCCATCCACCTACATGTAACACACGTCCAGATAAAACCACCTTCCCTCAGTTCTTGTTGTCTCATTCAGGTTGACTAAGTAATACATTTTCACCGCTCACATAGATCAATTATTTGAACTCCTCATATAAACTCACTGAACACGTGCCTCCACTAACCAAAACAACTTTCAGGAAGAAGTCCCAGCAGTGTCATCAACTGTGATGTCATCATGAGTCACGTGGCGTGCCGCAGTGCAAGGCTGTTTGGCCAGAGGGGGGAGGGCACTACACTGTCCCAGACCAGGATGGCACCAGGTTGCCAGTTCTATACGGTTATCCCCCTCATTGGCCCCTACCTTGCCCTAGTATAACCAGTATCAGTGACTCTGAATTGTTGTTCAATTGTTGTTGAATTCATTCCCTCTAAGCTTTAATCTTACACCCAACACCAGGTTGTTGCCTCCACTATTTCTGCTCCTTCTTTTTATTCTTATTCCACCAGCATTCTTGGCAGTAGGATGCCACCCTGTTTTTGCCATTCCTCCCTTTTGCCTCATCTTCCACTTCCATTCCAGTGTGCACCGGTGTGCCACTCTCTTTTCGGAGTTTACAGAGTTCCTCCTCTCTCACCAATCATCTTCAACAGTCCAAGAAATCACCAGTCACCACTCTAACGTAGTCAAAAAAATCAATCAATTAATCAAATTCTATTTATATAGTACCAAATCATAACAAAAGTGACCTCATTACACATTTCATTTAGAGCTGGTCTAGACCAAACTCTTAACCCAATTCACAGACACCCAACAGAATCCTCCAGGAGCAAACTCTTGGTGACAGTGGGGAAGAAAAACTTCCTTTTAACAGGCAGAAACCTGGAGCAGACCCTGACTCCTGGAGAACGGTCATCCATCCACATCTACTCAGACAACTTCCTCCCAAACTAATCCCCCTACTCTGCCTCAACGCCCCCTCATCTGCTGCTACTTATTAAAGGCCTTCAGTGCCCAATGCTCTCTTAAATGTTTAGACATCTCCCATTAACGCCCCCCCGACCCCCAGAAGTATGCTATAGCGGAATGTACAACAGTTTAAAGCCATATACAACTTTACTTCTCTGTATAAGAGTTCAAAACATGTAAAGTACAGATCGAGGTCACAGTAAATATTTACCACTTTGGTCTCTAGAAACTTCTTTTTCTGCAATCAGCATGTGTTAATGTTACATTTTCATATTTTCTTCTATATTCCACTTTTTTCTTGATGGAGACATGGAGAAATGTGTGGCCATTATAAACCCTGATAAAACAAAAAACCCAATGGTGGCGTCAGAAATTTGCACCATACTGAAGCTATGACATTTTACATTGTTATCTCCATTTAATAGATTTCATTGATATGAAGCAGTTTTTCCTCTGATATGGGTTGGGACAGTTTGTATTAAATATTTGTGTTAAAAAATAAATAAATAAAGACTGCTCAGCTCGCTGCCACTCCTTAGTTGCTTAATACAGGTCCACTCAGACCTGACAGCTAAAGTTATGTCACCAGAAAGTCAGGGCTTACACACAGACTTTGGGCTCTCTACCTTCGTTGCATCATTCACACACACACACACACACACACACACACACACACACACACTGCCTATTTTTACCTGACAGTCTCACAGATCCAGACCTGCCTCAACACTTTGTTAGTGCTGTGCCAGCCCTGGAGACCATCCAATATCCCTCTGGAATATGGGTGAAAGTTTTCTGGGTTGTTTCACAAATAGAACCTTGGCTTCACTGATGGTCTTTTTTTTTTTGTTCAGGACTTATTCAGTTGTCATCCATTTTATTTCAGATATCTAAAGAAAGTGTTCTGCTCCATCTTTACATTTTTTTTCCATTAAAAAGACCTCAGTTCAACTACTTATTGGAGCGAAAAAAGCTCTGACAAGGAAGTGGCTACAACCAGATGAACCACAACATGAAGATTGGTTAAAAGCAATCTATGAAATCTATGTAATGGAGAAATTGTCCTTTCCACTAAAAGTAAAACAGGATAATTTTATAGGAATGTGGTCAAAATGGACTGTATATATCATCCCATTGAGGCCAGATTTGACTTGACTTGAGTTGACAAGTTATAACTGAACTAGTTTATTGTACTGGAACTGAAACTTGTGTGGTTTTCGGAATAAGAATAATGAAAATAAGGGAAAAATGTGACATCTTTTTTTCTAAGGTATGTTTAACAAAATATAACAAATAAAAAGGGGGAGGGACTTACTTTAAGAACAGTTGTCTTTGTTTTGTTTTTTTAAACAGAGGACTTGCATGTAACGTGTATGCAAAATTTCATGCTTTACCATTGTTGATTTTTCAGACACGGTATACAAATGTTCTTAGTTGTCTGTTGTAAAGTATCTTTCCATGTGAAAAAATAAAATTACTGAAAACAAAGACCTCCGTTCAGATAGATGGTTTGACATCTACTGTTTCAGGCTTTGATTGATAGGTGTGTGGGACAGCTCACTCACCTGCCAAGGCAGACTGCCAGAGTTTGTTGTTGATTTAGTAAAATGCTTTTTTTTCCCCCTGATGGACAGCTCTACTGCTGTTATGTATTTAAGACATTTCACAAAAAAACCCCACTATAAAACAACTTTGTCACATAGTGCTTGATGAAGTTAATGGTTTTATTGGGTCAGTAAACGAGAGTTTTGGCATTAGCTCTCCCATGATCGCTCACAGACAACTCTGACCCCTCACGCTCATAAAGCTCCGCCCATTTTGTCCCAACATAGCCACGTCTAGCAACAACAAGCCAACATGTTGACAGCCAAATGAGAAACTACTGGAGCCTCAGGTCACTACACAACCACAACCCATTTAGAGTAACACAGGTAATTCCACATCCAGGGCAAATAATATGTTCTAATTTCATTGAAAAAGGAAGAAAGAAAGAAAGAAAGAAAGAAAGAAAGAAAGAAAGAAAGAAAGAAAGAAAGAAAGAAAGAAAGAAAGAAAGAAAGAAAGAAAGAAAGAAAGAAAGAAAGAAAGAATGAATGGTTTATTTTTGGTTTGTACAGTAATCACCACACACAGTACAACAACCACAAAAAACACAAAACAAAAAAAAAAAGAAATAGAGCAGAAGCACACAATGATAATAAAGGCTATTCTATTCTATTCTATTCTATTCTATTCTATTCTATTCTATTCTATTCTATTCTATTCTATTCTATTCTATTCTATCAAGTTTAGTTGAGAAGCTTGATATTTAATTGCCAGCTTCTGCCAATACAGATCTACAGAGCTTATAAAATCTCCTTCTGGTGCAGATGAATCACTTTAATATTTGCTTTCTACTATATTTACTTGAAAGTCTAGTTTTGTGGGTTTCCTACAAAATTCCCCTTCCTCCTTCTCAACAGTGTTCAACAGTCTATGAAAGAACAGCACTGCATATGTTTTCTAAATTCTGAAACCAGGCCTAAAAGAAATCCATTAGGAAAAGACCATGAATAACTTCTTGCTTCCATTCTAGATTCTGATCCACAGTTCTGCTGAACTATGACTGTAGTGCCTCTTGTCATGGAATTTGACTGTCTTCCACTGGTCTCCTGGGGATAAGGGAACATGCTTCATTAGATTTATGATCATCTAAAAATTTAAAGTAGCTGTAGTTATTTTTGATAAAGGCATTGAAGTTTTGTGGAAAAAAGGACATTTCAGACTAACATTATAACAACATTAGGAACTGCAGTTTTTCTGTTTTGCAAACATAAATAATTAATTTTAAATATTTGAACATTTTTCAGGTTCCATTTCAATATTGCATCAAGTAAACTGGAGTAGATATGAGTAAAACATTTAATTAGATGCACAATTTGATATATTTACATTCTTGATTTTCCAAATTAAATGTTACTAGTCATTTTATTGATTATCTTGACTGAGGCCAATAGTGTAACCCTGTTGCCTCTGGTGTACTAACACAGATTCTAGTATCGAGTCTAAATTCCTAAGTTTAGTGAAACAACTATAGGCCAGTGAAGAACTGGGTCACAGGCTGGGTTTTGATGCACAATGTTTTCTGTCACTGTTCCCAGAGGCGAGAGAGCACTATGCTGAGATAACACTGAATATTGATTGGCTTAGATAACTCACGACCACGGAGAAATGTCAGCAAAGGCCAGAGAGGCCAGACTTTTCTTTTCCAGGAAAAAACTTTTGTTTCATCCAAGAAATGAGGACACATGATGATGAGTATGTCCATATTACCAGTCTAAAATAGATTAGTTCTACTAGCTATAGTTTCCATTAACAATATCACTGAAGATCATCAACTAGTCTTACCAACAAATGACTGTGCCATAATATGATCAGAGGAAATGGTTCATTGAGTAACATCTTCTAAGAAATGGAGAACGAACGGCTGAATGGTCAAGGAGACGGGACACGAACGGTTTGGGGAGAAGTGATGAGAACAGCCAAGGGGCGACAAGATGATGGGGGATGGGGATATTTCTGAAGCTTCAGGTTGCTTGCCCTAAAAGTCTGACAAAGTGAGATTGGAATGGGGGGTCATCAAGGCCAGTGAAGACTAGGGGTGTAAGAAAATATTGAATCTGAGATATATCACGATATTTCATTTCATGACATTGTATCAATGTTAAAAAGTACTGTATAGATATTTTTAGGTATTTATTCAAATTTATTTATGAGTGAGAAGAATTATTTATTTATGAGTGAGAAGAATGTAATATGAATGTTATTGTGTTTTTTTTATGTGGGGGGCATGTGCAATTTCGTTGTATTTATTATGCAATGACAAATAAAGCTTCTATTCTATTCTAAATGCAGACATGGTGAGGGTTCAGTTTTGCTTTTCCTTTTTGTTTATATTTTTGGGGAATCCTTTTATTTCTATATTTACATGGGTATTTTGCTCTTTTGTTTGTATACTAGAAAATTACTATTATGATACGTCAGGTCACACATGTAGTTTTTTGACATTGATAACACTGTTTTGTTAAATAATGGTTATTTCAAGCATCCTAAAAGCACCTTTTAGTGTCTGGAAAAAGGTGGATGCTAGTTGCTTTGTTGGGATTGTACAAAAAATAATGTTCTGATATTGGATGATTGAGGGACTGTCCACTATGCACTCTTTTCACGACTAATAGAATATGAACATTTGAGCAGGATCTTACACTATAATGAGGAAAGTTTTGTGATATAACATTAGATCCTGTTCTGATCAAACACAAATTTGTTTAGTAATTGTGCATATTTCTAGTGGAATTTTAATTTTACACATAAAAATATCTTAAAAAAAGAAACAAAACAAACAACAACAGTATCGTGATATCTCATGTCATGATCCTAGTATTGCAATTTGTATCGTATCACCAGATTTTTGCCAATACACACCCCTAATGAAGACCATCTACTAAGAAACTTAATTTCAGATGGGCTTGAAACAGCTCACATAAAATTGTAGGCTGGAGAGATATGTACGATGCCAAAATGTGTCTTGTTTTTTTTTTTTTTTTTTATGATTAAACATTAGGGTGTCTGGAGTGTGACAGGGAATGTCAGAAAAGCTGATGTAGTAAGAGGGTTGAAGGATGCGGAAGGTGTAAATTCTAAAACATCACAGGTATCCAAACAAAGCTTGCATGTTGAATCAGTGAAAGGGGACAAGTATTCTGCATAAAGGCTGGGATCCAGTGGGTGAAGAGGTCTGCTGGAAGTGTTCTGGTGCTGGTTGTGGTTCTGTTTTGCACAGCCTTTTGAGTATTTTCATATGAACAAATTATGCTGCTTCATTTTAACTTGGATTGTTGATGTTGTGATTGTTAAGATGGAGTGGGTATACATAACGAAATGAATGAAATTACTTCTTTGAAGGTATTCCACCCTGTACAGTATGACAACAGGGATGTGGAGACAGGTTTAAGATGGCTTCTTGGGGCATGTATGTTATAGCCTATATGACTGCTGGTGACTCATTCATAGAAGGAGAGATTTAAAATAGGCCCTGGGCTTTGCTATCAGAACAATAATGAATAAAAAGTAGAATTGCTAACAATTACAATAGGACTCAAACAGAGCTGGGTTCACTTTGGGTCTGCTCCAGTGCAGGAGGTTTGATGTATGTGAAGAAGTTGAACCTAGATTTGTCATTTTGACAGAGTGTCAAATTAAAGCGTCCTATCAGTAATCTGTGCTGAAAGAGTTAAAGCAATTAATCTAATTGAAAAAAAAAGTTCCATTGTTATACAGTACTATATCATTTGTTATCATAGAACCATAAGTGGCTGGTCCTATTAGATACAGACATGGTGACAAATGAAATGTATTAATGTTAAGAGAAGTATGACAGTTTGCAGAAGCTTCTCTGATCGTTTCAACAGTTTACTTTTCTCCAACACACCTGTCACATATCAAGGTGTGTATTCATTTTCATTAAATCAGTTTTAATGTTGTGAAGTTGCACAGTTATGAAAAATAATAGGCTACAAATAATTAATAATTGCCCTCTAATACATTAAAATTAATGTGGTAAGCATGTCAAGTAAATTCAAGTTGAGGGTTACTTCACCCCTCTGTGTACACTGTGGATCAGGCTGGTTTACTCACATTTCCCAGACTGAAGGTGTCTAGTACATAAGCACTATATACTTCTTAAGAACTGTCCTGAGGCGGAGAACATTCATTATTTAAGGAACCAGAACTGAATACTGGCATCAGTACTTGTCAAATTACTGTGATGTATGTCTGTGTTCTTTAAATTTGAAGCCTTTTTAACCAATGGATCATTCATTAAATGTCATATATCAGTTACTGTCTCTGTAGTATTTTGTCCAACCACACATTCAACACAATTTTGCAAGTTATAAATTCTACATTGCTTCATTTGAACATTTAAATTAGGAACTCCAAGCAGGAGAAACATGAGTGTAAACCTTATTATTAATAATAATAATAATAATAATAATAATAATAATAATAATAATAATCCCTATCTCTCAGAGAATAGACTTTAAAATTCCCTTGCGAGCATATAAAGCGCTGAATGATTTGGGCCCAAAATATATCAGAGACCTTCTAGTCCAGTATGAACCATCCAGACCACTCAGGTGGTCTGGTGCAGGTCTGCTCTGTGTTCCAAACGTCAGAACTAAACATGGAGAATCCGCATTCAGTTTCTATGCTCCGTATATCTGGAACAAAATACCAGAAAATATCAGGTCTGCCGAGAATCTGAGTTCTTTTAAGTCAAGGTTTAAGACTCACCTGTTCACTGCTGCCTTTGACTAAAAGGCTTTTGACTTTTTAAATTTTATATTCTCTTTCGAAACTCTGTACTCCAACTCTTACTTTATTATGTGTGTGTGTTTATATTTTTGGATTTTATATGTTGTTTTCTTACTTGTTGTTTTTAATCACCTTTTACATGTTTCTTTTCTGTCGTTGTATTTCAATGTCCTGTGTGCAGCACCTTGAATTGCCTTATTGCTGAAATGTGCTATACAAATAAACTTGCCTTGCCTTAATAATAATAATAATAATAATAATAATAATAATAATAATAATAATAATAATAATAATTCTGTGTCAGTTTGGTTCATGTTTAACATTATATGTGTTTATCAACCAAACACTTGTTGTTAAACAAAATGACAGTGTCTCAAGTCTTAAATTTAATGGAATCTATGTACGACATGATTTTTCCTTCCATTACACAGAAACTTCGCTGATTTTATTATTAAGCTTTGTATTGTGGATATACCAACACAGGCTACGCGTATTTGCGCACGCTATACGCAACCACATAACGTTGCACAGACGCATCCACACATTTACAGACTTATTATAACCTATTTATAACCGACAAAGAGCAGAAAACAATCATTCTGATGATAAGAATTCAGACCAAACGACTAAACGCGAGTGTATTGGTGATTATGATGCAGTCAGTAATGATGTCAAATGGAGAATAAACATTCTTTTTTTTCAGAGAAACCCACTAAATGTGGTCTTCCACAGTTCACTGCTCTTCTATGGGATCACACCGACGCACTATTTCCCTGTTTTTAATAAAAATCATTGTTAAATCTATTTCTAGTCCGTTCCTTCTATTAGTGACAGGGCTCCGTTGTCCCCGTTGAACCGACTGAACCGAACACACAGGCTTTCATCTTCATCAGTGCACTCAGGCTTCCTTACCCTCCACGGCCCACACCGTCGGCAGTATCCACAGGAAACACAGCACATCCATAATAGTTGTACTTCCAGACATTTGACTGTAAAAAGCCTGGATGTTCATCGTGCAGCCGTCCAGCAGCGGGCCATTGGCAGCGGCTTCATTCGGAGACGCAGAGCATCATCATCCTCCTCATCCTCCTCATCCTCCTCATCCTCATCAGCAGCGGCAGCAGTGGGATAAAGGTCTGAAGCTCCTGCTCAGGCCAGTGTGGGCGAAACCAAAAAGGCAGGGGGCGGGAAAGTCCGACAGGAAAAAACCACAGCACACATCATGTGTGCATTCAACTGAGAATCTGAAAAATCACTCAGTGCATGTGTAATATCTGAACATACTGCTGAGGACGGTCACATGTTTGGCTCCTTTTTAACCCATGTCCCACATTTTAAAAGTCGTGATCCTTCGTGATCCTTCGTGAGCACTTCGGATTCAGTGTTTTCTCTTCCCTGTAATGAAGAGTTATCATGTGAACTTGTCACGGAATGTTTCTGCTTTACATGTAGTACGACAAATATGCCTGTCATTTACCGATATAAGAGTCCAAATATATTTGTTGTTGTTGTTTTCGGCTTCCGTGAGAGTGACCACTTTCTGTGTGATTTAGTTTGTCTGTGACTGAACATATTTTATTAAAAAACTGAACATAAAATAAAAAGTTCATGTGTCAATACACATCTAGAAAATTTTGTTAGTGTCATATATCTATGTATATAATATGTATCATACTATATATAATATGTGTCATAATATGCATATAATATGCATGTAATATACACTGTAAAAAAAAAAAAATCCTGTTGTCTTTACGGAAAAAAACTGGCAGCTGTGGTTTCCAGAACAATACTGTAAAAAACACATCCAACTGTAAACATATTTATGGAGTAACATGTAGATTTAACGTTTAAACATGTAGGTTATAACACTGGATTTAAATGGTAAATGGACTGTACTTATTCAGTGCATTTTATACATCTTCATGGTGTGCAAAGCACTTTCCAAAGCCACCAGGTCAATTCAGGGTTCAGTGTCTTCCATGGACTCTTGGACATATGGACAGTCGGAGCCAGGATTCAAACCACCAACCTTTTGGTTATTGGATGAGCTGCTCTGCCAACTCTACCAACCCATGAATTTACAAGTTTAAAATGTTGAATTGTTAAATGTTTACTTTTTTATATTAAAAAAAAAAAAAAAAAGCAAATATGCCGTTATTTCAACATTATGGTCTTGCAGTTTAAACAGCACCACATTGTTTTTCAATTTACAGTTTTATTTTCTAAAAACAACAGAAATTCATAATTTCTACACACAAATCTGTTTTTGTTCACATACTCTTCCTGTAAGAACTACAGCTATATTTGATTCAGTCGTTAACACAAAAAATCTTTTCAAATAAACAACTTTGCTTTGTATTGTCACTTACAGTTTTTTTATGTTGCAATTTTACCATTTTTTGGTGTAAATTCTAGTCATTTTTACAGTGTAGCAATGTTTTTCAGCCTTGGGGTCTGGACCCCATGTGGGATATCCTGAAATTTCTAGTAATTGATCATAAAAAAAAGAAAAAGAAAAAAAAAAAAGAAAAAAAAATTACTAATAAAAATATATGGTGAGTTGAGAGAGACAATCACATACATAAAAGACTTGACAAACTCTGAAGCTGAAACTGAAGCACTGCGGTATCTTTCAAATGTTCATTGTGGCTGGTTTAATAATGGCATATAGCAAATTATTGCATGACCCAAAAAAAATTAATTAATTTTAGCAAAAAGAATGTCTCCATTTTGAATGTCTGGGGTTGACAGAAGTTTGTGATGTTAAAATGGGGTCTCAAGCCAAAAAAGGTTAGGAACCACTGAAATATAGTATCATATAATTTGGAATTTGAAGTCATGATAACATATGACAGCCTATATAATATATATTATAACCATTAACATAGTTAAAACTGAATATATTCATAAAATTAAAGACTTCATATGTGACAAGTTCACATGATAACTCTTCAATAAAGGGAAGAGAAAACACTGGCTCTGAGATGCTCACAAATGATCATAACTTTTATTTTGTGCTTTTTCCCATGTTCCACGTACTGAAACAATGAAGGAAACACGTCTTCAGATAGATAAAGGTCTAATTTTCATCCAGATGCATCAGAAATTTTAATTGCATTTTCAGAAAAACAAAAGAAAATGTTATTGTATGAATGTTTCCATCCACTACTTTTGTGTGAATATTAATATTGCGAATGCTTGTTTCACACTGGAGCAGATAATAGATTACTAATTACTCTGTTAACCATGGAACAAGTAATAGCCTTTTAATTAGATAGATATAAATAGATAGACTTTATTTTGAACATAAGGGAGCAAAAAAAATTCCAAAGTTAATAGCGTGCCTATTAACTTTGGAATTTTTTTTGCTAATTAATCAACAACAAAAAAAAGAAAACAAATATCACATAAATGTATACCAATATTATTGTGGTTCTTTAACAATATGTCTGAAAAGGAGTAGGAAGAAGCTGAGCTTATTGTCCTACCCCAGTTTTACATGACTTCAGCTAATATATACAGTCCATAACAAAGAATAGATCAGTCATTAAATGACAAAAAAAGAGACGATTTCATACATCAATAACTATTACTGTTGTACTCGTCTTCATTGTTACTATATCTGTGGAAAATTAGATAATAATAACAATAATAATAATAATAATAATAATAATAATAATAATAATAATAATAATAATAATAATAATAATAATAATAATGTGATCAACACAATGGAACTCCAAACCACCAAAACAGTCTTATAACCATAATCTTAGACAGGACTATAAAAATCAGCATAACCAAACTGACACTATCAGAGTAGATAGTGACTCAGTGCCGTATTAATGTAAATCTAGATGCGGCACTGGGAACCTCTTCATCATCTCCATGTAAATGAAAACTCAGCTTCAGGAGTGTTCCTGAGTATGAGTCAGAGTTAGCTGCTTGGCTCTGTCCAATATAGATAAATGTCTTCTTCTGGAGCAAGAAGTGAGTTGGGAGGAAATGTGGAGGGGGACGGCACCATGTCACATTATTCTTGCACTGTTCAGTTTGACTAGTTTTACTTCAATAAGCCGTACACATCAAAAACACAGGGGAAGCAGTTACTTAATGTGTGAACCTCAAATATAGCACACAGCATCATTTACACTGAGCAGGAATATCAGCAGGTATAATACACAATAGATTTATGTGATTAGTCCTGAGAATTCTGCACAGTGACATTAACACAAAACACATGCTCACCTCCTGTAAGAAAACCTGCACTAACGACACACTTAACTCATAAAGACCCAAACAGTCACTGTCGACACAAATCATCTACAGATATAAACTGTTTGATACCTATTGATCCACTAATCCTATCAATACATGTAAATAATTGGCGCAAAATACAGTTTGTTGTCTTTTCATGGTCATCAGATATGACCCATTTGGATGTTCAGAGGCTCCACAGTTACCATGGAAACATCATCATCTTCTACAACGCTGATTCACCAGTAAAACCCATGGAGTTCGATCACTGACAGTGGATGAACACACTTGTTTTTACATCCAGTTATTGATATCTTTGCTGAAAAAGTCACTTTTTCTTAATTTTTCTTGGTTTTGATATAATTCACTTTGAGTTTCCATGAACATCTACATGATATGTGAATTAAATATAGGAAATGCATGATTTACACCAAACAATGCAAACTATAGTGGATAATGTTATGAAAAAAAAATGGTGATAAATCAGTTAAGAAAGGTAGAAATAGAGAAAAAAAAATCATTCCTGGAACTGCCACTAAAGTAGCACTGGGTCTTTATGGGTTAAAGACTTGCTGGAAAAGAAGTTTGCCATGTGTTATTTCTCTGACTCAGTGGGTCACCGCTACAACCATTAAAGTTTCACCAGGTCTAAGTATTTTCCCCTTGGTTTATTTCATCCTCACACTAGCCCTGCTGCATTTATTACCAAAATCTGTTTACCGTGAGGCTAGATGTCCTGAATGGCTGCTCTGGTTTATTTTTAGTTGTAATCACTTAGTTGGATGAAACTATCACTTAGAAACTCCTTGTTAAAATTCTATGAATTTTACGAGTCATGAAATATGTATGTATGAAAGAAGAAACATGCCACTACCATTATGCTAAATATGGAGTATAGTGGTAATAGAAGTCTGAAAGTTGAAGTCTGAAAATTACAGACAAAAACATAACATAATTTTGTAAATACCAGTTTAGATAATGAGATATTGTCGCGTTGGGATATGCCTTTTTTTTTTTTTTTTAATGAATAAATAAATAAAATAAAATACTGACGTACAAACCTGATCATTCAGTATATCAGGGAGTCAGCTGACCTACATTTAACAGCTGATTATATTTGGGTGCTTCTGTGAAACTGGTCCCTAAAAACAGGACATGGGGACTAAAAATTCAAACAAGATGTAGACTAATGTTATGAAGAAATAAAATCTGCAAGGACGCAAAAATTACGTGGCACTATTTTTTCTAATATCTTTTTATTCTCTCACAGGTACATTTTGGGAATCGAACTAATTATGCAAGGCAGAGTGTTTCACAAAAATGACCGCTGTTGCAAAATCACTGTTTATTTGTGTTTAAATGGGCAGGTTCTGCATGTAACACCAGCGGACACGATGGGTTATGTGCAAAACCTGGAATGAGACTGCCAATTCATGAAAAACCTGCATGTCTGGATTAGAAAAACCACTAGGATCATCAAATTTAACAGTGTCTTTATTTATAGCGGTACATAAGACCATTTACAGCCATGTTTCCCAGATCAAATGCACTGATACCAAGGTAGTTTTTGATATCCCAATTTTGGTCCTATTTTTGGCCCCAATATTTTATTTTTTTTTTAAAAAATCATTAATTTTGGGATGGCTCAGAGTAAGAATATAATTTTTTGTTTTGTTTTTGTTTTTTGCAGTTATCTGAGGTCATCATTGGGTACATCCTGGGGGGAAATATGCCTAAAATTCTCTTTTATTATTAAGTTTTAAAAAACTGGCAAAGTCCTAGATACCAAAATAAACCCAGTTTCATAGAAGCATCCATTTCTGAACTCAGACCTGAAAAATTGAGGCAACCCCAGATCACAACACCTCCACAGGCTTGTACAGAATACACAAGGTATTATGAGTGAATCATTTGCTCTTAAGCAAATCAAAAACATTTTTGCATATTAGCCTCAGTGATAAGTGGTTTTTCTAAGGCTACACAGCTGCTAAGTCCCAGTCCCCTTGAGGTAAGGTTAGGGTATACGCTTACTTTTATTCTTAAACATAGCTATGAGTTCTTATGTTGATATTTTATTTATTTGTTTTTCAATTTCACCAAAGGTTTAACCCTTTAACCCCTGAGACATTATTTCAGGTGAACGTGCTGCTGTGAGTTTACGTCTGTTTCAGGTTCATAAAAGCTGCTGTGAGTATGTGCTTGTGTTCCTTTTCTTCAGTGGTTTTGTTTTACTGTGTGTTTTAGGGTCAAAATAGGATGGAATAACAGAAAAAGACAAAGAGATGAATGGAAGTTTGACAGGTTTTTACTAAATAGGGCCCTCAGAATGTACATCTTTTTTTTTTTTTTTTTTTTAATGTTTTTATGTTATACACCTGTTGTGAAGCACCTTGAGTCTGCATTGTGCATGAAATGTGCTCTATAAATAAAGTTGAATTGAAAAGTTGAATTGAATCAATAAGAGATTTAGGATGTTGAACATGAACTGTGAACTAGAACAGACTGAACAACAAGGATTTGAATTTTGTCCCAATAGTTTATGTATTGAGGCTCTTTTTTTTCTATATCAGTCCAGCTGATTTTTGGCACCTGTTTAAACTCCAAAAAGCAGTCAGATGGTCAAAACTCAGTAAAAATACAATTAAAAAAAAAAAAAAAGGAAAAATCATGAAAACACTGCAAGCAATCGTAAAAACAAAAAATGACAAGGAAAACGGTGTGAACAAAAAAAAGAAGCCTAAACCATCTATTTTTATAGTGAGTTGGGCTCACTCACTGCTCTGTGTTTCGCCCCCCATTACACACACAGCAGGAGGTGAACTGAGCATGCTCAGATGTCTATGGAAAGGTCTGTTGTCTCTGCACATTTTGAAAATTTTTCTGTTGAGCAAACAGTTGAATTTTTATGAATATTTAAAATAAATAAGAATGCTCACCACAGACATGTCAGGGGTTAAAGGGTGAAGTGACCTCCAGTTACAATCGTTTCAGTTTTTTTCTCGGACCGTATTTCCTCGTCAAAGATGATCATTCACTCTTATCCTTCCAGGTTTTGATAATACACTGGGTTGTATTTTATTTCATCTGTTACATGACCACAGCTATGTCTTTCTGATACGGTTGATTAAGAAATGAGAAGCCGCTGTATCATTTAATTACTTGTTTCCAGGTGAAAGATATGAATCACTGCATAAATTATCCAGTGGAAGGCTCTGACCTACTTGTTTAGTCAAATCCAGGGGATGACCTTTTGGCTAGGCAGTGTAATGTTGGTTAAAATGGAAGATATGTTGAATTTCATTAGAATATCATTAATTCAGGCATCTTAACATTCATATTATTAAGTAAACAGTGGGTCAGAGTTTCCAGTGCACATGTGAATGTCTTGTATCCTTCATTTCAGCATCAGTTTGTTTGGCATTTTCCTGTTTTAGTTCAATGAAGAAAAGGCCTCAGGGGAAGTGACTGACCCCCAGACTCCTACCGCTTAACACCAGTGGGTTGACTATACAACAGTTCCCCCCACCCCCCACCCCCACACCATGAGCATGTGCAACCACAATGTAAATATGTCAATGCAGATAAATGTAAAGTATAAATAATATTGAAATTTATTCTAATCTATATTTATATAAATATTAATATAAATACCAAATTTCTTATTTTTCTCTTTATATTTAATTTTTCACTCGTTTGTGGTTTTTCTGCATGTCTTTTTCTGTGCACTTGCTTGTTGCGTGTTGTTGCTGTTAAGTGTGAAATTTCCCCACGGTGGGATCAGTAAAGTCATATCTTATCTTATCTTATCTTATCTTGTCTTGTCTTGTCTTGTCTTGTCTTGTCTTGCCTTGTCTTTTCTTTTCTTTTCTTTTCTTTTCTTTTCTTTTCTTTTCTTTTCTTTTCTTTTCTTTTCTTTTCTTTTCTTTAATGTAATGCCTGCATCAGTGGCTGTAATTCAGAAAACATTTCATGTAAACTATAACCTGTGGGTGCTCCTGAAAATATATTAGGGCTACTTCATTGCAGACATACTTTTAGGAGACATAAAAGTTTTAATTAAAATGTGAAGAAGAAAAAAAAATGTGATTACTATTTATGAGTTTAAGGACTGGTAGGATGTAACAAAGTAGAGCTGCTGCTATCTGAGTAGAGTTTTCCAGCTTCTCTACTTTATTTATTTCCAAATTTTTCCTTTATTCCATATGTTTTAACACAAATATCTATAATTTCTATGCATTCAGTTTTAAAAACAGACATGACATTTACATTTGAGGAGATAATTAGTGCTTCTATCTTATTTTATCAGTACTATTTATTTTATTATACATCGCAAAATCTGAGCTGATTTTGACTTAAATGTGTGAGATAATAATATGTAAAGAAGGTGGTCTCATGGTTTATCCACTGGTACATATCAAATAAAAGAAATGAATCTAAGTGAAACAAGATTAAAATGACTTAAGAGATACATATGTAACAAAATAACGTATAAGACAAAACTGACATTAAACACAACCATGAGATAAAACAAGATAAAAACAATATAAAAGACACCATAATTTTTTTTTTATTTAAATTTTTTTTTTAATTTAATTTAATTTTTTTTTTTATCAGGAGCGTTAAATAAAAATAAAGAAAATGAGTCCACAGTTCTTATCCAGTAAGATGGAAATGATGTTTAAAATAAAACAACACAGACATTAAAAGAATATGTTTCGTGCTCCCTTGCTGAAATTGGAAACTGAAGTGCATGCTGAAGTGAAATTAAAGGTGCACTATGGAAATTTGGATGAGCTAACAGTAGTTTTAGTTATAGCAATATCCATCATTACAGCCTGTACAAATGTGTATGTAGCCACTAATATCCTTATGCGTGCTCTCCAGTTCTTCAGTGTGTCTTTTCTGCTCCTCTAAAACTGCATTAGCTTTGTGTAACACGAGATATTTTTAGCTTGGTTAACTGTTGGAAAGATTTAATGTTTGCGTTATATTTATATGAGGTAAAGTTTAGTTTGCCTTGTACACAAATGACCAGTAGAAATGACTTTAATAATAATAATAATAATAATAATAATAATAATAATAATAATAATAATAATAATAACAACAACAACAATAATAATAATAATAATAACAATAATAATAATAATAATAATAATAATAATAATAATAATAATAATAATAATAATAATAATAATAATAATAATAATAATAAGCAATACAACAAAAGCTAAATTGACAATGACAACAAACAAACATTGCATAGCGGATAAAATAAACAATAAAATTAGACTGTTATACATCACTACTTTAACCATAGTCTAGAGTAAAGCCTGTCTATACTTTTGTCATCTGTGTGTATATGATCCTAGTTATATATTCCTCTATAGAACATCACCACTTTTTTCTGGATGGTAAATAAATTCTTCTCTATTTTAACAGTACAAGCAAAATTGAGAGATTTTTTGTTTATTTATTTATTTATTTGCTTTGGCTGTACTACTGTCGTGTCCACAGAGATTTTACTGATGACTTGCCGAGCTATTTCATAAGACAACAGTGGACTGGAGAGAGAGAGAGAGAGAGAGAGAGAGAGAGGGAGGAGAGAGAGAGGAGAGAGAGAGAGGGAGGAGAGGAGACTCTGAGGACACTAGTGCAAAGCTAAAGAATGTGTGTATGTGACAGAGTGAGCCAGTGAGAGAGAGACACAGAGAGAAAGAGAGAGAGCGATGTGAGGAAATAGAGCAGAAGAATATGGGCCTGACAAAAAGGAATCCAGCCTGCCTCCAGATGAGTGAGGGCTGCAAAACAACAGATTAGAGGAGCCCAGGGCTTGTTCCCATGGAAACCTTCGCCCAGGGAGATGGTGATGAGAATGCAGCAGATTGTAGGTCAGACGCGCCATCAGCGATCCAATCAGACGTAATCTGTCTTGACTTGTGGGTCATAGATTGAGCAGTAAAGCTGGTGCCTTTCTATGGCTGCTTTCACTGTAGCACTTGTACTTTCAGCTAACTGGAGAATGGGAGCTATGGAAAGATACAAGGCATGTTACAATGAAGAACTGCAGAAAAACCTCCACTCTGCTCCTTTCCCCTGCTGAAAAATATATTTGTTGCAATGTTTCTAATGTAGCACTGTAAAAAAAGCAGCTTAGACCAACAAAGCTCATTGAACTGGTACTGATGGTACTGGTACTGTGCTGGTTTATTTTTGAACTAGTTATCTGATTCAGCTATATAAATCAATACCAGGCAGGCAACAGTTAAGCTTTATCAGCACAAGACATAATTAAAATAATCAGATTTCATCAAAAGATCATCAAAATATAGTTAAGACACATTTCTTTGTCATTTAAATGTGAAATCTCTATTTTTGTAAAAGGTATTTCATTAAACTTTAAGTGTTTTGTAAGTTTAAACAAAATAAATATTTTGTATATAAAAAAACACCTCATTAAACTCTTAAAGGGAAACCTACATAGAATCTTCTACTGTATATTGTATGTAATGTGCTCATTCATTGTGTGCAGAAGTGTGTTCACCTAAGTGTCCACTTGATGGCAGTATTAGAGCACAAATGACCACCTGTGGATGAGAGACTGTGGAAGAGCTGTTACTATCTCTGTTAAATATAATGTATTTCTAAAACGTGTATATACTTTTTTTTTTTTTTTTTTTTTTTAATCTAGCTATTCCTTCTCTGTGTGTGTGTGTGTGTGTGTGTGAGTACTAAAAAAGATGGAATTTTCATTCTGTTTTTTTGCACATGTATAATGTTTGTCTGTTTGCGATGCTGGAACATACCTCTTCATTTCTTAAACTAGGCAGTTCATTCAAAAATGAAAACGCATGCAGTCATTACCATGTGTTTGCATGTAACGCAAGGCACAAAGTACTGTTGTTCATCATATTTATTATTATTCTAACTGACCGACTGACTTATTATTCCAAAACTTTGGGAAAAATGTGGCCCACTGTGTTGGAAATAGACCCAAACATATTATTGCAAAAATGTACAGCTTGGTCTCGAAAGACATGCTATTAGTTGTGTTAATGTTCTGATGCATGGATTTTGTTAAAATTGAAAAAAAAAAAAAAAAAAAAGGCTGAATTTGGCCATCCAAAATGAATTGTGCCAGTTTCAAATGGCTACCATTCCCACATGATTGATACTAAAATTATTTCCTCAGTATGACAAAGAATATATATGTGACACGTGGTTTCATGGTTTCGTGTTTTCATATATTTTGGATCGATACGTTCATCATACGTCTCACCTGCAAAAATTTTAGAGATAGGATGTACAGTTAATGATTGACATCAGATTGTTTGAGAGGTGGTTTCTTAGTGAATTTAACATGGACGCCCATGTCTCTCGTTTGTTTCTCCTCTGCTTCTTTGGCCAATAGGCCATGAGCTATTGTGAAGGCAATTGTTGTTCCTATTGCTGTCATCGTCTCCATCGTTGTTGTTGTCATCTTCGTTGTAACATCATCATCTTTGTCGTCTTCGTTAGCAATTTCTTCAAACATCTTCTCCAACGAAACTACTGGTCAGATTCATTTCAAATTTTATATGTAGCTAGCTGTTCACAGTTTTGAGAAATTGAGAAAATGAAATGTTGCTACAGTAACCTGTGCTACATTTACATATACTTGCTACTGTCTATATGACTTTGAAAGGCTAAATGCAGGAGAATGAGAACAGTATCACCATCTACTATGATGAGATGTGGAGCTACATGTTACACTCAGTCTGTTGTCTGCTCCTGAGAACTGTTCAGTTCTTCAGATACTGGATCTTCATAACACTGGACACTGACTATTCAATATGACAAACAGGGTTTGATTTCTTCCACTGAAGTGAATCAGTTTCATTCTACAGGGTGGGGAAGCAAAATTTACAATGAACATTTAGTTGTTTTTTCTCAGCAGGCACTACGTCAATTGTTTTGAAACCAAACATATATTGATGTCATAATCATACCTAACACTATTATCCATACCTTTTCAGAAACTTTTGCCCATATGAGTAATCAGGAAAGCAAACGTCAAAGAGTGTGTGATTTGCTGAATGCACTCGTCACACCAAAGGAGATTTCAAAAATAGTTGGAGTGTCCATAAAGACTGTTTATAATGTAAAGAAGAGAATGACTATGAGCAAAACTATTACGAGAAAGTCTGGAAGATACTATTAAAGAAGAATGGGAGAAGTTGTCACCTGAATATTTGAGGAACACTTGCGCAAGTTTCAGGAAGCGTGTGAAGGCAGTTATGAGAAAGAAGGAGGACACATAGAATAAAAACATTTTCTATTATGTACATTTTCTTGTGGCAATTAAATTCTCATGACTTTCAATAAACTAATTGGTCATACACTGTCTTTCAATCCCTGCCTCAAAATATTGTAAATTTTGCTTCCCCACCCTGTAGAGGTTTCATGAGATAGAAAACCATCTCCACTGTTGGATTTTGTGGCCTGCTGTTATGTTACTCTACACCTGTCATTCATACTTTTCGTGTGTGTATATGTGTGTCTGTAGAGTGTGAAGCTCAGTGTTTACACGTAACTGTTTTATGCTGTCATCAAATTTTCTCCTTCAACCAAAAACTCAGACAGCAGCTTAAAATAATACCACGTCTCATGATCTTCATCAGCTGTTTGAGCCTGTATTTTATATTATTGCTCTGTTGGCTTAGCTCTGTTTTAGACAAAATGCAACCAGAAGAAAACCAGAAGAAAAAACAAAAATCAGCTTCATGTTCCATATGGGTTGTTTTATCAGCAGCTGCACTAAAGATAAGTTTTGAATTATCCAAAGTCAGAACTGCCACAGTTTAATGGTGAATTAACAAACAGCGAACTTAACATAACAGCATAACATGAGTCTATACCTTCATAAAGTTCATAATTAAACTCATCAGTGTAGACAGTAAGGGGTGCATGGACAGGTGTGTGTGTGTGCGTGTGTGTATGTGTGGTGTGTGTGTGTGTGGGGGGGGTAGGACAGCAGGAAGTGAATGGTTATGTGTCTGACAGTCTTACAATGAGCTCTGAACCCATTAGAGGATTAAGATGTTATGCAAAATTAATTCACATGCTTTTCAGTTTTGGGATGGTGAATGTAATGCACACATTATGGGCCTGTAAATCACAATGTCCCCAAATCACCACATTCTGCCAAGAATGCAGGCAGAGCAATGCCAGCAGCAGCGTGACTCACACTCTGCATGCCAGTCACCTTTTATGTTTGTCGCTTCATTGGAGCTCCTCACACACACCTGACATGAGGCCCTGCCATGTGCACACTGTTGCATCAGCACAGAGAAAAAGTCTTAGAAAACAAAAGTCTCCATCTCATCTCCATCACATCATCTCCATCCACAACAAAACAGATTATAACTGGGAAGTACGTAGAAATATTAATGGTTATGATATACTGGTGAAACCTTATAGAATAGAATAGAATAGAATAGAATAGAATAGAATAGAATAGAATAGAATAGAATAGAATAGAATAGAATAGAATAAGCTTTACTATCATTGCAAAATACCCTTGTACAGTGCAATGAAATTTGGTTTTATGTTCTGTAAGGTGCTCAAGTCTACACACATCAATTACGCAGGAAAAAAAAATTAAAATATAAGTATAAAACAGTCAAGTAAAAAGACAATGTAAGTGTAAAAAACAAAAACAAAAAACAAAACAAAACAAAACAGCACACACACACACACACACACACACACACCACAAAGTGAGTCCAGTGTCAAGTATGTAGGTGACAGTAATGACTATAGAGTTAACAAAGTTTTGCAACTTTTTGCCATTTGACTTTGTTTTATGTCAGTTTCTATTGTTTCAGGTGTTTCTCTGCATTTTAACACATAGGTTATACCCTAAATCACACAGACCAATGTCTTTATTCCGAGTGGCTGCATCATTGTCATCCCCATGTCCCACATAATGACAGCGTCCCACATATGGTTTTTGAAAGGAATACATGAATTCAAGTCCATATTTACATCCAAATATATCATTAATTTGAGCTGAATGTTAATCCACTTTTGTTGTGGGAAGATAGATGTCAGTATTCTGACAGTTTCTCTTGAAAAGTAAGAAATTATAAATAGAAGAGAATGTAAGTGATGTTACTACACTGTTGCATATAAAGTTGGAAGTATTTTGTTTTCAGATACTCTTGTTTTTTTTATTCATACATATCAGTAATCACTGTTTACCAGGTGCAAATATTACAGTTACACTTCATCTATCAAGAATAAATCACATTGTCACGATAATTTCATGGCAGCCCCCCCCCCCCCCCCCCCCCCCGCCCCCCGAAAAACAAACAAATAACTATAATGGTCTACCTTTTATTGTTATAACTTATGCCAATAACAACAACAATAACAATAATAATCGTAAAACCTCGGAAAAGAATCTTCAGTTGTTAAATATAACATCACTTCACAGCATGTACAACAGCCAAAACACACCCAACCACGAACACAAGTATCTGAAAGTGTCAAATCTACCCCAGTAGACCAAATCTCATCAAATTAAACAAACAGTTTTTCCAGACCAATAAATTTTACTACTGTTGTTGAAACCAATCATAATTCAGTAAAACTATATAAATAACAAAAGGAAAAGCCAAAATAGAATTTGCACCCTTCAACACAAGTAGTAAAATTCTAAACAACTTCAACTTACTGTGCAAATGTAGCATAGAACATCCAAAACAAGTTGCATTTAAATAAACCAAAGGTATAAATAAATATATATCTATATCTATATCTATCTATCTATCTATCTATCTATCTATCTATCTATCTATCTATCTATCTATCTATCTATCTATCTATCTATCTATCTATCTATCTATCTATCTATCTATCTATCTATCTATCTATCTATCTATCTATCTATCTATCTATCTATATTCAGTATATTGCCAAAAGTATTGGCTCACCCATCCACATAATCAGAATCAGGTGTTCCAATCACTTCCATGGCCACAGGTGTATAAAATCAAGCACCTAGGCATGCAGACTGCTTTTACAAACATTTGTGACAGAATGGGTCGCTCTCAGGAGCTCAGTGAATTCCAGCGTGGAACTGTGATAGGATGCCACCTGTGCAACAAATCCAGTCGTTAAATTTCCTCGCTCCTAAATATTCCACAGTCAACTGTCAGCTGTATTATAAGAAAGTGGAAGTGTTTGGGAACGACAGCAACTCAGCCACAAAGTGGTAGGCCACGTAAACTGACGGAGCGGGGTCAGCGGATGCTGAGGCGCATAGTGCGAAGAGGTCACCAACTTTCTGCAGAGTCAATGGCTACAGACCTCCAAACTTCATGTGTCCTTCAGATTAGCTCCAGAACAGTGCGCAGAGAGCTTCATGGAATGGGTTTCCATGGCCGAGCAGCTGCATCCAAGCCATACATCACCAAGTGCAACGCAAAGCATTGGATGCAGTGGTGTAACGCACGCCGCCACTGGACTCTAGAGCAGTGGAGGCGCCTTCTCTGGAGTGATGAATCACGCTTCTCCATCTGGCAATCTGATGGACGGGTCTGGGTTTGGTAGTCGCCAGGAGAACAATACTTGTGGGACCGCATTGTGCCAAGTGTGGAGGGGGGGTTATGGTGTGGGGTTGTTTTTCAGGAGCTGGGCTTGGCCCCTTAGTTCCAGTGAAAGGAACTGTGAATGCTTCAGCATACCAAGACATTTTGGACAATTCCATGCTCCCAACTTTGTGGGAACAGTTTGGAGCTGGCCCCTTCCTCTTCCAACATGACTGTGCACCAGTGCACAAAGCAAGGTCCATAAAGACATGGATGACAGAGTCTGGTGTGGATGAACTGGACTGGCCTGCACAGAGTCCTGACCTCAACCCCATAGAACACCTTTGGGATCAATTAGAGCACAGACTGAGAGCCAGGCCTTCTGTCCAACATCAGTGTGTGACCTCACAAATGTGCTTCTGGAAGAATGGTCAAAAATTCCCATGAACACACTCCTAAACCTTGTGGACAGCCTTCCCAGAAGAGTTGAAGCTGTTATAGCTGCAAAGGGTGGACCCACGTCATATTGAACCCCATAGACTAGGAATGGGATGGCACTGAAATTCATATACGAGTCAAGACAGGTGAGCAAATACTTTTGGCAATATAGTGTGTGTCTGTGTATGTATATACATATATATATATATATATATATATATATATATTATATATATATATATATATATATATATATATATATACATACATATATACATATATACATATATATATATATATATATATATATATATATATATATATATATATACACAGGGTGGGGAAGCAAAATTTACAATGAACATTTAGTTGTTTTTTCTCAGCAGGCACTACGTCAATTGTTTTGAAACCAAACATATATTGATGTCATAATCATACCTAACACTATTATCCATACCTTTCAGAAACTTTTGCCCATTTGAGTAATCAGGAAAGCAAACGTCAAAGAGTGTGTGATTTGCTGAATGCACTCGTCACACCAAAGGAGATCTCAAAAATAGTTGGAGTGTCCATAAAGACTGTTTATAATGTAAAGAAGAGAATGACTATGAGCAAAACTATTACGAGAAAGTCTGGAAGATACTATTAAAGAAGAATGGGAGAAGTTGTCACCCCAATATTTGAGGAACACTTGCGCAAGTTTCAGGAAGCGCGTGAAGGCAGTTATTGAGAAAGAAGGAGGACACATAGAATAAAAACATTTTCTATTATGTCAATTTTCTTGTGGTAAATAAATTCTCATGACTTTCAAGAAACTAATTGGTCATACACTGTCTTTCAATCCCTGCCTCAAAATATTGTAAATTTTGCTTCCCCACCCTGTATACATACACATATATATATATATATATATATATATATATATATATATATATATATATATATATATATATATATATATATATAATTTTAAAACTATATTACCACTTTTGCTGAAAATAAGGAACCCTAAATAAAAACAAGAAAAGCACAGACCTCCACCAAGACAGATCTGCCCCCCCTGGTGACCACCCACAATTTAATCATTTCTTCCTTGTGCCAGTATCAACATTTCCTGAAAATTTCATGAAAGTCCGTCCATAACTTTTTGAGTTATCTTGCTAACAAACAAACATGCATGCAAACTTGCAAACACACAAAGCAAAGTGAACACAATACCTCCTGGCGGCGGTAACAAATAAGAAAAGTAGATGTACACATTTTGTAAACTTTCTTAAATAAGTAAGGCACAAAGTCACACAAATTTACTCTAAATGGAGACACACCAAGTGGTTTAGAAATACAAACGTCTCACAACTTCAACTTACCGTGCAAATGTAGCATAGAACATTCAAAACATGTCTTATTTAAATAAACCAAAGATATTTTTTAAAAGCTATATAACCACTGTTGGTGAAAAAATAAGAAAAGCAGATGTTTACATTTTGTACACTTTCTTCAATAAGTAAGGCCCAAAGTCACACAAATTTACTCAATCTTAAATAGACACACGTCTGCATTTCTTACCTGCAAAATCCCTGATCAGGTCATTATAGACCATCTTCTGAGCCACTTCAGCAGTGATGCTGATGACAGCAGGGGCTGCATTAAGCCCAATATGATCTGAAGTGGGTTGGACCAGTAAAAAAATAACACCGAAAAAAGGAAAATTACATCATGAAAATATTTTCATCTACAAAGTTTCCTTAAAAATGTGAATAATATGAACAACCTGACATTTCTCAAGAAAAATAAGTGCAATTTTAACAATATTCTGCCTCAATTTATAATTGACACATATACATTACAACTTACAGATCACACAAAACATTTAGTAACAGGCAGAATATTGGTAAAATTACACTGACTTCTCTTAAGACATTTCAGGTTGTTCATATTTGTTAAAGTTATTCACATTTTATATGAAAGGATAGTTAGTAAATGTCAAGATTTCTTTTATATAAAATTTTACTTTTTACACTAAAACAAAGAAAAAAATTTGGACTTGTCATTATTTATAGGTTATAAACATGTATTTTATTGGTCTGTAACTTTTGCATTTCAAAAATTCATCCCAGGGGCTGGATTGGACCCTTTGGCGAGCCGGTTTTGGCCCACAGGCCATATGTTTGACACCTGTGTGACGGTGTTTCCACATTCACTGCAGAGCATCCAAAGGGATCATATCTGATGACCATGAAAAGCTCAGGAAGGAGCTGCATTTTACCTGAATAATTTCAGTGTGTTGATAGAATTAGTGGTTCTAAAGTTATTAACAATTTTAGATCAGTAGATGCTGTTGGTCTGTGGCAGATGTTTGGGTTTTTATGGGTTAAAGCTGAAAGTCCACGCTTCAATCACATCTTGATTTGTTTCTTTTCAAATCCACTGTGGTGGTGTACAGAGGCCAAATTACAACATTTTTGTCATTCTTCAAATATATATGGATGTGAGAGTACTCTTTGTCGCTCATTTGGTTTGTTGGGAATCTCGTCACTCTATTAATTTTGGTAAAAAATAACTAAATTCATGAGCCATTTTTACATTAAATCAATTTAATCAGTAAATCCTCCAGCAAAAAAAGAAAGTAAACCTGAGGAAAATTTGTTAAACCTAGGTTTCTATAGACAAGCACAAAAGTATGTAAAGAGTCAGATTTTCCCTTAAAAACTGTATTTTTACTGCATGTGAAGTGTATTTAGGAGAAAATCTGTGATTATTAATGGTGCTTAATGAGGCCCATTGTGTTTGGACTGACTTCAGACTAGGTCAGCTGGATGTACATGATCCTGGGATGTCATGTTTTGTCTTAGCATGACCTAGTTTTCTTACACGGTTGAGATCAGCAGGAGCACTCTGCACAGTTGTATTATTTGTCACCAACTGTTTGATTTTGTAGGACTCTGGGGATTTTTGTATAAGACTGACCTGATGTCACTGACAAGATTAGAGTATTTTGGATCCTACACTAATAACACTTACATACATGTTACAATGCAAATTACAAGAGGAAATATTTCTTTAATTATCATATTGATAGTATATTGTCTCGTACATATTCTGCAAACTGCTGTTCTAATTCTGTATTATGTATCTCATATATATATATATATATATGTGTGTGTGTGTGTGTGTGTGTGTGTGTGTGTGTGTGTGTGTGTGTGTGTGTATATCGGACCAGTTTGTAATCAGATCAATCACAGGCTTGCTATGGATTAATTTAGATTAATCAAGATTAAATGTCATTCATTTTCAGTCTATAGTATATTAACGGCGTTTCATTTTGCATGAGTAAACAGACTCAAGAAGGAAGGGAATACATATGCACTTAATGTGTTTATTAAACACCCTCAACAGTTTCAACAATACAACTTGAGACAAAACAATGCAAAACTGTTCCATCTTGTTTTTTTTGTCCTCATATTTCCATCCAGGGGGCCAACATGCTGTTCAGTGTCTTCCATCTTTATGGGTTGGTTCTGCTGCCTGTCAGACCAGATCAACTGCCCATTTGCACATGCATGATGGTTACTCTACTTAAACAAACTGCCCCAAATGCATTGGCAGAGACGTTCAGAGTCATTCTGCACTGCAGATGGGTTAATTGCATTAAAATTTTTAATCAGATAAACCATAATGATGCATTAATCTGCATTCATACATTAACAAAAATACAAATGTGAAAGAAAGGCAAAGAGAAAACAAATTTAAACAGAACATTCCAGAGTATCGAAGGCAACAACAAAGGTAAGGCAAGGCAAAGAACACAGTGTTGAACTACCTCATTGTGCCTCCTCAACAACGCTTTATGGAGTAGGAAGAAGCAGAGCTTTTATTGTCTGATCCCAAATGTACATATCTAACACAAACAGCCCATAAAAAAAAGAACAGGTCAGCCCTAAGTTACTGGAAAAGAGCTCAAGTAATAACATACCACAGAAAATATAGGGTCTCCCATAAGTCTCCATACATAGGAGACATAATACATATGGTTCTAACATGTATTTCTTTATATTTCTTCTTCATAGTTCTTCAGCAGTGGAGGACATGCATTGAAATGTGTTCCCGACAAAATGGCAGTCATATAGAGCATATTATAAATAAAATGGTTTATGTCAAGAAACGTTTATTTTTCCTATGTATGGAGACTTTTTGGACACCCTGTATAAGAGCACAAAACAATACAGCTGGATTTCCTTCTTTAAACACTTTCATTACTGTTCTGGTTTAAACTGCTGTTTCTCATCCTTATATTTCTTTAAAAAATGTATTTTATGTTTTGCCTTCAATGGATTTCTGCTTCTACTTTGCTTAATTGCATCTGCTAGACTGCTCTATAATTTAACCCGATATATTGAAACACACATCCTTTTTACAGTTATTCTGACCCAGTGCATTTTTACATTCAGTTTCCCTCTTAGATTATATCACCCTTCTCTCTCTGAAAACAAATTTTGTATTTTATTTGGAGGCAATTTATGTCTTGCTTTAATTTTAGTTGTGCTGTTTTAAACTGAATCAAATCTGGAAATTTTATACTTTGTAATCTTAGAAAAAGCTCATTTGTGTGGTCTAATTGCATTGTATCTATTGTTTGTATATTGGTTTCATGTTTTCCCACACATCAACACAGTTACTCAAATACGGTGAAACTAATGTACAGTAAAACATCAATTATAACATTTATGATTGAGGATATGTCTTGTATTTCCCAGGATGGCAATGCTCCATGACAACTCCCCCTAACATATTTAATGTGTGGTTTCCAGCAGATTTTGTGGTCCAAGATCACACCAAGGAATTTAATTGTATTTACCCTTTCTATGTTTATTTTATCTATGCTTACCTTTACTTCTGTATTTCTCTTCTGACTTCCAAATAACATAAATTTAGTTTTGTTGAAATTTAAAGATTATTTAATTATATCAAACCACTTTTTAACTTTATTTAATTCCTTTGTGACCACTTCCAAAAGCTGCTGTAATTCCACAACAGAACAAAATATATTTGTGTCATCTGCAAATAATACAAATTTTAACACACTGGATATTGTGCAAATATCATTTACATAAATAATAAACAATTTAGGGCCGAGAACTGACCCTTGAGGGGCCCCACATGTTATTTTCATCAATAAAGATGTATTCTGATTCATTTGTACACATTGTTGTCTGTTAAATATATAACACTTTAACCAGCCCTACACAATACCTCAGAAACCATACTTCTCCATTTTTTAAACAGTAAGTTGTGATGAAATGTGTCAAATGCTTTCCTTAGATCTAGAAATAGTCTGAGTGCATACTTTTTAGTATTGTGACATTCCATTATTTGTTCTACTAAGTCCATCAGTGCCAGGGCTGTCGATCTGTTACTCCTAAATCCTAAATCTAAAGTTACTTCTAATTCCTTAAATTGAAGATGAGGAGGAGTATTTTAAAATCTGTCCAAGATTTTACAGGGAGCCAGTGCAGAGAAGCCAACAGTGATCTGGGCTCATCAGACCACATGACCATCGTCCTTGGCTCCAGAGTCCAATCGTTTCGCTCCCTAGCAAATTAAAGCCTTTTTTTTTGTCAATTAGCCTCACTGATAAATGGTTTCTCAGCTGTTTGCTTGAGTTCACTTCATATTGTATGTGTGGAAATGCTCTTACTTTCACTATTAACCATAGCCGAGAGTTCTAATTGTATTTTTATGAATTGATTTCACCAAAGGTCAAAGTGATTGCTGACCACGATCATTCAAGATTTTTTCTGACCCCATTTCCCACTATCCTCCCAGTCTGTAGTAATGCATTGGACAGTTCTTAACGCAGTTTTAGTAGTTTTAGTCATCTCTTTATCATCTTTTCTTTGCTTGATATATGCCAATGATTTCACCCTTCTGAAACAGATCTGAAACCTCTCTTCAACAACCACAGGATGTGTGTCTTCCGACATGGTTGATGAAGAAATGAGAAGCTGCTCATTCCATCAGTTAGGGTTAAATAAGTTGTTGCCAGCTGAAACACAATCATCTATGCTGTGATTTTCCAATGGGAGCATCATTTACCTCTTTGCTTAGTTAAATCCAGGTGGTGACTGTTATTTGGACAGGTAGTGTAAGTGTCCACCTCTGACCTTTGTCTCTTGTTGTAATTTTTTTCTTTTTTAATTTCAAATATAGCTATGGAGATGCAAGGAAAAATTCTAATTCAACAATAAATGACATAGCAAAATTAAAACAATTACATTGTAATAATCACCTCTTCCTTTTCTGATGAAACGACATACAGGGAATACAAGAGGCAGTCAGGGAGGACTGAATGATTCCAGAGGTCTGTGTGAGAGGTTGCTGTTGGCTGTGCATTTGTTGACGTCATGTGAGTCACAGACAGTGATGGCATCCTTTTGTGCTTCTCTTCAGGTCTGCGCGTCTAGAATTGGAACATTGATATTAAACCTTACTGATAGAATGACACAAAAAGGGGATTCTTGGTCCCCTCTCTGTGAGGACGACAGCAGCTCGTACACCTCAGAGTCTGTCTAACGAGGTCTGTGGAGTGACAGGGACAGCCCCCTACCAGTCTACAAACACACACACACAAACACATGTCTCGTGGCTTAACCCACAAACCCCGCCCCGTTTGCCTCTGGTTCGTTAGCTTCTATTTACCTCTTTGTTAATCCTCTCCCCTCTCTCATCCCCCTCCTCGCTCTCTTGGATGCTCTGCCTTTTGCTCCTCCCTCTCTTCCCTCAAAGCCAGCAGGCTGCTATTTGATCCACACGGCTTGTTACATGATCTCCTGGAAAACAACACTTTTAACATCGCACGATGGCTTTTCGGTGTATCCTTGCTTTGCAGTGCTGAGAACATGAAAGGATGCCAGCGGCAGGAAAGTGAAACATCATTATCTGACTGCCCTTCCCCTTCCCCTGCTGTGATTTCAACCTATGTATCTGTTCCTCCCCCCGACCCCCTTTTCTTTGTAGCCCTTGTCAGAACCCTGTCACCCCCATCTCCTGATTAACATTGTCCACCCCTTGACAATGTTACCATGGATTAACCTGCTGCAGCCATTCCTTGCCTTGATCTCCTCCACCTTGCTTACTCAGGGCCAAAACTGCCCATCCAGCTGTTTGTGTCCAGACCACCACACTGTGGACTGCACTGGAAAAGGTCTGACCCACGTGCCGGACTCAATCCCTTTGGACGTTCGCCGTCTTCTGCTCTCCAACAACTGGATCCCCTGGATCCCCTCTGACTTCTTGGTTCTCTACAGTGACCTGGTCTACCTGGATCTGAGGAATAACTCCCTGTCACTGCTGGAACCAGGGACCCTTAGCACCTCCTCCAGATTGGTGTTTTTGGACCTGGGGAGCAACAATCTGACAGAAATCCCCTCTGGGACATTTGGGGAGTCTAGAAGTCTAATTAAATTGCGACTGGGGAACAACCCACACTTAACCATGATGGGTAAGGATGCTTTCATAGGACTGACATCTCTGAGGGAGTTAGAGCTGGAGCGGAATGGTTTCACAGAGCTGGACGTCAGTGTCTTGGAACCACTGCCCTCTCTTCGGAAACTACGCTTGGAGGGCAACCCCTGGCTTTGCAACTGCCACTTTGCTAAACTGTTTGTATGGCTGACTGAGAACCGTCACAAGCTCCCAACGGGTAAGTTG
Organism: Sphaeramia orbicularis; assembly: GCF_902148855.1. Classification (NCBI taxonomy): domain Eukaryota; kingdom Metazoa; phylum Chordata; class Actinopteri; order Kurtiformes; family Apogonidae; genus Sphaeramia; species Sphaeramia orbicularis. The sequence continues at coordinate 47,329,791 of NC_043963.1, forward strand.
TAAGCAGCTTAGAGTGCATTCTCACAGGCCTCATGCCAAGGCAAAGGAAATTATACACCACAGATTTAACTGACCTACCATTACATTACTGATATTTTTTTTTCTCATACTGAATTATCTTTGCATCAGAGAGAAAGACGCTGATATAAAAATAAATCTTATCTTGCTTAGAGGAATTTTCAGGGGGTGTCCACGCATTTATTTAGTTCCACAAAAAGATTATTGGTTCATAAGCTGGACTGGATTAAAATACATTTAGTTTGGTATACCAGCATGTCTATATTCATACAGATATAAATGCAGAGTGAATCAGTATTTGTTTGTAAAGTCCAAATGAAAGGAACAATGTGTAATTTTTTAAATAAAATATATATATTTTTAAATATCTACGATTACCATCATAGTGTTAATGTGCACTTTCAACAGTATGCTTCTGTCACTGTATTACATCACAGACGTTCGCATTTAACAGGCAGCCTGACCTGGGGTGGCACTCCTGTAATACTACACTGTACACTACTTCATACAACTACAGTGAGCCAGTCATACAAATATACACAATACTATATGTGTATAACTGTAACTGAGGTTTTGTTTGTTTGTTTTTTGTACATTTTAATGCAAATGGCTGTACACTTTTTAAAACAGATTCATTACTTTACTTTGAATATATGTGAGTGGAATCATCTATTATTTTGTATCAGTTTGCAATTTAGGTATGAAATATCATTCGAATGTGTACTTCAGAGTTTTATGCCTTGAGTACATTTCAAAGCCAGTACTTTTTCCACTTGTACAGCACCAAGGACATTGGGTAGGCTAAGCACTTCTTCCTTAACCACAGTCTATTTTCAAACTAGTATTTATCTTTTTTCCCCTTTTGTGTGCTGTTGTAAAGATATCCACGTAATTGTAAAAGTAACATGATAGACCTGTATGTGGAGAACATGGTGGGTTATGAAGCTCTGTAGATAAACCTCCCCTCACCTTATCATTGACTACCTGCTGCCCCCCGAAAACACATTTGTGACTGTGTGTGTGTGTAGGGGAGCATGTATGTGAGCAGGGGGGTATATGCCAAGTGATTTAGAATGTTGTGATGTACTACAATAGTCGCTAATGCTTGCAGCCCTTGGAAGAGTGCCCCCCCCCCCCCCCCCCCCCCCCCCCCCTCGGTTGAGAACAACTGTTTTAGTGGAAGCAGACTTTAGATTTGTCCACAAACCTTTTGTCATAATCTGTTCATGCAGTTCTGTCAAATTCTTTGACATACTTTGTCCGATTTGAAGGAAATCCCTTAAGGTATTCAAATTAATATGGTACTCACACAGTCCACAGGCATAAGATCAATGTGACCTTGTTCTCTAGACATCAATATCTATCAGACTTATGTCAATCAATCAATCAGTCAAATTTTATTTATATAGCACCACATCATAGTAAAAGTTATCTCATGACACTTTACATTTAGAGCTGGTCTAAACCAGACTCATGTAGAGCCTAAATAACGATATATTTTCATCAAGATTTTACTTACTTTTTTCCTCTGCTGGGAGGTATTGTGATCACTTTGCTTTGTGTGTTTGTGTGTGTGTTTGTTTGTTTGTTAGCAAGATAACTCAAAAAGTTATGGATGGATTTTCAGGAAATTTTCAGGAAATGTTGGTACTGGCACAAGGAAGAAATGATTAAATTTTGGTGGTGATGGGGGGTGGGGGCAGATCTGTCTTGGCGAAGGTCTGCCCTCTCTGAGTGCTTTTCTTGTTTAACATTACTTTTCCAGGACTTTTGGCTGGTAAAATAGTCATATTTTGGGAGATAATTTTATCTGAATGTCAGAAGCAGGATCACGATTCAAACCCTTTCTGCCATATGCCTACAAACACTTACCTGCCCATCACCCCCAAGCAGAGGCCCTGCCAAATGCAACCAGTTGGATCTCCAAACCAAGTGCCATACATCAGTCTAATCAGTTTTATCTGTTCCTCAGCATTCCTCTCTCCATTCAAATGTACAGCTCCAGCCTTCCCTTAATTACAATCTTAGAGTTTCGAAATGGGGATGGTCTGCTACATATAACATGTATCCAGATAAATTACTTCCCCTCAGTTTCCGTCCTCTCTCACTCACTATGTTAAATTCTCACATTTGGCACTGGAATGCCACTTTAGCTTCTCATGTGTTTATGCTACCATTCCATTCCTGGCACCAGGATGCAACCTCTTCTTTCCACCGCTCCCTCTTCTGATTCTTAGCATGGGGATGCCACCTGCTTTTCTGAAATCCCACGTCTCCATCACTGGCACTAGGATGTCAGACTTGGTCCATTCCATTTTCAACCGCTGTTTCCACAGGATCCAGCCCTGGGTTGCCAGGTGCACAATCTGTTGGCAGAATGGACACATCTGCTCCAGCTTTCCCAACCTTCTTTTCAGTCGAACTAGGTCTGGTTTTCCATGGTAACAGCCCTGCCTCCTACCTTTACACTGGTCCCAAACCATCTCCAGTCTCCTCCAAAACTTTCCTTGAGAACCCTCCTGCTCCCAATGGCAGATACTCTCACATCTCAGTCACCACAATTCCACCATATGCATCATTCCAAAAGGTTGTGCCTTCATCTTTCATCTGCTCTTCTTTGTATCATCAACAACCCTCACTTCTCAGCACCATCACCCTCAACAACTCATGCAAAGTGGAAATGCAGTTCAGAATGGTATGACCTTCTTATACAATCACCAACTGACCCACACAGACAACAGTCAAGTCTTTACCATCACTGCCCGTTTAGTGACTTTGAAGGTTTCTGTGATAGCAGGTGGTTTTCTGCTACTGCGCCCATCAAGTTTCCTACATTCCAAAACTCTCTTCAAACATCTCCAACTTTCCACAAAGTCTATCTGGTCGTTATTGTTGCTCTCTTGTGGAGCCACAACTGGTCAAGAAGAACCATCTTCATTTACTTCGCCGTGGTGGACAGCCAGAGCCGTCGGGATGACGTAGGCAAGGTAGGCAGCTGCCTAGGGCCCCCTCGCTGAAGAGGGCCCCCGATGGCCGCATGGTCATTTATCTGTACAACTTATTAAAAACCATCCATTGTAAACAAACCACCACAGTGAGGCAGCGCTAACCCTCTCCTGTACTGTTTTGTGACTGGGGCCCCCCAAACTAGAGGGATTCCCCCTATGCAATGACAAATCCTATGAGGGTCATGTAGAAGTGACATCTGCCCTCACGCACCCCCCATCCCATCCCCCACTCTCTGTCAGTGGAACAAACGGTCTGTCCACACTGAGCACGGCGGCGGCCATTTTAAAAGAACAGCAATGGTGAAGCGCTCATGAAAAGCCAAAGCTAAGCCTACTGAAGTGTTTTCACTTACTTTGGACGGTTGTCTTCCTCCTGCTGCGGTCACTGACACAACTTTATTCCAAACTAAATCGTCTGGTCCTATGAATCCCATCCAGTTTGGCCAAATAATCCATCCAGTTCAATGGACATTTTCGGTTAGCTAGCAATTTCCGTTGGTGATCTGTCCATCCCATTAGGAGAAAAATGTCCCTTTTCCATTGCGTTTGTCCGGCTCATCCATACATCTGTTCCTTGTGTGTCAGCTGGTTTAGGCACAGAAGAGGACTAGAGTAGGACTGCAGCAAAAGTTTGTATTTTCAAGCCCACATTTGTTCGAGTCCCTCACATCAGCTCTGTGCCCTCACTGCGGAACTGAGATCTGTTCACGTTCAAGGAGGCACACGTAAACTATACATGAGGCGTTCAGGAACAATTAGAATAATTAGGAAATTACAACACTTTTCAAAATCGTCAAATATTCAGAATATTCAAATACAACATCAAAAAAAAAAAAAAAAGAAAGAAAATGAATGGCAGTGTCTGTGAACCATATAATCACAATCCTACATTTTAAACTTTGTAATTATCTATATTTCCCACACTTGCCCATCAACACATCACAACACTTTGCACCATGTGCTCAGGTAGTTTTGCCGATGAGGTCTGACATTACATTTTGGTGCATTATGGGAAGTGAAGTTCTTCTCCTGCAAAGTTACTATCAAATCCTCTGCACTTTAATCATGTACTTCTAGAAAAAGGACAAAAGTAAGCCTACTCACCAAATGCCTTTTTTTTTTTGCTTTTTTAGGTGCTTTGCTTAAATTTCTGTCAGCGCCAATTGATAGTGACAATGCCACCTCCTCACAAGCTGAAGCTATTTATCAGGCTACATGGAATTAGTTACATCACAGTCTAGGAAAAAAAATCTTATCATTATTAAATCTATCGCAATCAGTACTAATTGCATATTATTATATAATAAATAGGCCTAATAATAATAATAATAATAATAATAACAATTATAATAATAATAATAATTTAAATAATTTAATTTGTTTATCCTTTTATCATCAGTAATATTAGTACTAAATGTACTAGAAAACAGGAAATTGCATCTGGATTTTATTTTTCTTCTTCGGTGATTCCACCACCACATCTTTGCGTATTAGGGGCCTCACTTTACTTTCTTGCCTAGGGCCCCCAGATATCTTGAAACAGCCCTGTGGACAGCATTAATAAAGGTGGACGTCACTCTCCTTCAAACATGCGCTGTTTGCAATGTGTCATCTTACTTGACTGTCCATCACTAAGCAATTCACTCTCCAGGCAGAGCACCTTCCTGGTCATTCTAGTGCCAGCACTGACACTCACTCCTGATTCCTGGCTCCTCATGCAGAAGCTGTTCCAAAGCTGGTTCCTCTATTTCCAGTAACCATACAGGTCATCTAAAGTCCTTCATCACCAAGCTTATCAAGATTTTTCCACACAAACAGCCTTGTCCTACCGCTCTCTCTACCTACTGGACAGCTTGTCCTTATTTTCACTTCTTCCATACAGGATTTCATCTAAATCTTCCATCTTTCTACATAGCTACCCCATCCATCTTTGTTTTCCTACCTCAGTGGCATCAACTTCTTTGTCTAATTAATCACAGGATCCCGTCATGCACTCTCAACTGTCATTATTCATTAGAGACCTCCAGCCTCAAATGCCTCCTTCAGTACTGTGCGATGTTTCCCATTAACCTCAAATATTCTATCCTGCTGCATTACTACATTCCATTCTAAATCCATGAATGACCATCCAGCCTGCAGTCTTGCATTAATGTTCCTATTGGCTTCCTTCAGTTTTCTCTGGTGCTCAGAATTTACCTTGTCCTCATAACAATTTGATGTTACCAACCTTGCTTTTCCGATGTCTTTGTCATTCCTGAGGATTGCCTAGCAAAACCTACCAACTAGCAGTCCAATCCCCAAATTCTACTTCAATTAAATTCTTACTTGAGCCATTAACTAAATACTTTTACTACAGGAATTCACAACACAGAACCCCCCTCAACCCTCTGTTCATCACTGCATCTGGCCACATCCACACCAGATTCCGGTTCATGTGATGATTTAGCCAGGATCATTCATTCATTCATTCATTCATTGTTTATTTCGAGCATTTATAGAATGCAAACAAATTCACACACACACAAAAAAAAGAAAAAATCATTCATTTATACTCGAAAAGGAGTGGGAAGAAGAAAAACTTATTTAATCCCACCCCCATTCTCATTATGTCTGGAATTTGCGCTGTCTTCTTCTCCACAGGGATCCAAGACTATCTAATTAAGGCTATGGGATGCTGGTCATCACAATCATATCAGTTTTACATCCATCATAACCTCCAAGATCTGTAAAACACTCCACCTTTTGCTTTCCTGTAGGGGAGTCTTTCAGGGGGACAGACCTTCCCCAAACTGCAGCCTCTCAATCATCGTCCACTTTTCCATAGTCGTCATCCTGATCATTATCAAAAACATCCATTGCTAACAGTTATAAATAAACATTTAACTCCATCCATTTGTAGCTGTGGTCCTTGCTCATGAAATTCATTCATGAACAAATTTTTGGATAATTAGTTATCACTTGAGTGGGAGGGAGAAGGGACTTTATGACTTTTTTTGTGAAACGGAAATTATGTTCAAAGTCCATCTATACAATGGCAGCTGCAGTGTTTTAATTGCAGAAATATTGTTTTAGTTCATCACAAAGCAGAGCTCCATAAGAGTGAATACGTTAGGCTAAAAGATTTAAATGTCACTTCATCTGTGTTTTTTTTTTTTTTTTTGTCATTTAAATGAACCCAAAATTCTCTTGAAAAAGTATAGTAATAGTACAATGTTTGCACTGTTACTTCCCACCTCTTTAAACATCTTAAATTTGACAGTGGGTGGGAGACAATTACAAAGGAACAAAGGTGAATGCAGACAAAACACAAGGCTAATTGAAAACCCACATAACCCTTGTGCCTTCCTTGGGTATTTTTGTATATTTTTCTCAACTTTTTTTTTTTGTTTTAATTTGGTGATCATTTTGGCAGTATTACAGCTTTTGACATGGAATTTGGCAATAACTTTTCTTTTTAGTTCTGTTTTTGAGATCCAGTGTCTTTTACTCTTACATGTTTTTAATATTAACCTCTGCCAAGGAACAGTGGAGGTTATGTTTTCATCAGGGTTTGTCTGTCTGTTTGTTTGTTTGTTTGTTTGTCTGTTAGCAAGATAACTCAAAAAGTTCTGGATGGATTTTTATGAAATTTTCAGGAAATTTTGATACTGGTACAAGGAACAAATGATTAAATTTTGGCGATGATCGGGGGGGGGCACTGATCTGCCTTGGCGGATGTCTGCACTCTCCAAGTGCTTTTCTAGTCTATTGATGCATTTTGCACCCTCTAGACACCTTCGTGGCAAAAATGTGCACAAAAAAAACTCACTATAAAATCATCATACATCAGAATTTTTTTTTTTTTTTAACTTTTTTCATGGATCTAAACAACTTCAGGCCCTGCTCATTCATAAAAAGAAATAATAATAATAACTTCATTTAATGGTTTTTAATGGTTTAAAATACAAAAAAAAAAAAGACAGAATGTTTGGTAGTTTTGAGCAGTGCTGAAGTTGTTTAAGAGATTTATGGGAGAAAAAAAGCCAAAAACAAAAATATTTATGTATGATGATTTTATAGCATTTTTTTTGTATGTGTACATAGTTGCCACAAATGTGTCTAAAGGGTAGTAAGTTTGAGGAGGGCACAAGGGTTAAAAATGAAGCTGACAATTCTTTACCCCTTAACGTTCAGTTAGTCATAACTCCATTTTACTTTTAGATAATTAAAAACAGGAAAAAAACAAGACATACAACTCTACTACACAAAAAAAATAAAGCGAACAAATACCCAGACTGTAACTGGGATGTAGTGCTACTTGAGTTGTAAATAAGCATGTGTGAGGAAATGACAAGGCAACCTAGATAGTGTAAACATGATCTCCTACTGTTTGTAGCAGTAGGGTTAGTGATGAACAAGCTACATGCCTTATTCAACACTGCAGTGTCTGATGCTGGGGTACTTTGGTGTCACTGATATCAAATAGCCATGTCTACACTACAACAACTTTGTACTACATGAGGAGGTAGACTGAGAAAAATTTAAGGAAAACAGCAACAGAATGCTGTACTTCTACTAAGTTTATCAGAGTAATATGAAACACAACAAAGTCACCCTCTGACAACAAAACATGACCCTGCCTGTTCATGCCAAACCAGTTTATGGAAACACATCATTTGTATTTTTATTTCCCCACAGTTAGAACAGATGAGTGTCCATCTGAGTTCAAGTAGTCCTTTTTGTCTGACCACTTATTTAATATTTTCCCTTTTTATTTTATTTTGAGGCCAAATCCTGAATAATGACCCTTATTTCTGGGGTGGGCATTTCAGGTATTTGTCCACTGACATTCTGCCCTTAAAGCACCTCGATTCCCCCCACAAGGCCCCCAGATTAATACATTCCCTGGTCAAGTCCAGAGGAGAACAATAAAAATCACCTTAGACAAAAAAGAAAGCAAAAATAAGGCATTAATAGTTTACTGACTTAAATCAAGGAGGTGGGAGTTAGGGCTCCCTCCTATGGACATATGAATAAGTGCACATAAAAATAAAATATTAAATAGGAACAAACCTTATGCTGGTCATCTACTGATGGTATCAACAGCTTGCCTCGATTACCAGATATTTCCAGTGTTACCTTTGTTAAGGTTGCAAGCCAGCTAAGCCAATACAGAACAGATTGGTTCAGGTTAATACAGAATCGTTGCTTCATTAATCGGTGTGTGTCATCATAACCATGGTAAAAATTCAGAACATATTTTCAGGTTGTATATTAATAAATTGACCACAAGTTTGAAGTCTGTATTGTTGCCTGGAAAAAAAATCTTAAAATATTCTTTTATTTTGTAAAGTTTAACTCATAATGCATTTATGCTGCATCACTGTGGTAAACAGCCACACTGAGGGAGTGTTGTGTTGGAAATGCAATGTGATGGTGCCAAAATCGAGCAAAATTATGTAGAGTTGAGATGAGATGAGCTGATACCATTGTGGAATTGTGGAGACCAGTGTTTTAAACCTACTGCCATGATAAGGTATGGTTTCTGGTCAGGATAAATGTAACCTTTACATGATATTTTTGTAGGTCATCAGTGGTATTTTATCTAGGTTTATGCAAATGTATCATTTTGGGAGTGAATTGTCATCAATGCATTCTGTAAGTATAAGAACTTGGAAAATGAGCTTGAAGCTTGTTCGTTACAGTAGAGATTTGAATTCATGAATATCCCTCCAACTTCACTGAGGCATACCCCTCATCCATGATTTAATCCACAAAAATTAGAAGAAAGAAATTATAGTGTGGGAAGAGATTGTGTTTCATAGGCAATAACACTTTTTTCTTATCTCTCTATGGCCTCTTGGTTCTCCTAATTTTCTGCATGTACGCACATCCATTAGTATTTTATGGGAATACAATCGTTGTAATACTGCATCTTAATGTCACTTAACACTGCCCATATTATTTAGAGAAACAAATGCAGCTGTTAAAGAATGAGGGACATTATGGGGTATGTTGCTCAAGTGGTGTGGAAGAAGAAACCAGATAAACAAATCCAACAAATCAAAAGTGAATTTACTGAAATTCAGTAAGCCAGTAACAGAGTATGTTGAGGTGTAAAAAATATTTTGAAAAACTGTGAGTAGGCCAATAGCCCCCAAAAGACCCTTAAAATCCACGAGGATGACCTTATTATTTCAACAGAATCACCTTCACAGTCACAGGTTATACTGTTCTGATGAGGTGTTTCTGGGGATGTCCTGGTCCTCATATGGTCCTGCCACCGCTATCTGATTATCATAGAGATAAACCGGACATTAACAACAGTGTGTGTGATTCTTCATGTGAGAGAGTGTGTGACTGTTTGTCTGCCTCATTCATGCCTGGCTGAGCATGAGTCTGGCTGCCTGTTGTAGCGCCATGTGACTGGAATATCACCAAGCGATGAGGTCACTGAGTCTCTTTTCATGTGGAAAAGCCCTTCTGGTTTTAGAGTGACACACACAGCACACGCACACACAAAAAATATATAAATAAATACAGAAATTTATACATAAATACATATTAAACTAAATTAAAAAATACATACACACACACACACACACACACACACATATATATATATATATATATATATATATATATATATATATATATATAAATATGCCTCTCTGAACACAACAAACTGTTTTTATTCAGTTTACTTTAATATTTTCTAACTGAGCCGAACAGGCCTTGCACATTCACAAGAATCACACAGCTGTCTCCTAAGACTCACATCACCATCAATTTAACCACAATCACACATGACTATGGTTACACAAGGGATTTGGCTTCTTCTGTGAAGGGACATGATTGTGTACAGTTCATACTGAAATAGACCTAGCTTGTTTTTTGTAACGAAAATGTCCTAAATCTCCTTATGACAGCTCTATTTTATGGTTTATTAAGCATAATACCTTGTTGATTTTATTTTAGTACCTTTTGATTCTTTGTTGGTGTTTTATAAGTGTATTATTGGTATAGTGTTTTATGTATGGTCTTAGTAGTATTTTTTTCATGTGTTTTATGTATGTTTTTAGTGTGGATGTATGGATGGCATCTCTACTGTCTGTAACTTCTGCTGCTGCTTTCTTGGCCAGGAAACTCTTGCAAAAGAGATTTTTAATCTCACTGAGTCTTTTTCCTGGTTAAATAAAAGTGAAATAAACTGGATGTGTATAAGCCTGATTGACCACATTAAACTGCTCACACTGACAGCATATATGATGTCTGAAACAGTCGCTGTTGTGGTTTTTGTATATTGTACAATAAATAGGCAGACGGCCATCCTCCAGGAGTCTGGGTCTGCTCGAGGTTTCTGCTGTTAAAGGGAAGTTTTTCCTCGCCACTGTCACCAGTCACAAGTGTTTGCTCCTGGAGGATTCTGTTGGGTTTCTGTAAATTGGCTTAGAGTCTGGTTTTGACCAACTCTACAGGGTGGGGAAGCAAAATTTACAATGAACATTTAGTTGTTTTTTCTCAGCAGGCACTACATCAATTGTTTTGAAACCAAACATATATTGATGTCATAATCATACCTAACACTATTATCCATACCTTTTCAGAAACTTTTGCCCATATGAGTAATCAGGAAAGCAAACGTCAAAGAGTGTGGGATTTGCTGAATGCACTCGTCACGCCAAAGGAGATTTCAAAAATAGTTGGAGTGTCCATAAGAGAATCCAGAAGAGAATGACTATGAGCAAAACTATTATGAGAAAGTCTGGAAGATAATATTAAAGAAGAATGGGAGAAGTTGTCACCCGAATATTTGAGGAACACTTGTGCAAGTTTCAGGAAGCGTGTGAAGGCAGTTATTGAGAAAGAAGGAGGACACATAGAATAAAAACATTTTCTATTATGTCAATTTTCTTGTGGCAAATAAATTCTCATGACTTTCAAGAAACTAATTGGTCATACACTGTCTTTCAATCCCTGCCTCAAAATATTGTAAATTTTGCTTCCCCACCCTGTATATGTAAAGTGTCATGAGATAACTTTTGTTATGATTTGGCACTATATAAATAAAATTTGATTTGATTTGAATTGATTTGATTCACTCTTGAACTGCATTTAGAGACTGTTGACGGAAGTGCCCACTTTGTGATTGATCAATCAATCAATCAGTCGGTCTGTCTGGCTGGCTGGCTGGCTGGCTGGCTTCTTTTGTGGATGAATTCCTCACCCTATCACTGAGGGAGAACTCAGCAACCCTGTGGAGGACACTCATTTCCACTGCTTGTACTCATGATCTTATTGTTTCAATCCCTACCCACAGCTCATGACCATAGGTGAGAGTGGGATGAAGAAATTAAGTCCAGTAAATCAAGAGCTTTGCCTTTTGGCTCAGCTTCTTTAGCACAACAGACCCAAAGAGCGGCTTCTAATAATTTTGCCCACTACTGTAATAACTTTATCCACACTTTATCTATCACCAATGAATCCCATTGTCGCAGTCATTTCATGAGAAGAAGTAAAAAATATAGTATTCCAACCTTCTATCTATCTATCTATCTATCTATCTATCTATCTATCTATCTATCTATCTATCTATCTATCTATCTATCTATCTATCTATCTATCTATCTATCTATCTATCTGTCTGTCTGTCTGTCTGTCTGTCTGTCTGTCTGTCTGTCTGTCTATCTATCTATTTATCTATCAGTAAATGTGAAAAAGTACAAACTCCGAAATATCAATTTTCTCAATTCCTCTTTTACTGAGTCTCCCTTTACCATCTGTTTTATCATCTATCTATCTATGATGCAGATTCATCAGACTAATCGAAGGCTTTCACTCTTTCCAGGTATGGAGGGGATTGAGTGCTCCCTGCCTCTGAACGGACGTCGCATCCCCCTCAGTTTACTCTCTGAGGACAGTTTCCGGGAGTGTCGTGGTACCCTCACCCTCACCGACTACCTCATTGTTATCTTCTCTGGCATCTCTGTCTCTGTGGCAGCCATCATGGCCAGTTTCTTCCTGGCATCCACGGTGCACTGTTTCCAACGCTTCAGCAAAGGCAGCAAAGGAGATGATGACGACGGGAGTGACTGATGGAAGTGGCGAACAATAAAAGGATTTTTTTTTATCAAATGACATTTTCTTATAAAAACTTACTCTAAGAGCCTAGTATCCCAAAGGTGGACAAAACAAAAAGGTGAGAAGAGGTACTTGGATGAATGAAAAGAAGAAAACTCTAATCACGTCAACACCTGAAGCTCTTTGAGAAATGACACACATCTTGTATCATGTTGAAATTATGTTTAATTTGTTAAATATAGCAGTTTATGTATCTGGAAACAATAATTACTGTTGAAATAAGCTAATGCCACAGACATTGATCAGTATGATCATTTTAAAGAAATTGAAAACTCTGCTTGATTTCAGTCACATTCTATCAGAAAACTTCAACTGGCAATAACGGTGGAATCACTCAGACATGACACTGACTCTAGAAAGTCCAAGAGTACATTTGAGAACAAACCCTTCATTTATGACCACCACAGAGGGATGGACTACATATGTGTTTTTTATTGGAAAAGTGTGAAAATGGTTTTACAACTCCAGGAAAGCTATTATGACATTATACGATTTTTTTTTTCTTCAACTGTGACAATCATGAGTTACATAGTGGAATTACGCTGTTCCATTTAAAATTACCAGGAATGTATGAATGCATATCTGAATGGCCAACAAGGTGTGTTGCTGGAAGATAAGATATTATGTTAGTTTTTTGCTTGACAAACTCTTTGTTTTCTTTTCCTTCATCTCCCTGTGTTGAATCCATGCTGTATTGCCTTACAAACCCCGTTCATATGAATAAGAGGTCTGCAAGTTTTCATTGCAGAGCTGGAGTCACCCTTAAAACAGCCTTAATCCTCCCATTTTGTTGACGAACAGACAACTCACCACCCCTGGTTGACGTACATAGTATCTTACTTTGGCTTTGGCCTGGGTACTGTGTAGATAAAACAGTCTGTGTAAATCAGTATTAAACCACTGTATATGATTAACTTCATCATGTTTACATACAAGCTCAAGACTGCTTTGTGTTCCATCCATCCAACGTCACATAGCATGTTTTAAATGTTCAGTCTTTAGAATGTGCATGTGTTTACTTTAAAGAGACAATACTAAAGAACCCGAGAGCAAGTGTTAGGATTTTAATGAAAAATCCAACCTGCAACCTCTACATTGAAACCAGTGTAATGTGGCTTTTATCATAGATGTAGACAATGGAGGCAAATAAGTAAGAAATTAAGTAGTGGAGTTAGCTAATGTCAATAAACCACCAACCATCAGTATGAAACAGACGCCAATGGAAACAGTCACCGGAAAAATTATGACAGATATGAGCAGAAAATTGTTTTTTTGTTTTGTTTTGGGTTTTTTTCAGCCTTTTCACACCAGTTCAGTCTGATTATCAAACAGTCTGAGATGTGTTTGCTAACCACATCGGTATTGTTTATTTGCATTGTATTGTTATTATTGTGGGGCTTAAGCACCATTATGCCTGACTCCAGTTCAGGCTAAAGGTAAGTATTCATATTAATATTTTTTATACATTTCCAATTGTTTTCTGAAAATCTTTGCTTAATGTAAATTTTTTTTTTTCTACTTAAGTCATCATTAGTCAATTCACTGTAATCGTTCAAGCAACAATAGAATCATAACAACAAAAATGGTAGCAGAGGATTTGAGGTCCCCGTCACTACCTGATTTGTGCCAGAAACCATATTTGTTTGAAGCATTGTGCAAAAATGTTAATTCTGTTCTTAACAAAACTGCATATGAATATTGTTTTTAATATGACACTAGTTACAATAGTGGTCTTAATATAAGTATTTTCCAGCTATTGAATCTCCTAATATGCTGGTGAACTAACAGCAGCTAACATTAGAAACAAGCTAACCACAGTTTATCAATTCAGTTAGACTGACTGCAAATTACACAGTTGGAGTTTCTAAAACCAGAAATATTCATGTCTTTTAAGAAATAATGCATTAGTGGAAAGCCCAATTCATTTAATTAATATGATTAGTTAAACAAATAAAGCAAAAAACCTATTTCATAAGTATTGTATATTTTCACACTAAATATAATAAGAAATAATTGGAATGTTCTACTTCATTACAAGTAAAAACAAATACAAAACATTTTATTCAGGTTTATTAAATTTCAGATGTTTTATTTTGAAAGATTTAATGTTTTGTGTAGAATAAATTGAGTTCCTGGTATGGTTCAGGTAGTGATGCTCAGTCCTTGAAGAGCCTTACCTAAGACAAGACAACCACTGATGAACAATTTTATCATGATCTTTTAACCTACAGCAGATTTTATATGTAGCAAGGATCACAAGAGGGCTGATTAAAGTCTTTATTTCATTATTAAGAGCTGCTTTTGTTGTGTTTTGTGGATTATATACTCTCAGGTGGTTCAACACAGCATGGTTTTATCAAGACCCAAAGTGCTCAAAACTAAAGAGGAATTCATGAAATAGCAACTTCATGTGAAAAAATATTAACAAAATGTATTTTAGCGTAAGTATTTTTGTAGAAAATATGCAATGCAGAAAAAAATTGGGAATCTAGGAACATGGAAATAAAAAGATGATATTAAAACATACTTTGACTTTTATTTCATTGTAGCGAGTATGAAGAATACATATTTTGTGTTTTGGCTCATCTACTTAAAGTGTACCAGTACTGGTTTTGCTTACAATATTAAGACCCGAGTCCCAATTCCCATTTTCTCCTCTACCTCTTCCCCTACCCCTTGGCCCTTGCACTTGGCACTACACCTTGAAATGGAGTTGTGAGGGGTAGGGGTTGAAACATTCCCCTGTGAAATAGGACAAACCTTTGAGACCTGTTTCGTCATCAGCGGTTGTCAATGCCGCTATAAACAGATGCGATAACTTTGTTTGTGAAAGAATTTATCATGCTGTCAGCAGCTGTAACCATCTCTGGTGCATGGGCTTTGGGCATCTTTTTCAACTGCAAACCGCAGAAATGCTGTCGTTAATGAAATGGCATCAAACAGTCGATCAAATGATTAAGTTATTTACGAAGAAAATACTTAAATTTGTGTGTTTCTTTCGTGGCACTGCTGCACTTTTTTGCTGAGTTTGCCTCCATCTTGCCAATAATTAGAACAGAATTATGGGTAATTTTTCCTATGGCTCATTTGTAGTGTGGTCCTGAAAAATCGCCATTTCGAGGGCCAAGCAGCCCTTAGCCCTTCCCCTCCGACTCACTGAGAATCAAAACACCCCTACCCCTTCACGTGAATGTGCAAAATAGATGGATAGGGCTCAGTGGCGGCTGCTCGTCGTTCAGACAAGGGAAACTCATTGTCGGCTTATATTAAAAAAAAAAAAAAAAAAAAGAATTAAGAAAATGCTCAGTGACCTTATTGTACCAAATAGGCATCTTTTCCAGGGACTGGACCAGTGCGCTCTCAATGTCCAGCAGAGCTGGGCTGCTTAGATTGCCTTGGCCCAGTGTGTTGCAGGTGTAAGACTTCAGCCTTTTTAAACCAGAGATGCTCCTTTCACTCTGACCTAGCCGACAGTTTGATTGATTTAACTATCTACAAAACAATATTAAACTTGAACAAGAAATGATTAAATTATGTAACTGAAACAAGAAAATGCTGAAATTATGTTAAATTGAAACAAGGAAGTCCAATGAGTGTGTTTTACTTACAGTGCAAGAAATGAACGAGTAATTTCGTAGTAGTTCCTCTCTTGGTTTCACAGCAGAATGCGCGATGTTATTAAACTGAACTGTGTCAGTGAAGGAGGGGATCTGAAACTAGCTGTCAATCAAACAGGATTCAGCCTTCCGACTGATCCTCCAATCAGCATGTGGAAGCCTAGCGTCCAGCCCGGCCGAGCTCTGCCCACAGCTCCCTTCACCCTCAGAGACGCTCGGCGTCCGGGGGCGGGACAACATTGTGGCATTTATCCAATTACCGTCCAGTTTTGACGCAATGAAAAAAACTGTTCCATTCAGTCCCATTGAAGCCCAGAGACGCCCGCAGTCTACGGACAAATGCACTGAGCAGAGATCGAATGAGAAAACAGCGCAACGGGAATGGAGGAGAAGTGAACAACATCGAGTCTGTTGGTTTGTGATAAAGCTGATTCTGAACGAACTCATCTTTGAGATGAACGTGTTCTAACACATTTGTAGTCAATAAAATGTCAACACCAACATACATATTTAACCATTTAATTTTCATAATTTTAGGGGAAGCTGAGCTTCCCTTGCAGTCTATGAGAAATCGCCACTGGTAGGGCTAAGGGGGAAGGCCAAGGGGTAAAATGAGATTGGGCCTAATGGTGTAAAACATCGCTATAAATGCACCACACTGGACTTTTTTTATTATGGAAATTACGTGTGATGCAGAACCTATGGGAGCAACCATTACCGGATGGAAATGATGTACCAGTTGATCGAACATGAGTAAACAAGCAGCAGTCAGTGAGCAAGATTGAATGGAAAGCACATGTTTGTTGTTTGTGCAGCCGTAAGAATTGGACTTCACCATTGTCTTAGAGACGCGACCCAGCGCTGGTCAATAATGTGTCATCTTAGACTGGTGTCTGCTGCACGAGATCAGTGACCAGTCCATCACAGCCCAGGTAATTGGACAATTTAAGATTACTGTATCACTACCAGTGCTGGAACAGCCCATAAAGGAGGCAACATATCGCTGACCATGTCTGACTGACGGAGCAGTGACTTAGTACTCACACATACTTCACAACGGCCTATAATGAAAGTTACCAGACAGAACCATCAGTATTATATGTGATCTTTTGAGATAGCTAGCAATGAAAATTCACTAAAGGTACCCTTTAATTTTCTGATATTCAAGACCTGCTACAAATTCATGAAAAAGCTGGGACATGCCACTTTGTAGTGTTGTATTCTCAACACTAAACACACACTGAGAGACTGAACACACAAAGTGATGAACCACTTCAGGTGTAAATTTCTTCCACTATTCCTGCAGGAAGCACAGGGTGTTTGTGTTAGAACCTTCTGTTTCTTGATGCTCCAAACAGTCTCTATTGGGGACAACTGGGGACTGCATTACATCAGTCCAACAACTACATCCACTTGTTCTTTACTGTATAAATGTGTTTTTTTTAAGTGTGTAGAATAAGGGTTTGTATTATCTAGTAAAAATGTTCACAGATATCACAGGAAAAGCAGCGGTCTTGAAAATAGCATGTGTTGACACAAAATCTCAATGTACTTTTCAGCATTAAAACTGCATCACATAACTAATGCCAAGGACAAGATCAAGGACCCAAACCATGACAAACAGCTTCCAGATTTGCTGCTGGTAATGAACTTTGGTCCATAATGCAAAAGACTATGGATGTCAAACTCATCATAGTTCAGGAGCCACATCCAGTCCAAGCAGATCTCAAGCAGGCCGGACCAGTGAAACAATAGCATAATAACCTATAAATAATGAAAACTCCAAATGTTTCTCCTTGTTTTGGTGCAAAAAAGTAAAATTACAATATTAAGATGTATACATTTACAAACAATCCCTTCACAAAACATGCGTTTATGCTGAGCATCCACAAACAACCTGAAATTTCTGAAGAAAATTAACCGCAGTGTTAACAATTGTGCCTCAGTTTATCAGTTACACGTGTGTATTATTACAACTGTTGTTCAAATGTTCAAAACTGAGGTCAGGAATAGCCGTCAAATATGCCATGGAACTGATGCAACAATGTACGTAGGTCTATGATATAACAAAAAAACAATTAAAATTTTTATATCAATCAATCACATGACATTTTATTATTATATAACAAAAGTTAAAATAATGACACTTTACATTTGGGTGCTTCTATGAAACTGGCCCCTAAAAACAGGATATGAGGCTGAAAATTTAAACCAGATGTAGACTAATGTTATGAAGCAAGTTTGGAAGCACTTTGGGTCTATTTTAAAAATAAATATTTACTGAGATTAAAGATAGACTATTTTTCAGATAAAACACATTTTTATTTGATGTGTATAAAAAAATCTGTATGTAACACAGTAAAGAGGACACGAAAATTATATGCTACTATTTTTTCAAACATCTTTTTATTCTCTCACAGGTACATTTTGGGAATTGAAGTAAATATGCAAGGCAGAGTGTTTCACAAAAATGACCACTGTTGCAAAACCACTCGCAATTTACATGTGTTTAAATAGGCAGGTTCCACATGTAACACCAGTGGACATGATGGGTTACACACAAAACCTGGAATGAGACTAAGATTCATGAAAAACCTGCATGTCTGAATTAGAAAAATCACTAGGATCATCAAATTTAACACTGTGTCTTTATTTATAGCGGTATATAAGACCATTTACAGCCATGTTTTCAAGATCAAATGCACTGAACCCTATTTTGGTCCTATTTTTGGCCCCAATATTTATTTTTAAAAAATTCATTAATTTTGGATTGGCTCAGAGCAAGAGTAAAATTTTTTTGCATTTATCTGAGGTCATCATTAGGTACATCCTGGGGGGGGGGGGGGGGGGTATGTCTAAATGTCTCTTTTATTATTGGGTCTAAAAAGCTGGAAAAGTGCCAAATACCCAGATCAAGTAGATCATTTAAGAGGAATTTGTACAAAGTAACATTAAAACAAATGCACGACCTGAAGTTCCGGTAAACACAGTTAAAATGTTAGTGTGACCAGTATGAGAGCAGAGTGTGGACACTCAACAAGCATAAACCTTTGACATCATATGATGTGATTTACAATAAAACAGACTGTGGCTGGTTCTGGGGGGAGATAAATGGGGGATGTGAGTCATGTCCAGATGTAGATGCCTAATAGTGGATCTATGAGCTGGAACAGATGGCCTCTGTTCCACTATGGGCCCGCCTTGGATTATGTAGGGAGGTGACATAAGAACCAGCCAATGAGGATGGGGTTTATTTGTGTCAGCTGTAATGTAGTGAGGGATTTACATCTACCAAAATACTTGTTAATGTAACACCTCCTGAAAATGGAAATTCAAACTGAAATTTATTTCAGACATGTAAAGAAGAGGGAGATAAAGACTTTCAGACAAGTTGAAGTATAAGAAAAACTACAGCAAACTACATCCTACAGAAAAAAAATTATCAATCACATGATGCCTTCATTCCCATATTTAAAGAATAAAGTGAGGAAATTCAGAAATTATTTATTCTGACCCCTTCTCCACAAGTTAATCATTACTATTTATCAAACATCCTTATTGACTTTAAGCTAGATTCTACTTTTTCCCTTAGATATTATGGTTTTTGTAGTTATTGTTGTTAGTAGTATTGTACTCACTGGTGTGAAATGTAATATAATTTACATATTAACACATACTTAAATCACAACAAAATCACAAAATAAGAATTTTAGGGTATGCAAGCTTATACAAAGGTAATGAGTCATCACTGTGAACGTACATTTGCACATTACACTTAATAGATTCTTTGAGCTCATTAATTGCGTTTGTTTTTAATCAAGCATGGGTTGAAAGATGAAGTTAAAACAGATTCGCCAAAACCTGTATGTCACACAGAATTTCACACGGAATATGACATTAAAATACCTATGTACAATGTAAACAAGTACGAAAAACAGTATTTTTTGATATTTTGATGTCATAATTGCTAAGAATCCTTAATCCCAGAACTATCTCTGAAGAATTGGGTTTAAAGCTTTGTGTGTAATTACTGGCCATGCTTTATCTCTGCAGTTTATCAGCTCTCTAACTGCTGTGAGAACATTAATCCACCCAGACCACACAGTGTAATCTCTCAATCACAGTCAGCTGGGAGGGACAGAAGCTCTGAGTCTGCCCCCCCCCCCCCCCCCCCCCCCCGCCTTCTAATAGTGGAAATGAAGTGATACCTGGTGAAAGGGAAGAGTTAGAAAAACAGGAGAGAATGGTACATGGGTTATATTTACACCTATTTAAGAGGTATACAAGTAAAGTTTAGCTCAATTTAGCTCCTCTACATCAAGGATAGTTCTTCCTTGACGGCACAAGAATATTCTAAGATGATACTGCCAGGATATATTAGAGTCAAACTGTGCAAGAATGGTTCAGGAAGGAAAGATATCATTTTCACACATGGATTAACTGCCCCCAGACCCTCTTCAGTTTGCTTGTTCTACATTTTGCCTTTGAGAATTTGTGACCAGATGGAAGCAACACTTGTTCTTATAACAAAAACACCTCAGAGTTTGTGTTAACAGCTGTACATGAGTATCAGAAAACAGTGAACTTAGTAAATATAACATAGTAACTTGTAACTTAGACAGGTTCCTTTATGTTGTATGGTCAAACATGAGCAAAATAATAATTCTAAGTGGAATGAATGAGGACGTGCCGGGTTGATGTATTTTTTTATTTAAATGCAAACTTAATACAAATATTTATGAGTTTTTGTTTGATCAAAACAGAGGAAAGGAAAAGGGGATGAGAAAATGAGAGAAGATGGAAACTCAGATGAATAGTTTAAAATTTTTAATATTTTAATTTCTAAATTTAAATCTATTTCTATGCATAGTTTGACAAAAAAAAAAATTGCCTTATTTCACCTCACCTCTTCCTGATTGTGTCCTCAGTATGATATGGAGAGGAAAGGAAAGTCACAAAAAAAAACCCCCAAAAACCTGTTTAAGAGGTCTCAGACCGAACCACGGTATTATAGAGAATGAAACAGAAACATTACTGGTTCACCTAATTATACAAAGCCTTGGTATTAAGAATGCATTTATAGAAAGAAAGAGAAGGTACATGACATAGAAAAGAGTCAGTCAAGACCACTTCTAACAATAAGACACATATGGATAGTAAGTGCAAATGTAACAGCAGTGAGAATGAAAATAGGAAGTTATAAAATATCACAGCCTTATTATTTTAATTATTTTAAGCCTGTTACATCAAAGAGACCTGTGTTGTTGCATTTTTATCACATATGTGGAACTACCTGACAACAACTGTATGAGACCTGGTTAAAAATGTTTTCTCTTTTTGTGAGTTATAAAAGATTATCTCCTAAAGTAAAAATAGGACCAATGGCCCTGTAGCTTACAGGCCAAATTAAAAGCTTTGGGAAATGTATCCAGATGCCATTTATTATCACCCAGTTATGTGTATTTATTCTATTACAGAAATAGCCCATGTTTTGGTCATATTCCAATCAGATCTGTAAAAAATTCAAATTCCAACTTGATATCATTGATACTGATTTATTGGATCAATCCACTTCCTATCTCTTATAATGGGAACATTTTTCAAAGTCGCACCAAATCCAGAATCAGATCCGGATTGAAATAATTGCAATACCTTGTGTTTACATCATCATACAGAAGCTGTATACCAAGTTTGAAGTCAATCAGAACTGTAGTTTCGGAGAAGAGGACGATTGAAATTTTTTCCCCATAAGAGCCCATGTTAAATTTTCCGTAAGTTCCCAGATCCAGAAGAAGATCCTGATCAGCATGTGGACATTATGTTTTGGTCATCTCCCCATCAGGGCTGGACTGTAGAAATTTACACGTGATATCATTTATATTTACTGAGTTATTGCATTGATCCACTTCCTATCTGTTATAATGGGGACATTTTTCAAAGTCACACTAAATCCAGAATCAGATCCGGATCCAAATAATTTCACTAACTTTTGTTGACATCATCATAAAGAAGCTGTATACCAAGATTGAAGTCAACCGGAATTGTAGTTTCGGAGAAGAAGACGATTGAAATTTTTGTAACAGACAACAGACGACGACAGACGACAACAGACGACAACAGACAACGACGATGGACGCCGCATGACGACAATAGCTTACGGCCTGTCAGCTGGTAAGCTAATAAAAGGAGAACTGTTGGTGTAACTCATATCCACTAGACTAATAGGTTTATTCATTGTGTGGTAAGTGTAGTAGAAATGAACTGCACGTACTAATACACTGTGTTGCCAACACAGGATGAGCGGTGTTTAAGTAGTTTTAGGCCATGTATACAGGTAGCCATAATAATGTAATTCAATAATGTTGTATATGGGTGCTTCTATGAAACTGGTCCCTAAAAGCAGGACATGGGGGTTAAAAATTCAAACCAGATGTAAACTATGAAGCAAGTTTGGATGAACATTGGGTCTATTTTAAAAATAAATACTTATTGAGATAAAAGAGAAACTATTTTTCAGATAAAACACATTTTTATATTATTTTACATTATATTTAATACAAAAATCTGTATGTAACACGGTCAAAACATGAAAATTATGCACTAATATTTTTTTGAATATGTCTTTATTTTCTCACAGGTACATTTTGGAAATTGAACTAATTATGCAAGGCAGAGTATTTCACAAAAATGACCGCTGTTGCAGAATCATTTGTGATTTATTTGTGTCTAAATGGGCGGGTTCTGCATGTAACACAAGTGGACATGATGGGTTACATACAAAACCTGGAATGAGACTGAGATTCATAAAAAACCCACCTGTCTGGAGTAGAAAAACCATTAGGATCATCAAATTTGACACAGTGTCTTTATTCATAGTGGTATATAAGACCATTTCAGGTGATGTTTTCAAAATAGAACACACTGACACCTAGGTAGTTTTTCATGTCCCAGTTTTGGTCCTATTTTTGGCCCCAATATTTTATTAAAAATTCATTAATTTTGGGATGGCCCAGAGTAAGACTATAATTTTTTTTTTCATTTATCTGAGGTCATCATTAGGTACATCCTGGGGAAATATGTCTGAATTTCTCTTTTATTTTTGAGTCTAAAAAGCTGGCAAAGTGCCAGGTACCAAAATGTACTCAGTTTCATCGAAGCACTCAGATATCAGATCGTTTTCAGAAAAGATTTCATCTACACAGACCTGCATAAATACACCGTAGAGCACTATCATAGGGTTATGATTAGGATAAACAAAGGTTGCAGAAATGATGCATTTTTTGTCTCACTCTGTGACGTTCAGGACCCTATAAGCCAGGGGTGTCAAACATGTGACCCCTGGGCCAAA
This sequence comes from Sphaeramia orbicularis, assembly GCF_902148855.1. Taxonomy (NCBI): domain Eukaryota; kingdom Metazoa; phylum Chordata; class Actinopteri; order Kurtiformes; family Apogonidae; genus Sphaeramia; species Sphaeramia orbicularis. The sequence continues at coordinate 47,352,902 of NC_043963.1, forward strand.
ACTGGCCTTTTAAAGGGTCCAATCATGCCTGTGGGATGGAATTGTGAAATGCAAAAATTATACTGTCAAGTGTGTCAAAATCATACTCGAGGTCGGACAGTCATGAAACAAATGGAAGGCAATTAATTTAATCCTCTGGGGTAAAATTAACACAATTAAAATGGCCACTTAATTCCAACTTGATATATCTTTACACTCCATACTTCCATTTGAATTTTCTCAGTAATATCATCTGTGTGAATGAAGATCTGAAGTGGTGTGTCTGACAATGTTTGTTGAAGAAAGCTTCACACCTCAGACTTCAGAGTTAAAGTGATCTCTTTATGACTCACAGACTTTCCTTTGAGGTAAACAAATGTTTTCATGCTCAATTTTCAATACATATTCTATAACAGGGCACACACATGATACTGTAGTTTGGCTTATAATGTTAACAAAGTTCACTTATTGTAGACAATGACATTAGTATTGTTGTTGTTATTGTTTAGTTTTTCAGTTCATTCAGCGCTTCTAGGATCTGAAGTCCTTTTTATTGTGGGGCTTGTTTCCCAAGATGCTGTCTACTTCAGAGGCAATGGATAGAGTGATTTTTGGAAGAATCTGTAAAAGGAAAACATGAAGAGGATTATTTTAGGTTTGCAAATATTCATTCGTTATTCATTCATTCATTCATTCATTCATTATCTGAACCCGCTTTATCCTCACTAGTGTCGCTGGAGCCTATCCCAGCTTCTTATGGGCGAAGGTGGGGTACACCCTGGACAAGTTGCCAGTTCATCACAGGGCTGAACATATAGAGACAAACAATCACTCTCACATTCACACCTATGGGCAATTTAGATTAACCTATCAATGCATGTCTTTGGATGGTGGGAGGAAGCCAGAGTACCCGGAGAGAACCCTCACAGACACAGGGAGAACATCCAAACTCCACACAGAAAGGTGCCACCCCCATCAACTGGTGTTGGAATTGAACCCAGTTCCTATGAGGCATGAGTGCTAACCACTGCACCACTGTGTCATACAGGTTAGTTAGTTAGTTAGATAGTTAGTTTAGTGAGTTAGTGAGATAGATAGATAGATAGATAGATAGATAGATAGATAGATAGATAGATAGATAGATAGATAGATAGATAGATAGATAGATAGATAGATAGATAGATAGATAGATAGATAGATAGATAGATAGATAGATAGATAGATAGATAGATAGATAGATAGATAGATTCTTTATTGCTATTGCACATGTTTATACAATGACATTTTGTTTGACATCAGTCCCTGTCACAGCAGGTAAAAGTATAAATACAAACAATATAGACTCCAAAAATCAAAATATAAAAATATAAATTGTAAAGTTAAAGTAGGAATATACGAAAAATATGGAAATGTGCAGGACAGAAAAGGACAGAATGTCTTAAGCTGAGGGTGTGAAAGTGCAGAGTGCAGTCACCGGAGGAAGAACGTGCGCACAATTACTACAATTACAAAGACAACATAACACACTGCGCACTTTTAATCCCCCTCGATCAAATATAGTGTACGATTCTGGTGAAAGTTACTGCCCTATAATTTAGATTAGATTGTCTTTGTGTAAAAGTTATTACATATGTGTTTATATTTGAAAGTACTCAGATATTATAACTGCACAAGGCTATTTGACCTTGAAAAAGTAGGTCAAGGTCACCTGTTTTCGATAGGCTTGTGCACCATGCCAACATGCATCCACAGTATAAATTTGGTGCAGATATGTCAATGCATTCTTCAGATAATGCGATTATGTTGTTGAATGAACAGACGAATAGACAGACAGATGACAAAACGATTGCAAAACCCCTTTGGCCTGAAGCTGGCCATGGTGTAAACATGAGATAGTGGGAGGACAGTTCAGTGAGAAGGACTTGGAGTGTTTTTCTTGACTAGAATGAAAGAATGAAAGACTACACTGATTGTGGACATGAGTGACAATTCTGTGGGTTTTCCACGCTGAAAAAAAAAACATGAAAACAAAAAAGGTGATGAAGGTCTGGTGTTAGGAGGAGTTGGTATCACTTCTAGGACTTCTGTCTGATACTGCATCTATCACTGGACAGGGCAGAACCAGACACACAATTCATACATGATGAGTAAAAACATTAAAAACTGTGAGGCACCGCCCTCAGCAGTGCTAGTATTTGTTAGTTGGTTTCGTTCATTTCCTGTTTTATTTTGGTTCATCTGTGTGCACCATGTCTGTCTTGTCTACGTCCTCCCTGATTCCCTGATTGTTTGCACCTTGGGCTCAAGACCTCTCCACCCTTTATATACCCTCCTCTCCTTGTGTCTGCTGTCAGTGTGTCTTTCATGCTGGTCAGGAACAGAACGCTCTTGACATTCTCCTGTGCTGCTTGAACCCTTTTGTGAGTTTTTTTGATTCCACGTATTGTGAAGATTTTTTGTTATACTTGGATTCCTCGTATAAGAAGATTTTTGTGTTAGATTTTTTGATTCCACGATCATGAAGACTTTTTCGTTAGTTTTTTAATACCTCATTTGAGAAGATCTTTTTGTTCATTTTTTGATGACACGCTTGTGAAGAACTTTTTGTTAGAATTTTTTAATACTGCGATTGAGAAGATTTTTGTGTTAAATTTTGATGCCACAGTTGTGAAGAGATTTTTAATATTTTGAGTTGATAAATACTCAAACTAAGTTTATGTTGGTCTCAGTCTCGTGCATTTGGGTCCAAGCCTTGTGAGTTTGTAATAAAAAAACAGGCTTTGGTTATAAAAACACCATGTCATATAATGTGTCACTATGTAAAATGTCTCTTAGGATTTGTTCTGGAGGACAAAGATCTTGTCTCAATGAGGAGAACAAGAGTCCATTAAAATACCAACAATGGATCTTCAATAAATAATTAAGACAGTTTTGTGCGAGTCTGCTTCTTTATGTGCAACTATACTTATTTCAAAGTGCAAAACACAAGCTAAAGTGCAAATGGCTAGTGTGCAAATACATTTTTCCCAATAAATTTCCAAATTATGACATAAAACAGTGTATTCTATTTACAGAGAAGGTAATGAGGTACCTCTTTATGACAGTGTTCAATAATGGATAGACAATTCTATAAAAGCAAAAGTTTTATCAGTTTGTTGGTCTAGGGAATTCAAATGTGTTAACACAAAGTCAAAGAGGAAAGTAAGTTTAGAGAAGCCCCTCAGTCTGGGTAGGGGGGCACAAAGACCAGTACAAACCATAGAGAGGCCACCATTCTCAGATTCATGTCTGAGACTCTACAGGCCGCACAAGACAAACGTTGAAGTTCATGAGTTAAAGTCCATGCACTCTACATCAGAATGACTGAAAAAGTAGTCCTGAGTCTGGACTCCAGACCACATCATGACTGAAATGGCCTGGTGGAACTTCACATACACACATACCATATACACACAGAGCCCAGAAGATCAGGTTGAACTGTACACACCCTGGACAGCATCTTTTTCACTCCCTCCCTCCCCCCCTCCCATCCAGCAGGCTCAGGGTCATAAGGTCAAGGACAGAAAGACTGAAAAACAGCTTCTTCCCCAGGGCTGGAAAAGTCTGAGCTGTGACTGCACTCTGCACTTTCACACTTTCAGCTAAAGACATTCTGTCCTGCACATTTCCATATTTTTTGTACATTCCTATTTTAACTTTTCTCATATATACATATATATTTACATTTTAATTTTTGGAGTCTATATTGTTTGTATTTATACTTTTACCTGCCGTGACAGGGACTGATGTCAAACAAAATGTCATTGTATAAACATGTGCAATAACAATAAAGAATCTATCTATCTATCTATCTATCTATCTATCTATCTATCTATCTATCTATCTCAGGGATTAAAGCAAAAATTTTTCATCTGATGAGAAAATTTTCTTCTGGTCAAAATCATTGGCCACTATTGAAAATGATGCAATACAATACTACTATAGTGTACAAGTTTATATAGTCAAATCTGGCAATACTATAAAACACACTGAATGGGAGAGTTTACAGGTGTAGAAGATTAGTAACATGGGTAGAAAAAATGTCATGAGTGGTATTGGTGGGGGGTCTGGGGGTCCTCCCCCAGAAAATTTTTAAAGCTTCAGGTCAATTTTGGTGCTCTCTGGTTGATTTTAAAGGGTATGAAAACCTTTGAAGCAAGTGAAAATAACAACTAGAAGAAAACCTTACAGCAAAAAATGAGAGAAAAACTTTTTATTTAACAATTTAGGAAAAACTAAAACATAACTCCAACTCCAACAGCACATGAATTTTGGGGAAAATGTCTGTGTAAATGTAACCCTAACCAACTAATCTTCAGCTTCTCAGATTGATGGTGGATCAGGACTTTTTTACCATTGGAACCAAACAGAATTTTCTTGTGGCAAACTCCGCACATGCACGCACCAGGTTGCTTCATTTTTTTGCGCCATGATCTAATTGCAGTTCCATCGTCTCCCTTCTCATCAAGCCACGCCCACCTCCATCTATTTTTCACGCATCTCTCAATAGTTACCGCTTCAGCACCTTCCTCTACAAACGTGTCCATGATGTTTTATATTCTAGCCAAAATAATCTGTACGTCGTCAAACCTGCGTCCACACACCCCTCCCGCCAATATCATGTTCTCTTTTGATTGGAAGAAATTACGTCAACTGAAACAGAAATTATATTCCGTTACAGATACTCTCTGAGGGTATTTACAGTGGCTTTGCAAATACCAAGGGTGTTACTCATTCATTCAATTTTATCTTCGTACTGTACCACACAGATAGAAATAAGATGCTAAACGGGTCAAAATAAAGCACTTATGCAGTTGGGCGCGTAACCGCGTAAGGCCGCGGCGCGCACAGCCGCACGCACGGGAAGGGCACATACACACAAACACACACACTAGTCATATACCGGCAAGAGGAGATAAGCTATGAACCCAAACATGAAGGTCCATGGAGATCAGTTCTGTCTTCTTCCCTTTTCGCTGTGGTTCTTTCATAATGAAAGCTACTTGTTAGCACTAAACTAAAGTTAGTCTGGAGGCTGAACTTCGGTAAAGCTGAACTTGTCCATGTGTTTCTGAGACACAGAATGAGCAGCGTTTCCTTCCAAAGATAAAAAGTCATCAATCTGTCCTCCCGACATAAAAATAAAGAAGTCATCTTATTATCATCACTGTTAAACCTATCAGCCCCCTGTGCCTGTGTCCAACACCTGCAGACCCAGGACAGGATCGACTGGACTCCGCAAAACACGTGGGGAAGTTACTTCAATATGACCCCCCCCCCTCAATTTTTCCATTTGACGGAAATCCGTCGTGGTGACGGAGAACTTTAATCCCTGATCTATCTATCTATCTATCTATCTATCTATCTATCTATCTATCTATCTATCTATCTATCTATCTATCTATCTATCTATCTATCTATCTATCTATCTATCTATCTATCTATCTATCTATCTATCTATCTATCTATCTATCTATCTATCTATCTATCTATCTATCTATCTATCTATCTATCTATCTATCTATCTATCTATCTATCTATCTATCTATCTTGGACAACTCTGTGGTGCAGTGGTTAGCACTCATGCCTCACACACAGAAGGTCCTGGGTTTGACTCCAATACCAGTCGATGGGGTGGGACCTTTCTGTGTGGAGTTTGGATGTTCTCACTGTGTCTGTGTGGGTTCTCTCCAGGTACTCTGGCTTCCTCCCACCATCCAAAGACAGGCACTGATAGGTTAATCAGTTAATCTAAATTGCCCATAGGTGTGAATGTGAGAGTGATTGTTTGTCTGTATATGTCAGCCCTGCGATGAACTGGTGAAATGTCCAGGGTGTACCCCGCCTTCGCCCGTAAGTAGCTGGTATAGGCTATCTATCTATCTATCTATCTATCTATCTATCTATCTATCTATCTATCTATCTATCTATCTATCTATCTATCTATCTATCTATCTATCTATCTATCTGTCTGTCTGTCTGTCTGTCTGTCTGTCTGTCTGTCTATCTGTCTATCTTGAAGAATGCATTGAAATATCGGCACCAAGTTTTTACTGCAGATGAATCTTGGCATGGAGCAGAAGCCTATTGAAAACAGGTGACCTTGACCTACTTTTTCAAGGTCAAACGGCCCTGTGCAGTTATAATATCTGAGTATTTTCAACTCCTTTTCACCTACTGCCAACTAATTTTCACCTCCCCAAAAAATATTTTTCTAAAATGTTTCTAAAAAGTCAGGTGTGATGAATTGTGTACAAACCAATAGGGTGTCGGAATGGTACTTCTCATCCAAAATGAAATAGGAGTAATGAGGCAATTTTTAAAACGTGAGGAACAGAAAGTACAGATAATTGTGTGAAAATGTGTGAAATTGTGTGAAAATTTTACCCCAGTAGAGGTAAAATCTGAAAAATAATTACTCCAGTAAAGTATAGATAACCAAAATTTCTAGTTAAGTAAGGTAATGAAGTATTTGTACTTTGTTACTTGACACCTCTAATTATTATCCTATTATTTATGCACCTTATACTCAATAACTGCACATATATCATATTGTTCATCTCTGACAGTTTTGCACATTTAACAGATTATTTATCTCTGACAGTTTGCACAATTACTCAGACATTGCACACTTATGTAAATATATATTTTCCTCTTAGTAATAGTAGTTTATATTATTTATATTTTTATGCTCATTCTCTTTTTAATGTCATTCTTAAATGCCACTTTGTTGTGTTTGTTTTAATTTTCTAGTTAAAAAAAGTTTAATTATTGTATTTCTATTTTAATACATCTTAAATTCTCGTTGCATTCAGTGTGGACGGCAAAGTAAGATTTTCATTGTACAGGGAAACCGGTTTCTTAACTGTACACATGACAACAGAACACTTTGAATCTTTGAATCTTCAATAGAGTTCAGCCCCTGAGTCAGACCCTGACATGACCGTCAAATAGTTCACCCTGTTGCCTGAGTGCTGTCCTACCTGTACAGCCTTCATATTCTCCACCAGCTGGTCAGTTCTGGAGGCCCCAAGTAGGACGGAGGTCACCCCTTCATTTCTCAGACACCAAGCTGTGGACATTTGCAGCACAGGAAAATGAATGATGGCTACAACCCTTATTGAAAGTCAGCATATGGCTCCACGGCTTTAGACTGGGTCTAATACGCTAGTCACCCAACAAGATCCCCTGATGATCACCTCCATCCATAAAGTCTAATGGCAAAATGGTGCATAACATTATTTCAATATCATTCAAGCCTCACATGCTTGAAGATTTGAAGATACAGAGACAGAGACTCAGACCTGAGTTCACATGCAGTTCACACCAGCTTTCAGTGTTGTACAAGTGAAACTGAACTTTGCACTGGTCGTTTGTGAACTAGAAAGCCTTGTTACATGAAAACAGGTCCATTTTGTGCCAATGTATGAATTTTCCCAAATTTACTTGCATAGAAATGACACAGGCACGACATTGACGTTATTTGCCTGGCAGTGCAGTTTGCAGTAAAAACCACCCTGTGCAGATGCTTTGTGAATTACATGCAATATTTATATTTATGACTCATTTCCACCAGTTTTGCGTCTGCAAAACCTGTGCACTTGTTTTTGGGATCCAGCCTTTAATCTTTAACTACTGAAAAAAATGAAAAATATGCAATGTTTTTAGTTTATCATGCTTACATGCAAAGTGCAGCTCACTGTAGTACCCCAGTACTAAGGAGTAAAAATTATAGCATTAAATTCAAAAAGCAGTAGCAAAGCCTTTTGTTTTGGCTTGAAGTAAATTAAATAACAGTCATACATCTAAACATACATCCAGACCCTTGTTGCAAAAACCACTTAATCCATTAATGACCTACACAGATTAGCAAACATAGTTAGTGTGGTGCAGTTAACATCTACAGAAAACCTCTATTAACTGTTGGAGAACACAGAACATTAAAGGAGTGATATTTTGCTTTTTTAAATGGAATTATACATTTTAAAACATTTCCCTGTGGTCTACATAAACTGTAAATGCTCTGTTTGGGTCTGAATTCTTCATTAATTCAACTCCACAGGTCCATATTCAACCCTATTTCTGAGTAATGACACCAGAAAGGTCGTTTTGAGCGCTGGCCCTTTAAATGCACATGAGCCACCTCAGGCCCCACCCCCTCCAGGTTGTTGGCTGTGCTGCTCTGTCCCGTTCAACAAACAACTGAACATTTTAGGTAATCGGCTCAAAGTTTGGACATGTTTTCAGTATGGACTACAACTGCTGCTGCTGACAAACAATTATGTCGTACTTGGAGAAATGTTCCTGACCTTATATGTGCAAATGTCATGACATAACTAGTTATAGTCGAAGCAAATTAAGAAGGAATTAAAATGGGTTGTAGAAATCCACTAGATTTTTGCCAAAATGAATATAAAGATAGCTTTGCAGAACCTGGAGGGTTCAAATCCAAACTTGATGAACTATTAGGGTCCAAATACACAAATAAATGAACCAAAGACTAATAAAAGTGGGTTTAGCTAAATATGACCCCTTTAATAAACATCATATCATGGCTGATCTGTTTTAGTGAGGTTTCTGCTGATGTGTGTTGTGTGTGAATGTGTTATTTCACTGGAAATATCATAAACTTTCATGAACAGTCAGGGGACCTGGTTCTGGTCACATGTCAGTGTCCATGGGCCATTGGCTCTGCTGTCAGTTGTGTTAGGATCTGCCTTCATTTACCTTTTTTTGCACAAACATGCACCATCAGCTTACACAGGCATGACATCTTTGCCTACTTTAGTAGAATATGAGGGATTTATACACACAGCAAGAATAGAAATGCTGTTTTACCTATTGCCAACTGGGTGAGAGAGCAGCCGAGTCGATCAGCAACCACCTGCAGCTCTTTCAGCTTCACCTGCTGACGGTGCCCCTCCTCGCTTAGGATCTTGTCCTTCATCCACTGATAACCCTGGTGCAGACATCACCATATAAAGAACAAAGAAAAGCGTGATTGTTGAATTTAAAATACCAGAGAAACAGAAAAATAATCATGAGTTATGGCAGTGTTTTTCAACCTTGGGGTCACGACCCCACGTAGGGTCGCCTGGAATTTCTAATAATTGATAAAAATTAAAATTAAAATAAAAACTTACTAATAAAAATATATATGGTGAGTTGAGAGAGACAATCCCAATCCATAAAAGACATGACAAACTGTGAAGCTGAAACTGAAGCGCTGTGGTTCTGTTTATCTGTCAAATGTTCAATGTGGTCAGTTTCAGATGCTGCAGCTCTTTCATAATTCATAGTTTGAGTTCTTGTTTGTTCAGTATTAATTGTCAGCCTTGTAAATCCAAGCTGGACTGACTGTACATATCCTGACCAAGGAAAATCAAATTCTCACTTTGTGCAATAATCTACACCTGGATTTTCTGCCTCCGTATATTATATAGACTAAATGTCATCTAAAATTAACATTTATTTGCAACATAGTATAGCAAACTATTACATGATCAAAAACAAATTAATTTTAGTAAAAAAAAATGTCTGCGTTTTGAATCTCTGGGGTCGCCAGAAACGTGTGATGTTAAAATGGGGTCACGAGCTAAAAAATGTTGGGAACCACTGGGTTATGGTGAACAGAGAAACAGAATCATTTTGAATACATGTCTGCTATACACGAGCAGACACAGACACAAAATTCTCTGGTTTTATGCTGCATTTCAGCTTGACTAGGAGTTGCAGTAGTTGTGGGTGTAATATTCAGTATCCAGTGGTCTTACTGGATTTTTTTAATTAACAGTGCCAAAGGAACAAATGGTAATGTAATCTGAAAAATATTCAACGACCCATATCCATAACACAACCACTGACAAATGAAGGACTGAAGATACTTTCAGTGTTTTCAAGAGTGAAGACAGAGAATTAAAGACACTCCTGGCCACAGACTTACAATACTACGACGGTCCTCAGTCGGTCACTGTAAGTGTTACTGGCATTTAGGCACTGAACTCACAAACAGTAACCAGCACTCCAGTTGAGCACACATCAACACCAGATATGAGGTGATAGGTGTTCTGAAAACCAATGGACCTGTCTGACTGTTATCACCTACCTATTTCTGCTATATGTTTTACAAATCATGGTTAACGACAGATCAATATGAAACTACTGAGTTTGTGTCATGTGTTATGATGTGTTACTTTACTACAGTATAAGTACTAATGCACATGTGAAAACACTACTACTAAAAGAAAAGGTCTCCATTCAAAACCTTCCTTCAGTAAAAGTATATATTCTAAACTGAGTGTACTTTACCTGATGAGGTGCTATGTTATCTAATTGCAATTTAATTTTAATTTTTATGTTTGCATTTCAGTTATGTAGCATAAATATTTTAATATTTACATCTCAACCAAAACTCAATTTTTTTTTTTTACATTTCAGCAGTAATTGTACAATAATTTTACCTGCCATAAAATTAATTTAGGTCATGATTTTGTTACTTTTCTATCATTAATTTCATGAACAATTGTGGATTACAAAAGAAATGTATTTTTTGTCCCTTGTTTTGCACAGAGGAAACATTGAAGTGTTACAGAGAGCAGTGAAATACAGTCGCAGAAAAAAATATTAGACCATCAAAAGTCATCAAAAATAATGGTTATGCAATCCAGTACTAACTCCTGTGTGTATCATATGACTAAAACAGACAGAAAAGAAAACATGGAATGCCTAAAAGCACTGTTTTGGCAGTACAATGCCATAGATATTGATGTGAGAACTGAAGTGATTTTGGTTATTATCAAGAAAACATGGAAAATGGGTAGATATCAGCTCTAAAATTAAACTCTTATGAGCTATTTTTGTTGTTATCATTATTTTTGTCCAAACAAATGTACCTTTAGTTGTACCAGGCATTAAAATGAACAAGAAATAGAAGAAAACAATGGTGGTCTAATAATTTTTCCATAACTGTAGATTGTGCCATGTGTATTTTTTTTCCTTTATCTTAATGCACCTTAATGCAAAGAATGGCACTCAAGATTTGATGAGACCAAACTATGTTAAATTTGTAATGGATGTGAAGTGACTACATCGGCGATGTGAAAACATTTATATGATGTACATTTCTATTTAGGTTAATGTAAACATAGGCACCTTAATGTGTTTTATCTTGTTGATGGAGTAGTGGAGTAAGCCCTCTCCCCCAGCCCACTTTTCTTTATTTATTTATTTTATTTGCTCTGTATTCAACTAAAAATCTTAGATTAGCATCTTCTTTCCATTTGACACATGGAAAATGAATTGTACCTGTAAGGAAAGTTTTGTTAAAAATTGCTTTTCCAAATAAACAAAGAAGGGAGAAAAAGAAGAATGTATCTAAAAAACTTTGTTGACATCAGTTTGTATCTCACTTTACTGTATTTTTCGGTTCTGTAAATACTGTAAAAAGTCAAAAAGATGGATCGCTAACTAAGGATGACTGTGTAAACTGTTGCAATCATTTAATTCCATGATAAATCTTAAAATTGGATAAATAAAAGTAGGTTTTCTCAACAAAAAAAAAAAGATTTGATGAGACTTTTTAGAGATATAACAGTGCTTCTAATAAGTTAATTAACAATTTTGTTCATAATAATTTGCTTATTTTTGGACCTTTGAACATTGAGTGGATGAAGTTAGCTCCTTGGTAGTGCAGCTAATAAGGTGTCAACCCTGGTTTGCAAAAAATGTAAAAGTAAGTGAGCACAAAGCAGTGGTTAGAGGTACAAGCCCCATCATGTGTAAGACAAACACAGTGTATTCATCTTTTTATGTGCCTCCAAATGCAAATGAATTATTTGTTTTAGCAGTTTCAACAGTAGAGAACTGATTTAAAAAGTAAAGTGTATCAGCGACAAAACACAATATAAAAAATGTGCTGCAATCACATAATGTAATGACAGGTGGATAAGAACTTTTACCTTAAGGGAGGCACGTGAATAAGGCGGGATCCCACTGCTGTACTTCCCTGAGAGGATTCCACAGGCCAGCGGAGACCAGGTTACAGCTCCAGTTCCTGTACAAACAAACCAGGGTAATAATTTAACAAAACGACATTTTGAGAGAGGAGTCAAAGAAGCCATTTTTTAAAAGAACAGGTGAACAGAGGTGGTGGTCTGAGACACTACCGATCAAAAACCTAGAACACCATTTTAGATAACATTCCCAAACAGCATTCAACTAACAACTTCCACACCTGGACTCACCAGAAACAACCCCCCCCCCAGCAAATGATTTGGACAGTGACCTACCCCTCTGGTCAACGACCCTGAAACTCACACACAAACCCACCAAAGACCCTGCCCCAGGGACACACACCCCATACGACCTTCACACTTTAACCAGTCCCGCTGAACCGAGAAGAACCACCAAGAAGAATGATGACCTGATGACCTGGACAAATGAGAACCTGCACAGACAAAATTACATTCTCCTGATTTCTAAAGATTTATTGATGCAGTAGATCACAGGGATGTTCCCTTATTTACTCTACGATTGGCATCAGTTTTAGCTCCTTTTTCCCTTCAACAAATATTCTTTGAGTTGTGGCAAAAAATGTAATATTTTATGGGTTTCATAAATTAAACTTCAAAAAAGACTCTGTAGCCCTGAGGACCACTACTCCAGCTACTTTCTCCAATTGGAACAAAATTTGGTACACATGAGATATACAAGTCAACCAGATCAACAGGAAGTCGGCCATTTTGGAATTTGGTGCCATTTTTACTGATTTATTCACATTGTATTTTAACCAACTTCTCCTGGAGGTTTAATTCAGCTAACTTTAAACTCAGACAGTCCAGTTTTAAGAAGGTGTAGATGAAAAGTTACAGAAGTGGTAAGTGGACATTACTCTATGTGGTCAGAGCAGGGCGGCGAATTTGGATACCTCACCAAGAAAAACCAAACTGTTAGAACTTACACAGTTTTCATCCAGTCGGCACTCAACTGTTCCTTCCCCCAGTCTGCATCAAATTACGCATGTAGAAGAAGAGTCCCACTCTGAACACTGTCATGTATTTAACACAAAAAACTAGGTTTTAACTGTTTAAGCAGACCACTGGAAAAACACAATGGCAGACTTCAGGAAAATCAAACTATTTCCTTTTATTTTGAGCATAGCCACACAAACATGTAATTCACTGCATAAGGCTCCATAGTACCCAAGCCAAGACAAGGGGGGAGGGGCTCTAAGTGGCACAGAACCAATCATATACTGTAAAATCAACCCAATCACAGACCTCCACTAGGTCATTACCAAATAGAAATGTATTTTCATACAAACATAAACTCTTATATTTCTGTGTTGAAACGCGACAAACATGATAAAATTGAACCTGACTTATAGTGCCACCTACTGGCAACAGAAATTTTTTTTGACGTGAACTTCATCTGATTGAAATGAAATTTGCATAGTTTTCTCTGCACATGATGTGGCATTTCCGCCACATGTGGCAGGTCCGCCTTTTGCGGCAATTACAGCCTCAATTCTCTGAGGTATTGATGCATACAACTTGTGAATTGTTTCCAAAGGAATTTTAAGCCAGTTAGAATACCCTCCAACTCTTTTAGAGACGATGGCGGTGGAAATCGACGTCTTACTTGAATCTCTAAAACTGACCATAAATGCTCAATAATGTTGAGGTCTGGGGACTGTGCCGGCCATACGAGATGCTCAACTTCATTAGAATGTTCCTCATGCCATTCTTTAACAATTCTAGCTGTGTGGATTGGGGCATTATCATCTTGAGGTGAAGGTGTTTCCATTATTTTGTCCAACCCCTGTAGGTGTTGTCTTGTGCCATATGTTGGACAATTTTCTCAACTGTGCTGCATCCTAAACCACGTCTGACCCCAAGATGTTTTAATTCCCATGGTTGCAAAATGCCTCGACCTCAGGGTTCCCTGAGTTGTAAGGGGGCGTGAAGGCCCATTATAACTACCTGAAGTTACTAGCATTTTTTGCATCCTTAGTGGTAGCCATAAGAGCAGCATAGAATTAATCAATCAATTAATCAATCAAACTTTGCTTGTGTAGCACTTTTCATACATGGTACATGTAGCACAAAGTGCTTCACATCAAACCCCCCACTGTCCTGAAGTTGCAACTAAAAATAAAAGCAACAAAGTGAAGCAATGTTTACAGTAAGAGTTTAAATAAAAGCTAAACTAAAAAGATAAGTTTTGAGTTTACTTTTAAAAATATGAACACTGGCAGCGGACCTCAGGTCCTCAGGTAGGCTGTTCCATAGTTTGGGGCCATAAAAGCTGAACGAGGCCTCACTGTGAGTTTTGGAGTAGACTCTGGGAACAATTAAAAGATTACTACCTGAAGACCTGAGGCTCCGAGAGGGCTCATATGCTAAAAGTAAATCAGATAAATAAATAGAGCTAAGACCATTAAGAGCTTTAAAAAATGATAAAAGCACTTTAAAATCGATCCTGAAGCTCACAGGGAGCTAGTGCAGAGACCTGAGCACTGGTGTAATATGCTCGCTCTTTCTGGTCCTCATCAGCAGTCAGGCTGCAGAGTTCTGGAGCAGCTGCAGCGGTGCAATGGTCCTCTTAGGAAGACCAGAGAGTGTTACAATAATCAATGCGACTAGTGACAGATGCATATATCAGAGTCTCTGCACTGGCTCAAGAGAGAAAGGGTCGCAGTCTGGCAATATTTTTTAAATGATAAAAACCTGTTTTGGTGACAGACCCTCTGTATTAAGTGAGCAGAGACAAGTGGGTAAGAACATAAGCTTTTTCTTTATGCAGAAAACATTCTTCACCCAATTTCATATCCTGGATCCTCAACCCTGGCTCTTCTTGACACAACTGAAACATTTATGCAGATGTCAGGCTTTAAAATTAACTGGCACAAGTCTGAAGTCATGCCTGTTTCCACAGTGTCCCATCCTATGTCTGTCAGTGTTGGACAATTTAAGTGTGTTGCATCTGGGATGAAGTATTTATAAACCAAATTATGTCGTGATATTACAGAAATTATACATCTCAATTTTTGTCTTCTCACAAACCTTCAAAATAATTAGAAAAAATTGGAATGTAATTAATTTCACCCCTTGGGGTAAACTTAATACAGTTAAAATGGTGATAGCTGCACAGTTTATCTATTTGACAATAATATTTGTTTTGCATTGCTTAGATCTGAACAAAAAAAGCATGTGTTAACTTGACAGAGAATGCATAATTTGAATTAATGTTAACTAAATGATATAACTAAAAAATAAAAAAATAAAAATCATACTAAATGGCCTGGAAGAACCTTTGAGTCTTTATTAATGGAGAAAATTTGCAGTAAGAGCTAAACTTGCTCTGGTTTATGTTTTTAATGTATTTTCTACAGATTTTTTTAATTTTTTTTTATACTTGTTTTATTTGTTTTACAGTAATGTGTAAAAGTCTTAGGGCTACCTATCATTTTGTGGTTTTTGCAGGGTTGAAATGAGTAAATATGTTAATTTCTCATTCTCTTTTCTTCAGATACAATAAGAAAATAGTGGAAATATGTGCGCAGCTATAAAGGACACACAAACACATGAACGACATCGTACTGAAGGTTAAAGTCATTATTTAGTGTGACCCATGTCCCCATGACAAGAAGTAACACAAATAATTAGAAACATCTGACATGTGTTGAATGAAACTTGGTATAAAACATCAGAAACTTAATGCCATAAATCTGAAATAGTCTGAACAAAAGTGTTAAAGGTATAAGATGTTTGCACAGTTCTGTATATGTACACATCACCTTCTTTCTTTGATTGGAGTTCAATAATTTCAATCATTCATTCATTCTTTTTCCTTATATTATATTATATATTGTAATTTCTATCTCTCTTTATCTCCTCTGTATCCTCATATCTCCTGCCATCCCTGCCATCTCTTCTTCTCTCTACTGCTCACCAATCTTGTGGAAGAGTTCAGAGAGCTGCACCTCCACCTTCTCCCTCTGGAACATGTGGTACTCTGCCTGTTCACAGATGGGTGGGATCTGGTTGAACTGCCGTGCAACAGAGTATGCCTCCTAAAAAAACAAAAAAAAACAAAAAACAAAGGGGATGTGGTCATATTGTGACAAGAAATATTAAGCAACAAAATGACAAGCAGCAGAGAACTTTTTTGACAAGTTGAAATCAAAATGTAATATTTTTTGTAAAATAAATAAAGAAATAAATAAATAAACAAACAAACTCTGGCGCCTAAAGGATTAATATTATATTATAAGTAGAGACAAACATAGATAATATGGTGATGTCTGCAGTAAAAAAAAAAAGTCTGGAGTAGAAATGATAGTACCTGCTACTTGAATTACAGTATGCTGTGAGGTGATTGTGTAAGTTTTGCCCAAAGATGCGCAAAAATTATCACTGCATCTTTAAAAGATGTGTTTTTATATTTTCTGAGACAGCAGGCCTTTGTCATTGTGTATATGTATAACTGCACATTCCTGTGTGTTTTACAACATAAGCCTGGGTAAGAAATTAAGGACTTCATTCCACTGAAACATTTTAAGCCAAGACCAAAGTGAATAACAGATTTACAGGGTCAAAGGTGGAGGAAAAACTACAGGCTTCTAAAAGTCTGTGTGAACTCACCATGATTTCAATGGCACTCCACCGTGAAGTCCCCCAGTACATGGCCATCCCCTGGTTGATCACATGTGTCATTGCCCTTACTGTTTCTGCCAAAACAACCACATGCCAAAATTCAGCAAAGATATAAAAAATACAAAGAACAAACAAGGAAGAAATACAGAATGAAAACATAAAGACAAGATAAGACAAGATAAGATAAGATAAGATAAGATAAGATAAGATAAGATAAGATAAGATAAGATAAGATAAGATAAGATAAGATAAGATAAGATAAGATAAGATAAGATAAGATAAGTCCACAACAGGAGACACAACACAGTGAACAGTCATTGACCATCAGAGCTGACTGTTGTCCTGTAGAGGAACACACACTGAACCAGAGTGTGTCACTACACACCACACTTAAGCATCTGTTTCCAGCCCCTGGCATCTCTGTTTGATTCATCCAGTACAGTCACAGGAAACTGACAAACAGAGCATTATTTTATCCTCACAGACTGGAGCTACAGTACCTTTCATTAAAACCAGCCCCTCCTTTATAAATGCATTTAGCTAATACTATATGCATATGTTATACTCCAGTTTCTTCACTGGCTGAATGTGATGGGATGTTATTATATGTCATTGTCAACAATGTGCAGTATTTGCCAAGAAGTCACACCATTTGGTTCATTTACATCACTTATATGTGCATGTGCAGTATTACAACACACTGCTAAGGACTATTTCTGAACCTCAGATACCAGGATCACTTTAACCATAAGGTGAGTCTTTTTGGAAACCAGTAACTTATGTAACCTTAGTGATCCTAGGATACCTACAACAACAGCCACTGTACTTTAACCATTTCAATCTCTCTGTACCTGGTATATAGTGGTAGTGACTTGTGTATAAGTGGTGATTTACCGCCACCTGCTGGATTGGAGTATTGCTACACTTGCCCGAGAGGCTGTAGAGCAGGGTGTCAAACATATGTTTTTTCCAGGGACCACATTTCAGCCCAATTTGATCTGAAGTGGGCCAGACCAGTAAAATAAAAGCATAATATATTATAAATAATGACAACTCCAAATTTAAAACTAAAACTTTGTTTTAGTGCAAAAAAAAACCCAAAACATTAAATTATTAGAATATTTACATTTACAAACTATCCAAAAAAAAAAAAGATGAATAACCTGAAAAAACTGAAATTTCTTATGAAAAATAAGTGCAACTTTAACAATATTATGCCTCAACTTATCATTTATACATGTGCATTACAGATCAGTTCAACAAAGGCACAAAACATTTAGTAACAGGCAGAATATTGTTAAAATTGCACTTCATTATCTTTAGACATTTCAGGTTGTTTATATTTCTTCAGGTTATTCACATTTTATTGTTAAAAGATAGTTTAATTTTAGTAATTTTTTGCACTAAAACAAAGAGAAAAAATCGGAGTTGTCATTTATAGGCTTAATGTAATATTTTTTTCACATTAAACCAAGAAGAACATTTGAAGTCATTATTTATAGGTTATTATGCGATTATTTTACTTGAGATCATATTTGGTGTGTATGTGGAACCTGAACTAAAATGACCTCAACATCTTTGACTGTTAATATCTTCTGTGTCATTTTTATACTTTGCAAATTCATCCTGTGGGCAGGACTGGAACCTTTGGTCGGCTGGTTTTGGCCCATGGGCCGTATGTTTGACTCCCCTGTGGAGTATCTGTGTCAGTCTGAATGACAAATGTATTTATTGTATTCATGATGCCCATTATCGTGAAGCCTATGAAGTACTGAACAAATACAAGTAAAAATAAAAAGCAAGTAGTAGTACAAGAATAATATATATCATGAGAAGTAATACTAAGTAAGAAAGTCTCTGATGAGTCACAGGATTCATATGCTAACCTTCTATAGGAGTAGTGGGATCTGGTCGATTGGCGAAAACCACATCAACATACGGCAGCTGAAGTCTCTCTAATGACGCCTTTAGACCTGTTTAATAAATGGGACAATTATTACACTTTCTCATAACAATTTTGATATTATGCAAAAACACAAGACTTATTTAATCAAATAAATGTACTATTACCATTGTAATGCATATCTCAGTTATTCATTATCTCTAAAGCTCTTACCTTCAATGATATGTTTTCTTGATAAGCCTCTCTCCATTTCTGCCCTGAAAAAAGAACAGCTTGTATTTCAGCACTTTAGCTAAACTGTTCTGCTTAATGAAGCAGTTTCTTCACTGAATTTAATAACTTAGACTGAATATGTGAGTCATATACAGTCTGTTTAAGGGTAAAACATCACGTACCACATGCCTTCAGAGTTTGACTGACTTCATCACAGTATCTATTTACTTTAAAAACTTCTTTTTTTGTGTGTGGTTTTCTTTTTTCGTTTATTCTTTTTTTTTTTTTTACATTTTTGCCAAGTCAAATTAGATTAGATTAGATAGAACTATATTAACCCCTTGGGCACAGCCCTCGGGAAATTAATGTACCAATAGCAGCACAACACTGAATACATATACATATTTGAAATATTACAAGATAAAAAGGAAAGAAAATAGTAATAACAACAGCATAGAAAAAGTAGTTAAAAAAAAAAAAAAAAATAGGCAATTGCACCTTAAAAAGTACTAGTGGAAATAAATAAATAAAAATAAAAATAAAAATAAAAATAAAAATAAAATAATAATAATAGTCATGTTGCCAGTTCAACACAGGTTTGACCTAAATAACCATTCTCTATTGCATTCACATCTATAGGTATATAGAGTGACTGATTTAATGAACATCTATGTGTTTGGTATGTGGGAGGAGCCAAAATACCCTGACTGAACATACGCCACACACACAAGCACTAACCAGAAAGAACTGGGTTCAGACAAAGTAAAAGTAAAGACTGAGAGGAACAACATACCCTGTCTAAAATAGAATCAAGAATTGTTCAGAAAAGTTATATTTTGTACCTTTCACTTCAATTCTGTTCAATTCATTTCAATCCAATTCAGTTTTATTTGTAGAGTCCTATATCCCAACAAGGTTGCCTCACAGGGCTTTACAGAATTAGTTGGATATGAAAACAAACAACAGTCAAATAAACAGTAAATGAGGGAAATGGATTAATTCCAGTGCACTATGTTTCATTTGTATGGAAACACAGCAGTGTTAGATTAATATCAATTAATATTTCATGTTTTCCATATACGGCATAAAAGTGAAAACAAACAATACAGAACAGAGACAATACATGTACATACTTTCCTCCCCAGAAGATTTTGGTGGTGATGACTAAACTGGAACGTCTGCAACAACAGCAAATTAAACATTTACATCTCACTGTATTATATACAGGGTGTCCACAAAGTCTCTTTACGATTTAAGAAATTTATTAAAAAAGTAATTGATGAGATCTGTTCATCAGATTTGTTCTATGTACTCAGTGGTTATCAGAGTTTTTAATCACATTGAGGATCATGTGCAATCGAATCATTGGTTCACTTTTCTTCAATAACAGATCAATTACTGTAAATGTTGACCTTGACTTTTTGACTGAATATGTGTCACCACAACTGGATGACCTTCAACCAACCATCATTTTCCAGATAGATGGTACACCACCACATTGGGGACTGCATGTTGGTGGGTTCCTAAATCAAACATTTCCATTAGAAGGAAATGGATTGGAAGGAATAGTCCAATTCCCTGGACACCTGGTTCACCAGATATTACTGTGCTGGATTTATTTCTGTGGGGTTATGTTAAAGATATCGTGTATCGAACAAAGATACGGGACATCAACGACCTGAAGTAAAAGATCACTGATGTCACTGACACCATTGATGAGTCTATGATACAGCCAACATGGAAACAAATCCAGTACCGTCTGGATGGGCTTCATGTAACTAACAGTGTCCATATAGAGGTTTGTTAAATTAAGCAAAAAACCTTCAATATCTACTTTTCATTTTGTAATAATTTTCTCAGATTTGTCAATTCATTTGATTTTGTAATAAATGTGTTATATTGTAAAGAGACTTTACAAACACCCTGTATTATACCTGGGTACAACATACATGTGGAAGAAAAAATAAATTATTATTATTATCTGGTGCTCAGGCCCTAATAACCTGGAGTGTTTACTACTGGGGCTACACATAGTGTGGGTGAAGGCCTTATTGTTTTTGCTTGGAGGAAATTAAGACACGTTTCAAGGGCCTAATGTTTGAACAACACAGAAAGAAATTCACAAAAATCTATCAAAACAAATTGTACAGTACAAGGATCTTGGTCATAGTTCTACTGACAAGGCTAAAAAGTGCTAGGGCCCCAGCATGTATGATGTATCAGGTCCAGACTTACACAAAGGTCTGTTACACCCAACGAAGAGACCACCAGTTAGCTCTGAATATGCAGTTTTTGGTCTTTTCTGCCCCTTTAATAAAACTTTTGTCAGTATCATCTATGAAAGATGTCAACAATAATAAATTAGCAAATTTTCATTGAACAGCCTTGTTGAGCCGCATTATGTAATAAATTCCCATTATGTAATAAAAGTTCAAAATGTAATAAGAATGTCATGTCATCTTGTAATAAAGCTGCATTATGTAATAACCTGACATTTTTTAATAAACCACCTCAATGCGTTATGTAGTAAATTTTTTCGCATTATATAGTAAGTTATTACAATTTGAGAAATTTATTACCTCCGCCAAGGAGGTTATGTTTTTGCCAGGGTTTGTTTGTTTGTTTGTTTGTTTGTTTGTTTGTTTGTTTGTTTGTTTGTCTGTCCGTTAGTGTGCAACATAACTCAAAAAGTTACGGACAGATTTGGATGAAATTTTCAGGGTTTGTTGGAAATAGGATAAGGAAGAAATGATTAAATTTTGGTGGTGATCGGGGGTGGGGGGGCCCTCGGGGGGGGGGGGGGGGGGGGCACTGATCAGCCTTGGCGGAGGTCTGCGCTCTCCGAGTGCTTCTAGTTACAAAATGCACTTGACACATTTTTATTTTCAGGAAAATGGACTGGAGCTTATCTCTATGACTGTGACATAAATAAATAAAACACCCAATAAATGTTTGCTGTTCAATCTGAGGGTGTCAAAGAACATTTTTCCAAGATCATAAGATACTGAATCAGACACAACTGACACGACAATATAATAACAATGTGCTAAATTAATCTTTAAACTGTGTAGTTAAAGTTCTGATTACATTACCTGTAGCTCCTGTGACTAATTTGTTCTAAATTGCTCTGAAATTATATTAATTTGGATTGTTATTACAAAATGAACCATGTTATCACATTTTTTTAAAAATAAAAATGTGTCAAGTGCATTTTGTAATAAATTTCTCAAATTGTAATAACTTACTACATAGTGTGAAAAAATTTACTATAAAATGCGTCAGCTTATTACATAATGTGGCTTTATTACAAGATGCCGTGACATTCTTATTACATTTTGAACTTTTATTATATAATAGGAATTTATTACATAATGCAGCTCAACAAGCCTTTATATGGTGACAAAGGGAATTTTAATTTTGCCAGACAGATCAATAACACCTCATCCTAAAAAAACACACAAAAAACTTTTTGTTGATTTATTTGCAATATTAGCTCCTTTTTTTCCTAAGAATTTTCTGCAACTGCATCACCATTAAATGAAACACCCCGTGTTTTCTAGTTAGATCTACATAGATAATGGACACTGGGGGTGATACTTTAGTCCCAGCAGGCTAAAGTCACCTGCCCACCAGCAATAAACCCCTGAAATGTATAACACCTTGATATGTGCAATGTCCATGCAACTTAATTCAAAAATGTAAAGAGTAAAAATGGTGGCAAGCATCATTTGTTATTCACTGTTCCATTGTGAAAATGTTTCTAACTTGGTTGGAAATAACTACAGCAGTGAATTCACAGCCACGTGAACATGCACTAAAGATAGTGTGGGTTAGATTTACAGTCATATGACAACACTAGTATTAGGAAAGCAAAGTAAAAGCTCTACCTCCAGCCTTTCTTCTTTATGATATTTCCCAAGACAACTTCAGCCCTGAGAAAGAAGATTTGTAAAAGAAGACAGATCTCTGCTTTGAATATGTGGCTTTGGAATAGAGGTGGCAGAGGTATAAACTTAGAAAGGACTAAAAGGAGCTGCATATACTGTATGTAGAGAAAGACTGACATGTCATGTACAATATGTCACTAGAGGGAATAGTGAGCAAGGTTATAATAGTTTTGGTTTATTCATTATAGTTTAGTTTTATTTAGTTTTGACTTTTTTTTCTCCAATTCAGTTTGTTTTAATTAGTTTATAGAGCAGGTTTGCTAGTTTTATAAGTTTTTGTTTTTTTCTAAATGCTTAGTTTTCATTTAGTTTTAGTATGAGTTTTAGTTTTTCATATCTTTTATCGTATTCAAATTAATCCCATACAGGACTCTGCTGCTTTCTCCCAGCTGTAGTCTCCATGTTTCCAGGTAGAGTGGGGACCAGAAGCCGACCCTAAACAACAAGTAATGGACCATGAAGTGTCGTATGGTGGCACCAGCTAAAATTACTTGAGCAAAATAAATCAATTTCATATCAATCTGACATTAACAAAGACAAAAACGAAAAGGATATTATACATAATTTTATACGTTTTTGTTCATTTTGGAAGCAGAAAATACAGTTTCAGCAAGTTATCGTTTTTTCTTCTAAATATAGTTTTTATTTCTTTCGGTTAACACAAATATTTTTTTCAATTCTAGTTTTCATCATTTTGTTAGTTTTTGTTAACGATAATAACCTTGGTAATAAGTCAAACTAGCCTTGAGTCTGCTGGTCTAAGTTCACCAGGATACCACTGGGTTCAGACTATTATGTAACAGTTGTGACCTTGTTCAGACAAAAACATATTTTAGCACAGCTATTGATAAAACAAACAGTATGGAAAACAGAGATGTTCTGTGGTTTTACAGTGTCTAAAAAATGAACTATAATGTAAACTATAGAGTAATGCAGCACAAGACAACAGTTATTTTGACAGACCAAGTTTCTGTTTGAAGCAGAAAACACATGTTTACTGAAAACAATACATGTTTACACCTTAGATAAACCAGTGGAAGTATTCTGGTGTACAACTCCCCCCTGCTGTTGACAGATGGACTCATTTTTGAATGTGTGTGTAACCCCTTTAAGGAGTATCTTTACTTCATCACTTGAGCCTGTTTACATCCACACTAATAATCCGATTGTTATCCGATTTCTGGAGTTATCAGATTATCTAAGTGACTATGTAAACAGTATAATCAGATATGTTTTTATCAGATAACAGCAGTGATTATGACAGATTAACACACCTGGATTTCTCAGTACTCTGTTGTCTTCCTCCATGTATACAGGTTAATCCGATTTCTTTTTTTTTTTTTACATCTGCACATGTGTAAATACAAGTATCCATGGAGAATGGAAGTTACGTAGTCAAACATGAGCGGAAGACAATAACTGAATGTTTAAGTCTACGATCAGTAAGTATGTACGTACTCCAAAAGAAATCCCATAATGGAATGGTGCGTCTAAACGAGGGTTTTTGACTATCACATGTCTTAAGTGCATGTAAATGCATCAGATCTGATTATTACAATTATCTTATTACTCCCAGTTATCAGACTTTTATGGTCATGTAAACAGGCTCATTAACAGGAGAGGTTTGTGATAATCATATGCTGATGTGTATGGGCCTATACTCACTTTCCAGCAGCGTACAGCTCAGCTGTGTCAAAAAGATTGATTCCATTTTCATATGCCAAAGTCACTAGTTCCTCTGCCACCTTAAACAGCAAGACGGGAAATTACTGAATATGCAATGAAGTAGCTTTAATTTAAGACATAAGTTGTAATAATAATAATAATAATAATAATAATAATAATAATAACAATAATAATGATAATAATGTGTCTAAAAATGTGTACACTTGACAAGAAATCATCTTCAACCAATAAACCACAGTGGTTTTCGGAAAATTAGTTTTAATTGAATAAAAAAGCTATTTTTATTTAAAGTATACTTAAAACTTGGCAAGCCACTGTTATTAAAGTCTTTTTACTTTCATCCATCTTGCTGAGCATCTGGAAGTAAAAATTCAGTTTTTATGTTTTCATATTTTCTGTCCTTTTCAGACAGTGGTCAGTAGTTGCCAGGTAGCATGGCTCTGCAAGATTTTCTCTTTTTCTCATTAAGAATTATTCTTGGATGTTTCAGTTTCCAAGAGACATTATCAATGACTTCAGACTAAAATGCCTGTAGATGCAACTGGGCGGACCAACAACCAATCAGAGCTAGGACACAAGAAAGAGGTAAGTTAAACTCACCCAGTCCTTTTGACTGAAACTGGCTGTCCCTGGCTAATTAACTATCAATAAACCTCTTCAAGATCTGAGTATCAGAAACAGTCCAATCTTTCATTCTGTCAACACATTTACTTTGTAAAATTATATATTATATTTCTGCAAGTGTTCCTACCTCATCTGTGATCTGGCCTCCAAAGGTAACCCACGTTCCTGTGCAAAAAAGTTCATCAAAATTATGACACTGTGTGAGAACTTCACATGCATATTATAAAAACCAGCAGTATGGTGTCCATATGTGCTAAAAGATAACAGACCAGTGACCCTGGAGTAAGAAAAGAACCTTTATTAGCACTCACTCTCCTCTTCAGCTCATGTTGCACTTGTTTGAGTATTTCTCAAGCACCAGTTTTAAAAGATTCATTTTTCTGGTTGAGGATTGTTTTAATATCTCTAATGATCCAAGGTTTGTTATTGGAACAACATACAGTCTTTGTAGGTCTAACAGTGTCATTGCATAAGTTGATGTAATTAATAAAACCTGTTAATATCTGTACTGTCCTCTTGTTTCCAACAGAACATTCCATTCAGTGCTTTCAAAACATTCTCTTCGAGCTTCAGTTGCCTCAGGTGTCCATTTCCTGACAGTTGGGGTAGTTTCAGGATCTCTCTGTACAAGATTTGAAACATGACTGTAGAAATATCAGGTTATGGTCTGATCTGCCAAGTGGAGCCTTTTTGACATTAGCATACTCAGGGTATGAGTTCTCAGAAAAACAGAGGGAGCGGGTTTTTTTTCTTTTTTTTTTATCACGAAAAAACAAGCAGTCAACAGGGCTAATTCTTTTTTAAGTTAATGGTAGGCCTTATTACATGTTGAGCAGCTGAACATTCATCTTTAATGCAAACTAAAAATACACGAAGCATTTAATTTTCTGCAACGGCCACACCTGCGATATGGGAGATGGTCTAATCTAATTAAGTTTCAGGACTGTGGACACGCCAACATGGGAGAGGATTTATGACGGACGGGCAACTCAGTCAGACTGTGAAACATAACATAAAACCTAATCGATTAAGAGTTCACATCATGTCACAATAATTCATCTAATTAGACTAAGTAAACAGTTTGCTCTGATGTCGGACTTCATGTGTTGAACATGTACATTGGCGCCTGCAGACATGTGCGTCCGTATGACCTGCTGTGAGTACCTCGCACGAACTGAGCGACATTTGAGAGAGAGACACTGATCTATACAGAGAAAGATAGGTAAGGTATTTAATGTACTTATGTGCATGGGGACATTCCCGAATTCTGAGACTGTGGACAGTACGGGTCAGGTGGAAGTTAGTGCCAGTACTGTTGGATAAAGGTGTAAGTCAGTCACTACCTGCCTGTAATTTCATTTGGTTTTTAATCATTGATGGGGTTGTTGCCCCCAAGAATGAAATTCATTCAGCAGAAGTAGAGGTAAAAATCAGAGGGGGGGTTGTTGATCCCCACCATTCCCCTCAACAAATTGCACCCTGGGCATACTGGGATAGCAGATCAAGGGTCTTGTTTTCTTTGGTTAGCAGTTAACAATTGTGTGAATTAAATCAGGTGGAAGGAGAGGGTGGGATGTTTGAAATCAACAGATTATACCAGTGTTTTTCAACCTTAGGGTCAGGACCCCACGTGGGCTCACCTGGAATTCAAATGGGGTCACCTGATATTTCTAGAAATTGATTGAAATAAAACAAGAGACTTACCAATAAAAAATATATGGTGAGTTGACAGAGACATTCCCAATCCATAAAAGACATGACAAACTGTGAAGCTGAAACTGAAGCACTGTGGTACTCTTTATCTGTCAAATGTTCATTGTGGTTGCTTTCAGATGCTGCAGCTCTTTCATAATTCATAGTTTGAGTTTTTGTTTTTTCAATATTAATTGTCAGCCTTGTAAATCCAAGCTGGACTGACTGTACATATCCTGACCAAGGAAAATCAAATTCTCACTTTGTGCAGTAATCTGAACTTGGCTTTTCTGCCTCCGTCCATAATAATATACATTATATAGCCTAAATGTCATCTAAAATTAACATTTATTTGCAACATAGTATAGCAAACTATTACATGATCAAAAACAAATTAATTTTAGCAAAAAAAAAGTCTCTGTTTTGAATGTCTGGGGTTGCTAGAAATTTGTGATGTTAAAATGGAGTCACGAGCCAAAAAAGGTTGGGAACCACTGGATTATGCTATAAATGCATCAGGATGTTGGTTTTGTCTGTCCTGGAAAACATCACATGCTATGGACACCACCGCTCTGGGTTGAATGTAAACAAGGATGGAAATGATGTGAAAACTCCCTTGGAACATAATAAGGTCTGAGACCAACTGTTAAAACACTGGTCAGGTTCAACAAAAACACAGTCAAATGAGGTCGACAAAGAAGCCACCTGTGGCAGAAGCTGAACTCTTAATGTTTCTAAACCTATTTTATGTAGTTTTTATTGGGTTTTTAATTGAGGGTCTTTAAACCTTTTCTTTTATTTTCTGTTCTTTTCTTTTCTTTGTTTTTTTAATGGGCTGTCTATGAAAGACAAGACACCATTAAGGTCGGCTCCAAAACAGTAGGAGTCCAGCTAAGGGACTTGGATTCTTTGTGGAAGAAGCAGGTGTTCCAGAAAACCAGGAGAACATTAAGCCAAGCAGACCATGTCCTCAAAGACAGATTTAGTTGAATGCCGTCAGGAGACATTACTATGAGCCTCAGAGGGAAACAAATACATACACTAACTCATTTCCTCCCTCTGCCATCAGGCTGGTCACTGAGTCAGGGTAGTAGTCGGTTTGAATAGCCTGGATTGTGCCTTTTGACTTACTTGTGTATTTTTATTTATTTATTTATTTTTTTAATCTTGGATGTAACTATTGAAATAACTTTAATAATTACAGTCTCCGGTCTCAGGATTTGGGTACCAAAAGTCAGAACAGGACTGGGAAAGAAAGCGTTTCCTTATAGATCCTTATAGACGGAGATAAAACTGGAGCTGGTCTCTGTAAATACATCCAAAGTCATTTTAAATGAATGGAAAAAGGATAAATCTGGATGTAGATGTTTTTCAAACTGACTGAATCTGGTTCTGCTTTAAGATGATTTTAAGGAACATTTCTGTTGAATCATGCTGAATCCTGGTAAATCCATAGAGTCTAAAGTGAAACACATGAGACTATACTCACAATAGACCTTAGTTTTTAGTCGTGCCTCCAACTCATCCATCTTATTTTGTGAATTAACATTTCCCATAAAAACTGCAGAAAAAGCTTCCATCTCCATCTTCTGGCCTTTAGCTTCGCACCAACCTGTGCATCCACTTTGAGGATGAAGACCTGTGTTGCAGCCTCAGTTGGTAAAGCCTTGAGTAAAATCTTGTTGCATAGGTTTGGTCAATTGTATGAAAAAAAGTATTATATTATTCAAAAATTTCCATGAGTTTGTTAGGAGCTGAAGAGGTTTCCTGCCATTTCAGAAGGTGTGTCATTATTCACTGTTATCCTCCCAGTTCACTGTGATGCATCATATTGTACTTTATTGGACTGTCAGCTTAAAGACATTTCCACCATCTTTTGTGTTGTAGAAAATCTCAAATAAATCATTAAGATTTTAATTTTTACTACAATTGTACATTAGCTGCAAACATCATCATCAGTCACTGAATAATCATTATGGATATTGATCCTGAAAAACCAAGTCTGTCAATGTGTAGTACCTTTGTTTACTCACCTAGTCCTAGACAGGATACCCTCAGTCCTGATTTGCCTAGATTTCTGTTAGCAAAAACAAACAAAAAAAAAAAGACAGTGAAAACAGTTGGTTAGAAAAGAAATATAATGATCGTTCATTCATTTATTCATAGAAATTCCTTTGTTCTTGCTATTCCAAGATTTTGTTGGGTCATTTTCTCAAATGCAATATAAACTAAAATCTGTGATTTTGAAGCAAAGATTTCCATTGTTATCACTGACCAACTTCATATTTTGTAAATATAAGCACATTTAGATTTAGATTTAGTTAGGACAAAGTAGGTTTGTGGCAGTTTGAGCAGCTCAACAATGTTAAGTGTTATTAATAATGAACAAAATTTGCATTTGGTCACAGCAAACATGCACTTTTTAACTGAAAATACTAATAGTCAAGCACATGTACCTAAATATGTACTAAAATACAGTGCTACAATGTACAGCAGTAGCCAACTAAATGTGTGTTTTGACAAACAGGAGGAAAACTCCAAGGCACTCTGTTTAAGTATTAAAATGCCTTATTCTCAAGACATGGTCATGTGTAGACCTTTAGAAAACATTTCAACATGTTTCAGCTTCAAGCCTTCATCAGGAAGTTTGATGCCGTGAGAATAAAGGCATTTTAATACTTAAAGAGAGTGCCTTGAGGTTTTCTACTTGTTTGTCATCTACTTTATGAATCCCTTTTTCCAAAGAGCGCCTTAAATAAACTTTTTTGAGTCCTAGTAGCATTCCTTCCCATGATTTTTTTTTAAAAAAAATGTATGTTATATTTGCTACCTATAATATTGTAATAGTGTTGAAGCATTTTCATTATATTTCATTCGGTTATTGAAAAATGTGCAGCATTTGATGCGTTTAATTTATTAGATGTTTTCCAGATATCTACCCTTGTGTGTATATATTCAACATGTAACATGGAAAATATTAGAGATGTGAAAAGCATGTATCTGTGTGAACACGTGGAAAACTTGGGAACTTAATATGTATTTTTTCTGTGACACAGTGGTAAACATATCTGTCTCAAATGCATCCATGTGTATTATAGGTATCAACATCTAGACATTTACAAAATAGAGTCAGTGAAAATACTGAAAATCTTTCATTTAAAAAAAAGTTCATTCATTTAAATAAAGGTTTGAATAAAATACAGACTACTTTTTAAATATATTTTATAAGATATCCAAACTTTATGGAAGTAGTGCAGTACAGTAACAGTTATGAGATGAGGAGGTGCATAGTGGAACAAAACAGCAGCAGATATGACAACAGTGCTATGTGTTATAGTGTAGAAGACAGTCAGCAGCACATGTGACAAATATCACAGATTGTAAATGAACCAAGTTTTATGTGCAAAACAACTGAGGCAAATATACCATAATTTGTATTTGCCAATTTTTTGAAAATTATTGTCTGTGGATCCTGTCGGTAGCATTTGTGAATGAAAAATTAACCCACAAAGACCCACTTCAGAAGAAGTACAGAACTTGTGCAAAA
Organism: Sphaeramia orbicularis; assembly: GCF_902148855.1. NCBI lineage: Eukaryota > Metazoa > Chordata > Actinopteri > Kurtiformes > Apogonidae > Sphaeramia > Sphaeramia orbicularis. The sequence goes on from NC_043963.1 coordinate 47,383,187, forward strand.
ACAAAAATATGGATTTAACTCATAAAGACCCAAACAGCCACCAACGACCAAAATCATCTACTGATCTAAAATGTTTTCTAACTTCTGAACCAATGAACTGATCAATCCATGTAAATAATCAGTGTATAATGCAGTTTGTCATCTTTTCAGGGTCATCAGATATGACCCATTTGGACATTCAGAGGCCGTAGTTAATGTAGAAACACTGTCATCTTCTTCAACATTGATTCACCAGTAAAACCCATAGAGTTGGATCAATGACAGTGGATGGAGACACTTGTTTTTAAGTTCAGTTATTGATGTATTTGCTGAAAAAAATCACTTTTTCTTCAGTTTTCGTTGTTTCTGATTTAATAACCCCCAACTATAATCTGAGGGTTTATGAACATCTACATGATCAGTGAATTGAATGTAGGAAAATACATGGTTTTCAATGAAAAAACACAAAATACAAACAATATTATAATAAATAGAGATAAATTACTTAAGAAGGTTAAATCTAGAGACAAATTTATCTGGGAGCTGCCACATAAGTAGCATTGGGTCTTTATGGGTTAATGGGTCCTCCCATACCTCACATGGTCTATTGAAGTGTGGGGAATGGTTACCAATGCACCATAAATCCATTAGTCATATTACAGGAACGAGCAGTACGGGTCATACATAAGGTTGGATTTCTAGAACACACTCATAATCTCTTTATTCAGTCAAAACTATTAAAAATCCATGATCTTGTAAAATATTATACAGCAATAACTTTATTTAAAGCATTCAATAAATTACTACCAAGTAATATATAAAAAAACTTCACAATTCGGAAGAGTACTCATAATTTGAGAGGCTTTGGAGATTTCACATTACCCAAATTTCGAACCACTCGTAAACGCTTTTGTGTGTCTGTATGTGGAGTCAAACTTTGGAACAGTCTGGACATCCAACACAAGCAATGCCAAAATATCCACCGATTTAAACTGTTATACAAAAATATGGTCTGGTCCCAGTATAAAGATGGAAGGTCTTAAAACTGATGTTCCATCTATATTCTGTCTTAAATGTTCATGTGTGCTTGTTGTTCCACATCTAGTTGGTCTGTGTTTGTCCATTACCATCTGGTATTGTTCTTACCATCGCTGGTATGTGCTGCCCTTTACCATTAGTGCTATTGTAGTTTTTTGTTTGTTTGTTTTCTTACCATTGTTGGTCTGTAATTATTGCTGTTCTTTACCACTTGTGGTATTGCAGTATTTTTGTTTTTTTGTTTTTACCATTGTTGGTATGTAATTATTATCATGTAAGTTGATGGTTAACTGTTACCATGGTAACACCACCAGGAATGTACTTTGTTTCTATTTTTTTTTCCCACACAGTTTGGTTATGCAATGTAAATACTGTCAAATGAGTTCATTCTAATTTGGTATAGGCCTATTTTGTTCTATTTTGTCCATTGCTCTGGCTTAAAGTCGAAGGACAGGAGTGAGTATTTAAAATGTTATGTTAAGTTATTTGATGATGAGAGTGGGGGTGGGATTAAATATGTTTTTCTTCTTCCCACTCCTTTTTGAGCATAAATGAATGATTTTTTTCTTTTTTTGTGTGTGAATTTGTTTGTATTCTATAAATGCTCAAAATAAACAATGAATGAAAAATGAATGAAATGTAATGTTTAATATGATGTTTGTTTTGTTTCTTGACTGTATTGACCTTGGTTTACCTGCCATTCTAACGCCACCAAAAATAATAGTGAGTGTAATTCTATAAACCACCCTTACATCTATGTAAAGGTAGAACCATTTTTATGAGTAAAACTGACCTCACCCACCTGTAAATCATGCCAGTGGCATAAGATGTGCTTTCCCTGAGTGAAATGTTGTTCACTCGTAGGAAATCCTCCAGGTTTTTTAGCTGAGCAGCAGCACGTACCTCCCTTAGGCGCTGAAACTCTGCTAACTGACTTGTGCGCCGCTGTCGTTCTTCTTGCTCCAGTGTTTGTTCAGATAAGAAACAGCTCAAGCCACTGCGCACACTCTCACTCATGGATGACAGTGACAGTGTCTTGCCCCCAGATCCTCCACTTCCACCACTGATGCTACTACTTCGACATATCCCAGTGTTGTCACGATTCACTGGTGGAACCGCTCCATTTCCCCCAGGCTTAGACAACTGGAATTTAACAACAGGAATATTTACTTGGCAAGAAAACTTATAAACTTAATATTCAGAGTTGGCAAAAGCATCCAGATGTTTCACTCCAGAAGAAGTACAGAACTTGTGCAAAAACAGAAATATGGATTTAACCCATAAAGACCCAAACAGCCAAAGACGACCAAAACCATCTACTGATCTAAAAGGTTTAATACATTCTGATCCACTAATCCTATCAATGCATGCAATTAATTGGTGAAAAATACAGTTTGTCATCGTTTCATTGTTATCAGATATGACCCTCTTGGACGTTCAAAGGCTCCATAGTTACCGTGGAAACACCATCATCTTCTACAACATTGATTCACCAGTAAAACCCATGGAGCTGGATCAATGACAGTGGATGGAGACACTTCTTTTTATATTCGGTTGATTATGTATTTGCTAAAAAAGTCCTCTTTTCTTCAGTTTTCTCTGTTTTTGATTTAATAACCCTCAATTTTAATCTGACCTTTTATGAACATCTACATGATCAGTGAATTAAACATAGGAAAATACCTGATGTTCACTGAAAAAGGCAAAATACAGAGGATAATATTATAATAAATGGTGGTAAATTACTTAAGAAAAGTTAAACACAGAAGACAAAAATATTTAGGAACTGCCACAAAAGTAACACTGGGTCTTTATGGGTTAACATCTTTGCTGCGGTGAAAATAAAATAAATAAATAAATAAATAATAATAATAATAATAATAATAATTTTTTTTTAAAACTGACCAATGGCCCTGTATCTCACCGGCATGTTCTATTAAGAATCAATAACAACTTGAATTTGTGCAGTTGTCAGGTTCTGTTCTATGTTAGAGTCCTGTGGTGTTGATGCAGGAGCTCAATCCTCCGTTAGAAGTGGGTGGTACTTTCACTGGAGGAGAACTCCATAGTTTTGGAGAACAACATTGTTGAAATGTAGACATTGGTGACCTTGAGTTTGACCCTTCAAGGTCACTCAAGGTCAAAGGCCATGGGCCTAAATGAAAGTCCATATACGACTTCCTATCAGTGCTCAATAGTATCTATATTGATATCTGTAACCAGTTCCATGTTATGAACCATCTAAATATGGACCATTACAAGTAAAGACAAATTTGTAATATTTCAAAAATTCGTCAAAAAAAAACGAAGTATCTCAAAACTGTGAAAACACTTTGAAGACATTGTCCCAAGGAAGCGACATATAAAATATGAAATTAATCCAACCAGTAGTTTCGTGAGAGAAGATTTTTGAAGAAATTGCTAACGAAGATGCAATAGTACAATAGCTCATGACCTATCAGCTAATGAGCTAATAATGACGCAAAGTGGGATGTAACGATTACCGGTATAACGATAAACCGCGGTAAAATTGCAGATGGTTAGTATTACCATTTAAATTCTAATTATCATGATAACCTTGTTTGATTACCGTACTTTTAGGGGAAAAAACGCCTATGTAAAGATCTGCTTTTATGTCAGATATATAAGTATAGTTTTAATTTATTACAATTTTGATTTTATATACCTAATATTTGGAACCAATATTCACTTTTAAAGTCTTTGAAAAGGTTCGTTAAGCATCTGTGTGTTATTTATGCAATAAATTATATACATTTTTCAAATCAGATTTTATATATATATATATATTTTATTTTTTTTATTTGTGTGTGTTTGTGTGTGTGTGTGTTTTGTGTGTGTGTGTGTGTGTGTGTGTGTGTGTGTGTGTGTGTGTGTGTGTGTGTTTTGGCCTGTTATGTTGATGTAGTAGGTTAAAGTGAAAAATAATAGACAGATGAGATGGATGAAGTTGTGCTGAAAAAAAAAGATACCAAACATGGGTATCGTAAACATTTGTTTATATAGTATATAAAGTCAAAATCAAAAGTACTGAAAAATGGCCAAAATAGGCTCAGACCACTAAGGGTTAGTATTTGAATGTTTCTGTCAACAGAAGGTACATTGTGCCTGTTATTTTATTCTATTTATTTATTTTTAAATACAACTTGGTTAAATTATTTCAGTGTGTGTATAAGTACTTTTTGAACATTTTGAGCACAATTTCAACAATACCGCAATGATAATGATAACCGTGATAATTTTGGTCACAGTAACTGTGATATGAAATTTTCATATCGTTACATCCCTGGACACAAGTTACATAGTCAATAAAACCATCGAAGACAATAAAAGCGACATCAAAGAGCAGATAAAAATAGATAAACCAGTGTGCTAAACATGCTAGATTATAAAACCAAACAGGCTGTGCAGAATTGGCCATCACTGTCATTATTATTAAACTGGTCTTTGTTTTCATGCAGTGATATTCTGTTTTATCTCAGGTTCAAAACATATCATCTTTTCATTAAATTAATTTGAGAACTTTATTTGTTATCAATTTGTGTCACAGCTTCTTATTGAAGGGCAATACTGGGTCCTGAAGCCCGACCAGTTGAGAACCACTGCTTTAAATGGTTTTATGGAAGGGCAGAATGGTGTAAACATTTCAGTCATGTGGTCAGAGAGTATTGTAGTGTGACAGCAAAAATATACCACACCTTACCATCTGCTGGTGGAGGATGTGAGATATAGAATTGCTTTTCTTGTTACAAATGTATAAAATTCCATCACAATCATCTCTGCTTTAATCCTGACGTCACACAAAGCATTAAAGCTTTTGCAGCTGTGTAATGACTTTAAATTCTTAATGCAGGTAAAAGAAAATAAATGTTTTACATTGTTTTGAAACTTGCTAGGGCAAATAAATCAGTAATTCCCAGCTACTCAATAATTTATGTCTCTATTTTTAAATGCTGGAGATGTTGATGGAACATGTCCAAAAAGTAGCTCCTACTAGTAGCAGCATAACCCTTGTCCAACCAAACCCTCAGTTGATCAGTCCATGTAAACACATACCTGACATCAGAAACTCACCCGAGTGTTTGGAGATCGGCCAATGTAGGGGTTCTGGACGACGCTGCTCATGATGGAGGCTGGTGACGGCCAGGTGAAGCAGGATGTGGAAGTCCTCCACGCGAGCAGAGCGCAGATTGTGAATGGTTTGAATCTGAGCTGGTTGAACAGTGAATATGGCTTCCTACTCCCTCTGACTCCTTCTTGGTCACAAGGCACAAAAGCAGTCCTATCAGCAATCCTGCTACCACTGCAGATGCTAGTAAGTAATCTCACCAGTAAATTATTTATCTTAGTACTAAAACCGGCACTGCCACTAAAAGCTTATGATTGTCTGCAACAGCCAAGAGCATACATAAATGTTGTCATTTCGCTTGTTTTAAACAGCGTTGTTGGAATAAAAGGAAAACAGTTTGAGGGTCAGGAAATGTCCTTCACCTGCTTCAGTGGATGTCCATAGGAAACAATACAACCCACGTTTCTGCCTGAACATGCAAAAGACCCTCAGAGACCCAATCCCAGGTCTGTCTTCTGGACTTAAAACTGCAAAATGCATCACAGACGAATGTCTGAGTCAGAAACGAACTTCATGAGAAAAATTAGGCAACTTTTGCATTTTTCATTTTCTTTTTCAAATTTTTACCCATCAGCCATAGCCCACAGAGGACCCTGTGGCATCTGTTCCTTCGTCTGTCTGTCTGTCCGTCCATCCATCAGTGTCGACACAATTGCTCTTCACAAAATCATGATCTCCTTCATCAGGTTTAACATCAGTTTTGTTCTTTCTCCAGTTCTGTTAGAAAAACAATAAACTATCTGAGCTTAGCTCCTTCTGTTGATGTGTGTAGAGAGGTGAACAGGAAGGAGGTCTGATAGGTCAGACCCACAAATTCAACTTCTTTTCAGGTAATTAACCCTCATGCCCTGAGGGGCATGAGGGAACCCTCTGCCCCTTCATATCACATGTGCACTGTCCACTGAACACTTAAAATCTCTTTTAAAGACACACCTATTTGCACTGGCTTTTAATACAAGTGTGTGACTTTTAGTTGTTTTATCTGCTGGTTGTATTATTAGATACTATTTATATTATTATTGTGTATCTGTTTTATCAGTTTTAGTATATATTATCTTCTATATCTATATATTTCATCAGTTTTATTATATATTGCACTTTAGGCACTTTGTGTTGTTATATATGTGCTATAGAAATAAACTGGACCTTGACCTTGATGTGCAAAAAAATGCTGTTAACGTATGGTTATATAATGTAATGATAATGAGATTGAAAAACATGGTTATGATGGAAGTCAATGGGGCATTTTTGTTCATGAGGGTAACCAGAGGGAGTATCTGACCCTACAGAAAAAAATACTAATGCAACCAAATCAATTTTATTGCTAATCTTTGACATATCCAAGGCTCTAATCACAGCCAATGTCCCATCCCCCTACTATTTATTATATGGAAAATATCACATTTTTTGAGTTTTTTCTTTCTTTTTCTTTTTTTTAAATAAATCATTCAGAATTCAAATTATGAAATCGACAGTTAAAGGGTTAAAATCCTGAAAATTGGGGAATATTTGGTATTTTTGAGCAGGCCTGAAGTTTTTTAAGAAATGTGTGGGGAAACAAGCAAAAAAAAAAATTGTGATGTATGATGATTTGTAACAGTTTTTTGTGCCTGTACATTTTTGCCATGAGGGCAACCAAGAGGGTGCAAAATGCATCATGGGAAAAATGTACAAAATGTACAAAAATGCCATAGGAGGATCTAAGGGTTAAAATTAAAAAATGAACTCCAACTAACCCTGAACCTTATTATGTAGCCCATGTTCAGATCATTTATGACCATTTTAACCTGTGTATAGCTACAAAATATACTGTACATAACAGCTGAGGATAAGGAAGCAGGTTCAGTTCAGATGTAGTACAAAGTATTTCAGCAACTTCATGCTTTTTATGTTAACTCATGGACTCATATGAGAGAGAGAAACTTGTTTCAAACATCACAGGTACTAAAGTGTAAATAAGTTTTATCTACAGGCCCATTCATACTCGCTTTACGTACATAAATACAGTTGCAGAAAAAATTATTAGACCATCAAAAGTCATCAAAAATAATGGTTATGCAATCAAGTATTAACTCCTGTGTGTATCATGTTACTAAAAGAGACAGAAAAGAAAACACGGAATGCCTAAAAGCACTGTTTTTGTCAGTACAATGCCATAGATACTGATGTAAGAACTGAAGTGATTTTGGTTATTCTCAAGAAAACATAGAAAATGTACAGAGATCAGCTCTAAATTAAACTCTCTGAGCTATTTTTGTTGTTATCATTATATTTGTCCAAACAAATGTACCTTTAGTTGTACCAGGCATCAAAATGAACAAGAAACTGAAGAAAACAAGGAGTGGTCTAATAATTTTTTCTGCGGCTGTAGGTACGTCCGTTTCAAACGGTGTCTAGCGTCACTGCCTTCAGACTCAGATGGGCCCATTGTGTTGGAATGAGCATTTCTCCATCCATCCACCAAAGGGCGCCGCTGTTAACTAACATACTGGCCGAATACCACAAAGAAAAGCAGAGGCACTGTGGAGGCAGTGTTGAGATTTGAAGAGAATAATTTCCAGAAATAGCAGTTCTTTTCAAAGAGTGACGATATAGTTAAGAATTATGAAGAAGGAGGCGCTAATGCTATTGATTTAGATGTCATGAATGGTGTCCTGAAGCTGAAGTGGTTAAAATATTTTATTAATAATAGCAATTGTTTCTGGTTTGCTATTCCTAATGCTATTTTTGAAAAAAAAAAAAAAAAAGGTGGGATAGATTTTTTGTTATGCTGTGAATTTGAATGTACGACACTACCAAGCAAGGTCTCTGCTTTCCAGGCTCTGTTGTACAGGAAGTTAATTTACAAACACAGTTTTATTCCACACAATAGACCTGTGTGGAATAACAGGTTTATTAATAATAACTGTGTGGAATAACAGATACATACGAGTTGGTAGAAGATCTGTATGTCTATATGAGTGGAGATCCAAAGGGGGTGTGAGCCATAACCCACTTCATGGATGAAAACCCAGATAGCAATTACCTTTGGGATCCGCATTAAAGCCTTTACATCCGTTTATAGCTCACATCCGTTTTCTGACTATGGACCAAATCTACATCGGATCCGTCTTTCAGCTCTCTCTAGCAGTTCCGGAATTGTGCTGGCTTACAGATTCAGCCCAGAACAGTCTCCCGTCACACAACCAAGACTGATTTTCAAAGTAGTAATACTGATCTGGACCAGAATCGTAATATGAATCTGGGCCAAGATGATTCTTGTGTATATTCTAGATGTGATTGAACGGAACTGGGCCAGAGCTGGACCATTTCTGTAGAAGATCCATTTCACGAAGCAGTACATGTTTTGGCCCGATGTGCATTTGGACACCGGGCCAGATCCGCCAAACGATTTTGGGCCGAATCGGTCAGCGATTCTGTTCCAGATCCGTCCCAGTGTCTCTTTGCTATCTGGGAATGGAAGTATATTACAACACTCATAATTTTCAAAGAAATATCAGCTTCCATGCTCTGTAAGGTGGTACAGTAAGATGCTAAAAGCTATCCCAACCAGGGTATACAGCGTTATATGGAGTATACCTACTTATTTTTCAGTCAGCATTGGGTATACCCACTCCTAAATCCCCCTCCCACCATTCAGTAGTATTTGAGCCAACTTGCTCGTTTTTTGTCTTGGAATGGTGACGCCATGACCCGCCCTACTCTGCCTCTAATTGGCTAGTACTTGGTACCTTCACTGATTAGATTGGTTAACTTTAGTCATAAGGACTGATGAGCCAATCAGAGGCAGAGTAGGGTGGGTCATGCCGAGGAAAATATTGCTAACTTAGCGCCAGAGCCAGGGCTCTGCTTAGCGCTGGCCACCTCTGGAACAAGGTTATAATAGTTTTATGTTTTTCATTATAGTTTAGTTTTATTTAGTTTTGACTTTTTTTTTCTCTAATTCAGTTATTTTGAATTAGTTTTTAGAGCAAGTTTGGTAGTTTTTATTAGTTTTCGTTATTTTCTAAATGCTTAGTTTTAGTTTAGTTTTAGATTCTTTATATCTTTTCTCTTCTTCTCCGTCATATTCACATAAATCCCAGACAGGACTCCGCTGCTTTCTCCCAACTTTAGTCTCCATGTTTCCAGGTAGAGTGGGGACTAGAAGACAACTGGAAACCACAAGTGACCACAAGTGACGGACCGTTAAATATCATATGGTGCCAGCAGCTAAAATTACTTGAGGGAAATAAATCGATTTTATATCAATCCGACATTGACAAAGATGAAAACAATGGGAATTTAATCCAGAATTTTCATTTGTTTTAGTTAGTTTTGTAAACACACAATACAATTTCAGTTAGTTATCTTTTTTTTTTTTTAATTCTAGTTTTTATTTATTTCAGTTCACGAAAATGTTTTTTCAATTCTAGTTTTCGTCATTTCGTTAGTTTTCGTTAACAATAATAACCTTGCTCTGGAACCTGATTGGACACCTCAGGTGCCAGTGCCACCCCAGCTGATTGACAGGTCACTGCACGTCTTGTTGAAAGATGCGTAATAATTGGAAATACAAATAAGAAAAGCCAAATAAACGTATTTCAAATGACTGACACATATTGAGAGAACCTACTTTCATGGAATATATAATTGTGAGGTAAATTTTAAGGTGGTTTCAGAATCAATCACTGTTTTAAACTACTGGCCATAAGACTGCACATTTAGAGAAGAGATGTTGTCACCAATTATTCAACTATGCAAGTAGGCAAAATGCTATGAAAGGCTAACGTTATCCTATGTTTGCCTCATGTCGAATACATTTACATTTATGCAGCTGCTTGTGTGAACAGTTAAACCTACAAACTGCTCCTGATCAAGTCATGATAATTTTATAATAGTGAGCAAATACTACTGATGGATTTTTGGGTAAACTAAATAGGGTAGTCTTACAAGTCACTGTTTCTAAAACAGTGCAAAAAATAATAAAGCTTTATTTATCATTCCCCCATCCTCCTAAAATGAAATAGGTTCATTTCAAAATAATAAATGAGATTTATCCAACCAACGAATTTCTAAGAATGAGATTGAGTTTTGAAGTGAATAACTGTGTGTTCTGTGAAAGCAACACAGAAAATTTGGAGCATTTATTTTTTCTGTGCATTCTAGTACAGTCCTTTTGGAATGAGTTAAGGGGCTGGTGTCAGTCCAACAGGCTGGAAACGCAACCTTTATCTTGGAAGGCTATTAAATTTGGCCTATGTGGTGATGAGAATTCAACTTTTATGTTAAACATTGTAATCTTTAGAAAACTTTTCATCCACAAATGTAGCTCCATGTATACATCACTGGTTGAATGAGTTTGATATTTTGTTCAAATCCCTACAATATTTAAAAGATAAGAAAGACCTTCATGTATTGTCTTTAATTTTTTTTTTTTTTTAATTTTCATTCTTAATTCATATGTACTTGTGCCTTTATGGGAATTGTGACTCAGTGATATAAATGCCATGTTTGTTTGTTATTTTTCAATTAAAAAAAAATTCAAAGAGCGACTGTGTGAGTTAAAAACTACCGACATATTTATGACAACTACCCTTCACAATATCAACATTAGTATCCACATTAGTAAAACCTCCTCTGTCGGTGCTGTTTGTTATTGACATTCTTGTGGAAAAAAAAAAAATTCTTCTTTGTGGTATTTGTCCAATATGTTAATATGTTGATTAAGAGTGGCGCCCTCTGGCAGACTGATTGACAAATGCTCAAATGCAATGGATCCATGGAAATATGAAATCAGGGACATTTCACAACATTGGAAAGGGCCATACCTATTTACATACGTAGAGTATAAATGAGCCTTTATTCTGTCCAGCACTGTCCTCTTCCACATGTATTCAGTCCTCTGTTGCTGCTGTTTCTGTTTCATATATACTGTGTTTAAAGACAATGCTGCTCTTACAGTTTTCTTATTTTGTTGACAGCTTAAAAACGTCAGTTACTAATTTATTTATGGGCCTTAAAGTAATGTTGGGTCAAAACACGGTATTCCGAATCTCTCAGACGGGACATTTTAGAGACAATTTGGCAGATCAGTGTTGCTAAATGACCCACAGTTTTACTTTTAAATTCATTTTTGCTTTAGTTGGACCATCAGGAATTATCCAAAATAAGGAGCTACTTTATATTGAAATAAATGTTGGAATGTTAATCAAAGTTCATTACTGTGTTTTGACCCTGTTCAGTTGTCACTTCCCAGCAACTGCACTGTGATAATAACATTTTTAATTTATTGTTGCCTAACTAAAATGCTGTCAGCTTTATTCGTACTTATCACACCCAGTCTTTTCCATTGTCCAGTCAGTTCTCTGTTCTTATTTACTTTACTCGTTGCTCAAATGAACCATGTATTGTTTTTTCATCACGTAAACAGACAATAAAAATTAAAAATACGTTTCCATTTTATGTACCTTTTTATCGACGTATGCATTTCATGTTATATCTGCAGTGCATGTTAATCAAATTCCACAAGAAATACAAACCATGAAACCAAACAGACCCCAATTTGTAGTGTTTTTCACCTGTCAAAAAAGCTTACCATTCCATTAAGACCATGTTTAGAAAGTTAAATAAGCATCAACTGTCACTTCTAACTTTTTTAATGTTGTCACACTCCTTATGTTCAACATCTTTTTCCAAACTGTTACCAAAAATTTGCTCTGAAATGTTTCACAAAATATCGAACGGAGTTACCAAAGACTACTGGCATGTTCTCATGAACTCATTTTTCTCCTTCCATTGACAGACAACAGGAGTAGGGGGATGTAGTGACCCACTTTCACCCTAAGTATAACCCGTGGTCATTTCCAAACTGCCGTGTTCCAATCTTAAAATCATTCTTTTATAATGGTGACAATGTCTAACAAAATCAACATACACATAATAATCTTAACATGTGCTGTGTATTGGGCATACTGGCATTTAAAATGATTATTCACAAGTCCTTGTCTCTTATTGGACAGCTTACAGCATTACTTTGTAAAAGCTCCAACCTAAAACACCAAGCAAAAACTTTATTAACATTGTCAAGCACAATTATGAACGTAAAAATACAGGAGCAAATGATTGACATAAATATCGTGTTCTGCAGATGAATTAGTCTACCCATAACAAAACTTGAAACAGTTGAATACGCTGCTGTGACACGTGGAAATGACTTCTTGTTCTGTGGTAAGGTTTTTTTTAAAGGCTCAGTGTGTGATATTTAGTGATACCTAGCTGCGAAGTTATAGACGGCGAACCAGCTGAGTACTACCACAATCAACTTTGGTGGCTGAAAAAAAAAAAAAACCTGGAACCAAAAGGTAACGCTGTTTATTTTGTCCATTCAGGGTTTTGTAGTTGAGAGGTTAATGACTCTGCTAAATGCCACCTACTATCAAAACAAAAAACAAGTCCATTCTGAGCAACAGTAGAAACATGGTGAAATCCAGGGACCTGCTTCCTCTGTAGATATAAATAACTCATCCAACGGTAATAAAAACACAATTCTCCATCATTATCTGATTACACATTAATGAAGACATTAGGAGTATTACACTCTATTTCTGTATTTAAATCCTCCTAAATTTTACACACTGGACCTTTAAGTAAAACAGACTATGTAATAAGTAATAAAACAAAAACAAAATTAAAGTGGATTTAATGGAAGGGGCAATAAAAAATATTTCATCTGAAAAAGGTAAAAAAAAAAAAAGGAAAGATGCTGAAAATCGAAAGAGAAATGGCAAGTTAACTGTGGTTCTGTGCTTTTATATAATATACAAAACATGTATCTGCAGTATCTGCAAAAGATGAAGAAGTTGAAGAACAAGGTTTCTGCCCCCACTCATCAGTGTAAGAACATTTCCTATACTGAAACTCCGCTTTTTTTACAGGAGTACATCATGGGTGTTAAATTCAATGCACTTAAGAGATCTACATTCTGCCCCTACAACAAAAAAAGAACAGTTTAACATTGAAAATAATGTTAACCTGTACGCTGTTGCTAAAATCTAGCATGCTACGCTTTAGGTCATGAATCCTTTAAGCCGAGTACTTCAGGAATCAGCGGGGTTTGCTCAACGTTCTTGAGTTCCTGTCACGCGCACACTTCAGATGCCTCAAGAGACACAACCATTTGTCACTGTAGAGTTTGTGGGAGGCACAGGTGACATCACCTGGACAGCGTATCTAACAGTCTTTACTACCTCCGGATGTGCTCCCTCCACTCGTGACTAAATTGCGAAGCAGTTTGCGTCTGCCGGCCTGGTAGTCCTCTTCATCTACATTGACCAGGAGTTTTATGGCCTCGTGGCCTACGGCTTGTTTTAGGGAATCTGTGATGAACACTCCTTTGAGGGCCTCTAGCAATGATCCGTTGATGTAGTCCCTCCAGAAGGCATCCAAGTAGGTGAGCTCCGAAAATTTGATGTCACAAATGATGGAGCCCAAGTCTCGAGATTTGAGAATGGTGTTGGCCTGGTTGAAGCGTTCGAACTGACGCTCCACGGCCTCTTGCTTGTTTGAGAAGACGTTGCCCTGAAGTGCAGACTCGTGTTGGCAGTATTCAGCCCGGACACGAAGGCGGATATCTGAGGGCGAAAAGCACAATTTACGGAACAATTAAAAACAAGACAATCCACAGTGAGTATTGACATCAGGCAACATTTCATATGAAAGCCAAACACGTTGAATATAAACAGTGGATGATGCTTCGGTGATGTCACCCATTGGTATTTTGGGTGGTTTTGGGTGTATGCTTTATTTAAAAAAGCCTTAAATGCATTAAAACATGGTTAGTAATAACAAAGACACAGCAAATCATGTGGATTTATGTGGAGACACCATTATTCTTCAGTCTCATCCATGAAAAACCACCTTGATAATTCTAGTTGATAAACCACATAGGAATGTTCTACTTCTTATTCCATGTACAACATCGACTGCAAAGTCTCCTTCTGAATACATTTTCTTATTTTCAAAAGTTTGGTTTTGTTTCACACCTCTCCACAGCTACTGTTAAGCTCAAGGTCAAATTTATTTAAAAAGCACATTTAAAACAATGAAAGTGCCCTAAGCGCTGTACAAAGCTTAATGCTAACATTAGCTAAGAGGGCACTGTACATCATAAAGATGATAAAGCCCTTTAAGGCAAATTCTGATTTGTGATTTTGGGTTATAAAATTAAAATTTAATTATAGTACTCGCTCAGCAAGGCTATTGACACAACACTACCTCTTTTGACACCGTCTTCAGTGGAGAGTAATTTCTGAAATTAAATATTATAATGAGGTTTTTTCAGCTTCTGAAAAGCAACACATACAGGGTCACAATAAACTGGGGGGGCAGTGAATGTGGGTCTCTGTACCACCAATTCCTAAAGTCTCTGTTTTTGTGCATCTACATAACAAACTTACAAACTCCAAAATTACACATGAATGCCCTCTCATGTTGTATTTTCCACTGGGGAACTGGGAAAAAATTTTGATACATGAGTTGCCAAGATGAAAATAACCATTGAACTTTTCAACATGACGGAGAGCAACAAGGGATTAAACGTGAAAGATAAACACTGCTTTTATTAAAGTTCTGCTGCTGTTAGCTGATGATTTTGTACATTTATAGCATACACTATTAAAAAAAAAAAACTATTTTCAAAAAGTGGCATTTGCATGTTCTCCCTGTGTGTGTGGGTTCTCTCTGGGTACTCCGGTGTGAATGTGAGTGACTGGTTGTTTGTCTCTATATATATGTCAGTGCATACATGTCCCTCTGACCGTCTCAAGGATAAAGTTCAGATGATAGACGAATGAATGAATGAATGAAAAAAATCCTGTAGCAGATGAATTAACACATCCAAAACTGTTTTACCCTAGTAGTAGATCACCATAAATTGTGTGTCAGCCACTTTTCATTTCGCTACGACAACAAAAGCACTTGAACACAACGCATTGGTAATTTCAAATTCACGAGTAGAAAGGATCGTCTTCCCAATAGCACATGAAGGCAGCATACGTCACAAGCAAGGAGTTTATAAACAAAACAAGATCATTAACTTTTTCAAAATCCTCCATTTTTGAGATCCTAAAACACCAGAGTAGTGTGGACGCATCACAACATTTTTATTGAAAAGTCAGAGTCGATGTAGACCCAGACTATAAAAACTGAGGAGGCAGAGACGCTGTCCTCTCAGTGATGTCTCTCTTCTTACCACATGTTTGCTTCTCTTTGCAGTCGGCTGAAGAGTGACTTCTCTTCCGTTTGCGCACCGATACAGGACGAGTGGGCTTAGTTCGAGGAGGGCCTACATGAGATCCTGACGAAGAACAGCAGAGAACTGGCTGAGGACCTAGAGAACAACATTTGATATTAGGACAAAACTCATGTACGACAGCATGAACCACTTTAAAAAGAATTTATATCAAGTCAACGGCATGTACTAAAAGTCGTGATCATTTCAGAGGGAGTGTTTTCTCTTCCTTTTATTAAAGAGTTGTCATGTTAACTTGACACCAAATGTCTGTGAAACTCTTGTTATTATATTGTTAATTATTTAGTAATCATAACTAAATTATTGCCTTTTTTTTTCAATTTATAATTATCACCGATCTTTTAACCTGTTGTTCATTATGATATGGTGTGTGCTGCTTGATCTCTTGGCCAGGTCACCCTTGTAAAAGAGATCTCGATCTCAATGGGATTTCATCTGGTTAAAACATAACGTGCTGTACATTTTTAATACCCCTAAGACAAAGATAGTGTAAGATTCTATTGAAAGTTACTGCCCTATAATTTAGATTAGATTGTCTTTGTGTAAAACTGATTACACATCTATATCTATTGGTGCAGATATCTCAATGCATTCTTCCGATAATGCAATTATGTCCTTGAATGGACAGACAGATGGACAACAAAATGATTACAATACCCCTTCAGCCAGAAGTTTGCCAAGGGGTAATAAAGGTTAAACACAATTTTTAAAGTCTGTTCCACAGTATGACAGCTACACCTTTCAGTTATCGAGATACTAATAATATATTCGTTATTGTTTTCAGCTTCTGTGAGCGCGATTACTTTGTGTGATTTAGTCGACTGTGTGAAAATATTTTATTGAAAAATCGAACCGAAAAATAAAGAGTTCATATGTCAATACACATAGAAAATTTTGTTGGTGTCATATACATCAATGTATAATTTGGAATTTGAAGTGATAGTAACATGATATATAATATACATTATAACAATTAGCATGGTTATCAACTAACAAAAAACAGCACTACATTACACTATAAACAACATATTATCGGATATATATACATAACTTTAACTCAAGACCGTTACATGCTTTTGCCAACAGAATAGATGTGAAAACACTGCCTCTGAGATACTCATGAGTGTAAACATCAGGAGGTTCCATTAACTATACAATTTACTTTACTCATGCAAATCAATCAAATGATTGTTGTTGTTTTTTGAAAACTTTCTATTAGAGATGGAAAACACAGCTACAGGGGTTGGACAAAATAATGGAAACACCTAACATTGTAAAGTAAAGTAAATTTTATTTATAGAGCACTTTTCACAGACAGAGTCACAAAGTGCTTTATCAATTCAAATCAGAATCAAATTAAGTTTACAGAGACCCAACAGAATCCTGTGGCATCATAGAAGGTGTTTCCATTATTTTGTCCAACCCCTGTACTTCAGTAGTGTCTTCAGGTATCAGCAGTTGTACTTTGAGTATTTTTTCAGGCAAGTTTTTACTGTCACACCCTGGATTTTAACAGAACTATATGTACTTTCCACTCTTCAGTGTTTGAGGTAAATTATTAATCATTCCTATTTTGCGGTTAGTATAAGAGTGGGTTTCACATTCTGCTGTTTTGGTATAACACAGCCAAGCCTTTGTATCAATCTTTGTGATCAATACCCAACCCAGATGTTTGCATCAGTAATACAGCGATATTTAATATCAGTTTCAAATCAGTGTATCCCTAACCAGATCATAGAAAAAAAGGATAATGTTTTCAGATCTGCTGGAGTGAATTTAATGTTCATTAGCCACGGGGACTCTGTTATTGACTTGATTTTTGATTACACAGGGTGTCCCACAAAGTCTCCTTACAATTTAAGAAATGTATTACAAAAGCAATTGATGAGATATGTTTATCAGATTTGTTCTATGTACTCCGTGGTTTTTAATCACATTGAATTTGTGTATTTCAGGTACCATGTCGATGTAATAGGTTCTGTTAAATAAACCCCTAAAAAACTGGCTACTCCTCAAGGAAAGGTACAAAGTGTATCATGGTTCATTGAAACAAAATCAGATACACAGACTCTTACAGGATTAAGTAAGACATCCACCGCCACATCCATCAATTCATGGATGGCACAAGAAATTTATGAAGACAGGGACGGTGTTGGATAAAGGGAAGAGTGGATGACATCCAGTACTGTCCTGATGTGCTTCATGTAACTAATGGTGCCCATACAGAGATGGATTAAATGAGGCAAAAAAACTGCAATATCTACTTTTCGTTTTGTACTAATTTCCACAGATTGGGCAATTCATTTGGTTTTGTAATAAATGTGTTTAATTCTAAAGAGACTTCATGGACACCCTGTGTTATGATGTAAGGTTTAGCTGTTTACACACAAACAACTTGTCAGCCTCATGGCATACTTGTCATATTTTTGGCCGACTTGTGACATCTGCATAACTTTACTCTCCTAACACTGTTGCTTCATTTTTCATCACTGGCTATGATCTGAAAAAAATATGACTTAGGTGATTATGCTATGAGGGTAACGATTCTACAAAAAATGTCCTCTCTACAGAGAATTAAGTAAGTGTGTTTTGCTGCTGCTGTAGCGCACATAACTCCCACCTGTCTTTCTCTGAGTTGCAGAGTCCCTGCTCTGTCCTGCTCCTCTGGGTGAAATGTAACGTACAGATGTCTCCTCCAGATATTTATCAACAGGGTCCGGGCACACTGAAAACAACAGTTGAAAAATAAGGTTATTCTTAAACCAAATGACATATATTACAAGTTTTTTTCATCCCCACTGAGCATCAAAGATGACTGACCAAATTAAGATCACCCATTTCCAACAGGACATTGAGGGTTCACACACAGTTTTGCAATCAAACTTCAAAATATTTCCATGAATTTTCAATAACCAATAATACAATGTACATGATCACTAACAATCTTTAAGTACATAGATAGAAGTGTTCTAAAACTCATTTTGATTTGTGAAATTTAAATAACAGGTTCGTGTGTGTGTGTGTGTGTGTGTGTGTATGTGTATATATATATATATATATATATATATATTAAAGATATATATATTAAAGATATATATATAATATATATATATATATATATATATATATATATATATATATATATATATATATATATATATGTATATAATTTAAAGAGAAAAACTTTGCAGTCTAAGTTAATTACAAATAATTCCTACACCTGCTCTGGATTCACGTTTGTGTTTTTGTATCTGAAAGAAAATTCTGAGCAACATACAAAATACATAAATTTGGTGGGCCAAAACCGGCCCAGCAAAGGGTCCAATCCAGCCGGTGGGAAGAATTTGTGAAATGCTACAATTACACTGAGGATATATGACGATACAGTCAAGGGTTTTAGTTCAGGTTCCACATATAGACCAGTTTGATCTCAAGTGGGTCAGACCACTAAAATACTATGATAATAATCTATAAATAATAACTACTCCAAAATGTTCTTTCTTTTGTTGTTTAAAAAAATTTTAAAAAAAGGAAAATTACATGAAAATGTTTAACATTTATAACTTATCTGTTCACATAAAATGTAAATAACCTGAACAAATATGAGCAACACAAAATATTTAAGAGAAGGGCAGTGTTACCAAAATCCTGCCTGTTACTGCATGTTTTGTGTATTTGTAGATCCACTGTGATCTGTAGGTTGTAGCTAATGCACATGTGTAAATGATAAGCTGAGATACAATATTTCATTTCTTTTCATTCTAAAACATAGAGAAAAGTTTGGAGTTGACATTATTTATAGGTTATTATGTTACTATTTTGGTGGTCCAGCCCATTTGAGATCAAATTGGGCTGAATGTGGCCCCTGAACTAAAATGAGTTTGCCACCCCTGCTGTCATCAGATCAACTGGAAAGAACACACTGAACAAGTGTTTATAGCAAGTGCTGATTGAAGTCTGTGATGGAGGAGCAAGAACTGAACCACGTAGTCAGTCACCACACAACACACTGACAAAACTGTGTCCAGCCTTGGCATCTCTGTTTGACACATCAAACATTGTCACTAAATGCACAAACTTAGTATTACTGGATCCTTATGACACAGATTGAAGCTACTGTTCATTAAAACCAGCCCCTAACATTATATACAAACATAATGACTACATAACTATGGAAACAAGTGTTCAGAGAATACAAACCTCCGCCAAGCACCCTGAACGGTGTGCATGTGTGGATCAACTATTTCTTTTTAAATCAAACAGTTTCAAGGTTGTTCCATACAGCAGAAAAAGTTGAAGCTTGGTACCAGTCATGTGTATGTCAAATTATATTAAATTCCAATCAATATTTGTTGAGTTATAATGAAAAATGTGTCGTAAATGGGATTTTCAATGCTAAATTGAAATGTCCACAGAGTCCACATTCCACAGTGGATGTGGACAATTTTGTGCCAGATACAAGATATTGTTATAAGCTACGAGTGTATCAAATTGGAGGCTAATGGGAGTCGTTTTGAATTTTTTATGAATTTTCAAAAATTGCTCAATGATGAGAGATAGGAAAATTTGAGATTTTGTGACTTTGCTGTGATCTTGAACTTTGGCCTACTTGGCCCAAAATTTAATGGGTTTGTCCCAAGCCCTAGGCCTATCTATGGGTAAAATTTGGTAAAGATGGTTATAATAGTTTTCCTGTAAAGTTGCTAACAAGCAAACAAACACACAAAGCAAAGTGATCACAATATCTCCTGGCGAAGGTAATAAAAGCTACCACAGCACTTACCTGGTTCTTTCACAGCCTCTATAAATGTAGTCCAGTTTCTTTCCTTGTTAATACCCATAGGATTTTATAAACTTCACTGTCTGAACTTGACAGGATATTACTACATGTCAGTCAACAACATGCAGACTCATGTTTGGTTCATTTACTGACTTATGTGGAAGTGCAGTAATAGTAAAAGATTATTACTGACAGAACTGTTTGTTGTCAGCAGAAAACAGGATTACTTGCATCATAAGGTGGGTTGTTTTGTAAACCAGTAGCTTTAGTTACTTTAGCCATGCTAGGATATTAACTATATCCAGTGCAGTTCTACCAGAACTCACTCTCTCTTCTGTGTTTACCCTGCGTATAGTGGTAGTGACTTCTGCAGCAGGGATTTACCGCCACCTGCTGGATTGGTGTGCTACCTCAGACTGATACAGGCTGATATACTAGTGTCAGTTTGAATAACAGATGCAGGCCTATTTGTTGTACTCATCATGCCTGTACTGTGTACTGAGCCAGGAAGCCTGTACAATACAAGTACCACCCCTATAATTCATGTATTTTTTAAGACCTACAAAATAAATCAGAATGGATGCTACAAGAAAGCTGTGCTGGGATTATCCCACATCTCTTAAAGTGTACCTGTACTGGTCATATTTACGACATTAATTAACTCCGCCAGGAGGTACTGTGATCACTTTGCTTTGTGTGTTTGTTTGTTTGTTAGCAAGACAACTCAAAAAGTTATGGACGGATTTGGATGAAAATTTCAGAAAACGTTGATACTGGCACATGGAACAAATGATTAAATTTTGGTGGTGATCGGGGGGGGGGGGGGGGGGGGTGACTGATCTGCCTTGCCAGAGGTCTGCGCTCTCCGAGTGCTTTTCTTGTTGTGCTTTGTGTATTACTTATAGGCAAGAGACTCACAAATTCAGTAAAAAAAATACATAAATCACCACAGATGCACTACACTAGGAGTGTGAAAAAAATATCTTATGATGGATTATTGATGTGCTCTCGCCACATAGTTTTTATTATCATTATTATTTTTATTATTATTATTATTATTATCATTATCATTATCATTATTATTATTATTATTATTATTATTATTAATAAAATATAGCTGCTATAAACGTCTTTCAGCGTTCCTCCTCAGTGAGTCGAGTCACCATTTTACACGTCATCCAGGGTGCACTCCTCGCTTGAGTGACTAAAAATTGGGCCGAAGTCACAGAAAAAGAAAAAACAAACAACGGCGCTAATATGGCAGCCTCGAGTGGTGAAGTTAAACTGAAAGATGCACCAGCATCGTTTAAATCAAAAGTGTGGACTCACTTTGGTGTTTATAGTGTGGATGGAACAAAGCTGGATAAGAACTTTGCAGTTTGTATGAACTGTCTCATAAAAACACGATACATGGGCGGCACGACAAACATGCACAGCCACCTATTTTATTTTTGTTATGTTTCTACGTAATAGATTTGATCTACTTGAGAGACATGAGATGTGGTGTTTTCTGAATGAGTTTAAAATAGTGTCACTGTTTGTCAGACACATTAAAAAAAATCCTGTTTACAGTTATGTTGCACTAAAACAGTGTCATTGTTTTTGCACTATTGCTGTTTGTACTCTGATTAAATTATGCTGCAAAATATGAACTATGACATTCATTAATTTTTTACTTGTTTTTGTTTCATCCTATAAACACACGGATATATCGTAGGGTATTGAGAGCAATATATCAATAATCACAGTATCACCATATCAAGATATTATGGTGATCATGAGCCATGTATTGCCTATCGTATCGTATCATGAGGTACCCTGAGATTCCCAGCCCTACACCACACTGGACCTTTTAATTACATGAATTATATGCGTGGGCTGAACCTACGGGAGCAGCCATTGCCAGCCGGAAGTGACATACCATCGTTGATTTCAGGTGATGAGTGCGAGTAAACAAGCAGCAGTCAGTGAGTGAGGCTGAGTGGAAAGCACATGTTCATGCTTGTTGTTTGCGTAGCCATAAGCTTAGCATTCCAGCAACAGTAGATTGCTGTCCGCACCCACACATGGACCAGTGCAAAATCTACATGACTTACAGAATACACTTGCATTCCATTATTATCTGAAGGTCTGCGATGTTGGCAGCTTAAAGTCTGCGACAAACAACAGTATATCCAAGTGTTGCTTTCATAAAATGTTATCTTGTAGTTACACAATTTTGTGGTTTAATGACCACAATGCGGCGTAGTTCTAAATGGGGCTTTTTAGGTTATTTGGAGTGGAAATCACTATCTGTGGCTAAGTTGGGCTGTGAACTCTCTGCCATCATTAGGATAAGAGTTTTATTTTAGTCATTCAATCATTTCATCTTGACCTACAGTCCATTTTAAACCATGCAAAGTAACACTGTGTGACTTCCCATCATGCACAGACACATGAGCTCTCTAGAGTACCATATTCATATTTGGATGCCCACTTGGCAGAGATAATGTTTTCATCATGGGTATGTCCGACCGCTGCGCTCAAACCCCCCCCACCGACCAACAATCATGGAGCGCAACCCCATTCCCGCTCCAATCACAGAGTGCGCGCACACACACACACACACACACACACACACACACACACACACACACACACACACGTGAGTAAAAGCCACCAGTCATAAAACAGAATAAAGATGATGAAGAAGTCCGTTCTGAGCCACTGTAGTCCTGTTCATTATTTAAGAGCAGATTCAGCTATTTACTGCTGAAATGTCATATTTATTTCCTTTCTAATATCAATATTAATACCAGTATTGATGTGTTGCATGACTGCGGTAGTCAGATATTCAGGTTACAACTCAAAATTGTACTTTGGTATCACTAAATTAATCTGAATCAATCAATTAACACTGAATCGAATTGATATCGGACCGAATCGAATCATGATTAATTGATTCCGAACCTTATGAATCGAAATCGAATCAATTATGGAAATTTGCCATGAAACCCAGCCCTAATAAATATACTTGACATTTTGATGCTGTTACGGAAAACTGAAGCCACCTTGCAAACCATCATGTGGAGACATGAAATAGAGCAGTAGAGCCAATAGTAAGTATACATCTGGCAGTCACATATTCAATCCCCTACCTATCTGAACATGCCTATGATTTGAAAAAATCTGAGTAACAGGGTAGGGTAGACTACCTACAGCCTGAAAACACTGGCAAGGAGTAGATGCAGAAGTATTGTGTCCTCTCAGATCACTTGGATTACAATGTGATGAAAGTAGTTATTGATTTTTCAAGCTGTTAAACAAAAAAACAACAACTACCAAGCAGTGCAACTTTAATGCTGTGAAAACCAACAAGACAGGAATTGTTAACTCTATAAATTAAACTACTGGTATGTTTATAGGTATTATTATGCATCTTGCACTTAAATTTAATAATAAAATATGTAATTAAATTTTCAGTTATGATTTTGTTTCAACAGTGCATACATTGATTGTTTTCATGTTCATGGCATATGTTCTATGCTTTATGCATTTGTTTCTTGAGTTGTTAATGGGAAGCAAGTTGTTATTTTCCTTATTTCATGATCTGAATCATCAGTTTTGTGATCCATTGCACCCTTATTAATGAGTCAAAAAGTCTGCTTTTAAAAACATACATTACAACTGGTATCAACATTAAGACATCATGACTTTCAAGAAATACCATATTAGTTAAATTTTCTACCTTCAGGTGGACCCCCTAAACATCTATGGTCGAAAATATAAATGTATTTAGCAAAAATTAGGCATCCTAGTCTAACTGTGGTAAGATAAGGCTCCACTTACCAGCTTGCCGTTTCCTGAGAGTGACATAAGGCAACAGGTCATGGCGGGTGATAATCCTAAGGAGTTGTAACACATGTCGGAAGTTGGTCTCATCACAGCGACCCTGACGTTCCAGGGCAAGAAGGAAATCCCTTCCACTTCTGATACCACCACGTTCGTACTCATCAATAACATCAACAAAAAGGAATGACAGTACTCTGACATCCCGATGTGTTAGTTGGGCTCCAACTATGTCAAACATGCGGTGAAGCGAGTACAATCCATGGGAGTTGTCCACCGCCTCCTCAGGCCAAGGTTCAAAGTTCCCATCTTTTCTGGACCAGTTGGAGTTGGGGCAGGAAGAAGAGAGTTTCCTACAGGCTGCATCCCTGCTGGCCACTGCTCCACTAGAGCATCCTGGCCTACCTGACAGAGCTCTGTGATCCATGGACCCAGTGGCTACATTACTTCGACTCGAGTCCAGCTGATTTGCCTGAATGTGAGGCCGAGCTTGTTGAGCAGAAGAGCTGTGGGCTAGCTGTGGATGAATAACAGCACTGGGAAGGGGAGGGTGCTGTGATGTCATCTCAGAGTCTGATGGCAAAAAGGGATGCTTGAACCCCTGGAATTCCTGGGGCCTTCCTCAGGTCAAAATGATAAACTGTACAGTACAGAACAAGGGAATGGGACGGGGACAGAAAACAAAGATCAACTTAGCATGCCATCGTCATTACCCAATAAGCAAAGGCAGAAAAAAGGACACACATTCTCTACCTCACCAGCAGTACAGATACTCATATAAATCAGGAGGACTAAAATGTCTTATGTAGTTTGTGGATTTGAAATGTTGTTTCCATCTGTGAGAATTTCACTAGCCTACACCTTCCAAACTGCAAATGAACTGTCATCTGGTAGAACTACAAATCCCACAGTGAAGCAGTGTTGTTTTGAAACCAGAATTTCTACTTTGATGCAAGACTTTGAGGCAGAGCATTAAACATAATACTTTCAAATAATCAAAATAAAATCAGCAGATACATTTTTAACAAACAGCAAAATCTGAACAAAGGTTCTCAAGATAAGGGGAAAACAAATTTAAATGCAATTAATTAAGGACCTACTATTTCTAGAGTATATAATAAATATGTAATTCATGTGGTATTTAATATAAGCAGCAAATTTACAGATTTCACAGAAAACGTGCTTTATGGTGATATGTATTGTCTATCTACAGTGACATATATATATAAGAGTATGGCATAACCGTCAAGTACGTGTAATATGGATATACTGGGGCCATGTTTAACTTTAACTACATTAAAATGCTGCTTAATTGTGCTCAACTAAGATACTTTTATCTAGCTTGAAAAAGTGTTACCGTAAACACACGAGGCGTGTTTAGTCACAACACTACGCTAGTTACCACATGAATATCTTGAATACGTGTCTGCAGTAGCAGAGACGCACAAAGTCACATCATGACAATATCTACAACGCGCCAACTAACTACAAGGATAACATTTATTCAGTAATTGTGACTAAACACGACTTATTCCGATTCTTGCCATGTGGTGTGTGATGCTGTAACTACACGTTAGGATATAGCGAAGAACTGTGAATAATAACAATGACTTGCGTCTTGGGATATCTAGTGAATACTTACTTTCGGCGTTAATCAAACTAATTTGTACAGAGTCCAATTACGTAGACACTTGAAACAATGCATGGTTTGCTAATCATTGTAATCATTTCCTTACCTCTTGTCTTTGGGTTGTTGCTAACGATTCCGACACTACAACAGTTCGGTAGGCAGCTAACGCATTTAGCTTGTCAGCATTTTATATCACAGCAATCCTTCTTCTCAGACCGACAGCACGGTTTAGTTCAGTTTATGCTTTTGATTTAGTACCCAGTCAATACGTCTTATTTGGGCGAGATACAAGACTTCGTTAAATGTATCTTCCTAGGATAGACACCTTCGCTAAATTACTCAGTCAATTGTCGTTCTTCAACTAAAATGAAAGAACTTCCGGGTCACGGTTACAGTCATTTCCGGTGAGGGGACCTTTTTAACATACACACAAAAACACACAGTACAGAATGCCGATGTTGTTAGATAATGAAAAATGTCTTGAATTCTGTCTGTCATCATCTGGTAATCTGTTCTTCATTTAGTACTTAAAAAACACAATACTGAAATTTGTTTTTGTTCCTCAACGTAAAATGTTAAACCAAAACCAGACATATAAGCCGATTCTGATATGGAGAAATTAGGTTCATTTCTTATTTCACAGTCGGACAGTAAACAGACAGGGAACGGAAGCTAAGCTTATGGCAAAATAAAAGCCATGATAATCAAATGTCCATTCTTTAAAGTGCAGACTATGCCTATATAAAATAATAATCTACAGCTAATCTTATCAGTAGGCAGGGTAATTCAAAAATGTACGTTATCATTTAGGTATTAAATGCATCAATACCCTCTATGTGGGATGTTAAAAAATTCAAGTAATATTTTACTACACTCGAGAATACACAAAAGTTACTACAACATAACACCCTTTTTATATTATTCAAAATATTTGTTAAAATCCCTTCTGTTTCGATCCAAGATTTTCAGAACCTTTTATTTTCTCTAGTGACTGCCAAAGTACAGTTGTTTTTATAAACTGGGTGACCCAGTTAAAGAAGCAAAGCAATGACAGAGTAAAAATGTTGCATGTAATATTTAATATTATAATTGCTGGTGTTATGGGCACCAATTAACAAACATTATTATTTTAAATTGACAGGAATGGATCGTCCAGTAACCTGAAGTTCCCCTGGGATTAATAAAGTATTCTGATTCTGAAACCTGCTCTACCTAGTCCAAATGTAAGAAGGTGGGATTAGACCTGGAGGCCAAGTTCATTAAAAAATAATAAACTGTGCTCTCGCTCTGGACAGTATTGTGTCTCCTTCAAGTTCTGGTCCTCTACCAGAGGCCTGGGATCCTGAGGGTTTTGGACAGGATCTGAGCTGTTCCTATGTTGTGTTCTTCTGGACAGAGGTCTCAGATGCTGTTCCTGGTATCTGCTGGACCCATCTACCCAGTTTAGGGGTTACTGCTCCCTGGGTGCCAATCACCACTGGCACCAATGTTGCCTTCACATCCTATGTTTTCCCAGGCTCCTCCTTCAGCCCTTGGTATTTCTCAGATTTCTTGTGTTCCTTCTTCCTGATGTTGCTATCATTTGGGATTGCTGCAATTATCACTACCTATCTTTTGTGATGTTTATTGACCACTACTATGTAAGGGTGATTGACCATCATCATCTTGTCAGCCTGGATCTGTAGGTCTTACAGACAGGACTCTGGCTCATTTGTTTTCAGTCACCTTTGGATGTGTCTCCCATCTTGACCCTGGGACCTCCAGTCCATAGTCGGAACAGATGTTCATGCACACTATGTCCGCTGCCTGGTTGTCATGTATGCCTTGCCTGCCAGCATCTTACACCCTGCTGTGTTCAGCTACGATGTTGCCTTCAGGTAGTTCAGCCCCTTCAGTTGTGACCACCTTTCTTTGTCTAGATACCATCCACCCACATTTATCTATACCAAATGACATCCAGTTGTCTTTGTGGTGAAGCCTAGTGAGGTGAACCAGGGGGTCAATGTCAGTGTTCATCCTTTGCATACAGCTTGATATCATCCATGTAGAGGAGGTGGCTGATCATTGTTCCACTTTGGAACTAGTACCCAAAGCCACTCTGGTGATGATATGGCTGAGGGGGTTTAGATCTATGTAGGACAGCAGGGGGGTAAGAGCATTTCCTTGATATATGCTGTATGTGATGCACACCTGCACAACTGACTTACTTAGCATCTAATGTTGTCTTCCATAGCTTCATCCGGTAAGAACACTAACAATTTTGATAATATCCAATGCCTTTTATTGACGTGTTCAAATAGAAGCATGTTAATATTTCAGTTAGTATGCACTTCCATATCATTCTGTTCAACATCCAATGTTAGCTTGGACTCTAATATTACCCAACAGGAACAAACTGGTTAAGAATACACTATCTTTAAATACAAGCCAATGTCGATTGTCTCTTCAATTGTCGGTCAGTTTGGAAAGTGCTGAGATGATTTACCATGCTGTTCATGTCTCTGCAACATGAACACAGCAATATAACATTGTCCCTTGGATAATACAATTTTAACTTCATACCGTGGTTCTTATGTCAGAGGTGACTGGTCACTGTGCAAATATCAGCACAATCCTTTTTTGTACGAATGAAAAATATAGTAGTTAAACAGTTCCTTTTACAGATATTTGATGTAAGTCATGGCTATCCATTAAGTAATGATAAATATTACAGGTTTCATTATTGTTCAAAGACATGTTATAATCAATGCATGATTGTTGTCATGATTCAAAAAGTTTTCGTTGTCTTCTCCCAAAAACACACTATACATAGTAATTACACAAGTGAACAAGTACAGCATTTATTCTCTCAGAATGGCATACAACAAAGATGAAATACAGTGGTGAGAGCTGGCAGACATGTTATTCTTCTCCAGCTGTGGCCAAAACAATCTTGTTTGGGTCATAGTAATTCTCCCCTATTAAAGGAAGTCCTTCTTTCTCTCTCTCCACGATCAAACGCTCTGCCTCCCTTCTGGCCCACTGCCGCATGCTAGAACACAAACAGAAAAACAAAGAAACAGTGAGAGAGAGACACAGAAACAGACAGAAGAAAGGAAAAAAATAGGGATAAAGAGCAGTATTTGGTGTCATGCTGTCTCCAATAAACTGTAGCGTGCATCTGGAAAGTATTCACAACATTACACTTTTTATGTTTTCTTGCATTACAGTTTTGCCAAAATTCTTTTTTTATCTCAATGACTAAGGGAAAAACATTTGTTTGAAACCTTTGCAAAAGTATTAAAAATAAAAGACAGACATATGTGTACATAAGTATTCACAATATTTGCCATGACACTCAAAACTGAACCCAGGTGCATCTTCTTTCCACTCATGGTTCTGATGTTGATGGTGATGAACACACCTGTCGATGAAAGGTCCAATAGTTGACAGTGAATATCACAGAACAAACCAAGTCATGAAGTCCAAGGAATTGTCTGTTGACATGAGACAGGTTTTAATCAAGGCACAGATATGGGGAAGGGTATAAAAATTTCTATAGCACTGATGGTCACTAATGAGTACAGTGACCTCCATCATCTGAAAATGAAAGAAGTTTGGAACTACTAGGTCTCCTCCTAGAGCTGGCCGCCCAGCTAATCTAAGCGGTCACCATAGAAGTAGAAGATCATGGTAGTCAGGAACGTGACCAAGAATCCAATGGTGACTTTGAAAGAGCTCCGGTGTCGCTGTGTGGAGAGAGGAGAACGATCCAGAGGGACAACCATTGCTGCAGCACTCCACCAATCAGACCTATATGGTAAAGTGGCCAGATGGAGGCCACTCCGCAGTAAAGGCACAGGACAGCATTCTTGCAGTTTTCCAAACACAAACTTCTCTGGTTTGATGACACAAAGACTGAACTCTTTAGCCTGAATGCAAAGTGTCATGTCTGGAGGAAACCACACAGCGCTCATCACCTGCCTAATACCATCCCTACAGTGAAGCCTGGTGGAGACAGCATCCGGCTGTGGGGATGTTTTTTAGCAGCAGGAACTGGGAGACTAGTCAGGGTCCAAGGATAGATGAATGCAGCAAAGTACAGAGACCTCCTTGATGATAACCTGCTCCAGAATGCTCTGGACCTCAGACTGGGACGACGATTCAATTTTCAACAGGACAATGACCCTAAACACAGAGCCAAGATAAAGCAGTGGCTTCAGTACAATTCTGTCAATGTCCTTGAGTAGCCCAGCTAGAGACTTGAACCCTATTGAACATCTCTGGACCAATCTGAAAAGGGCTGTGCACTGATGCTTCCCATCCAACCTGATGGAGCCTGAGAGATTCTGCAAAGTACAATGAGAGACGCTGCCCAAAAACAGGTGTGCCAAGTTTGTAGCATCAACAGACTTGAGGCTGTAATTGCTGCCAAAGACACGTCAACAAAGTATTGAGCAAACACTGTTACTACTTATGTATGTTATATATTTATTTATTTATTTATAAATAAATTCTAAATAGTTCAAACAATTTTTTTCACTTTGTCATTATGAGGTATTGTGTGTAGAATTTTGAGGTAAAAAAATTAATTTATTTTGGAATAAGGCTGTAACACAAGAAAATGTAAAAAAAAATAGTGTAGTACTGTAAACACTTTCCTACTCAGCTAATGTTCTTTTTAAATAGCCTACTTCAATGTAATGGCATTTCACAGAGAATGTTCTTATGGGACTATAGGTTTGTAGCATTACATCAAATCAAATTTCACTTATATAGCACCGAATCATAACAAACGTTATCTCATGACACTTTACATTTAGTGGTGGTCAAGACCAGACTCTTGATAACATTACATTACAGTTGCTAGCACAAGTCACTTTGCTAATCAGTATATTTCAGTACATTTAACATCTAAGTGCACTTAAGTGTTCAGATTCACTCTACATTAACTTGCCAAGTATATCTAATGTGTTGTTTTGCTGCTGCTGAAGAGGAAATAATTACAAAGAATTAGTTTGGTTTCTGAACTCCGACATGCAGTGAGTCTGATTTACATAGGCGCTTTAAGTTATGTTAGCATGTTGAAACATTTGATACATTAAAAATGTTATATATTAATTCAAGTACAATATCTGGAATCAACTCCAGATATTTAGTCTGTTTAATGTGATATAGAATAACCACAGAACACACCAGAACAGGTCATGAAGATGATTGTCAGTTGTCCAGGGGGAACATGTTCAAAATGGGTGCAATTCTTAATTTGTTCATGCAATATTTTTGTTAAACCTTTTGAAGTAAAGCTGAAAATCCACACTTCAATTTCACCTTATTTCTTCAATTCCACAGATTAGAACATGCTAATTAGTAGGCAAGATTTTTTAGTATGTCCAAAACTACAGTATGAAACCAATAGTATGCAACTTGTATATTATGTGAAACTAAATACTACAGTGTGAAAGCTATGGACACATCGGCAGCAAAAATATCACATAATGAATGCAATGAAGTCATGGCAACAATGGAAAATGACAGAAGGTGAAAACTGCCTACTAGCCAATAGTACCCGACAGATGCCAGTACATGCCGGCACAGCCTGCTGTATTACACACACGATGGTAAAATGTATAATATCACACAGATAATATGGGATTCAAATGGACCCTGAGGTTACAACCACACTAAGTTTCCAACACCCCCCCCACACCGAGAAAAAATCAATTCTGTTAAAGCATCAGAAAGAATTACTAATAACATTACTGAAATAACATAATAACATAACTAAAACTCGTATCATATGAACTGAGAGCTGATACATGTAATAGGTACAGAAATTATTGCAAATTGTTTGAACATAGTATGATAAAAGGATGAACTGCACAACAGCTGCTTAACAGAAACAAGAATGACTTTACAATTTGGCATCATGCTGTATTAACAGCTGGTCAGCAAGGACAGCATCTTATACTCCTATTCCCACACATTTTGTTGCATACATTTCTTGGCTTTTCTCAAAGATGCAGCATGAGTTATGGGAAAAATTCATATGGAAGATAAAATCAAAACATGTAACAATAATAATAATAATAATAATAATAATAATAATAAGTAATCCTGGATAAGCAAATAAAACTGATAATTAAATTGAATATAACTACAGATTTCTTAGTACAGAATCATTAGTGAAACATTGGATATAATATAAACACACATTCACAAAAAAAAAAAAACAATTATGTGGAAATGCGATATGTGACACTTTTAAAAAGTGTGCCACATGGAAAGAAAGTCTGTCCTATTGATATCAACTCCTGGTGAGGTAGAAAGAAAAAAAAAAAACATACCCGTGGTCTGGTAAATAGTGGACAAAGGTTCCTCCGATAACGAGAGCCATCGAGATGCCAAAAAAGAAGGCCACCCTCATGTTCCACTCATCAACCACAGGATCACTAGAGAAGCCATGGAAATCTGGATTCTGATCAAAGACAGAAGCACATCACACAATACAACTTCAACATTGGTCCCACTGAGATATTTTCATGTTTGACATTTCGCACTGACCTAGAATTGCAATATAATATTCAATATTATAGTCATATCACACAGAGTAAAGCATCATTAAAGCAACAGGTGACTACAAGTCCAGTTTTATGTCTCCTTAGAGAACAGTAAGCAGTCAAGTCCAGTGTCTTATCTTTTTCCTGTACAGGTCACATGACTACGGCATCACTGATCAGGGAGGGATACCTCTGGGTCTTGGACATAGGGTCAAAAATGTAATCACAATGATATGTTTCTTTTTTTACACAAGTTGATATCAATAACTATTGCAATAATTGTCAAATCATTGTTTCCATGAAGTTCAAATGCTGCAATTATTTGTAAAATATGTGACAAGACAGAACAACTTAAAGAGCAACTATGCTGTTGCATGCTGGGACACCAGGCTGAGGGTTGATGACACTAGAAGACTCAACAAGCTAATACGCAAGACCAGTAACATTATGGGGCTGGAGCTGAACTCTCTGATGGTGGTGTCAGAGAGGACAATGCTGTCCAAGATCAAGACAATACTGGACAATTCCACTGACCCACTCGTTCTGGTCAGTCACAGGAGCATGTTCAGTGAAAGACTGATTCCACCCAAGTGCACCACTGAACCACACAGGAAATCATTCCTGCCTGTGGCCATCAGACTGTTTAATTCCTCATTATAACCAAATAATATTTAATAACACACAATATTTTTGCACACCTTGTTTATGTCTGTGTTTATCATATTGATAACATTTGTCTAGTACATATTATACAAAATGCTGCTCTAATTGTATCTTAATAGTGTTTGAACCCTTTCATGCATGAATTATGAGAGCCTTAGTCAGTATTTTTTTCTTGAGTGATTTTTTTCTTCTTCAGGCATGTAAAAAACAATGCAACTTAAATTTCTTTAATGACCCTATTTTTCATAGAGTTACAAAAATGTCCACTCAGCTGGATACCATGTATTTGATTTTTGAAGCAAAGAAACATGTATTTAAAACCCATCATCAGAAAGTGATAAACTGTGTGAAAACTATGAAATAAAAACATTTTTTATGCAGCTAATCTGATGTTTTCTCACATTTTAACATACTCTAATACTAGTTGTTATTCAATTCATGGAAATATGCAAAAAAAAAAATTAAATACGTACGTTTAAGAAAACTGTTAATTACAGTCTAATAACAATTAACAATTGATTTACACTAAAACATATTACTGCAGATCAGGTTTATCAAGAACAGCAAAGTTATTTTTTTTTCTCCATTTTGTTTATTTATACTTAGTTTAATGTGAAAAATATAATATTACATTACACCTATAAATAATGAACTCCAAATTTTTCTCTTAGTTTTAGTGTAAAAACTTACATTCAATTATGAAAATATTAACATTTACAAACTATCCTTTAACAATAAAATGTGAAAAACCTGAACTTTTGGAAGTGAAATTTTGAGGTGTATTATTGTTAAAATTGCACTTATTTTTTTCAAGAAATTTCTGTTTTTTCAGGTTATTCACATCATTTTGTTTGGATAGTTTGTAAATGTACATATTTTCATAATTTAACCCTTTCATGTATAAGTCACTACAGTGGACAGTTATTCTACAGCTGTTCTCTTGTATATTAATGGGTTTTGTTGTTTTAGTTCCACATCAGCCAACACAGTGGATACTTACGCATCATCCCATACATTGACATTCATACCATTACTGTAACTGTCCTGTTCTTGATAAACCTGATCTGCAGTGACATGTTTGAATGTAAATCAATTGTTATTTGTTAGACAAAAAGTTTTTTTTCTTTTTAATTTTTTTGCATGTTATCTCCATGAAGTGAGTAATTACAGGGTGGGGAAGCAAAATTTACAATGAACATTTAGTTGTTTTTTCTCAGCAGGCACTACGTCAATTGTTTTGAAACCAAACATATATTGATATCATAATCATACCTAACACTATTATCCATACCTTTTCAGAAACTTTTGCCCATATGAGTAATCAGGAAAGCAAACGTCAAAGAGTGTGTGATTTGCTGAATGCACTCGTCACACCAAAGGAGATTTCAAAAATAGTTGGAGTGTCCATAAAGACTGTTTATAATGGAAAGAAGAGAATGACTATGAGCAAAACTATTACGAGAAAGTCTGGAAGATACTATTAAAGAAGAATGGGAGAAGTTGTCACCCGAATATTTGAGGAACACTTGCGCAAGTTTCAGGAAGCGTGTGAAGGCAGTTATTGAGAAAGAAGGAGGACACAGAATAAAAACATTTTCTATTATGTCAATTTTCTTGTGGCAAATAAATTCTCATGATTTTCAATAAACTAATTGGTCATACACTGTCTTTCAATCCCTGCCTCAAAATATTGTAAATTTTGCTTCCCCACCCTGTACTAGCAATAGAATATGTTAAAATGTGAGAAGACATCAGATTAGCAGCATTAAAAATGTTTTTATTTCATTGTTTTCATATTACTTTCTGATATTGGGTTTTAAACACATGTTTCTTTACTTCAAAAATTAAATGCATGGATATTTTTGTAACTCCATAGGAAAAAAAAACCTCGATCACATTGTTTTTTTCATGGCTAAGGAGGAATAAAAACACTCAAAAAATAAATCTTGACTCAGGTTCTCACAATTCATGCATGAAAGGGTTAATTTTGATTGCAGTAAAACAAAAAGAAAAATTTGGAATTGTCATTATTTACAGGTTCTCATACTTCTGTTTTACTGGTCCGGTCCACTTGAGATCACTTTGGGCTTAATGAGGTTCCTGAACTAAAATGAGTTTGACAGCCCTGATGCAGATAATGGAGACCATGTTTCACATCTGACCACTGTTGTTTGACAGCAGCAGAAGCAGACCACAGACACTGTGTTTGGAGGCTATTTTTGGAGGACCACAGTCAGTCCATAATGGCGGAACAGTATCTTGCTGGTTCCATATACTGTGTTTCACTTCTTTATAATCTACTGTATGTTCCTGGTTGTTGTTTGTGTGTAGTTACCTCCATCTAAAGCCATCGCAGTGCTTGGTTAAACTCACCTTGACGTACTGGCTGACCTCCCCATGTCCTGCGTGCGCCGCGGCGGGGTGAACCTCCGTCACCGTCGGTGAACCGGCGGCACCGGTCGACTTCGACTGGGAGACGAACCGAGCCGGTGCATTATAAAGTAATCGGGACAACGAGGGTCTCAACCGTGAGAGTCGGGTCAACATTTTTGCTGCTTAATGACGGGTAGCGTTGACCCGGAACCACAGTCCTGGTGACCTCTGTTCTTCTTCGTCGTTTCCTTTGGTTTAAAGTCGCACCACTGCCACCCAGCGGCGACAGGCAGCAGTGCACCATGAGACATTTTCTTTCTTTTTTTTTTTTTTCAATATTTATTGGAAAGAGAAAAAAAAAACAGTATAACAGTGCCTTATAACAAACATGGCATTGTGAATGTGCATCAGCACCAAATGGGAACAATTAATTTTTCAAGAAAGAGAGAGAGAGAGAGAAAAAAAAAAAAGAAAAAAGAAACAAAATCAGTCTGCAAGGGGAGGTTAGTTCATTGTTCATTTGAGTCCAGGGGAATGTCACATAAATAAGAGTGAAGTTTTACAGCATTGGGTCTATTCATACATTTTAAGGATTTCATGTACAGTTTGAGTTCATTTTTGAAAACACAAAAGTTGGGTGGGCATTTTTGACATTTGCTTTTGTGAATACGGACTTTAGCAATACATAAAATCACATTAATACAGAGTTCTTCTTTTTTGTTATTTACCAGAATACCAAATGTTATGTCATCTCTTGTAAAATAATACATAGATGATGGAAATATTTCTTTTAACCAATTTTGTATTTCTGTCCAAAACACTTGCACCATACGACAAGAGAAAAATAAATGGTCTGTTGTTTCAACATCGGTATTGCAGAATATACAACTTTTATCTTGTACATTGAAACGAAGTCTAAGTAACTCTTTTGATGGGTAGATATCATTCATTATTTTTGAAGTGTGTTTCTTTGGCTTTGGGAGCTATAGGAAAGGATAAATACATTGTTCTTAGCTTTGAAATTGTACTTTTGTCGAATTTGAACAAAATGTCATTTTTATTTTGTAAACTAGGGAAAAATTCATCAGTAAGACATTTTCTAATAAAGGAATTACAACATTTTTTATCTAATATGGATATTCCATGAATCATCGGAATAGGAAGATGGGGTTGTGCTTTTTGATGGGCTAAGAAGTTTTTGGATAGAAAAATAAATTCTTTGGGAAGAGCATTACGTAAACGCATGAAGTCTAAGAGAGAGGGATTAAAGTTATATTTTGTACAGAATTGTTCATAATCTAATAAATTTCCTTCATCATCCATAAGGTGTAGTATTGACCAAATATTATTTTCATACCAGTCTTCATAAAATAGATATTTGTTGTGATGTAGAATATATCGATTGTTCCAGATCACTGTTAAGTGTGGAGAGAAGTTGTGAACATATATTTCCAGTAAAGTAAGATTTGCTTGTGGAACTCTGATAGGGATATAGGAAGCTTTTTTATGTCAAAGTCACAGACAAGCAAGAGGTTTAATCCGCCCAACTTTTTAAAAATAAAGTTAGGGATACAGTACCATAGGGAGTTAAAATTTTTGATCCAAGATTTAAGGCAGTTTATCATTAATGTTCCATTGAGACAATCTAAATCAATCATTTTTAGGCCACCTTCGCTAGTTTTTTTGACCATATGACCTTTCCTAATGTAATGTGGTTTATTATGCCAGATAAAATTGAAATTCAGTTGGTTTATTAGCTTAATTAGATTAGAAGAAGCAGCATTTGAGTAAAGAGGGTAACACACCTTGATAACAATGAGACATTTTCAATAAAGACTGGGGCTCCTTTCTGACGTCAATAGAGAGGATGTCTATATAAACGTAAGGCGCCGGGTCTGGTCTGACCTAATCCAGTATACTGACTGAGAGGTAGAATGAGAGGACAAATGTAGAACTTAAATGTAAGGCACAAGTAGTGTTTTTTTTTTGGTTTATTTTTTTGTTTGTTTGCTGGTGTTTGTTAGTGTTTGTCTTACGTGCATATTTGAAAACCAGACAGTGGATGATGTTTATGTCTTCTATTTTGTGATGATGACATATGTTGTACTGTCTGTCAAAATATCAATAAAAAAAAAAAAAAAAAAAAAAAAAAAAGGACATGCACCATGAGGATTCAGAAACAGCAAATGAGAGGTGCATCCCAAAGCTCCCAAAGTAAAGGAAACTCACTTCAGAATTGCATGTTCAGTTTACCCTGTTAAGGATTTTTTGCATAAAAGATTTAATTGTGTTTTCTGTTCATCTGAAGCCAAAACCATTGATCATTTGTTTTTTAATTGTTCACACAGCATTTCCTTTTGGGATGATATTCACAGTTGGTTGTCCTTAAAAAATTTGAAATATTCTGTCTTTTTTATGTGATATTATTTATTTTATGGATTCATTAGAAGTTAATGTCAAAGATATTGTTAACCTTATTATTATTTTGGGAAAATATTACATTCATACTTGTAAGTGGACAAACACGAACCCCTCCTTTAATTTGTTTTTATGTGATTTTATGAAGTATTACAAATGTCTTCAGTAAACATATTAAAAAAAGCCAGAAAATTTTATTTTAGTTTGTCTAAGTCTTTGCTGTTTTAATTGTATATTGCCTTAGTCCTTTGTGCTCTATTGTCCAGTCAGATTTATTTATTTATTTTCTATTTATTTTATAAATAGAAAAATAAATATTTATTTTATTTTATATTCTATTTTTTTTCTTTCTGTTTCAATATTTTCATTATGTTTCACATGTCTTAGTCTTTTTGTTTATTTTGTTTCAGAGATTTGTAATAGTTGTGTTTAACCATTCCATCATGTCTCCATGTGTAATTCTGTATTACTCTTCTGTAATATTTTTCCAATTCTTGTTATGTAAATCTGCTTTGTGCCAATAAAAAGAAAAAAAAAAGAGGTGCATCCAAAAGGACCAAAAATGGCCTGTTTTCCTAAGAAATTAAAAAAACAAACAAACAAACAAACAAAAAAAACAACCTTTACTTACATTTTTTAAACCTTTGCTTAACCAGGAAAAAGACCAGTTGAGATTAAGAACCTCTGTTCCAAGGGAGTCCTGGCCAAGAGCATGAAATACAACACACAGTTGCAACATACAGTCATTTACAGGACAAGTCAAACTATGAAAAACAAGTGCAAGTCATTCAGTTAGTTTCTAGCACTTTGAGTTTGGATTTAAAAGCGTTCAAGGAGATCAGTTCAGTCAGTTTCCAGCCTTTTAGCAACATATTCCATGTGCAAGGAGCAGAGTAGACAAATGCCCTTTTACCCAGTTCTGTACAGGCAAATGGCACAAAGAGGAACAAATGCTCATTTGATTGCAGACAATAAGAATCAACACTTCTTGTTATTAAACTACAGGAAGGCAACAGTCCAAGTATGGCGTTTTAAATAAAGGTGTACCAGTGTCCCAGCCTCCTCGTGGACAGGGCAGGCCAGCCCACTCTGGAATACAACTGACAATGATGTGTCATAGCTGTAGAATTAGTAATAAACTTCAGA
This sequence comes from Sphaeramia orbicularis, assembly GCF_902148855.1. Lineage (NCBI taxonomy): Eukaryota > Metazoa > Chordata > Actinopteri > Kurtiformes > Apogonidae > Sphaeramia > Sphaeramia orbicularis. Next base: position 47,422,019 of record NC_043963.1, read on the forward strand.
GAAGCAGGATAAACTGTGTCAGCCATTTTGAAGACATTTTGACGATGCATTCAAATAAAGCAGATCTCCATAATCTAACACCGATAAAAAAGTGGCAGTGGCAACATTTCTTAAACATACAATTTTAACACAAACACAATAAAAAGATACATTCACTTGACACATTTTAAGGTCAGAACTATGAAAGAAGAGACAAGAAGAGAAGACAAACAAAAACAAAATAAATCAATACTCAGGTATCTGCTATTCATTAAATTTAAACTCATGATATAATTTAATTGTTTTGATTAATTTATTGTTTTTCTTTTTCAAATTTTCAATATTGTACCAATAAGTTTTGAGATCTGTTATTCTAAATTTATAGAAGGAGGGGTTTTTTTTTTTTTTTTGCCAAATCCTTTTGTGTAAGTCATATTTTGCTAAAATAATGATTAGATTAATTTTATAGTTTTCTTTCTTTTTTTCTTTTGGTGACTATAAGAATTTCAAATTTGCTCAGTGAGATTTTTTTTTAATCTTTTGGGAAATATATTTTTGTAAGTGAAACCAAAAGGAAGTAACGTAAAAACAATCAACAAACACATGTTCAATAGTTTCACCCTCACAGCCACAGAATGTACAGATGTTACTCATATTGGGAAAAAAAGTACAGATATTTGCTTTTGAAGGGTAAAATCTGTGCACAATTTTGAATAGTACATCTTTGATTTTGTTCACAGTTACATACTGATGAGGTAGCAGGAAGATGGAGTTCCAGAGTTCTTGTCCAAAAATGTCCATGGGTGTTTACATACAGGAGTAGTGACAGGATCGAGCAGGTTTCTGATAAAAGCGTTGTTCCATCTCTTATCTGTGATTGGGATACCATAGATGGCAGAAGAGCTGACAGTTACAGATACAGAAGCATCTGTCTGTATTCTCTGCGCTAAAGAAACAATATTAACAGGAATAGATTTAACCACCATGTCAAACCCTTGCTGAGAAGTGTGGATATCATATTTTTCCATCAAGACCTCATAAAGATAAAATTCACCATTTTGCATTTAGCGGATTGTTCACTGTGTTAATGTTATTTATAAACCAATTATGTAGAAAAAGAGTTTTGTTTCTGTGTAATATATAAGTATTGTTCCATAGAACACAATTGTGAGGGGGAAAATTGTGTTTAACCTCCTAAGACCCAGGAAATGTCAGCAAAGTACAAGCTTTTTTTTGTTTTTTATTAAATAAGTGCCTATATTGGAAACATCCTGATGCAACAGTTTTTTCAGATGCAGTTTTTAAAATTTTTATGGAATGTCCTTTGTGGTGGACAGTTTTCTTTTCTTTTTTTTTGTATAAAGTTGTGAAACTCTTGTCCACAAATGTATACAGAACACCCATAGCTGGGTCTAAGGAAGTTAAAAATAAGATTCCAACACAGCAAAGTTTGTTGATGAAAACTGGCTAATTTCACAGGGAGTTTTCCTCTAGAGTAAGGACATAATAATAAAAAGTTAAAACCACCGATAGTATTAAATAAATGGCATGGGAAAATATTCCACATGTTATTTGAACACTTAAGGAATCTTTAAATCCAATTGATTTTTATAATTTGGTTAAACATTGTGAAAGTCAGCACATTCAGACCTCCTTCAGCTAAGGGGTTTGAGAGAACAGATCTTTTACCATTATTGGGTTTATTCTTCCATAGCCTCCTGAGACCCAGTAAGTAAACATTTTCGCCATTTTACATTAAATAATTGCCATAATTTGAAACAGCATGATGCAGCATTTTTTCAGATACATTTTTATTTTTATTTTTTATTTTTTGTATAATGTCCTTTTCAGTGTATATTTTTTAATTTTTAATTTTAAAGTAAAGCTGTGAAACTCTTGTCCACTACAATAGGACAAAAATGTATTGCTGAGTCTCAGGAGGATATAAATTTGAAAAGAATTTTATCCAGTTGGGAACAAGTGGATTTAGAGACATCTAGAGATGAGAAAACGTAAGCCGCTCTTGACATGCCTTCTGCTTTACTTAACAGAACTCTGCCGTATATGGACAAATCTCTGGCAGACCAACAATTCAACTTCATTTTGATGGTTTCAATCACCGGGAGCAAATTTAAGTCAAGGGTTTCTCTGAGATTTTTGGATATTTTTATACCAAGATAAGTTACAGTATTTTTGACCGGGACAGTATATTTCAGACTGACTGCTGTCTTTTAAAGGTAGAATTTCACTTTTTTTTGTATACAGTTTTAATCCTGATACTTTTGAGAACTTTGATATAGTAGATAAAACAAGGGGTACTTGTTCATCATTTTGCAAGAATAAAGTAGTATCATCTGCTAGTTGTGATATTTCAATTTCTTTGTCAAACACTCTTATTCCCTTAAAAGGGGTTTGTAATATTAAGTAATTCAATACTTGAGCAACTAGCAAGAAGATATGAGGTGAGGCTGGGCATCCTTGGCGTACCCCTTTTTCCACATTAAATCTGTGAGATGTTCCATACATGAGTTTAATAGAACTATCATTTTTCTTATAAAGTGTTTTCACAGCTTTGATTAAAAAAAGGCCAAAATTTAAGAAGGATAAGATGTCGACTATAAATTTATAACCAATGAACCAAGCCAGGTGTTCGTCCCCTGTAAACAGGGCGTGGACATGCAAGAAGAATCGGGCTTTGTCGAACTTACAAATATCAACAGAGTCTGAAAGTCCACTGCTTGGAAACACCTAGTTCATGGGGGTGGTGGGCGGCCCCACCACTCTTCTAATCCTTTCATGCATAGTGGTCACAACAGTGGACAGCTCCTCTCCAGCTGTTTTCTTGCATATTCATGGGTTTGGTTGTTTTTTTTTGCATATCAGCCAATACAGTGGACACTTATGCATCATCCCAAACGCTGCAATTCATACAATTACTGTAACTTTGCTGTTCTTGATAAACCTGATCTGCACTAACATGTTTGAGTGTAAATAAATTGTTAATTATTAGACTCTAATTAACAGTTTTCTTAAACAAAAATTATTATTTTTTTGCATATTATTTCCATGAAGTGAGTAATAACTAGTATTAGAGTATATTAAAATGTGAAAAAGCAAAAGATTAGCTGCATTAAAAATGTTTTTATTTCATAGTTTTCACACAGTATATCACTTTCTGATATTGCGTTTTAAATACGTTTCTTTGCTTCAGAAATGAAAGACAATGGTGTCCAGCTGAGTGGACATTTTTGTAACTCCCTAAAAAATAGGTTCAGTAAAAAAAAATTCAATCACATTGTTTTTTTTCCATGCCTAAAGAGGAATAAAAACAGTCAGGAAAAAACATCTTGACTAAGGTTCTCATACTCACATCCCTACATTGGCTTCCAATAAAATTCCGCATCCACTTCAAAATACTCCTAATTACTTTTAAAGCCCTGCACAACCTCGCCCCCAGTTACATTTCCGACCTCCTAGTTTCCTACTCACCCTCACGACCACTCCGTTCATCAAACCTTAACCTCCTATCCATCCTCCACTCCAACTTCTCAACAAAAGGTGACAGTGCTTTTGCAATTCTGGCCCCAACCCTCTGGAATAGTCTTCCCCATTACATCAGATCATCAGATTCTATAGACACCTTCAAGCGACTCTTAAAAACTCACTTTTATAAACAAGCATTTCATTAAATCTCTTCTGTTTACGCCCCAGTGAATACATGTTACTGACTTGACTTCTTCCCGGGAGTCTCTGTGCTTTGTCGCCTCACAGGTTTTCCCAGGATCATCACAGGTTTTCCTAAGATCATCTCTAGACCTGCTGCTGTGGTCCTGCCTCTCTCCACCTTCACCGTCATCACTCACTTATCTATATAGTTATGATAGTGTTTATTATACAGTTCCATAGATGTTCTTGTTCAGTTATCTGTGCATCAGCTGCATCCATGCATCCCCCTCTACCTCCCCCCTTCTCCCCCAGTCTCTCTCTATCTCTATCGCTCTCTCTTTTCTCCTCCTTTACTCTCTCTCTTTAACCCCAACTGGTCAAGGCAGATGGCCATCCTTTAGGAGTCTGGGTCTGCTCCAGATTTCTGCTGTTAAAGGGAAGTTTTTCCTCACCACTGTCACCAGTCATAAGTGTTTACTCCTGGAGGATTCTGTTGGATTTCTGTAAATTGGCTTAAAATTTGATTTGATTTGATCTATCTCTCCTTTATGTGAAGCACTTTGTAACATGTTGTTATAAAAAGTGCTATATAAATAAAGCTTTACTATTATTCATGCATGAAATGGTTAAAATTGTCAAATGGAAAAACTTTACTCTACACTTCATGCGTTGAGTTACACGTGTTGAGTTTTAAATGTTTGTATTTACTCACTGGGCCCATCATCAAAAAACATACTACAAATGGCACTTTGTTGTGGAGTTTCGCTCTTGGTGACGATGATAACTCTGCCCATTTTCACTGGAGATGGCTTACTAAATACAGAAGTGCAATGTTTTACTAAAAGTGGTTGGATGTGGCCTGATGCCATGGCAACAAAATTTGTCAAATTCAACCTGTTTTCACATATTCCACCAGACCCACAGTCAGAATCAGACCCATAATTAGACACAGACTCAGACCCAGAATCAAACTTAGACTGAGACTCGGACCCAGGCCCAGACACAGATTCAGACTCAGCTTATTTTTTTTATAATTGGAAAAATCCATTTTATTCATCATTGAATTTAGTCTTAAAATCTATTTCAGACAACAGCACTTTTAGCCTGAAAGGGATTTTGGAGTATGATTACTTCATCAGGTACGTATTGGAAAAATGAATTTTATTTCATCATTGAATTTAGTCTTTAACACTATTTCAAAGAAACACACACTTGTAGCCTGGAAAGGATTTTGGAGTAGGATTTCTCCAAAAGTACACAGTAAAAGTAGCTCATAGTGTTTGTTTTAATAATATATATGGAACACTACTACCAAATATGCCATTTTCATGAGGTACTTATTGGAAAAATGTATTTTATTCATCACTGAATTTTGTCTTTAACACTGTTTCAGACAAAAAAACATACTTTTGTAGCCTGGAAGGGATTTTGGTGTATGATTACTCTAAAAATTTTCAGTAAAAGTAGTTCATAGTTTTTGTGATAGTAGTCTGTGAAGTACTACTTCCAAATATACTAGATTCATGAAGTACTTGTGGAGGAAAAAGATTTTATTTCATGCTGAAAATAGCCTTAAAACCATTTTAGCCAACTTACTTTTGTTGCCTGGAAAGGACAGTCGCTCCTTTCAGCTCCTTTACTGCAATTATCAGATAAACAGCACACATGAAAAACACTAGTGGCTGGTTTGACCATGCAGAGGAGAATAGGAGCTGGCTTTACCGCAGTAATTTAACAATATGAATCCTGAATCAGTACGACTATCAGAATGACAAATATATGCAATAATAATAATAATAATAATAATAATAATAATAATAATAATAATAATAATAATAATAATATGTTATTATATGGACAATCTTAAGTTTACTTAAGAAACTTAATTAAAAGCATCAGCCTACATAATAATGATCACAATAATGACTAAATCTTCCTGCTGGCTCACTGTCAATAGTTGAATTTTATTAAGGCATCTGTGACTGAACGAGAAAAATACTAATGAATGATACTCTAACAGGCTGCAATATGACTGAAGATATATAGGCTCCCATGCAAATTAACTCATAAAGACCCAAATGGCCACCAGTGACCAAAAGCATCTACTGATCTAAAATGTTTAATAACTTCTGACTCACTAAACCTATTAATATATTGAAATAATTGGTTTAAATGCAGTTTGTTATCAGATATCAGGTATGACCCCTTTGAATGTTCAGAGGCTCCGTAGTGAACGTGGAAACACTGTCATCTTCTACAACATTGATTCACCAGTAAAACCCATGGAGTTGGATAAATGACAGTGGATGGAGACACTGGGTTTACATTCAGTTATTGATATCTTCGCTGAAAAAGTACCTTTTTCCTCAGTTTTCTCTGTTTCTGGTATAACCCTCAACTTTAATCTGAGCTTTAACGAATATCTACACAATCAGCAAATTAAATATAGGAAAATACATGATTTTCAATGACAAAATGCAAAATACAGAGGATACCATTACAATAAGTGTTGATAAAACACTTAAGAAAAGTTAAATGTAGAGAAGAAAATATTTTGGAACCACCACAAAAGTAGCACTGGGTCTTTATGGGTTAAGCACAGGTTCAGTCATTTTCATATTTTACACCAACAGTCATGTCCATATTCATCTGTTGTTTAAAATTCAAAACAGTTAAGCATATTGTGGCATAAAATGAAAAGGCATGTTCTGTGTGTCGTGTTCATTTTTATCTCCAAGTGTAACAGAGGAGGTTATGTTTTCATTTGTTTTTGTGAACAGTCAGGTCCGCCTATGTTGCTGTCACAGTGAACTGTGGTACGGTGTTCTCTCCTCCCCTTCAGTAAACGATGTTCCAGTTTATCCTCAGTTAATGCGGAGTGGATCAGTATGATAAGAAACCTTCACCTACAATCTGTTTTTGTTGATTACCTTATGTTTTCATCGGGCTTTGTCTGTTTGTTTGTTTCTTAGCAAGATAACTCAAAAACTTATGGACGGATTTTCATGAAATTTTCAGGAAATGTTGATACTGGCACAAGGAACAGATGATTAAATTTTGGTGGTGATCGGGGGGGAGGGATTTTTGTTTGTTCATCTGTCTGTTAGCAAGATAACTCAAAAAGTTATGGACGGATTTGGATGACATTTTCAGGATATGTTGATACTGGCACAAGGAACAAATGATTAAATTTTGGTGGTGTTGGGGGGCGGTGGACTGCGCTCTCCAAGTGCTTTTCTAGTTTATATATGTTTAGATTAGACTAAGTCAAATTATCTAATGGGCATAGTGGTCATAGGCTCAGATAACTTGGGTGCCCAGCCATGCAGTTTTTGGTGTCAGTCAAGTGATATTTTTTCAAAAAAATTGGAAACATCATGAAGCTATCAAGAAAACTCTAATTTTACATAAATACTACAATACAACTGACAAAATGCAGTCTCTGTAGTATCCTTAATAAAGAAACACCAAAATCAGATGTTAAGTACATCTGTTTTAGCCACTGGTACATTTTCATTCTTTCCCTTCGGCTGGTGAGTTCATGAACGTTCATTTGGGAAAATTGATAATAGTTTAAAAGCATCTGAACAGCCAATGCACTTCAAAATTTCAGTAAAATAGAGAGATTAAATAATTGGACATCTAAATGGCATGCAAGTACTCCAGTTTTCTTAAGTCTGGTGGAGAGCACTTCATTTCACCTCAGTGGTATAAATCAGGAATCCACAGTTTAGGAGATATTATGAACGATGATGGGTTAAGAAGCTTTCAGGATGTGAGTGAAACATTTAAACTGTCATCAAACTCTTCCTTTTTATATCTAGAATTACATTCTGCCTTAAGGGCAGTAGGTATATTGATTGACAGGAAACCTACTAATCATCCAATAATGGAATTATTTAAGAAAATATCTGGGCTAACTAAAGGACATGTCTGCAATTTATACTAGCTTGTTGGAACATGCACAGACTCCTTCAGCGATAACAAACATGTGGAACAAGGACTGTGCTGAATCATCTATAGACTGGCCTAGACTATGGAGGAATATGGCTCATTCCTCACAAAATCTAAATAATAAATTTATCAATCTCAACTGCCTATATCATACTTATTTAACACCAAAGCAGCTTGTCATGATTAAGTTATCGCCTTCTCCAAATTATGTGACTTGAATCAAATAGGGACCTTCTATTCTCTCTTATGTGGGAGTGTCCATCAGCTCAAAATTTCTGGCAACAAATAGCAGAACTTCTCTCTGATGCACTTGGCTTAGAGATTGACTTAAATCCAAAATGTATGTTTTTAAATGATGATTCTGGGCAAAACTTTAACCATATGCAAAGGTTGCTGTGGCTATCTTCATGTGCAGTAGCTAAAGATGTTAGCGGTTAGGTGGCAACCCCTGCACTCACTCTCTGTGTATCAATGGATTTATTCTTTAATAGAAGTGTTATCTCTGGAGCTCTCTGTTGCCAAGATGAATGGAGCAGGCCAGTATCTGCTCAAAGCCAGGAAGGAGGCACTCGATGTAGCTCAAACTATGATTTAACTTTAACTTATTATTTTGTATTTTCATGTATTTATTTGAAATATCCAGCATGTCATGAAATTTAGAGAAAGATCTGTGGGATGGGGTTGGTTAGGGTTAAGGGGCTATAAAATATGCAGGTCTTTTGTGTTATTTCTTTTATTGTCTGAGGTATGACTGTCAATTGTAATGATGCACTTATGTATATGTATACAGTACATGTGTACATGTGTTTTTACGCATATTGTTATTTATTTATTTTGTGAGTTATATCTTGGCTAATGTCTTGGCACATGTATGTGTGTATGTTTAATTTTCTTGTCTGCAGTGACAGATATACAGGGGTTGGACAAAATAATGGAAACACCTTAAAAAATCAACAAAATATAATTTAATATGGTGTAGGTCCGCCTTTTGCGGCAATTACAGCCTCAATTCTCCGAGGTATTGATTCATACAACTTGTGAATTGTTTCCAAAGGAATTTTAAGCCATTCTTCAGTTAGAATACCCTCCAACTCTTTTAGAGACGACGGCGGTGGAAATTGACGTCTTACTTGAATCTCTAAAACTGACCATAAATGCTCAATAATGTTGAAGTCTGGGGACTGTGCCGGTCATACGAGATGCTCAACTTCATTAGAATGTTCCTCATGCCATTCTTTAACAATTCTAGCTGTATGGATTGGGGCATTATCATCTTGAGGTGAAGGTGTTTCCATTATTTTGTCCAACCCTGTATATTGATTTGCACCTGCTTCCCAATAAAAAAAAGCACCTCAACAGAGGACTCCCATAGTGGAAGTTGAGCGAATCAGCCTGTGGTTCCAGTGGTTTTGAGTGTAACTACTACCGTGCAAGGATAGAGTGCTCAGTGCACATGGCAACATACTATCCTGTCCTACATTTAAAAAAAAAAAAAAAAAATTTAGGGTTAGAATTTGTTGTGGAGAATGTAAACAGAAATTTCTCTGTATCACAGTTTCTTGTATGAGTCACATTGTTTTGCAAAAGTTAATTTTAAAGTGAATTGCTTATTTTACTACTCCAACTGCAATTATGCATAATTAACAATGCAAATATATACCAGAATTCAACTGTTCTGCAAGCCTTTAAAGGAAAACCAAAAGTCTGAGTGCTCTTCAACCAATGAGTTGAGTTGAATATTTATTTGTGTATAATATATAATCGGTAACATTGGTGTGTTTTGTATGATTAAAAACTTTTAACTTCTGTGCATTTAATAATTCCATGAGATTAACATTTTTAATGCACATACTGCTCTCATAGTCCAGTCAAATACTTCAGTTCATTTAAAATATGCTATTAAATACTGATATACAAAAGGAGCCAAAATCAACTGTAGGAGTAATAACCACAATAATCACAATGGCTGTTCTATAATTAAGATAATTAGCAATTTATGCTTAAAATGAGAGAATTCATCAAAACAGATTTACCATGTGGAGCCACATATCCTGTTGAGCCATCCATGAATGTCACTAATCCTAACCTGACATTTTGCACAACATGGATGTCAAAAAATACAAAAAGTACATTTTCATGTTAAATAAAGTTTTAACATACACTGTTTAAAACTCGTATCAGTCCAAAACAATAATCTTTATGTCTTGGTGCCCACAAATATTTTTCCATTTCACACTGAACTATGCTGAGGTCCAAAGTCTAGACATGTCACAAAATATACTTCCTCATTAACAGTATTCAAATTGTTTCCTGACTCTCTTTGACATTACAATCATCCACACCCTGTATATCTTATTATGTTTCCATTTGGAGTTTGGACCAAAGGGAAACATGTTGAAACATTCTGATACACGAGGCTGTGGACATGGTGTTCATCACACACAAGCCTCAGTAACGAACATTTGTGCATTGGTTGGAATAAGAAGACTTAATTACAACTTTCTCCATCCTCTTCAACAATTCCAATTGATGATGTAATGCAGGGGTGTCAAACTCATTTTAGTTCAGAGACCACATTTAGCCCCATTTGATCTGAAGTGGGCTGGCCCAGTAAAATAACATAATAATATATAAATGATGTCAACTCCAAACTTTTCTGTGTTTTAGAGTGAAAAAAGTACAATTACATTCTAAAAATGTTTACATCTACAAACTATCCTGTCAAAAAAAAAAAGTAAATAGCCTGAACAACTATGACCAAACTGAAATTTATTATGAAAATTAAGTGCAATTTTAACATTATTATGCCTCAGTTATCATTTACATATGTGCATTACAACTTACAAATCACAATGAATCTATAAATACATAAAACATTTAGTAACAGGCAGAATATTGTAATTACAGGTTGTTCATATTTGTTCAAGTTATTAAAATTTTTTAAAGGATAGCTTGTAAATGTAAACATTTTCATGTAATTTTCCTTTTTTTTTTTTTTACTACACTAAAACAAAGACTAAAAATTGAAGTTGTCATTATTAATAGGATATTGTGATGGTATTCTACTGGTCTGATCCACTTGAGATCACATTGGGCTGAATGTGGCGACTGAACTAAAGTGAATAATATCTTCAGTGAAATTTTTGTATTTCACAAAGTCAACCCCACTGGCTGGATAGGACTCTTTGGTGGGCTGCTTTTGGCTCACAGGCCATTTGTTTGCCACCCGTGATTTAACAGATAAGTACAAAGTATTAAAGTTCAGTAATACCAGAAAAAGGAAGGTGACAACAGAAAAATAAAATCAACTTTAAATGGTTATTGATTTACATGTATGACCACAATGTGGCCACTCAGTGATTGGCTATTTTTCATTACTTCAAAGTTTGAATATGGAAGATTCATGCTTACTTATGTACTTGCATGAGGTTTGTTTGTCTGTTTTATGTCAGGAGCCAATTATCTATTGACATTAGTAAACTCTCGTAAGCCAACAACAGTTGCACTTCACTGATACCACTCACAATACAAGGATTACCACATAGTGGACTCGGATTGTTTTTTCCAGGAATATCCTAACACCTATTCTCACGTTCTAATGTGTATTCTGAAATTTTGCACTAGAAAATATTTTGAAATAGCAAAATTCCAAAATACTCAAAGGTACTCAGAGTAAATGCACAAAGGAAATGGAAACAACTTTTCCAATTCTGATGCAGTGAAGTTTTTACCCAACTGTTTCCTGCATTTCCCCAGAAAACATGTCTCACACAACAGGTCTGGAGTCGTGAGAACACTAAATTGTTATTCTGTCTTTTCCATGACAGAAACTTTTCTTTTCAAAACTTTAAGTCAAATATGCTTGACATTTACCTCAGTAGCAACTGTGTATAACACTATTAGCTTAGAAATTGATTCACCAATGCCAACAAATAAATAGCTGCAAGTACAACAGACCCCAACACACACACACATACATAAATACATGCAAATCTACCACTGAATCTTAAAAAATGCTTTAGCAAGTTTTATAGCAAGTACAGATGTAATGTATACATACCAAAATCTTGCTAAAAAGTTGAAATTTCAGTATTCATTTTAATCATCCATACCTTTAACAGTATCTTTTTTCTTGGCACAAATGAGCTTTCACAAACTTCTGCAGGATGTAGAATTCAAAGTTAATGCCCCCCCAAAAAAGCCTGAAATTGACCTCCACTGAGGTCAACACCATACAACAAAGGTCAGGATTTCCAACACATCAAGAGTGTCATGTGCCATCTATCAGTCGCTTCAAATCTGCTTTCAAAAGAAAATGCTGAATAGCATTGAGCACAAAAGAACATATCAATAATTTATCAGAGGCACTTTTTGCCAGAATTTGCATATAAGCTACAATTAGTTTCAATTTCCATTTCATGTGGCTTCAAACTACTGTCAGCAACCATACAAGGCAAGTATAAACGTTGCCACTATGTGACTCCTGCAGTTGTACTAAAGAGACAACTACTTGAGCTCTACATCTCCATGGTTTCTTTGAAACTTTTGCAAAAGAAAAACAGAATAAAGACATAGGCTTTGGGAAACAGCAATAGCCAGCGTTTTTAAATAATAAGTAAACCCACTGAAGCAATACATCTCATACAGTACTCACTCTACCACTGTTGTATTTGAATTCAACACATACAGTGTATCAACAGGATGCTATTGTACAATGGGTATACATACAGATATATTCTGCCCTGATCCCAGTACTGCCATAACATGTCTCAGTTTCATAATAATGAAATGAAAAAAAAAAAAAAAAAAAAGAATCAGAAGTCTTCAAATGTGCTAAAACTGATCAATACTTATATCATCTAACTGACAATGTCTGATGTTGTATGTTTGAGAAGGTACTCCTTTCTCCTTTAATTCCAATTATTACACTGAAAAAAACAAAACAAAACACATTATAAATATAATTGCCTTTAGAGAGCAATGGCGCAAAACAACCCTCTGACAAGGATTTAAACCTTTGGAAAGACTTTTCTGAAAACTAACAAAAATGCTAACAGGTTCAAAATGGCAATATTACTGTTTAACAGTATCAATGATCGCTGTAATTGGTAAAATATATGAACTGCAAGTTTTTTGTGCAGATGTCAGAAAACCATTTCACCAACTCCAGATGCAACAGCACTTCGAAGGAACAGAAAGAGAAACCTCCAATCTAAAGACACTGGTGCAAAGCATTAAATCATGTAGCTCAGTAACATGATTTAAAGCTCTGTTGATGATTTTCTGTCTCTTTTGGTAACAATAAAAAAAACAGCAGGTTCTTCAATGCATGGGTCAATCCCTTAAACACATTTTCCTACATTTTCCATGTACAATTCAGCAGCATCGCCTCTTCGGGTGATTCCTGCCCGTTTAATGCCCATGGTCCAGATTTACTGAACAGGGCAAATGGGACCCAAGTGTTCAGTTCTGCACTTGATCTACTCACAGTGTGCACATTTATGAACACACCCACTTCATTTCACAGACCATTACTGCAGTGGCTGATTGCACATAGCCTTTTGAGGGTAATGAAAGTCTATGAATATAGTTGCAGCATGTCACCAGCAAACAGACAAATGTCACTGGGTTTGTGAAACTAATGTTCTGAAACAATATGACTCAGACTGAAGAAAGGCAGCTGAAAAGTCTCCTGTAGTTGAATTAAAATTTCAATCTGTCAGCAGAGACATCTGGAACACCACTCCGGGTGAAGTTAACACAAGAGGAAATGAATGTTCCTCAGTAGAAATGACATGGCCAGTGATCCACTTTGATGCAAGGATGTCATATTGTATAAATGAATTCTTCTCTAGTCCATTAATGACCCGAGTACAAGGGACAATGCAGAAGAAATGTGAGTAGTGAAAGCTGACATTGATCACAATGTGTTGGAATGAGATCATTTGAGAGATGAGGAAGTGGAAAGTTACAACAACTTTTGGCTCACTTCACTTTGACAATTATGTGACTCCATCCTGTCATGACTCCAGTCAAACCAACAGACTGATTAATTTGTACATGACACATTTGTACATGTTTATTAAATAAAATACAAACTGAAGATTTTTTGCGATAACTTTAACCTCCACCAGCAAACGGTTATGTAAAACTGGATAGTGAAACACAGCTCCACTAGCAGCTTTCTCTACCTGTACCCTTCTGGATTCTGTTCCTTTAATTGTATTATTACAGGACATTTTGGAATTGGTCACATTGGCAAACAATTGTATGTCAAGCAAGTTTACGATAATTGGACACTATGCAAAAGCTTTTAACAAAATTTCAATCACAGATTCAGAAATGTCTTTTGAATTTAACTGATGGGTTATCCCTGTAACTTTAGAGTTTACCACCTAAAATAGCTGAAATGTTCCTGGTACCAAAAAGGCCTATATTGATGTCACTGCTCTTCCCTCTTGTGTTTCCTGCCATCACTATTTAACAAAGGTATAAAATACTAAAACTTTTATCAGCTCTAATGTGGAAAAATGCTGGTGTGATCAACCTCCTCAGACAGAACTTCACAAGCAGTTTGTGGCCCTTCATAAATGTAACGGTGATATATCATTAAAGGTTACGTGTGACAAGGTAAGTAAATATGGTTTGTTCAGACCAGGATGAATAATTTGCTGGTAGGGGTGCACCAACTCTGAAATTCTGGGCTAGTTAAAGTAAGGTTTTGGCCAATAACCAATGTTTTTATTTATTTACTTTGTTTTCATGTTGGTTTGTTGCAAACTGATAGCAGCTACACATCTGCATGCTAAACCCAGTTTAAAGTAATAAGTTTCATTTAAACATTAGCAGCAGAGGTGCATACAGTTCAGTTCACAACACAGACCATTGGACATTCAGGTACAACATACTGAACTAGACTGAAACATAAGTGAATGGAAAGCTGATCCATTCAGGTATCGCAGCTGAACCTGTAGTCAGACTGCTGCATTCTTATATGGTGGCTTGGTCTAGCTAAAAAGTGCCTTTACAATGTTTGTGACTGACTACCGATTGCTTGGCTAACAAGTCCATTTTCTGTTAAAATCTTCTGACAGGCTTCACGGTGAAGAGCATCTTAGTTTTAACCAATAAGATGAATGATTCCCTTTATATTTGAACTCATGTAACTTACTTGCTTTACTCAAGACACTTCTGTGACTTATATAAATTAACATAAACTTGTAAACAATGTCAATCAAAAGGCCAACACAGACTAAACACACTAAATGACTAAACCTTCGATGGCTCCAGCAAAGCTCTGTCAAACTGACAATTCAACACCCAGTTCACCAGGTTTAACATGTCATGCAATAGCAATCTGGGAGGAAAGGATTAAAATGCACATTTAGAGAAACTGCCATGCACTCAAATGAGTGCACACTTTGTCTTGGATCATCATTACTATATATAAGTTCTTTGATTCCTTCTTACAGTCCAGAAAATAAAAAGCTTAACTTGAAAAGGCTGATGAAAATAAAACATTATGATAAATGCAGGCATAAGGAATATATGTTTTCAAGCATGTACAGAATGAGATTACTGGTCCAATATTCAATGTGGGAGACAACAGGTCAAAAACAGTCTACTATAAGGTCCACTGAGATGGGATACCAGTGATATAAGATGGTATCAGAAAGTGGGAGAAGAAACATGAGCTGTTGGTGAGGGAATTGTGGTTGAGAGGTTATAGGTTGAATTCTGAGTTGATGACTGAGGGGATGCCAAAGGGCTGTAAATGGGCCTGGCAGAGATGGTTGAAGACGGGGAGAGTGGAGCAGCAGTAGTAGTTGTTGGAGAGTCTGAGCTAACTTCATCCCCTTCCTCTGAGTCCCACACCTCACTCTGAAGGTAGTCTGCAAATAGCGCCTTGGCTCGTTGGAGCACTCTACTAAGGTTATGGCGCCGCACAAGGCGATCAAAGTGCATGGCCAGCTCGTTGTAATCCAAGCTGTTCTTGATGATGTGGTCTCGATGTTCCAGCAGAATGGACAGGCACAGGAACAGCATGAAAGGATTTCCTTTGCCAAACTCTTGAGGAGGTGGCAAGGAACATGGTTTACTGCTGGTGCTCTCCAGTTTAACAGAACTGGACATATTCACTGTGGTGCTGGGGGACTTGTTGCCAGGTGAAGGGAGAATGTTGGAGGATGATCTGCTGCTGGGGAGTGTGGGACCTCTTCCAAAGGATAAAATGGGTGAGGAAAGAAGGGATCGAGAGTGGGAGGGAGAAGCAACAGAGGTTTTTACAGTGGAGGTGGTGGGCAAGGTGACCCCTGTACTGTTGTGCAGGTGAGCGGAGGATGTCAGTACTTGAGGGACAGTTCTTGGTAAGGCCTCTTTTCCATTAACTGTGGATAGGGATGTGGATTTTGGTGGTGAGTCAGGTGAACTACCTTGCCAGTTAGAGGGCGAGGCTGCAAATGTAGGAAAGACAGAAGATCCATTTTTCCAAACTGGTAGGACACTTGGAAACGCAGGAGGCGATGAAACTGGAGAGAGGCCGTTCTCACAGTTTTTAATGAGGGGTGTTCTTTCTCCTGGGTCCTCCTCACTGTCCATTGTAGACTGGCGACTTGGGACGTTGGATTTTGAATCTATTCCCTGTGGGTGTTCAGCATCTTCCATATCAAAGCTATCTTCATTTCTAGCAGTATAGTATTTAAACTCTCCAAAACTAGTTTTCCTCTCAAAGGGAATATTGAGTAAATTTTCTTTTTCTGCGGTCAACACATACTTATTACTATCAGCACCCTTGCTTGCCTTACTCCCCTCTATGTGCTGCCTGTCTTTTCCCTCCACAGCATTATTCTGGGTGACATCTGGTTCTTCTCTTGAAGGCCTCAGCATGTGTCGTTTGCGCTGCTTCTCTTCTTGTTCCTTATCATCTCTTAGGCTCCGTACAACCGTCTTGTTCTTCTCTATGCAGGCCATTGTGTCATCTGTCTCTAGCGGTGCTCCCAAAAGCTCTACTTCAGTTTCAGGAGGATCTGGAGGCAGGGAGCTCCAAGTAACTTCGAGCATCCTTAGAGCATCTTCGAAGGCAAACTCTCGCTTTAGCTCCAGAAGCAGCCAGCGATAGCAGAAGAAGAGATCATCTGCCCCTCGGGACACCAAGTATGAATAAAACTCAGGGTCTGAGTACTGCAAAAGCAACTTCAGATGCTGAAACTTAATTGACATGAGCTGCCCATCTGGCCGAAAGTTCCCCTCCAAGCGTTTCATGATGCCACAAAAGCAAATGAAGGCATGGGCCTCATTGTCCATTACTGCAAGTATAGGGGAGGCGATGTCACTCATACCTTGACAGTATGATATCTGTAAAACAGCACATTCACATACAGTTAAATTCTACATCTTATTTCAGGAAAGTAGCTTATATTAAAAGAATAACAGTACATGATCTAAAATGTAAAACACGAGAAGGTGTTACATTTGCAGATTTCAAGAACTCATCGATGGAAGTACACTGAACAAAACTAGAAGCACACGGAGAGCGCAGACCTCCGCCAAGGCTGATCAGTGGCCCCCCCTGTGGGCCCCCCCCACACCAAGGAGGTTATGTTTTTGCCAGGGTTTGTTTGTTTGTTTGTTTGTTTGTTTGTCTGTCTGTTTGTCTGTCCGTTAGTGTGCAACATAACTCAAAAAGTTATGGACAGATTTTGATGAAATTTTCAGGGTTTGTTGGAAATGGGCCCCCCGTGGGCCCCCCCACCCCCGATCACCACCAAAATTTAATCATTTCTTCCTTATCCCATTTCCAACAAACCCTGAAAATTTCATCAAAATCTGTCCATAACTTTTTGAGTTATGTTGCACACTAACGGACAGACAAACAGACAGACAAACAAACAAACAAACAAACCCTGGCAAAAACATAACCTCCTTGGCGGAGGTAAATATAAACGCACTACTTTTGTTTTTGCTCCCATTTTTCATGAGCTGAACTCAAAGATATAAAACTTTTTCTGTGTACACACAAGGTTTATTTCTCTCAAATATTGTTCACAAATCTGTCTAAATTTGTATTAGTGAACACTTCTTCTTTGCTGAGATAATCCATCCACCTCACAGCTGTGGCATATCAAGATGCTGATTAGACAGCAGGATTTTTGCACAAGTGTGCCTTAGGCTGGCCACAATAAAAGGCCACTCCAAAATGTGCAGTTTTATCACACAGCACAATACCACAGATGTCACAAGTTTTGAGGGAATATGCAATTGGCATGCTGACTTCAGGAATCTCCACCAGAGCTTTTGCCTGTGAATTGAATGTTCATTTCTCTACCATAAGCCATCTCCAAAGCTGTTTCAGAGAATTCATGAAGAAGACTGTGCGAGGAAAATGGTGGTCACACCAAATACTGACTGGTTTTCTGACCCCCCTGGACCACCCAATACAGTAAAACTGCACATTTTAGAGTGGCCTTTTATTGTGGCCAGCCTAAGTCACACCTGTGCAATAATCCTGCTGTCTAATCAGCATCTTGATATGTCACACCTGTGAGGTGGATGGATTATCTCAGCAAAGGACAAAGGAGAAGTGCTCACTAACACAGATTTAGACAAATTTATGAACAAGATTTGAGAGAAATAGGCCTTTTGTGTACATAGAAAAAGTTTTAGATCTTTGAGTTCAGCTCATGAAAAATGGGAGCAAAAACAAAAGTGGTACGTTTATATTTTTGTTCAGTGTACATTGGAGCAATAATTTGTAAGAATGAGTTACACATCATGTTTTTCTGATTTCGATTCATTTTTTTATGAAATTTTTTGGCTTTGACTATAAAATAGGCCACATAGATAGCTGGCTTCTTTTTAACTGTTTTAATTGCTTACTGTTCTGCTGTAGCTTATGGACAAATTTAATACAATTAAGTGAAGTCATAAGTGAGATTAAAGAGTTAAATATTTGTGGCTATGTTTTGTTAAAAGCAAAAGTTGTCTTTTTTTTTTTTTTGTTCATTTCCGAACCTTTTAAAGTAGAAATATTCCAAAATACACATTTAGCAAAGAATATGTTCTATGTTTTGAAACTATCAACAGAGGCTGCTGCAGGAGCTGAATGGTTTTGTATAAAATTGTAATTTGAGTTGGAAAATAGCGGTTCCAGGTACACTAAATAAGTATTTAATTAACTGAATTAGTCAAAACCATGCATCCATATAGGGAATACTTGTTAAATTCTTTTTTTAACTCATCAAAAATTTCTAAAAATTCTCTAGTCATTACTGAGTATTAAAAATTAATGAATCATTAATTAATTAATATGACTGATCAATACGTTCAACATAATATGATCATTCTTACCATAATTGGCAGCTATTGCGTTATTTCAATTATAGATGTTTTTAAAACATCTACAGCAGGAGCTTTAACACTGTTTTTTCTACTGATGTACAGGGGTTGGACAAAATAATAGAAACACCTTCACCTCAAGATGATAATGCCCCAATCCATACAGCTAGAATTGTTAAAGAATGGCATGAGGAACATTCTAATGAAGTTGAGCATCTCGTATGGCCGGCACAGTCCCCAGACCTCAACATTATTGAGCATTTATGGTCAGTTTTAGAGATTCAAGTAAGACGTCAATTTCCACCGCCGTCGTCTCTAAAAGAGTTGGAGGGTATTCTAACTGAAGAATGGCTTAAAATTCCTTTGAAAACAATTCACAAGTTGTATGAATCAATACCTCGGAGAATTGAGGCTGTAATTGCAGCAAAAGGCGGACCTACACCATATTAAATTATATTTTGTTGATGTTTTAAGGTGTTTCCATTATTTTGTCCAACCCCTGTACAATCTAGCTGAATTAATATCAATACCTGTGGATGTGTGATGGCGAAAGTAGTGAGCAGATCTGTGAGGGCAGTCAAATGTGGACTGTCCTCTGAACCTGCATAGTACGGATGAGCTCGGTCTGTCCTCAGAACATCTTTGAGAACATTCCCACGAATAAATTCAAGGTCTTCATTGCTGACCCTCGCTGTCCATTCTCTCTTCAACTGATCGTACTCCCTTGTCTTCCTTTTCATGTAGTCCATCCTTTCCTGTCCACTCAGTCCATCAGGGTATACATTGAGGAGGTATCTCCACACAACCTAAAACAACAGCAGACAGTGCAAATGAGGAAAGTTACATTATCGCAGATTTTAAATCAATATATTCCACCTAGAGCAGGGGTGTCAAACATGCGGCCCAGGGGCCAAATCCGGCCCGCCATAGGGTCCAGTCCAGCCCGTGGGATGAATTAGTGAAATGCAAAAATTACCCACAAGATATTAACAATCATTTTATTTCAGGTTCCACATTCAGACTAATTCAACCTCAACTGGGTCAGAACCAGTAAAATACTATCACAATAACCTATAAATAATGGCAACTCCAAATTTTCTCCTTGAAAATGTAAATATTTTCATGTAATTTTACTGTATTTACACTATAACTATCATTTCTCAAAAACCATGAATAACCTGAAGAAATACGAACAACCAGAAATGTGTTAAGAAGTGCAATTTTAAAATATTATGTCTGTTACGAAATGTGGAAATGATAAACTGAAGCATAATATTGTAAAAATTGAAACCTATTTTTCTTTAGAAATTTTAGTTTGTTTATGTTATTCACATTGCTTCAAAAGGATAGTTTGTAGATGTACACATTTTCATGATGTAATTTTTGACCTTTTTCACTCTAAAACATAAAAGAAAGTTTGGAGTTGACATCATTTATGTATCATTATGTTATTATTTCACTGGTCCAGCCCACTTGGGGTCAAACTTGCCTGAATGAGATGAACTAAATGAGTTTAACACCCCTGACCTAGAGTAAGTGAAAAGAAATATATTTACTTATCCAATTGTTACTTTTTCAACTCCCCATAGACCCCAATGTTAAATAGTCAAATTTCAGGGCAAAAAAATAATAACTGGAAGAAATATAATATAATATAATATAATATAATATAATATAATATAATATAATATAATATATACACTTAATTTTCGACTTTCATGATAACTGGGATGATTTCATCGTATATACTTCACCTGCTTAAATAGTATTAATTAAGCTTAAAGCTCTGCACACTTATTTTAATTACAGCCCCTTTTACACAGCATTTCTGTTCCGGGAGTATTTCACTTCATTTCACTTCTGTCACAGCTCTGTAACGCCTCTGGAGGTAGTAACAGAGCCTTGATAAAGGTGCAATCATGATTCCAGAACACTATGTAAAAGGAACACCTCTTGTTCCGCAACCAAGGAGGTTTTGATGACATATCACGTGTGCGACTCCCGTGCTGGGGGGGATTTAAAAATAAGCATGTGCTGTGTACAGTAAACAAACATATCAACATGACCAGAAACATGTCAGACTGGGGAGACGCTGAGATCCATGAGTTGTTGTTACGTGTGGCGGAGGACTCTATCCATGCTAATATTGTGGAACAGTGAAAGACTCTAGAGAGGTTAGCAACACCGCTATGCTCAGGGTATTTCAGATGTGCAAGTTACACATCACACTATATGCAGCGTCACAACCCCTTTGATTATGGAATGCAGGTCTGCTGTGTAGAAGTCCAGCCTGTCTCCCTCTGTTACTCCTTTGGCTTGGCGGTGGAAATCGGTCAACAGTGGAAAAAAGGTGGGATCACCATCTCACCTTTTTTTCCGGGATCTCTGTGTGAAAGTGACTTATGACTGATGTGTGTGCAAGTGCCATCTGTTTGTGCTTCTGTGCAGGTGCTGTTTACCAGGTTGGCTGCTGAGTCAGACATTTTATGTTTCCATTCATTGAATTGTGGCTTTTTCCAAATACAGTCTGTGGTGTACAAGGAATTGTTTGGAACAAATGGCTGGTATTTACTGCACCTTACGAAGTGAGGGCTCCACGCCACCATGGTAAATCCGCAGCCTCAAGTCTTCAGGTCGTGTCAACTGGCCTTGACCATTTAGGTAACTGTGAAACTCTGCATCACTCAACGGGGGCTTGAAAGGTTTGATCTCCTCCCCATAAGACCAGCTGAAGGCCTGCTGGACTCTGGACAGAGTCCGGCCCACCTGAACACAAGTAAAACAAAGGAATAAGTAAAGACTCATATTCAAGCATGAAGAGGAAGGAAAAAAGTGAAGGAAATGTAAAAACCTGAGATAGTAAAGACTGGGTGAAGGGAAGAGCTGCAGATGCCAAGGAGCGAGTTCTCTCTGCAAGAAGTTGCTCAGAGCTAATCACGTCTTTGGGGCTTATGATGTCCCAATCCTCCATAACAGGACCTAGAAAAACAAGTTGGAAACTTGGTCAGTTATGTTTGTGCTTATATATATATATATATATATATATATATATATGTATGTATGTGTGTGTGTGTGTGTGTGTGTGTGTGTATATCTATATCTATCTATCTATCTATATATATATATCTATATAGATATATATAGATATATATATAGATATATATAGATATAGATATATACATACATATGAATATTTCGCAAAGGTTGAATGTGGATCGGCTTAAATTACTGCCCCAGCAACCCTCAACCATGGGAGAACCACTGTCACTAAACTGATGCAGTTTTATAACTTTACCATGTCATTTTTAATGACTCAGTTTGTACATACAACATATTTTAAACATTCAGTGTGTAATATTTATAGACATCTAGGCTGAAGTTGCATATTGCAGACTGTGACTCAAACTAAAGACATTGCAGCTGATGATCAGTGCTACAAAAGCACTCTTCTTACTGTCTTCTGAAGGTTTTATGTCCATTTTAAGCTGTAGATATGGTTTAGCAGCACTGACAAACGCAACATCCAGGTCCCAGTCAGACAGGAGAGACATATACATTTCAGTTCCGCTCCGATCCCTGGACAAGTAACTGATCCCGAAGTTTCGCTTCCTAGTTTATCAAGAAAAAACAAACAAACAAACATGTGGTTATTACCAATTTTAATGCTTACATATGTGTCTATGGAACGGTTTAGCTACTCTTGATTCCTCTTACCCATTTAAATCAAAAGCTCTGATAAGTATATGCTGTAGAACTTCCAGTGACGTTATCTGGGGATCAACAGCAAAGGAGCGAAATTCCACAGGAAGCATTCCATCGCATTTCTGGAAAGTGTAGTCAAAATAAGAATTAAGAATAACACTTTCTCAATTACACGTAAAATAACAAGACTATAAGTATTCAATATGATTGAATGCGTTGAACAATGTTTTTTTTTATTAATATAGTAAACAACTTATTCTGCCCAGTAAAACAAATCCGGTCAAATAACTATGTATTAAATATGCATATTGAGAATGTAAGTACACATAAGTATGCCTTTTTACAACATAATCAAGACATGCTTAAATGTAGCATGGGATCATGGGAATTGTTTTCATCATCCATGCTAATGAAAATCTGATGTGACTTATCTTTTAATCTGATGTAATTTTTACAGACAAGGTAAGTTTTATTCACACTTCCTTTAATGACATGTATTCAATTTGTGTCATTTTATTCTAATAAAATAGCCACAAGTGATGTGAACTACCATTATGTTGAATGTTCACATGCTAATGTGTATACAAGATGTTTATGTTGAAAGTTGCTAGTCACACTGGTCACACCACCCTCAGTTTAATGAACATTACAATAATCACCCTACCTCAGTACAATAATCATGATCCTATATTATATCCTATATTACATATACATACATACATACATATACATATACTGTAAATCCATTATATGGTGTACATATTTCTTCCATCTTTAGTACAGAGTTGTTTTTTGTATATTTCTGTATTTCTTTGTAGTTTTGTATATTGTCAACATTTTTCAGTGTAATTTGTGTGACATTTTTATAGTCTATACAGTCTTTTTATACAATATGTAAGAAGTGATATATTTACATAGTCTTTTTACACTTATACTGTATTACTTTGTCTCTGATGTGTTATTCGATGTTTGCTGTCCCCCATGAGGGGATATGTCAGTACTGTATTGATAAAAGACCAAATGAAATGGTCAGAGTTGGGCTGGATCTTGTATCTCAGTACACACCACTTTATAAATGATTTACATCAGGGGTGTCCAATCCTGGTCATCGAGGGCCCATATCCTGCATGTTTTAGATGTATCCCTTTTCCAACATACCTGATTCAAATGATAAGCCTATCATCAAGCTCTGCAGAAGCCTGATAACAATTGTAAGGTGCGCTGGAAGAAGGAAACATCTAAAACATGCAGAATACCGGCCCTCGAGGATCAGGATTGGAAACCCCTGATTTACATAAAGATTTGTAAGGAAGTTCCTCAAACTGCATATGCAGGGTGTCCACTAAGCCTCTTTGCAATTTAAAAAAATCATTACAAAAGCAATTGATGAGATATGTTTGTCAGTAGGGGTGTAACAGTACCGAGACTTATTTTTCTGACTTTTAGCTTTTACACCCACCCTCCACCACAAATGTAAATCAACAGATATTGTCGATCAGTTACCAAAGTCATTTTTTTTTTTTTTTTTTTACCAAAATAGTATTTTTTTTTCCAAAATAGCATAAAAAACAAAAAGAAATTACCAAAATAGTATAAAAACTAAAAAAAAAAAGAAAATAAATAAATTAAAAAAAAAAAAAAACAAACAAAATCGTCAAAAGAAAATTACCAAGAAATTACTAAAATAGTCATAAAAACGTGGGGAAAGGATCAGACCTCCATGCTTTCCCTCCAGAGATGGGACCCCTGCTGTGGTCACCCTGCAGACAGGTGTCCCTCAGACCCCTGCACCAGCCACAGCACACAGCTGACACCCAGCACTGACCCAGGGCACACGTGCCTTTTACTGAATATTAACAGGAAATCTCCGCCACATTAGGCACGAGCCTTGACTTCGTCACACTACAGACGTGTATCGTCAAGGTAACTTGTGTCGTCACGCGGTGATGTCCCAGTCCTCCTCGAGCGCTAGCAGAGCAGGCAGGTGACACTGGGCTTCAGAGCGAATAGCTTATCTACCACTGGACTGACATTTGGACATGAACACAGCATATGTCATGGCCACAGAGCACCACTGGGTCAAAATGTCATGACAGACGGAGTCAGGGATGACGTACCCTTTCAGCAAAAACAAACAATGGTGCCCATCAACAAAATTAATAAACACGAAAATTCTCCACTATAACACCGATCAAGCTGGTCGAAAGTCAATCATCTACGCGACATGTGTTTCACCAACGAGTAAGATGGTATTTGTTAGACACACAGAGAATGACATTTAGCACAGAATTGAATTCAAACATAAAAGCGGAGTTGTTGCTAGCGGACTAGCTGACGTTAGCAGACTATTTCTTAGCCAAACCATCATCATCCTACCTTGACTTTGACTCGGACCACCCCCCTCTCTTCCTCGCCTTCCATGTTAAAGACTCCGTTTGGAAGGAGAATGGGTGTTGGAGCTTTGTTTTCGTCCTACAGAGACATAGTGATCAATAACATCATGACAGGGGTAGCGTCAACACGGCATCTCTGGCTCCCGTTCTTCTTCTACTTCAATTTTCCAAAGGCTTTTCAACCGCATTGACGCCATCTACTGGTGTTTTGATTAGCAATCATCTTTGTAACCACTGATACTAAAGTTATTCTCAACAAAAGTTTGTTTTGCACAGAATTTACAAATATACAGGGTGGGGAAGCAAAATTTACAATATTTTGAGGCAGGGATTGAAAGACAGTGTATGACCAATTAGTTTATTGAAAGTCATGAGAATTTATTTGCCACAAGAAAATTTACAGAATAGAAAATGTTTTTATTCTATGTGTCCTCCTTCTTTCTCAATAACTGCCTTCACACGCTTCCTGAAACTTGCACAAGTGTTTCTCAAATATTCGGGTGACAACTTCTCCCATTCTTCTTTAATAGTATCTTCCAGACTTTCTCGTAATAGTTTTGCTCATAGTCATTCTCTTCTTTACATTATAAACAGTCTTTATGGACACTCCAACTATTTTTGAAATCTCCTTTGGTGTGACGAGTGCATTCAGCAAATCACACACTCTTTGACGTTTGCTTTCCTGATTACTCACATGGGCAAAAGTTTCTGAAAAGGTATGGATAATAGTGTTAGGTATGATTATGACATCAATATGTGTTTGGTTTCAAAACAATTGACGTAGTGCCTGCTGAGAAAAAACAACTAAATGTTCATTGTAAATTTTGCTTCCCCACCCTGTATATATGTGGTAACCTGGCCTTTGCTTTAAAGATGAAAATCTTAAAAAAGTGACATTGGTAAGATAAGATAAGATAAGATAAGATAAGATTTTAATTTCTAAGTTGACAGTAGTTAATACAGTGGTTCCCAACCTTTTCTGGCTCGTGACCCCATTTTAACATCACAAATTTCTGGTGACCTCAGACATCCAAAATGGAGACTTTTTTTTGCTAAAACTAATCTGTTTTTGATCATGTAATTGTCGTGGAGGCGTAAACGACAAAGAAATTCATGGAGAATGGATTGATTGTCAGTCAGGCCTTCCTTTATTGTGCACAAGTGAGAAACTGACAAACAAAGCATCGCCCTCTCTCAGAAGTCAGTTCTGACCTGTCCAGGAAGTCAGTCTAACTTATAGTAGCCTGCGCTAAGCATAAATGTGGTTGGTTAATATGATGTATGACGCTGTCGCTAAGCAGAAGAAAGAAAATAAGATACAAACAGAAAGAACGCAAGACCTTGGAGTTGTCCGGGGAAGTTTTAGGGAGTTGGGTTATGCTGTATCTTGTGGTATCATTTGAGACAAAGTAGCCAACAAAACATGCAGAATTGAGAAACTGACAGAGAGTAAACATTCATATCTAGGCCTGTGGTTAGAAAGAGAATGAAAACTGAAGAGCTATCACAGGTGTCTTATAAACTAATAGAAGACTTATGGTCAGTATTAAAATCAGTATTAACATAATAGTTTGCTATAACATTAATTTTAGTTGACATTTAGTCTATATAAAGTATATTATTATGGACGGAGGCAGAAAAGCCAGGTGTAGATTACTGCTCAAAGTGGGAATTTTATTTTCCTTGGTCAGGACATGTACAGTCAGTCCATCTTGGATTTACAAGGCTGACAATTATTACTGAACAAACAAGAACTCAAACTATGAATTATGAAAGAGCTGCAGCATCTGAAACTGACCACAATGAACATTTGACAGATAAACAGAACCACAGTGCTTCAGTTTCAGCTTCACAGTTTGTCATGTCTTTTATATATTATTATTGTCTCAACTCACCATATATTTTTTATCAGTTTTTTTTTTTTTTTTTTTTAAATCAATTACTAGAAATTTCAGGTGACCCCGTTTGAATTCCAGGCGACCTCACGTGGGGTCCCGATCCCAAGGTTGAAAAACACTGAGTTAATACAAAAATAAAATGCAGGGAAGACAAAAAAAAAACAGAAAATATACAGTTTTCACATACTATACTATGTACTTTATACTTACTACAAGTATTTATATAAATTTAGATTTAAATTTAAATAGTGTCATATTTACAGTGTATTTGCACATGCACATAGTGTGATATGGAGGGGGTGTTCCTGAAAGCTGTTACAAAGTCTGATGGCTGTGAGAAGGGATGACCTGTAGTACTGCTCCTTCTTGCACTGGGGGTGTAAACAGCTGGTGCTGAAGGAGCTGCTCAGACTCAGTAGGTGGGTGTGTGCATTGAGGATCAGCTATGACCCCCTTCTTGTTTGTTTGTATGGACAAGCTGACAGATGAGGTTTAAGGCAGGAATCTCCACGAATTATGCTGTTTGCAGATGCCATTATGATCTGTAGAGAAATCAGGGAGTGTGTGGAGGAAAACCTAGAGTAGGTGAGGTATGCACTGGAAAGAGGACAAATGAAAGTCAGCCACAGCAAGATGGAATATATGTGTATGAATGAAGGGGGAAGGATGCAGGGAGTGGAGGTGAAGGGTTTTAAATATTTAGAGTCAGCTGTTCAGAGTAATGGGGAAATTACAGGGGAAACTATTACTAGGGACTATTTATTTATTTTCCTATATCCCCTCTATACTTTTTGTCTTCAAAAGGAAAATCAACAGTAAATGATGAATGTTGAGAAAACATAGATCCCATATTTTCGTATCTAATAAAGCACACTGTGAGCATTATATTAAGTATGCTTCGGGTTTTTTTTTTTTTTTTTTTTTTTTGATTGAAATTTTTTTTCTAGTAACTAAAAGTAGTTATTCTATTCACAATAATAAATTACAGCATCAAATATGATTGGAGTGAACGAGAAACTACATAGATCAGCCTCTAGCTCTTAGGATCAACTGTAGGGAATCAGCCCTTTCCGGTCATGAGACTGTCAGTTGTGAAGCATTCTGGGTTGTGTAGTTTTTAAGTGTTCAACTGCAGTTATCCTCAACATCAATTGGACAAGAAAGAACTCTATCTCCCAGCAAACATTGCTGCTCCCGTCCATCGACACTTCATTTCCACACTGGTTAGGATACAAATGTCAGACTTGTTGTTTTCTAGTGGATAGCACCGGGCTACTTTGTTGGAGTTTACAAAACGTACTGTAACGGAGGTTACTCTGGAGCAGGACATGCCAACTATAATAGACTGTGTAAGGTCAACTCTGCTCAGTTAGGAGAAGCTAGTTCCTGAGCTAACAGAAGATGGAAGCTAACCTGGTTTGTTAGCATCCTCTCATCCATGGGAATCACATTAATATGAACTAGTTAACTTTATATCAGTACGTGAGACTGAGAGCATCGGGTGTTCTGCTATTTCTGTCCCTAAGCAAAGGATATTTTCAGAGGAACTCCGGTGATGGAAGAAGTTGATAAAATTTTGATTCACGCCCTTAAACAAGTCGGCACGTAAGTATGTGCAGCACTTATTTAAAGGTGTAGTATGTGCACCAACTCTGTATCGAAGTTACAGTCAGTGAAATAAAATCATTGAAAGTCAGAGTTAAGTCTGGGTGTTTAGCAACAGCCATATTAGTAAGAAACTGTGGCTGTAGTGTTTGACCCAGTAACAGCACCAACTCTCAGCCTGTCATATGACCAGAGACGTGTGTTGTTCAAAGGGAAGTTGATGGCCTTGGTTTCGCTGTATAACAGTGTTCTCATATCTTTTGTCTCACACACAGAGAGGTGGGCGAGGAGGTGGATAGTGTCAAACAGTTTAACAGTGAGCTGATAGTGGAGGCGGTGGTCAGATGTATCCGGGTGATCGATCCGGGTCTGGGCAGCACGCTGCCGACATCCCTGCCTCCCGGCATGTCCGCCCGCTTCAGGGTGGGCATGAGCCTTGCACAGGCCTGTCAGGTAAGGCAGCCCACAGGTACCACCACAGTGTGCATACTGTAGTGAATAAATGTGTTTAGCTGTGAACAGAACTAGCATCTATCTGTGGCAGAACAAAGAAAACATGATTATTGGTACGACATAGCAAGGCATGTTGTTGTGGGCACCAGGGTTGGTGATTTGGATGAAAATTTCAGGAAATGTTGATACTGGCACAAGGAGCAAATGATTAAATTTTGGTGGTGATGGGGGGGGGCAGTGATCTGCCTTGGTGGAGGTCTGCACTCTACAAGTGTTTTTCTAGAAAAGACAGCGCAGACCTCTGCCAAGGCAGATCAGTGTCTTGTGTTTTTTGTATTGTTGTATTTTTGTTTTGTTTTGTTTTTTTCAAATGGTATATGAATTGTTATAGGATTATTGTAAGTAATTCCAATGTTTTAGATAAATGTTTCTTTTTTTTTTTTTTTGGCAGGACATTGGGTATAAAGGAGAAATAGGCTACCAGACCTTTCTGTACAGCAATGAACCAGAGATCCGTACACTGCTCATGTTCCTGGTGGAGAAGCTCCCCAGAGAGAGTGCTGAGGCCTCAGACCAGCCATCAGGTACTAACAGTCATGGCTCAGTCACAAATTCAGTCACACTCATAAATGAAAGGCTTTAGAGGAAACTGTGTTATAACAGCAGCACAGTGTAGAGGACCTGCTGGCTGAGAGATACACAATGCAATTGTTTTATTCACCCCAACACTCTCCTCTACTGACAATCAATCAGTCAATCAAATTTTATTTACATAGCGCCACATCATAACAAAGTTATTTCATGACACTTTACATTTAGAGCTGATCAAACCAGACCCTTAAGCCGGATCATTAGTTGCCATGGGTCATCTATTACATTAATGTTCTAAAACTGTCATCTCCCCTTTCAGGTAAATCGGTGGTCCTGCAAAGAGCCATCGCTGCTACAATAAAAGCCCAGCTGTCTGTGCCCTGGTTACCTCCAAACTGCCAACTGCCACTGCACAGCGAATCCCAAGTAAATACTTGACAGTCATTTTTAAGAATTTGTTGTATGAAGCAAGCTTTCCTAAATTCTGGCAGAAATTATATGAGGCTGACACCATGAGACAGTAATCAGTCCGTCATAACGGCTAGCATGCTGCTGTAATTCCATTTCAGGAATTTTTTTTTTGTAAAACGTGTAAGGTCAATGTTATGAACATGGAATTGTTACAATATGTACAAAAGTTACTTTGAGCTTCTTTCTCACAAACTGCTCTGCTTGTGTTATTTGTGGTCACATGAACAAGAGGACAAAAAGACACTTCTGACCTGTGCTTTTTTTGACTGAAAAATGTGGGCATTCTGAAAACAAAGCAGAAAAGACTCAAGGTTGAACAAATTCAGTTCAGCACAACGTTAAATGCATGTTTACTCTCAGCATGTAATCAGTGTGAGCACAGTCATGGGGTTATACTTTCATTGCACACAGTGCTGATTTTACAGAGTCTGACAGTTTAATGCCTCCAGTTATATAATTATAGCACAAGTATAAAACAACGCTTCATTTGTAAAGTTAAGATATTTAAAAACTCTGGTTTATTTGAATCCATGTAGACATTGAAATAGGGATGGGAATCGAGAACCAGTTCCCAGTAGCTTAGTTCCTTGGAATCATTAGGCTGCGTTCTTAATGATTTCGCTTATCGGTTTCGCACCATTATCACATCAAATGTGTCATCATGTCATTTCCGTGTTTTGGTTCAGAAGTGCTCTAAAGTATAGTTATATTTCACCAGTAGAGACAAACCTGGGCCATTTGCAACAGTTGCAGAACTTCCACTACAACAAAAACGGAAGTACCTCCAACATGTAGAAACGTTTAACCACACACTGTCTAATTAAATTGCACAAATACAATGTCTTTCAAACGCTGTTAAGTGAAGGTGGTGACTCTCGAAGTGGAGCGTACAGCATCACAGCCAGTAATGTTAAACTCCTCCAGGTTTTATTAATACTGTTAATGTTAGTGTCATTTCACTGTGTCAGCCTGCTTTCACTATTGTTTATGAATAATCTCCATGTCCTATAATTACATTTAGATGAGGATGAGGCTCAGAGGTGGCAGCAGGTAGATCTCATACTCCTTTCATAACTCTTTCTGAGTTTGAATGCAAAATGTTAGTACATATTTGACATTAAAGAGTTAATGCAAACAAAGCCAATTGTATTATAGTTTATTCCCTAATCAAATCAGAATCGATAAGAGAATCAATAGGGAATCAAACTGATAAGTTATATTGATAATGGAAACAACATGTGTATCCATTGGTACTTTCTATAATGAGCATTTACTTAACCTGAGACAATCCAAACAATATTAACAGGTATCTGTAGCTCATGAGTTTCCATGGGCTGGTCGTGATATTTATTTAATTTAATTTATTTTGGGAAGTTAGTGATTTGACATAGGGCCCAATTTTAGCTAAATACACACAAAGAGGTGTGTCCTCCTGTAGATATGTGTTATGGCATCACCTATTGGCTGAGGAGTGTATAGTTTGGCAGCCCTGGGTTATGACATCAGTATTGAAAGGGAAGCATAAATCTAACCTGTTTTTCATATGTCACCTTCCTCCTGGTTGTGGAAAGTATCAAGCTGCTCTTGTTACTTGATTTTTGACAAGTTGTTTTTTTGTTGTTGCTGTTAAGGGTCCGACAACACTGCACAGCTTCCACGCACAGCCCCTCCATTTAGCCCACTGTTCTAAAGGTGCAGAGACAAAGCTGCTCAAAGGTAGGCCTCGTGCTGGATGTGTGGCCCACAGTTTTTTTGGATTATTTTCACCAAAGGGACTGGACTATGAGCTTGTGTCTTTGTTTTATGTCAGAGGTGATGGAGTACCAACGGCACATTCTCCGTCCTGTGACTGCCCAGCCTTCTCATCATGTCTCTGTGGCGGCGTCCATACTGGAGCAACACACGTCAGAGTTGAGTGCTGCTCAGGAGTGGGACATGGAGTGGAACAGTCAGGGACTCCTGTCTCGTCTCACACCGCAGGCAAGTCATCACAACCATGACACTGCTACACAATTAATACCGCTGGAAACATTACCTCCAGTTTAACTGAACTTCTGATTTGATTTATTATACCCTCACCCACCCAGAGGAATTATATATACCAGGAAACATCTATACCAGGAATTAAATACATACCAGGAATTATATATGTGTGTGTATGTATATATATATATATATATATATATATATATATATATATATATATATATATATATATATATATATGAGGAATCATATATACCAGGAATTTTAGGAAACATCTATACCAGCAATTCCGTCTGTTCTTTCGTCCGTTTGAGATGTTTGTCCATCCCATTTCTCGACACTATTCACCAGATTCTTTTCAAATTTGACACACATGTTCTTTACCACTAGGAGAGGTGCTGCGCACAGTTCGATGGCTGAATTTTTTTTTTTTTTTTTTTTTTTTACAAATTTTTGAAAAGATTGAAAGTTAAGATTCAAAAGTAGTCCCTGGGTAGACAGTGTATCAGTGAGCAGGAAGGGCAAAGTGTTGTGCAACCAGGCAGGGGTATTAGTAAGCTCTGCTTACTTTTTCACCTGTTTGATTTAATTATGGTGCCTATTTTGCTTGGATATGAAAAAGAAAAGGGGTTTGTCATACTGAGGTTAGAAGGGCAGTCTTAAGGTTACAGAGGCTCAGTGGTATGAAATGGTATTACATGAGCACCATCCTGGGCTAAGCTCACCAACTTTTTTTTTTTTTTTCGTCATTTTCATCTTTGATTTTTTTTGTGTGTAATTTTGTTATGTGAAATCTGCATGATTGATTCATCAAGGGATTGTCTTTTCTGTGTGTTATTGTTTCATCCATTTAGGTTTAAATTGGTCTTGATGTCGGAAGGTGCAGAAAGACACTGAACATAAAAATGTAATGAGCCTGTATTGAAATCATAAAGAGAAAAGTATAAATATTTCTATTAAAATGTCACCAGTTATAGGAAGTTGCCAGAAAATGAATACTCAAGCTAAATACAAATACTTTATGGGAAAACTTGCCATAGCCAAGTGTTTGTACTTTGTTCATCTTTGACTGTTAATGAGTTTGTTACGTCTCATAGGAATACCATTCTAGAAAGCTCAGTCGCCTGCATAAACGTATTGAGGAGCAGCTGCGCTCTGCTGCACAGCCTTGTCCTGAAAGTGCCTTTGGAGGCCCTCGCTCTACCTCTGACCTGTTGGAGCTTCTTCAGGCCTTTAGAGGCCCCACCCCTGCTGATCACATCCTGACCAAGGGCACCCACTTCACCCACACCCAAAAATTTACTTTCACTCAGGTCAGTACTTCTCTGCAAGCAGAATGAGAC
This sequence comes from Sphaeramia orbicularis, assembly GCF_902148855.1. Classification (NCBI taxonomy): domain Eukaryota; kingdom Metazoa; phylum Chordata; class Actinopteri; order Kurtiformes; family Apogonidae; genus Sphaeramia; species Sphaeramia orbicularis. The sequence goes on from NC_043963.1 coordinate 47,455,394, forward strand.
AAAACTTATGGATCAAAAACATAATTTATCTGTGTATGTGTACTCCAGGAGGTGGAAACAATAAGTACTCCACTCCCCACCGGACGTCAGCTAGAGGGTGACATCCAGCTCCGGCAGCAGGAGGAGCTGTCGTCTCTGCAGAAGCAGTTCCAGCAGCTCTGCAACGACATCAATGACATAACAGCAGAGATAAAGCACAGGACTGTCACTAATGCACAGGTAACACAAGAGATTTTGGAGAAAAAAAATATTTTCCTGGAAAAACAACCGATGTAGACACTCACAATAGTAAACCTCTCAATTATCGGTTGTGACCCTTTGTAACAGAGTAGTACAGGGTGTCCATAAAGTCTCTACAATTTAACACATTTATTACATAAGCAAATGAATAGACAAATCTGTGGAAATTATTACAAAATAAAAAGTATATATTGAAGTTTTTTTGCCTCATTTAATCCACCTCTATATGGACACCATTAGTTGCATGAAGCCCATCCAGACGGTACTGGATTTGTTTCCATGTTGGCGGTATCACAGACTCATCAGTGGTGTCAATGACATCAGTGATCTTTAGCTTCAGGTTGTTGATGTCCCGTATCTTTGTTTGATACACGTTATCTTTAACATAACCCCATGGAAATAAATCCAGGGCAGTGATATGTAGTGAATGAGGTGTCCAGGGAATTCAACCATCTCTTCCAATCCAACGGTCTGGAAATGTGTGATTTAGGAACCCACCAACATGCAGTCCCCAATGTGGTGGTGCACCATCTACCTGGAAAATGATGGTTAGTTGTAGGTCATCCAGTTGTGGTGACACATATTCAGTCAAAAGGTCAAAGGTCAACATTTACAGTAATTGATCTGTGGTTGAAGAAAAACGGACCAATGATACAATTGCACATGATCCCACATTTTGATGAAAAACTTCAATATCAGCATCGAGTACATAGAACAGATTCGATTAACAGATCTCATCAATTGCTTTTGTAATAATTTTTTTAAATTGTAAAGAGACTTTGTGGACACCCTGTACTTTATGAACCTACAGAGACACTGCCCTCTGCCCGCATTCCCGTGTTCGTGTTTTTTTAACTGTTTTTGGGCAGTTTGTGGAGGTCGTTCTTTGGGCAGTAAGTTTGTACGTCCAGCTTTTTGCAGTGAATGCAGGTGGAAAAATATACAAATAAGTTCTTTGCAGTCATATACTCAGCCCTAAATTCACTCTTGAACCTTCCCATAGTTCAGTACAGTCTAACAGTTCAGCCTAGTTTCAAAGGCTTTGACTATTTTATGTGTGTAATGTGTTGGTGCAGGTGTTGGATGAGTTGAAGCAAAGACAAGTTGGAAACAGTGAAAAAGAAGAGAAAGTGCAGGTGAAGAAGAAAGCAATTGACCTGCTGCCAGAGGCTGACAATAACCTAGAAAAGCTTCAGGTATGAAGACAAAGATCTCAGAGAGGTACAGTGTACAGAGCTACAGGCCACCCACACTCTGTTTTGTGTCTGTCAGGCTCTGGTGGAGGCCAGCGCCAAGCGGGTGGTGAACCTGGCATCGCAGTGGGAGAAACACCGGGCGCCTCTTATTGAAGAGCACCGCAGACTCAAAGAAATCTGCAGCAACAAGGATGTTAGTGATGCCTAACAACACTTTAAAACCTTTGTCCATCACAGCCAAAGTAATTCTATGTTTGTGTTTGTTCTTGTTCTCTTCAGCTGGAATCTTCTCAAAAATTGTCAGAAATCAAGTCCCTGCACGACAAAATCCGTGTTTCCACAGAAGAGGCTAAGAGGAAAGAAGAAATGTATAAACAGCTGGTAATGAGCATTATTTCAAGTAACCGTTGAAAGCTACAGAACGCTCGATAAAATGCTTCCATGATTTGTGTCACATGTTTGCTGAATGGGCAAAAATCTGACAGTGAGACACATTTCATGATACAGGGGTTATGAATGAATGAACGGTCAGAACACAACAAACAAATACATAAATTCATACAAACAGACAGATCACTTTATTGTCATTCCAGGACACATGCAAAATAACAGTGCACTTGAACGCAATGAAATTGCAACGAATTACGTAATGTATTCGAAATGGAGTAGGATAAAGCAAAAGCACGTACCCCAAATTCAACTTTTTACAACACAACACACAAGCTATATTAATACAGCATGTATATATGTCTATATCAGTCAATATTAAAATTATCATATGTATAATTCTACATCATAATCTACTACATATGTGCTAAATATAAACCCGTATAAAGTTTAATTGGCTAAAATGTATAATTATACACAACCATCCTTATAATTTATACAATATATAACTCTCAATTATGTTTTTTATTTAACCCACAACTTTATTAGTTTACATAAATACAATATATAAAATATATAATATATGCATGTATTCCACTACCTATTAGCCGAGCCATCTATACTACACTCCATCCCACTTTAATGTGTTGCCCCAATATTTCACCAGTGTCATCAGTGTTAACACACACCCCATTTAGCAAAAGTTCCTTGTGTATTTTTTTTTAACCCATAAAGGCCAAAAAAATCCACTGACGACTGAAAGCATCTGCTGATCTAAACTGTTTAATACCTGTTGATCCACTAATCCTATCAATCCATGTAAATAATTGGTGTAAAATGCAGTTATTCATCTTTTCATGGTCATCAGATATGACCCATTTGGATGTTCAGAGGCTCTGTAGTGAACGTGAAAACACCGTCATCTTCTAGAACACTGATTCACCAGTAAAACCCACGGAGTTTGATCAATGACAATGGATGGAGATACTTGGTTAATGTTCAGTTAATGATAGATTTGACTGAAAAAGTCAGTTTTTCTTCAGTTTTCTCTGTTTTGATATAATAACTTTTGAATTTACTTTGATCCTTAATGAACATCTACATGATCAATGAATTAAATATAGGAAAATACATGATTTTTTGATTTTTGACTTAAAACCATATAATACATTGGATAATTTTAGAATAAATGGTGATAAATCACTTAATAAAGGTTAAATAGAGAGAAAAATTAATATGGGAACTGCCACAGAAGTAGCTCTGGGTCTTTATGGGTTAAGTGATTAATGTTTATACATTCTTTCAACTCCCTCTCCAAGTCTTTCCTCAAATTCAGTGTAGAGACTTAAATTGATATGATAGAGTTTGTAAGAATGTAAGTTTATCTATTATGCAAACCAAACTTGTAATGTAATTTTTCGTTTAACACAGGTAACTGAATTAGAAAGTCTTCCTCAGGATGTGTCTCGATCTGCATACACTCAGAGGATTCTGGAGATTGTCAGCAACATCAAGAAACAGAAGGAAGAGATCACAAAGGTGTGTTCAAATGCTCTTTTTTTAGAGATAGATGTTGATGGAAATATTTGTGCAATGTTTGTGTGCCCAGAACAGAGCACATCTTTAGTTTAGCTCAGACTGTGGCTGAAATTCAGAATTGGTGGTACTCTATAAAACTGGGTAGTGCAGTCAAAACTGGTATCCAGTTTTCAGCCAAGATCAATAATTCTCACAGTAAATGTCAATTATCATTGCATTCAAGTTTAAGGGCTGATTTTTAGTCCCAAGTGAAAGTTGAAGAAACTAAGTAGTTATTTGTTACATTATTACAAAAAGTGTTAAAATGAGAAAAACACACCTGGAGTATCTATTGTCATGATTTACACCTTACTTTGTTAATTTTATTTTCATTAAATTTTGTAATTTTTGTGGGTCATTTTTTTTCTTTGATTTTCCTTTTTTTTTAAAAAAAAAAAAAAAACAATGTGATGAATATAATTGTCACAATATAAAAATATATCATTGTAATATTTGATTTGTTAATTCTTTTTAAAAATATACAATGAAAAATTAAAAATGACAATAAATGAAGATGTGTCATTCCATTGGAAAATTATTTTGCATTTAAATATCTATTTGGATGACAAAAAAGTCTGCAAACCAGTAAATACATATAATAATAATAATAAAATAATAATAATAATAATAATAATAATATAATAATAATAATAATAATAATAATAATAATAATAATAATAAAAACAACAATAATAATAATAATAATAATAATGATAATAATAGTAATGGATTAGATTTCTATAGCGCTTTTCAAGGCACTCAAAGCGCTTTACATTATTGATCCATTATTCATTCACTCTCACATTCTCCCTCTGGTGGTGGTAAACTACATTTGTAGCCACAGTTACCCTGGGGCAGACTGATGGAAATGTGGCTGCCAATTTGGGCCAAACAGCCCCTCCGACCACCATCAAACATTCACACACATTCATACACCAGTGAGAGTGACACTTAAAGCAAGGTCGGTGAAGTGTCTTGCCCAAGGACACAACGGATTGACTAGGACAGAATGGAATTCGAACCACCAACCCTTTGGTTATTGGATGACCCACTCTGCCTCCTGGGCCATGGCCGCCCAATTGTAAAAACCCCTAGATAAAATTTTACTTTAAAAATATTAGATATTTTGATTTCTTAGCATACTGTTTATGAATAACAGCCACAGTGTCAGTTTTGACATAATCCTGGCTTTCACGTGTCAGTCTCTCCCTCATATATCCATTATATAAAAAGGAGTTATGGTTTAATTGAATAGTTCAAGCATTTTCTTTTAATATTATCTGAGATTTTCAGGCTTTGTGTAAAATCAGATGGATAACCTGCTAAACCATTTCAGAATTTTACAGTATGTATCACATATTTTAAATGTCAAATTTAACAAATTATTTTTTTTAAATGTTACAAAGTAGGTTTTTACATATTTTGTGTGTTAAAATAATCTGTAAATTCTACAAATAGATGTGGTACGTTTGACATATTTTTTACTGTAGAAATTGCAGTTATGTTTGTTTTTTTACAATACAAATTTTTACTGTAAATAAAACAACTGATTGTTTTTCAGTTTACAATTTTTTTGCCATGATTTTTACAGAATTCCCATCAACTTCAAATACATTTCTTTGTAATGAGTGTATGTATTTTGTTTTTGGTAGATTTTGTCAGACACTAAGGAATTACAGAAAGAGATCAACAGCCTGACAGGTAAACTGGACAGGACGTTTGCAGTGACTGATGAGCTGGTGTTCAAGGTGAGTGCCTTGTGTTAGCTGCTCTCAATAATTAAACAACACAAGAACCTCATTAAATTCTATTATTGCCTTTTCAGAGTTTGTTTTAGAATATCCAGACCATTGATCTTCGAATGATAACTTAGGGACCACATTCAACCCACATTCTAGTAAACTCATTAAATATAAGAAGGAAAATTGTGTACTCTGGTATGTAAAACATATAACATTTATTCCTTCCTGTACTGAAGTAGTCCTAAAAATGGGATGGGAGTTATTTTGGAGTCATTTAATTATCTTCACATACGTGTGTTTATAGACAATGAATTCACCATCATCTGTCTATTAGCAGTAGTATCGAACACTACCTACCACAGGCTTTTTCTACAAATCAGGAGCCTCCATAATGGTGTCAAAACCAGAAATTATAATTGGGAAATTACAAGTTTTCCATTCAAATGGGGATCAAAAGTTCTACCAGCCGCCTCTCTATCTACACAAAAGCCTGGTATATTGAAGTGCTACTCATAATTTAGAAATCTATAGTGAAATAACTGCAAAGGTCATTTAAAACAGGAAGGGTTTTCCCCCTTTGTTTAAAACTATAATACTACATTTAGTACTACATAGACATATTTAAAGAATTGTGTTCTTCATGCATATATCCAATATGCACAAAAGGTCCATACATTTTTAATAAATACATACTAAAACTAAACCCATAAAAATATGTTTGGAAATGTATTCTGGACACTAAGAATATGCTCAGTGAACCTTGTTTTTTTATTATTAATTGATTGTATTACTCCGACTTAGTGTTCAGTTTAAGTAACTGGTTCCTAATAAAGTGAAAGTAATCTTCAAAAACAACACTGGATGTATTTTCAGTTTCAAAATCAAGATGGAACATCCCATTGACTGTGCTTACATGCCCACACAAACTAATTTGTAATTTATTTATTCATTTATTTTTATTGCTTTAGGATGCCAAAAAAGATGAATCTGTCCGCAAATCATACAAGTACCTGGCTGCCCTACATGAAGTATGGTTATTATTATCATTCATTCATCTCTTTTTGTAGCGTTTCTCATCTCAGCATTTTGCTAAAATATGTCTGTTCCATCCTGGATTTTCTTCTTAGAACTGCAATCAGTTGATCCAAACTATTGAAGACACGGGCACTATTTTAAGAGAGATTCGAGATCTGGAAGAACAGGTAAGGTCACAGCTTATTTTTTGTTTTATTTAATTTCCTTTGATTTGTGCTTGATACAGTTTACATTTTTGATTCTGAAAATCTCAAGTGTTGGTTATGAGTTCTTCAGTAGACTCATTCCCTCCCCAGTTTGGAATCTGTGGCAATTCTTGAATAAGATCTTGGTCAGGAATTATTTTCTAGATCAGCACCAACACTTTTCTAGAGCCATTAACCTGAAGCATAGTGGTTGTTGACCTACAACATAAATAGTATATTGATAACTAGAGCCTTTCAGCTTTTAAAGTGAACCTGTACTGGTCATGCTGACGACATTAGTTGTGCTTAGTGTATTATTTATAAGCCAGAGAGGCGCAAATTCAGTAAAAACTCACCATAAATGCTGGAAAACTGGACGTTTTTATTACATGATTTACAGGCAGGGGCAGAACCTATGGGGTGCAGCCATTGCTGGCCAGAAGTTGCGTGTTGCGCACCGTCATTATTTCCGGGTGATGAATGCGAGTAAACAAGCAGCAGTCAGTAAGCCAGACTGAGTGGAAAGCATGTGTTCACCCATGTTTGTGCAGCTGTAAGCTTTGCACTCCACCATTGTCCTGGAGATGCAACCCATATGTTGGCATCTTAGACTGGTGTCTGCTGCACAGGGTCAGTGACCAGTCCATCACAGCCCAGGTAATCAGACAAATCAAGGAAGCCTGTGAAGGACACAGCATGTCGCTGACCATGTCTGACTGACGGAGCAGTGACTTAGTACTTGCACGTTCTTGACAAGTGGCTATAACGTAAGTTACCTGACATAACCGCTTGTATTATACATGATCTTCTGAAATAGCTAGCAATTAAAATTCACTACAGGTACCCTTCAAAGGGGTCATATTTTGCTAAACCTACTTTTATTAGTCTTTGGTACATTTATTTGTGTATTTGGACCCTAATAGTTCATAAAGTTTGAATTTGAACTCCAGGTGCTGCAAAGCTATCTTTATATTCATTTTGGCAAAAATCGAGTGGATTTCTACAACCTGTTTTAATTCCTGCTTAATTTGTTATGTCCATAAGTAGTTACGTCACGACATTTGCACATGTAAGGTCAAGACTTCCAACAAACTTTTCTCAGAGTGCGACATAATTGTTTGTCAGCAACAGTGGTTGTAGTCCATACTGAAAATATGTCCAAACTTCGAGCCGATTACCTAAAATGTTCAGTTGTTGGTTGAACGGGACAGAGCAGCACAGCCAATAACCTGTGTGTGTGTGTGTGGGGGGGGTTGCTCATATGCATTTAAAGGGCCAGCGCTCAAAATGACCAGCGCTCAAAATGACCTTTCTGGTGTCATTACTCAGAAATAGGGTTGAAGATGGACCTGTGGAGTTGAATTAATGAAGAATTCAGACCCAAGCAGAACATTCACAGTTAATGTAGACCACAGGGAAATGTTTTAAAATGCATAATTCCATTTTTAAAAAAGCAAAATATCAGTCCTTTAACATAACCTCTTACTCTTAAGTATGGTGAATTGTGGTGTAATGATGTAGCCGTACTGTTGCTCTGTGGTACATAAAATAGAAAGCCAGTTCTTGCCTTGTTCAGGCCAAAAGCAAATATTTCATGCTGCATGGACATGTCCAAGTTGTATGTATGGGAGAGAGAATCCCTCCAGTGTGTCCTGGGTGGGCCTCACCAGGAAGGCATCCTAACTACTGGCCTCAACCACCTCAGCGGGCTCTTCTTTATGCGGAGGAGCAGCTCCACTCTTGAGTTCCTCCCAGATGGCTAAGCTCCTCCCCCTCCTCATCTCTAAATCCAGATAAGAGACATCAGTCAATGAGTGTGTTTGCATGACCATAAAAATCCAATAACCATTATTAATCAGATAATTGTAATAATTAGATGTGATGCATTTACATTTACTTAAAAAATGCGATAACTGAAAAACCCTGTTTGATGTTTCAGTCCATTATCAGATTTCTTTTAGAGTTTGTATGTTTGTAGTGATGGGAGAATGGAAAAAAAAAAAAAATCTTTCTTGAGTATTGGGGAGAAATCCAGGTGTGTTAATGTGATTTCTCAAAATCAGATTACTGTTGTTATTTTATAAAACATATCACATTATCCTGTGTATATGGTCACTTGATTAGTCTGATAAATCTGGAAATCAGATAATGATCGGAGTATTAATGTGCATGTAAACAGGCTCAGTGTGGCACTGTGCTACGCACAGATGTTTTGTTTTAAGTAGGCACACCAATACTCTGATCGTTATCTGACCTCTGGAGTTGTCAGATTATTCATGTGATTGCGTAAACAGGATAATCTGATATGTTTTATCAGATAACAGCAGTAATCTGATAATGATAAATCAGATGAACACAGTTGGATTTCTCCCCAATACTCCAATGTCTTCCTGCATGTATACAGGTTAATCTGATGAGGGATTTATGAGGTATACATCAGGCAACCACCAGGAGGCGATACAGACACTTTCTCACAACATCCATCCCATGCACTGCACAAGTCCATAAGTTGAACCAAGTCCAAACCAACATTAAGTTTGTGTTGGAAAAGGGTTATAAGGGAGAGATGCTCTATTTAGTTTACCAGCCGACAGGCCGTAAGCTACTATCGTCATGTGGCATCTGTCGTCGTCTGTCATCCGTTACAAAAATTTCAATCGTCTTCTTCTCTGAAACTACTACTCCGATTGACTTCAAACTTGGTATACAGCTTCTGTATGATGATGTCAACACAAGGTATTGAGATTATTTCGATCCGGGTCTGATTCTGGATTTGGTGCGACTTTGACAAATTTTCCCATTATAAGAGATAGGAAGTGGATTGATCCAATAAATCACCAAGTATCAATGATATCAAGTTGGAATTTGAATTCTTTACAGATCTGATTGGAATATGACCAAAACATGGGCTATTTCTGTAATATAATAAATACACAGAACTGGTTGAGAATAAATGGCATCTGGATACATTTCCCAAAGCTTTTAATTTGGCCAGTAAGCTACAGGGCCATTGGTCCTATTTTTCTTTCACTGGAAATGGTTTATAACTGTTTTTTCCCATTTGTATCCTAAATGTGTTCCACAGATTGAGGCAGAAAATGGTAATAAAACTGTGGCTAACCTGGAGAGGATTCTGGACGACTATAAGGCTATTCGACAGGAGAACTCTGTACTTGCTGCCAAAGTGCGAGAAGGCTGAGAGCAGCCCGGTTCGGCCTGTGCAAGTAACCATCTAACGGACTGAAGCATCACTGAAGTGGCTGCTCTGGACGTCATAGTAAATCATTACATAAAAGTGAAATCTGTGATTTTTGAATTTTTAATACAAAAATTGTCCACACTATTTTCAGACAGTAGCAGTCCTTTCCTCGTGATTACAAATGACTGGATATGTTGAGCGAATGGCATTTGAATGTAGTCCCATTTATAATGTTGTCTAGCTCCATCAGCAAAGTATTGTTGTATATATGGTATCAGCTTAAATAAAGATGCCTTATGAACCCCTCTGTTGTAACACTTTTTATTACCCTGTGTATCAAAACTGAACGGGGAATGTATATATTAAATGAATGAATATCTGGAAGCCTTTATGATTTCCCTACAACGAGGTTAAGTATTTAGGAAATTGTGTTTGAAGTCCTTACACTGACATTCCCTAATTCTTGGTGAAGCACATGGGGTTGGTAGATATTTGGTGCATGTTACATAAAAATACCCCGAATTATTCATTTTATTCTAAACACACTCACAACAGTTACACTTGTGTCGATCAGTCACTGATACTATCGTATAAGGCAGAGGAGTTAGTTCAGGGGCCACAGTCAGCCCAATATGATCTCATGGGGGCCAGTAAAATAACAGTGAAAAAAGGAAGATTCCATCATGAAAGTGTTTACATCTACAAAGTATCCTTAAAAATGTGAAATGTGTGTGTGTGGGGGCTAACGTGGCGAGAGGGGGTAAAATCGCAACGGGGGTCATTTTGACCCGACGAAGGCAGTGGGAGGGATAAACATACATATGTTTTGCCTGTATAAATCGCAGCACCACACACCCACACACATGCGTTTATGTGCGTGTGTGTGTGTGGGGGGGGGGTCAAGACACGACTGAACATGACCGAAGAAGGCAGTGGGAGGGTTAACCATATACAGGGTGGGGAAGCAAAATTTACAATATTTTGAGGCAGGGATTGAAAGACAGTGTATGACCAATTAGTTTCTTGAAAGTCATGAGAATTTATTTGCCACAAGAAAATTGACATAATAGAAAATGTTTTTATTCTATGTGTCCTCCTTCTTTCTCAATAACTGCCTTCACACGCTTCCTGAAACTTGCGCAAGTGTTCCTCAAATATTCGGGTGACAACTTCTCCCATTCTTCTTTAATAGTATCTTCCAGACTTTCTCGTAATAGTTTTGCTCATAGTCATTCTCTTCTTTCCATTATAAACAGTCTTTATGGACACTCCAACTATTTTTGAAATCTCCTTTGGTGTGACGAGTGCATTCAGCAATCACACACTCTTTGACGTTTGCTTTCCTGATTACTCATATGGGCAAAAGTTTCTGAAAAGGTATGGATAATAGTGTTAGGTATGATTATGACATCGATATATGTTTGGTTTCAAAACATTTGACGTAATGCATGCTGAGAAAAAACAACTAAATGTTCATTGTAAATTTTGCTTCCCCACCCTGTAGATCATGTAGTTGGTAGTTAAATACAATTTAAAGCTCAGGCTTGGTGAAAGAAAAACACAAAAAACAGTTTTTGTCAGTTTGGTATTTTTGTAGATACTGCCTTTGGCTTTGTACCGCAGAAATCTCACATAGACATTTACATTTACTGCAGTGTGGCTCAGTTGTAAGAACTCAGGGTGCCCCGTAGAGAGTTTAAGGGTTAATTCTGAATATCTTGCCCATTATAGAGGAAAGGGGTAAACTAAATGAAACTAAAGACATGTACAAAGTAATATTCTAATGTAATCATAATACAGAGGATTTAGCTCAGCCAATAGATCAGATCCTTCCAATGGATAATTACTGTATTGATGAATATGTTTGATTTTCCACAGGTTATTCAACTCCAGCTTCTTCTTTGTGAAACAGCCGTCAGTTTGATAGACACCATACAGATTGGACAGTGTCAGGGATACTGGACGGCTGATGGGACATTTACTGTGACATTGCATGAGCGTCGTGTGGCGTCTGTGGGTTAGGGTTAGGGTCTTTGTATGCTACTCCCTCTGGGTCTGTAGACATTCACTAGGGTGACGTCTTTGTGTTCAATAAAACCTTTTACCAAAACATACTTCATTATCTTTAATCTGGGAAGAGAACTGGAAATTCACCTTATTTGATATTAGGATAGCTACTCCTCTTGCATGACCTCTTGTGAAAGAAATAGGATGAATGTTTAAACCCCATTTTCTTGAGTTTTTCATGTTCACTTTTTTCATGTTCTTGCCCGAACATTACATGTTGCTTTTCACGTTTCATGTTTGCTATGACTTTACTCCGTTTTATGGGGTTATGTAAACCATTTAGATTAAGTGTTATGATATTGTTGTCTAGTCATTTCCTTCCCTGGAGAAACCTCAAATATTAACAAGCCTAACCTTTAGCTCCAGATGGCCGAAATAAAAATATAAAACACAATAAATACATTCATATAATAAAATTGACACTCCTGACCTTATTTCATTACAATATTTAGATTTTTTATATTATAATTGTCAGTTATCTTGTTTAAGCTTTGATAACATTTTAAGCACATTTCTAATTTACAATATTTAAGATGAGTTTGAGTAATTAAGTAATAATGTTTTGTTGATGAAAGGCTCATTTATTCATTAATGACCATTCAATGCATTTGGCACAGCAACAAATTTTACCTCATTTTTTTCAATCCAAAATGCTTGTGGTGGATCCCTCACCCACCACAACCTTGTGTTAGTAGTTTTTGTTATCTCATGAGTTTCATTACATTCTTAAGTTACAGTGAATAATTCCATTGCACTGTTTAATTGAAGTATTTTATTTTAAACACATGCTAATTTGGGTGCACACATATTAGCAGTGTTGGTCAAGCTACTAGGAAAATGTAGTGAGTTAAGCTACCAGTTCTTCTGCCATGAATGAAGTTTCACTACACAGAAGCTACCACCCAGTCAAATGTAGCAGCTAAGTTACACAAACACCGCAGAAGTAGATCACTACATGTGAAGCTACTTTAAATTGTGCCAACTTAACATGGCAATAAACATAAGAAACTACATGTTTAAATTACCAAATACATGCAAAGTCAATTCCATTGGGTTATCAGTATGCCAGAGTAACTATAATTACAGACCAAAGACCAAAAATTGCTGACCAAATACTGACATCTGCAAACCAGGTAGTTAACAATGCTCACTACGGTCCAGTTGGAGTTCAAGGTCACGTGGAAGTGGAGGGCAGTAAACAGAATACTTTGGATGGCTGTGCAGGCAGGGGACTGACTAAAAACCAGGCGTTTCACCCAGGGGTGGGGCTCTACGTCCTGCGTCACACACATCATGGACAGTGCACTTTTGAGTTTATCTGATTGGCTTTGATGTGTGGAAGAGAATGATTTATTTAAGGTGAAATATGAACAAGGATGCATTGTCAACTTCAGATTTAAGAATTTTATTTAAACCCATGTTCAAAAACAACTGTAACCCTATGTTTGCCTCATGTTGAATACATTTCCATTCATGCAGCTGTTTGTGTGATCAGTAAAACCTACAAACTGCTCCTGATTAAGTCAGGATCATTTTATAATAGTGTGGAAATACTACTGACGGATTTTTGGGTAAACTAAATAGAGTAGTCTGACATGTCACTGTTTCTAAAACATGTGTTTTTCTGGACTACTTAAAAAAAAAAAAAAGAAAGCAAAAATTGAGAGTATACCCACTTCTTCAGGGACCACTGCACCGCTGACAAACTGGTTCCTTTAGTGCAGTGTTTGTCAAACTGGGGTGTGTGAAGTCTTTCAGGGGGGTCATGGGGTCAGTCCTGGATGTTTTTTTGTTCTTCAGGTTAGAACATGTATCAGGTGGAACTAATGTTTGATGTTTGGAGCACCCTGGACTCATTTTACGGACGTCCATCAAACCAGTCTACTGCCATGGTGATCTGTCACTAGACAAAGAGTTTAGGTTTGGACAATGGACAAGGACTGGACTGGAAAATACACATGGGACATGTTTGTGTTTTGGACCAGTTTGGACAGCTTGGGCTTTAATGTTCTGAGATGTGCAATGGAAACGGGCTCACTGACCCACTGATACTGGTCACATGTTTATCCACTTGTTTCTTTGAGTTGCTGACAAAGTACCGGACTGATGGGCTTGGCTATCATTTAAGGAGCTGGAAGGGACCACTGCTACAAAGACTGAGGGGGGGGGGGACACTGTTTGTTTCTTGGTGTTAATTTAGTTGCTTTATTCTTGGTTTATATCACATTCATTTCACACAGTTAGTATTTTGGGTATAGTTATGATTATTTGCTCTTTCTGTTACTTGGACTAAATTAATGGTTTGGTTTAATTTCTCAGTGTAATGCCTCCCTCTTGTGTTTAGTTTGGGTTAGTCCTCTTCTATTGAAGCCCACCTTTATTCATTGTCTGTTTAGGTCAGTTTTGTTCTGTTGCAGTTACTGTTTAGTTGACCTCAGCTGGGCCCAAACTTTGTTCATTTTGTTAACTGACATTTTTTGGGAGTTTTTGTCTAATATTTTTCAACTTTATTTAATGATCAATTTTTCCTAATTTTACCACCTTTGTCCTGGTCCTTGTGTTTCGTCCTCTACAATGCTGAAGCCAGAGTTGAGGGTACTGGGCTACAAAATATATTTCAGGGGGTACTCCATTGTAAAAAGTCTGAGAACCACTGGTCTATACAATCAGGAACATTTCAAACACACCAGAACATATAACAACAAAAGAGACCTTGGGGTTACCTTCAAAAGCTGAGAAGGGAGTCCCTTGAGCCCAAAGGAGCCTCTCCCACCATGGCTGGAATCTCGGAATTCTATTCATCAGAGCAGTGCACATGAAATGGAAAAACGAGCATGAGCTTCCCAGTAAACGGGCCAAGATAATTCCAAATAGAAATGAGGAATGTATTGAATGTATATTATTTTTTCTGTTATAACATAATGTTTGTGCTCCATGGTGATGAGCAAAATAAAATGAAAGGAAAACCCCCCGAAGTCTCATCGGTGGTTGGAAGGCTTTCGGTGGTACTCTCGCTGCCTTGGAAGTCCTTTCATCTGTCCTGAATGTGTTTCACCCTCATCTCTCGATTGCACCAAGATGCACCTGGGTCATTCTGCAGAAAAGGTGGAGTCTGGGTGACACAAATCTGCTGAAATGCATTCCTTCTTACACCCCTAAAACATCTTTAACAGCAATAACTAACTTCTTAACTTCATGAATCCACAACAAGTAGAGCTTAAAGTATTTTTTTTTTTTTTTATGCATGTAATTAAAGAATCCAAAGACATGCACTGATAGGTTAATTGGTTAATCTAAATTGCCCATAGGTGTGAATGTGAGAGTGATTGTTTGTCTCTATATGTTTAGCCCTGCGATGAACTGGCGACTTGTCCAGGGTGTACCCCGCCTTCGCCCTTATGTAGCTGGGATAGGCTCCAAGCGACCCCCGTGACCCTAGTGAGGATAAAGCGGGTTCAGAAAATGAATGAATGAATGTAATTAAAGAATTAGTGTGTCGTTTCTTTGTCATTGGTGTTAACTCTAAATTAAGCAACATGAAATGTTTATAATTTTTTTATTTCTCAACACAGTCTGAATATTTAGTTAAAGGCAGACTAGTGGAATGATAAGACCATGACATATTTGAGTATTTTATTTTTTTGGATAATATTGCATGTTTAAACAGCCTTGTAGAAATACATTTGATTTACACCGTAGTTTTATTTTCTGTCAAACCAACTACAATTAAAGGATAGAAAAACAACATGTTTGATACAAACTCAAAAGTATTAAATAATGATTACATCATGAATCAACTGATTGCTAGAAAGTTTTTAAAAATACATTTATAATATCACATCACTGAAAAAACATGTAGTAACACCAGTGACGCAATATAACACCAATGACGTCACAACAACACATTCTCCATCTGATTTCAATGTATGTTTTCAACAATCAATCAAAAATGCCATGTAACTCAGCATGGGCGTTTTTAACCCATTTTTGGGGGTGCTTCAGCACCCCTAAATTGATTCCCAGCACCCCTAAAATACTTTAAGATTGCTGAAATTTTTCTTTTTTCTTGTTTACTTTATGTCCATTCTTAACATGCTAGAAAAATGTCAAAACCATACGCAGTACATGGCTGAAACGTATATTTTAACAACAAAAATACAGCCCCTCCCCCACCTTGTCTCGCAAATGGTTTGATCCTCCCCATCCGTCCCCCCTTCACAGGTATAGATGAGTTTCACGTGACGTATGCATACATTCAGTCTTGGAGGCGGAAGTCACACCGAGTTCATAGACCTGCTGAACTCCTGTGTGCCGTTTATTCCTTAGCTTTCACCAAGTATAAGTTCGGCATACAGACCGCTCGGTTCCATTGGCGGCAGCGGTGGTTCTGTTCTGCCGACCGCTGTTTATAGTTATTACCGCGGTTAGCCTAGCTTCTCAGTATAGTTAGCCTGCCTGTCTGTTGTGCTTAGCGGCGTGGAGAAAAAGAATTGACATCATGTGGTCCGGTGATGAAGACCCCTTTAAACCTACCAGGAGGGCTTCCCCCGGACTATCACCTATAGAGACAGAGTGATTGTGGCTCTACCTGCTCCCTTTGCCGGCGATGGCAGCCAGAGTTTCCTCAGCTGGAAGTGGCAGTCGGAGCTACAGTGGTGAGTTCAGCTGGAGCTGGTGACCATCCTGCCCACCTGTCTGTGCCAGTCTGCTGCTCTACTATGGGACAAAATTACGCGGCTGTGAAAGAGAAGATGGGATCCAGTGGTGGCTGCTTGTCTTTCAGAGAGGGGAAGCTCATTGTCGGCTTACATTTAAAAAAAAAAAAAAAAAATCATGTTATTTAAACATAAATTCGGCCCTCCGTTCCTTTTTATGAAAATGGTCAGTGACCTTATCGTACCAACTAAACAAGAAAACGTTGAAATTATGTTAAATTGAAACAAGTACAATGAGTGTGTTTTATTTGCAGTGCAAGAAATGAAGTAATTTCGTAGTGGTTTCTCTCTCGATTTCACAGCAGAATGTGTGACGGTATTAAACTGAACTGTGTCAGTGAAGGAGTAGCTCTCAAAATAGCTGTCAATCAAATGGGATTCAGCCTTTCGACTGATCATCCAATCAGCACATGTAAGCCTGGCATCCAGCCCAGCCGAGCTCCGCCCACAGCTCCATTCACCCCCAGAGACGTCCGGCGTCCTGGGGCGGGACAACATCGTGGCATTTATCCAATTACCGTCCAGTTTTGAGGCAATGAAAAAAACTGTTGCACTCAGTCCCATTGAAGTGCATGGACGCTGGGTGTCTACGGACAAATGCACTGAGCAGAGATGGAATGAGAAAACAGTGCAACGGGAATGGAGGAGAGGTGAACAACATTGAGTCTGATGATTTGTGATAAAGTTGATTCTGAACGAACTCATCTGTGAGATGAACGTGTTCTAACACATTTGGAGTCAATGAAATATCAACACAACCGTACATATTTAACCATTTAATTTTCGTAATTTTAGGGGAAGCCAAGCTTCCCTTGCAGTCTATGAGAAATCACCACTGATGGGATTGGCTTTTGGTTGAGACAGTTAATGGACCGTTTTAGAGCTAACATATCGGCTCATTCACGAGTTCCAGGGGAGAGCCTGGAGGTGTACGCGGCTGATGTGAGCCGGCTGGTAGCTGGTACTCATGTTTTTGCCTCCGAGTTGCGCGCGCATCACTGTTGTTAGTAAACATTGAAACTCATCTATGGTGCCTTCATCACAAGCAGACATACTCGCAAATAACAAAACACGCAAACATGAGTCCAAAGAAAAACACAATATAAAGCAACAGTTCTGACTTTCTGGATCCAGATAGCGTGCCTACCAATATGGCGGTGTAAACAACAGTCACATGACCAGTGACGTCAGCTGCAAGTCCTGAATTTCATCCAGTTTTATTTTTGTGTAATGGTCTCAGTGCTTGCATTGTATGTAAATGTACTGTGAAACCAAGTCAGACTGTTGTAAGTGCACTTACTGCAGTTTTCCCTGGTTTTACTATAGGCCCTTTCCCACCAAAAGGCCCAGGAACTTTATTACCAGGAACTTATGTACCAGGAACTTTTTGGGGTAAAAGAGTTCCTGGTAACTGTGTTTCCACCGCACCCGAAAGTTCAGGGTAATTTATTCAAATCAGGTTGATGATGTATGAGAGAGCAGTAATAGAAACTGTAGTCCAGTTCATGTACATTCACAAACTAAGCTCTAGTTCAATAAAATGACGCACTACTTTAAGGGGACAGTTTGGGTTTAACATTTTAATGGTTGTTGAATTACTTAATCCATCTGGAATACATTTTAAATGAAGTTAACCATCATTACATATCCTTAATTTGTATTTAAAAGTGGTCGAACATGTATTTTCAACTTCTCATTCCTTAAACTAAATCACATTTAACTTTATGTGTGATGGATGGTTCTTTTTCATTTCTGTTGTTTCACAGATATAGTCCAGATTCAACCCTAAAGTCAGACAAATTTACTCAAATGCCTGCACTTAATTCAACTGCATATTACTGATAAAAGTACTTATACTCATATTTTGATGCCTTGTAAATGAACAGATGGTATTAGGTTAGATTTTTTTTTTTTAATTAAAAATTGAAACAAACCAAAGGTGCCTTAAGATTAAAAGGGAAATAAAAACGTGTGAGAGGTTCAGGCTTTTGGACCAGGGTCTGGTCCAGCTAGTCCAGGACAGCTGATCTGGAACTCCATGGTCCCGGTCCCTTTTTCGCTTTTCTACAGGAAAAGTAATAAAAATGTTAAAATGAATAACAGAACACGTGATGACAGATTCCTACCAGTGTGATGTG
Organism: Sphaeramia orbicularis; assembly: GCF_902148855.1. Taxonomy (NCBI): domain Eukaryota; kingdom Metazoa; phylum Chordata; class Actinopteri; order Kurtiformes; family Apogonidae; genus Sphaeramia; species Sphaeramia orbicularis. The sequence goes on from NC_043963.1 coordinate 47,473,876, forward strand.
ACATGTCAAATCTCTGACCTGGGCTGTTGTAAACAGCAGTAGACGGTGGACAAGTGCACAAACGAGCCGAAGGTTCGGAAAAAGAGGAGAGTCCATCCGGTCCATTTCAGGTGGAAATCCCAATACATAAAGAATAAATCAGTGTTCAGCTCATGGTGACAACACGGAAACATCCAGTTCTCAGATTTAGGTTTAGTGTCAGACTGTTGACCAGTTAGTATTAGGTTAACCAGTGTCCTGTTGTAAACAGCTGATGCTGCCGACTACTGTTACAGCATGGAACCAACTAAACAGGGAATATTTGTGTCACATACAGACCATTGGTTTGTTCGACAGTCAGATCCACTGCGACCGTTGTGGTCCTTTAGTTTCTTTTAATCCTGCATAAATTTCTTCTTCTTTTCTCGTATTTCTTTAGGCTTGTGTCTTATATTTGGCTCCGACAGCTTTAACTCGCTCGTTTCGTGTCGGCGATTCAAAGTCCGTCTGAATTTCCTTGTCGTCCGTCCACTTGTTGTAGCTTCTCTTTTGGTCCATTTTCCGAATTATCAAAATACAAAGCTTGTGGAAATTAAATGAGTTAAATATTGGCGGTGAACAGAATGCGGAAATGCTGCCAGTCTAGTCCACCGCTCAGCCTTCTCCAGCACACAGCTCCACCCCTTAAAGTTCCTGGTAATCTGGAAAGGACTACCTCTCTACCAGGAACTTCTTCGGGGTAAATTCGGGGCCGGGGAGGGTCAGTTACCAGGGTAATTTTCGGTGGAAACGCACCAGGAACTTTGAAAGTTCAGGGTAATACAGAAAGTTCCTGCAAAAGTCCCTGTGGTGGGAAAGGGCCTTATGTAGAATGTTCTTCCTTTAAAACTCTTAACAAATTGAACAGCAGATACTGTGCTTCTAATTGGTGCAAAAATATTTTTAAAAAAACCCTGCCGATACTTTGCCTTTGTAGGGCAGAATTGTTCAGGCCCATCAATGAATCTAAAAATTAAGTGAATTTGCTCAGTTGCTGCACATACTGCAATGTATCTATGTATGTTTGGCCAAGTAACAGTAATAATGTAGTAAAGCAAAGGCAAAGTGCAGTATAGCCCATAAAACTGCCCAATTTGACCTGAATGTCAAAATACAATATGCTTGAAATTCTCTTGACTTTAACCCTCCCACTGCCCTCATCTCATATTGTGTATAGTACCCCCACCCCTTCACATTTTTAGTCAAGTTAGAAGCTGTGAATCTTTAGTTCTGTAACAATGTGGCAACAGACTAAGATGGAAACTGTCTGTCTGGCTCCATCTAATGGACGTAATGAGGAAATACATACACAAGCCCAGTACGTCAGTATGGATAAGAGTGACTTCATCTGTTATTACTCTATAGTCTGTTTCTGCAGCGAATTGGATTCATACCACTAAACACCCCCCCCCCCCTCCATTTAGTCACTAAATGCCCAGTTAGCACAGGCAGGGCAATATGCAAAAAAATTGGGCCTTGCAGACATATTTCTGACATCGGTGGCACGCAGGACGTGTTTTACAGTCTTTTTTCGACCAACATATTTGACAGTTTACAGTTTTGACCTCGGCTGTCGTCACATAGTTGTTGTTTTTCCTCAGGGGACATTTGTAAGATTTAGTAGTTGTAGTATTGGTAGTAGCAGCAGCCCTATGGACGGTTCGAACGACCCTGGCGGGTCTCGACTCGCGGTCGTTGAGTCGCAGTGCTGCGGAGTATGCGAGAAAAACTTTCAGAGGCATCGTGGCCCCAAAAAATCGCCCTTCTGCTCTCACTGTTCCAAAGGCTAACCGTGGCTTCACCCCGGGACCTGTACACGCCTGCTAAGATGAGCAGCCCTGCATAGGCACGCAGATTGGTCTGGTCCATCCATTTCCAGTCGTCTCCGTATTTTCGCAAGCCGTCTAGATTAGTCATCTCCAAGACGATGCATTCTATCGCTGACGTGATGAACAGTCGGAACATAGACGTGATGTTTAGGGTGCGAGGGTATTCTGTGGGTCCCTGGGTGGTGGTGGTGGTGGTGGTGGCTGTCTCTGTCGTTGTCTCTGCAGCCCTAGCTCCTCCACTGTCCAGTTTGCGATATGCTACCGAGGACCATTTCATTTTTCCGTTTTTTGACATGAAACTTGGTCTTGTTTCTCAGACTCAGGGGATTTCTTCTTCTTCTCCTCCTTCCATCTCTTCTTCTTCTTCTTCTTCTTCTTCTTCTTTCCTTCCATCTCTTCTTTTTCTTCTCCGTCCATCTCTTCTTCTCTTTGCATCTCTTCTTCTCCTCCTACCGTCTCTTCATTTCCTTTAGTTTCTTAGTGTCTTCATTCTCAGTCATTTTTTTTTTTTTTTTTTTTTTACTGTTGATCAGTAACTCATTGATTAAATATTTGTCTTTCTTCCTCCATTCTTTCGGTATACACCCAAGTTGTAGAATCTTTTTTGAGCTTCAACTTTTGTACAGACAGCATGATGTTTGCTTCCAGAATGTGCTGGTATTTGGTGGAATCCATTTTTCCATCTATCTGTGCCGCTGGCTTCAACACAGAACCAAAATATGATGGATCCACCCTTATGTTTAACAGTAGCAAGGTGTTCTTGTAAAAACAAGTCTGGATAGAGTGGACTCTGAACACATATCAGTATTTCACAGACAAATACTACACATGGCCTACGTACTAACAGGAAAAATGTCATCTTTCTCCAAAAGGTGTAGGGTTGATGACATATACAGTATTATGTAATCACGACATTGAGTTATTTTGCGTATATTATGGTAAATTCAATAATCTTGCATATTGATGTTCGCTGTTATGTATATATTTACATAATAAGGAATATATAAAACACCAGAAATGCTTTGTTTTTGACTCATAAGGCCAGTTTGTGAAAATATGAATGAAATTAACAGATATTATAGTATCTGATGTGTACATCTATGAAACTGTATCATGCAAATATGTTTTAAAAAGTAAGTGTAATGATGTCAGATTAGTCATTCTACTGAAGGAATATCATAGTGTTATGGCTACAGTCATAGATCTACATTCGTGTGTGTCCATTTTCGATCCATGTGACACTGAGCCTCATTCACAGTTGAAACAAGGATCATCAGAGCAAACTGAAGCATAGAAGCTGTAAGTCACAACAATAATTACAGAGGAGATCTAAATACAGAAGTCCCAAAGTCATGCACCCAAATATGATACTATATGTGCAGTATTTTTTATTTTTTTTTATTAATGGCATAGGGTACTGTATAACATGAGACTGAAGACAATTAACACTTCATTACAAAATACTGATCATCCGTCATTTTATTCAGGAAATGTGATAATTTAATAACAGCATATGGTTTATACATACAAAATTAGTCTTAGGTGAATTATTGTGTGTATGGTAAAGTGTTCACACACAGTTTGGAAGAAATGCATTTTAAAATCTTCTCTGAAGTCTTTTTAAATCTATTAAATTCTTAATCATAAGGTAACATCTACATAGGACTAAGCATATGAGGTATCACTCACAGTATTAATGCGTGCTTGTAATACATTGCAGTTTTTTCTAATACTGCAATAACAATAAAGCTATTCTATTCTATTCTGTTCTGTTCTATTCTATTCTATTCTATTCTATTCTATGCAGATTAAAAATAGGATTCTTTCAAGGTTTTCCATTTGTGGTAGATGACTCTCCCTCTTGTTCATTCATCCTTTTTGAATGTTTTGGTGTACAAGATTTGTGGATTTCCAAAAAAATAACTGCTTTCAGTGTTTAACAGATAGCATGTTTCTCCTTCTGATCAGACATGTGGACTGCTACAGATGAAGAATTACACAGATGATCTCACATGAGACACATATTCTGAATGTGCTGTAGACACATTCAAAGAAAATCAAACTTTTAAACTATTATCAGTGTGTATTGTGCAATAAAAAGGTTCTGTTAGTGTTTTACGATTGTAAAGATGTTTTAGATTCAATTCACTGCTGCATGAATGTATAGGTTCCACTTGAACAGCTTTATATCCTGTGAGACTGTGTGACACTCTCTCTAATGCAGTGTTTTTCAACCGTGGGGTCACCTGGAATTCAAATGGGGTCGCCTGAAATTTTTAGTAATTGATAAAAATAAAAATAAAAAATTTACTAATGAAAAATATATGGTGAGTTGAGAGCGACAATCCCAATACATAAAAGACATGACAAACTGTGAAGCTGAAACTGAAGCACTGTGGTACTGTTTATCTGTCAAATGTTCATTGTGGTCGGTTTCAGATGCTGCAGATCTTTCATAATTCATAGTCTGAGTTATTGTTAGTTCAGTATTAATTGTCAGCCTTGTAAATTCAAGCTGGACTGACTGTACATATCCTGACCAAAGAACATAAAATTCTCCCTTTGTGCAGTAATCTACACCTGGCTTCTCTGCCTCCATCCATAATAATATACATTATATAGACTAAATGTCTAAAATTAACATTTATTTGCAACATAGTATAGCAAACTATTACATGATCAAAAACAAATTAATTGTAGAAAAAAAAGTCTCCGTTTTGAATGTCTGGGGACGCCAGAAATTTGTGATGTTAAAATGGGGTCACAAACCAAAAAAGGTTGGGAATCACTGCTCTAATGTGATGAGTTTACAATTAAAACAAATTGGATGAATTCTGATCTGACTGTTAAGACTGAGGTCACTTTGAAAAATCTAAATTGTTGTATTAATTCATGCATGACTCACTATTAATTCATGTATAATACATGTGCACTGTACTGTGTGTGTGTGTGTGTGTGTGTGTAGGATTTCTCTAGCTCTTCCTTCAGCCCTTGGTGTTTCTGTAGTTTCTTGTGTTCTTGTTTCCTGATGTTGCAGTCAGTTTGGATTACTACATCTATCACTACCACTGTCCTCTGGTGTTCATCGATCACCATCTATGTCCGGATCTGGATCTGGAAATCCCACAGGACCTTGGCTCATTTCTTTTTGATCGCCTTCAGAGGTGTTTTCCATTTGACCCAGGGACCTCCAGTCCATAAATGGTACAGATGTTCCTGTACACTGTCCCCGATACTTTGTTCCATGTATGCTTTGCCTGCCAGTGTCTTACAGTCCTCTGTCATATGCTTTATTGTCTTAGGGCTTCTTCACGCAGCCTGCAGCGAGGGTCTTGTCTGGTATGGTAGACCCCGGCCTCTATTAATTTTGTATTTATATGTCTGCCAAAAGCTGACTTGTGTACATTTCAGAACCTGGACTTTTTCATTTTTACAGCAGTGAAAAAGTTGAATCAGCTCAGCTTTTACTCCAGCCTGTTTTACACAAGCTCTACCTCTACAGGAGGAAACAATGCCACCTTTCCTCTGGAGGGATACGTTTTATGTAACTCTGTTCTGATCACCTCACCATATGTTTTTTCCTTTGCAGTAAAGGAAAGTTAGGAGTTCACAGGGCTTGTGGGTATGTAAGCAGGAACACGGTGAAATTCCCACAGAGCCATTAACAAGCACCAAGTCACACTTTAGTTGTTATTTTGCAAAGGAAGAGGAGTTGCCTGAACATGTGACATCACCAGAAATTTGAGACCATCATTTTGAGCAGCCTCCCTCCCTCCCTCCCTCCCTCTTCACTGCCTGATCCCACATTTGCTCCCCTGTCCCCAGCCTTTTTCCCTGAGACGCTCTTTGCTCCTCTGCAGGACTCCAAAACAGCCCAAAAGGAAGTCCACCTCTGATCCCAGGACTAACAGCTGCACTGGCCACTCTTTGCTGCTTCAACCACTTCTGGAGGTAAGTCAGTCTGTTCCTTCAGAGCTGAGCTCCAGAGCTCCTGCCCCGATGCCACGTGGTTTTGTATCTCATAGTCTGCTCAAGAGGAACACTGGAGGACCATGGGAAGTGAGCAGAGCTTTGTGCCTTTACAAGCACTCCACAATTTCCTGACTTTGAAAGCGTTATCTAGTTCATCAGATTAGATAAAGCACTAGTGAGAGCTCATCAGAGTTAGTGCTAATAGTCTATTTTCTTCCGTTTATGTTTTATAGTTTTTAAATAAAGGCACCTTTTTTCATTCATAGTTTTTCTCACCTCTCTTTGACATATATAAACTATTTCTTAGTTATAATCTATAACTATATATGTGTGATGTATGTCATTTACTATTTTAAAACTCTGACAAAAACAGTTTGTGACACAAACAGAGATTATTGTGCTGCACACTGTAAAAGGATGCACGCTGAAGGAAAGGTAACTGTATTACATAAGTACTAAATCTACACATTCCATGCTGAAGAAAATAGGGCAGGGCCTCACAGGAGCACATATTGTACAATGTATGTTCCTTCTCAGCTCGCACTGTATATGCTGCTAGTGCCAGGAGAAAAGGACTCTGTATGTCAACTTTCATGTAGCATGATTCATTCACAGTTTCAACAACTTTAGGTTAATGACGGTTTGGAGAATAATAAATAAAACTGTCTCGTAGTTAAAGGAAAGTGCTTACTTTTATCAAACGGCTTCAACAGGTTTATGGTGCCTGTTTACATGAATGAATGAAGAGTATTTTTTATGATAAATTGGCATGTTTGCAAATGACTGAACTAATGGGTTTATGTTATTCAATCCTGAAAATTTGGAACATGTTAATTGTAGTAAGCTAAAGGTGGTTTCTGTTAATATGCTGTTCGGTTTGCATCAGTACTTCTCATTCTTAAATATTCTGCCCACTGAATATAAAAACCACAGCTCAGATCTGCAATAAAGTGATAAGGTCTCTGTTTACATTCACTGTCTTTGGCCAAAAACAGTTGACAAGGAATGCTTTGACCTGATTGGTGCTCAAGATGGGTGGGTGTACCTGCACCACAGCTAGTGTCACTTAATGTAACAGAAGAATAGTAGAATAGTCCTACAGTGACTGAGTTATTATAATCACATTAACCCAGGAAAGTGAAAATTTCAGCTTTTTTGCGTTAAACAATTGTCTTGATTGGAAACAGCATAATGCAACAGTTTTGTCAGATACATTTTTTATTATTTTTATAGTTTTTTTATGGAATGTCCTTTGCAATGGACAGCATTTTTCATGTAAAACTGCCCAACTTTTGTCTCCTACAGAGGACAAAAATGCATTGCTGGGTCTCAGGAGGTTAAATGGCTTAAAAGAGTCACTTTAAAACAACTGTTTCTCAAAGAAATTGCATTCATATGCAACCAAATGGTAAATCCAGTTATGTTTTATAATAAACATAAATTTGCCTACATGACATTTTGCTACAAATGTAAAGTGCCCTAATTCTGATGTATACTGAAATATGCTGAGTGTTCATGTTCATTATTTAAAGACTATTGATTTTGTTTTGAGGGTAGAATGATTTCTTAACACTGTTGTCTTATTAAAGAAGTTAAAAACAATTAAATAGACGACAGCACTAAAGCAGTCTAGAAACGGCATAATGTCACAAGTTCAGATGAACTGTCAAAACTTGCGTCCACACTGAAGTGCGGTTAAGGTTTATTCTTTATTGTCTATTTCTTATATTTCATTTCGGTATAACACTCGTCATTATAGTTTAGTTGCATATTAATGTCAGAACAATGTCTCTACTTTATATCAATATAGCCCAGACATTTAGGAACATGTTACACGTCCCACTATTTACAAATATGGTCCATGTGACGAATGTACAGTGTCAATGTCTGAGGAGCCAGCTCAGTCATGTTTGAGCAGGGGGGTCATTCTCAGCTGTTATCACTGTCTGTCAGAACTGAAACTCACCAGGAACAGATTTCCACTACTGTGCAATTGAGCCTTGGCCTCAGTTCACATTCTTATCTCTAGAGCCACGTTGACTTCCACAGGGTTTGGGGACTGATTCATGACTTTAAACATAAAGTCCACCTCTTTGACATCTTTAGCCATTATTAAGTTTTAATTAAAAGTTTAATTGTGTACTATTATGGTAGGATATGTGTTGTCCTCCTTCCTGAACAGCTCTTTATTGAACACATTAAGACAGGGGTGTCAAACTGATTTTAGTTCAGGGGCCACATCCTCCCAGTATGATCTGAAGTGGGCCGGAAAAGTAAAATAATAACAATAATATATAAATAATGTCAACTCCAAAGTTTTCTCTATGTTTAAGAAAGTAAAATTACATTATGAAAACATTTCATCTAGAAACTATCCTTTAAAAAATTTGAATAACATGAACAACCATGAAAAAACTGAAATTTATTAAGAAAATCAGATGCAATTTTAACAGTATTTTGCCTCAGCTTTTCATTTTCACATGTACTTACAGATCACAGTGGATCTACAAATACACAAAACATTTAATAACAGACAGAATATTTGTAAAATTACACTTATGTCTCTTTAGACATTTCAGATTCAAATGTGTTGAGGTTATTCACTGTTTTGTGAAAGGAAAGTTTAGAAATGCAAACATTGTCTTTATGTAATGTTACTGTTTTACTGGTCTGACCTGCTTGAGATTAAATTGAGCTGAATGTGGCCCCTGAACTAAAATTATTATTAATATCTTAAGCGTAATTTTTGCATTTCGAAAATTCATCCCACGGGCCAAGCTGGACCTCTGGCAGCTGTATGTTTGACACCCGTGGACTAAGACATTCACTGTGTTTTAACCTTTACACCTGAGTGTGATTTTCATGTTTTTACCTTTAAAGCTGGATGAGCTGAAATTGGAAGAGAAATGTCAGATATTGAAAAACACACCTTATTTCTGCAGCTGTCTCCTCTTGGTCCAAAACAAAAGACAAAATATAAAGATGTTGTCATTTTATGATGCTATGGAAAAGTTAAGCCGCTTTTCCAAGTTTCAATGTTAAGACACAGAGCAGAGCAGTAGAATCTCATCCAAGTCACAGGGAATCAAACAAAACCTGCATCATGGGATAGATCTGTACATGCAGACAGCCCAGGATAAATGCATAGTTTTAGAGTTGAGGTTAAGGTTAATATGTTAATGTTAACTTTATTATCCATATAGGGAAATTTGCTGTCTGCGTGTTACCCATCCTAATACACACACACACACACACACACTACCTAGCATTAGCATTAGCACATTAGGAGCAGTGAAGGTGCTCAACTCCAGGTTTTCATCAGCACCACTGTCAAAGGCACTGACAGCAGAATACGCTAAAAGTTCATTATAATGAACTGTAGTCAATGTTAACAATTCTGTTAAGTTTTTACGAAAACCCATAAATTTAGAGGTTTGTTTAGAGGTGCCTTTGGTCTTAATAAAATGCCATAAACTACAGGTTCTGAATGACCCACTCAATGCTCAATGGCCAGGTTGAACACAAAGGGACAGAACTGAAGCAATAACACATAAATAATACCATAATGTGAAGGTCCACAGCTGTAACCCCTAGAGTTTTTAGGGCCCCAGGACACGTGTGGTATTCAGCCCAAAACCAAGTCAGTGGATCTCGTCTATGCTATCTCAAATTTGATTCAGTTTTAAAATTTTCCTTTTTTTCTTTCGAACCAAATAGAAATACCACGTGCTCAAACTTGTGTGGGTGAAATGTTTGATGTTTTTGTTGTGATTTTTGTCCATACTGTACATTCAGATCAAACATAGACACATGGTCCATGGTCTGTTTGAGGCTCAGATGTACTTTGGTACTGGTGACACGTGAGTGCACTTACTGAAGACCTGTACATATTAAGTAACTGATGTTACCGGCTGCTTCAGCCTGTTTACATCAGCGTTTCTTATCATTTGGCATTACTTCAATATTTTCTGTTAAACAGTGCCACCAGTGTCAACATGTGTACCATTTGGGGGCCGGTCCCCCTCTGTATGACTGAGTTTAAAATAGCATGTCAATGTACAGTATTTATGAACCTTGTTGCATGGACACTATGACCACGTTAACAAAGCCTATTATTATATTAAAGTGACACTGAATTTATTTCTGGAATAAATGATCATGTTCATTGTGTTTCGTGCTGTTTCAGTTTTACAGCCTCAGAAGTTGGTGGAGACCAAATCAGATCTACTGCTCCACGTGAATGCCAGTGTTGCTCTGTCTGTTGACTGTAACTTAACCTGAGGGATCATGTCAGGGTTGTTTTACAGCGTATCCTGCCCCATAGGGCAACGACCACCACTTGAAAGTGAAGCCAGTATAGAAATATGCTCAAGTGTAATACCATGTAATGTAATAGTTATGGTGGCTCCAAAAAAAGTCTGCTTTCCATAATTGAACTTCCCACTAAAATAAAACATTGATACATATTTTTTCAAGGAGTCACTCTGGTCTCTTTGACTTTATCTAGACCCTGTAATGATATTGTGGTGTTTTTTTTTTATAAATTAACTATCCACTAATAAGATTTTACAACTAAAAGAAAGCTTTAAAATCCTACATGTCAGTCTTTGACCTGTGTGAATGACAGCTCACTCATCTACTGAGTCTGATTTTTAGTGTCTATTGAATACATTTAACAAAAGGTCATTTCTTTTGCTGCAATGCGCTAATACAGGGGTGTCAAACTCATTTTCTTTCAGGGGCCACATTCAGCCCAATTTGATTTCCAGTGGGCCAGACTGGTAAAATAATAGCATAATAGCCTATAAATAATGACAACAACAAATTTTTGTGTTTGTTTTAGTGCCAAAAGTTATTTGAAAATATTTATATTCACAAACTGTCCAAATAAAAAATAACTTGAAAAAACTGAAATTTCTTGAGAAAAATAAGTTCAGTTTAAACAATATTATGCTTCAACTTATCATTTATACATGTGCATTACAGATCAGTTCACCAAAGGCACAAAACCTTTAGTAACAGGTAGAATATTGTTAAAATTGCACTAAATTTTCTTTAAACATTTCAGGTTGTTCATATTTGTTCAGGTTATTTATGTTTTATTGTGAGGATAGTTTGTTGATGTACATATTTTAATAATTTAATGTTTGTTTGTTTTTTTGCACTAAAACAAAGATAGAAATTTGGAGTTATCATTATATCCAGGCATAATGTAATACTATATTTTTTCCACCTTAAACCAAAAAAAAAATCTGGAGTTATTATTTACAGGTTTTTTTGGTTATTATTTTACTTTAGATCACATTTGTGTGTATGTGGAACCTGAACTAAAACGAGTTCAACACTCTTGATTGTTAATATCTTAAGTGTAATTTTTAAACTTTGCAAATTCATCCCGTGGGCCAGAGTGGAAGTGTTGGCAGGACAGTTTTGGCCCACAGGCTGCATGTTTGACACCCCTTCTCTAATAGTAAGTTACATTAACAAGACAAAATGATCTTGTCCTGATTGCAGTAACAGTAATAGACTGTGTATAAGAAGTGGACAAAGTGTGGAACACATTGATGGTTTATTATCTCCTGTTATGAAGCCTTGGGTATTTCGGTCATCACCACCATTCTGCCTTCTTATTTGCAAACTTACTGACAGATTCAATCGGTAATGCTAATATGTAAGGAATGTAGCTAAGTTGTGCTAAGAAGCTGCATATTAATATTTAGTAGCAGTAAATTCAATGACAAAATCCTCTGACTGATGCAAGTGTCAGCAGTTACCATATTCAAATGTATTAATAGTGTGATATAATAATGCCATATCTGATATATGTATATATATCTTTAAAGACACTGATATATTTTGTTCCCTTTTCTCACATTCCAGCCACATAAATTTTTGAAATCTCCACCTCTCTGAAGTCCGTACTGGTCATAAATATCAGAAATATGGAACTGCAAAAGCTTTCAAATGGCAATCATCACCACGATGTACCTGTGGAAGGAGGGTATGTTTTCAGTGTCCTTAGATTATGCTTTATGTAATATATGCTGTACGTCTTTTTCCCATTCCAAGCTAAATCAAAATTATGATTGTGTTGAAAATTGGAGTGCCATGTTTCATTTGTGTCTTTTTAATGGATGCAGAATCCCTCCAGAAGAAGAAAAGTTCCTGCAGCACAAGAATGATTCAAAAGGACCTCAGTTCACAGACGTAAGTATTTAAATCATCCTGTTCCTTTTGTCTTTCAGTTTATTCAGCATCTTCACAGTGATAAACAATCATTTCAGTTACCATAATAAGGTGTATTACAGGGTGGGGAAGCAAAATTTACAATATTTTGAGGCAGGGATTGAAAGACAGTGTATGACCAATTAGTTTATTGAAAGTCATGAGAATTTATTTGCCACAAGAAAACTGACATAATAGAAAATGTTTTTATTCTATGTGTCCTCCTTCTTTCTCAATAACTGCCTTCACACGCTTCCTGAAACTTGCACAAGTGTTCCTCAAATATTCGGGTGACAACTTCTCCCATTCTTCTTTAATAGTATCTTCCAGACTTTCTCGTAATAGTTTTGCTCATAGTCATTCTCTTCTTTCCATTATAAACAGTCTTTATGGACACTCCAACTATTTTTGAAATCTCCTTTGGTGTGACGAGTGCATTCAGCAAATCACACACTCTTTGACGTTTGCTTTCCTGATTACTCATATGGGCAAAAGTTTCTGAAAAGGTATGGATAATAGTGTTAGGTATGATTATGACATCAATATATGTTTGGTTTCAAAACAATTGACGTAGTGCCTGCTGAGAAAAAAACAACTAAATGTTCATTGTAAATTTTGCTTCCCCACCCTGTATATATGCTGCATTATGTTACTACTGGTTTATGGAACACTGAGGCACAGTTCAAACACTTACGGGTCAATCTAGGGTTGAACAAATGACATAGCCTGTGTTAACAGTTGTTAAAACATCATGAACTATATTTGAATGGCTTAAAAATGACCACCTTTGTCCTTTTACCAAACACTTTTGCTTGACCTCAATGGAAAATGTCCTAAAGTCGAGGAAAGATGTGGAGGAGAATTCATAGTAAGGTATTACTAAAAGACAATGGCAGTGCAGTTGTACCAGTACATACTATACTGTCATAATGACACGTAAGAGTTCTGCAACTGAAGGCAAATGAGTTAATGAAGGCTAAAGGTTTCCAATGAAACAATGGATAAAATGAGGAAATTATTAATGCAAACTGTGTAGAGAAGCATTTTTAAGTAAGCAAAAAGGTAAGAGCCTTCCATTAGAAAATTAATGCAGTAATAAATTTGTTTCAGCTAGAAACAACTTTTTCATTTTTTTAAAAATGTACTTATACAGGGTGACACAAAAAAAACGGGAACTTTTTAACAATCCAATAAAACCAAGAGTGATGGAAGACAAATATTTTATTCATAGTAATTGAAACCTTAAAACATGCCATGTAAGAAACAATGGAATTTTCATTTTTTTTAAATTACTTCCTGTAGATGGCGTCCTCCTGTACGAATGCATTCTTGAAATCTGCTGTTGAGATTCCTCATTGACCGCTGCAACATCTCAGCTGGGATACTGTGAATTTCATCCTGAATTCTCTGTTTTAACTCATCCAGAGTTCTTGGTTGAGTCGTGTACACTTTACTCTTGAGATAGCCCCACAAGAAAAAATCACAAACGGACAAATCTGGCGATCTAGGGGGCCAGGGAACGTTACCGAATCTTGAGATCACACGGTTACCGAACAATTCTCGCACAGCCGCCAATGGTTACTAAAATGGGGGTGTATTTACTTGCTCAAGGTCACTGTCTCGCAGTGCTGCCATTTGCTCATGTCTGCCAATACGCACTTCAAAAATTCCCGTTTTTTTGGGTCACCCTGTAATTTTTAAAAAATGAAAATTCCATCATTGTTTCTTAAATGGCATGTTTTAAGGTTTCAGTTACTATGAATAAAATATTTTTCTTCCATCACCCTTGGTTTTATTGGATTGTTGAAAAGTTCCCAATCTTTTTTTGTCACCCTGTATATGCAGTGAGTAGCATCCCATTTCTTAAACAACATAAAGATTGAGGAACACATAGAATAGAATAGAATAGAATAGAATAGAATAGAATAGAATAGAATAGACTTTATTGTCATGTCATTGTGTATACAGTGAAATTAGGAGTGCTATTCCAGTCAGTATTATTAACAATAATGATAAAACACCAATGCTTCAGAAAATAAGAATAGAGCAAATATAAAAGTACAAAAACTGAAAAAATAAGATAAGAAAATAGAATATAAAATTTTACAAAACTAAGATAAGAATAGATCTAAGTAGAATTAAAAAATAGACATGAAATATGACACAATATAGGCACAATATTTACAGTATTAACAGTAAGTGACAGTATGTACATCTAAGAACAATATTTACAACATTAACAGTATGTATATTTATGAGAACAGTGTGTATATCAAGGCTGATCGGACTAGTGAAAGAGTTGCTCAGGGCTCATGGGACATCATTTTCACACATGAATTGTCCACCAGAGTCCAAACTTTAACCCCTTTGGGAATCTTTGGGATGAGATGGGAAAGACTGTACGCAGACACGATTTTAACGTCAACACAAGATCTTGATGAAAAATGGAAGAAAGTCTGGATGGAGATAAATGTTCTGACATTATATTGTGGCATTACATAAACGTTGTGTAACACAAACAATGTCAAAGTGAATGCATCCTGTTAACAAAGCTAAAAGGGATCCAGTGAAATATTACTTGCTTTTGACTTTTTTATGGGCTACACAGTGTACATTATTATGGTAAATGGACTGAGCTTATATAGCATATTTTGTACACCTTCATGGTGCCCAAAGCGCTTTACACACATTCACATTTCCTCACATTCACACACCAGTGGACGGCTGCCAGGCGACACTAAATTGTGAGCAATTTAGTGTTCAGTGTCTTGCCCAAGGACACTTTGACACGTGGACAGTTGGAGCCAGGATTCAAACCGCCAACCCTTTGGTCATTGGACGACCCACTCCACAAACTAAGCCACTGCCACATATGTTTATATGTTTACTTTTATTCACTTTTTCAAAAATAGTAATGTAACACAGAGTTCTCCAAATATTGTTCTCTGGCTGATGTTCAATTTTTATGTATTCCAGTTTGAGGGTAAAACTTCCTTTGGGATGTCTGTGTTTAACCTGAGTAACGCCATCATGGGCAGCGGCATTCTGGGTCTGTCATACGCCATGTCAAACACAGGAATTGTCCTTTTCCTGTAAGTACCACAGTGATACACAAACAAATATAAGTCTACCCTGAGCCGGTCACAAACCATGATTCTCTAAAAGTGACGAATGAGACAATTTCCACAAAATATAATTATAGAATATTTGAAGGCACAAGGTCTATGAATAAAGTTAATGTTCATTAATTATCCCTACAAAAATTAGAAGGATATAATCCATAGGGATGTATCGTGATTTCAACAACAGTTTGTATCAGAGATGACATTACAATCTAAAAGGTTCATTTAGTGAAATCTTGTGGTGACATTAAGAAATGTACATAAATGAATACTACAGTATGTGGTAGCTGTTACAACACTAAATTATTATTCAATTCCACTAAGTCCTGATATTCTTTATCTTTGTAATTTTCTGGATATTACCATTCTGAAAAAGGATGATTATTTGGTTAAAATACTGTTAATAGCTGCAAAAAAAACTATAACAAGGAACTGGGGGAAGGAAACCATTCCATCGAAGGACCAGTGGATAACAACAGTTGAAGAAATATTTCAAATGGAAAAATTAACACACAGACTGAGTCTGCAAGAGCCACAACTAGCTAAAAAATGGAAAAAATTTACAATTTTTATACAAAATCAATAGACTGACTGAGGCTACCTGGGCACATTGTTCTCATTTGTATTCCTTTTTTTTTTTTCCCTCTTTTTTGTATTCCTATAATTGTTATTCAGAAAACTTAATAAAAAATTTAAGTGGAAAGAAAAGAACATTAAATTAAACAACACTTATTAAAAAATGTATCCAAAAAAATCTAATTCACTACAAGATATTTTTAACATACAAACTAATGCATTTGTTACCTGTTACATTTCAAAGGAATTCCAGTGGATGTAAATTTACATATATGTTTTTGCATGATTTTCTAGAATTCAATTTGTGGCACATTTGGATGTAAACTTGATTAGAAATCATTTAACTCATGTATGAATGTCTCAAAATGTGGGATTTGGGACAGATGATTAAAATAATTGGAGTCTTTCAGAGAGTGGGACACGTGGTCAGCCTTGTTGAACATCAGGTTGATCGGCTGTGTAAGAGGAAATACAGAGGCGGACCAAGTGTAACTGTGTGTGTGTGTGTGTGTGCGTGCGTGTGTGTGTGTGTGTGTGTGTTTTGTAGGATCCTGCTGACATGTATCGCCTGTCTGTCCTGTTACTCCGTCCATCTTCTTCTACGCAGCGCTGGAATTGTCGGTAAGGTTAACTACACTTAAAAACGTCTAAATGGTGAGGTTGGTCCTTTGACTGTTTCTGCTGAATGGTGACATTCACTCACAACTATTATTTGTAATGTTGAGACACAAAAAATAATAAAACAGTTCTTTATTGTCCTTGTTACAGGAACAATGAAAATCTGTTTAGCAGCAAACACAAATTGCAAAAAAAAATCACACAAAATACTGAGAAATATTGGCAATATACAAAAACTGTAGAGATAAAATATTAATGATATAGATACTACTAATTGCTACCAAAACACAAAAAGCTAACTATACTACAGATAAGAAATATGTACAACATAGAAGGATATGTAAAGAATAGAATAGAATAGAATAGAATAGAATAGAATAGAATACAACTTTATTGATCCTTTGTGCAGAACCCACAGGAAATTGAGGTTCCAATAGCAGCACAACACTGAATATACACACAAGAAATACCACAAGAAAATAGCAAAACGATATAAAAAAACAGTAGTCAAAGTTTGTAATTGCACATTGGAAAGTATCCATAGAAACAAGTAGAAAAGTAGTGATAATAATAATAATAATAATGATAATAATAATAATAATAATAATAATAATAATAATAATAATAATAAATAGCTTATGTTCTAATGTTATATGATCAATATGTATATTTACAGTTTAATAATCACAGGATTAAAGTTATAATAAAGTGATAACAGTAATAGTAGTCATAACAACAATATATAAGTAATATAAATATGTAAGTAATAATATACAATAATATACAAAGTAAAGTTAAAAACAGGGTACATGTGTGCAATTATCGCACTATTGTAGGGTGAATATTGCCTATTGATGAGCTAATGCTATATCATCAACTTGCCAATTTAGAAGAAACCTTGAGTTCAGCATCAGTCTTAATTATTGAGTTGTCTCCAGCAGCAGTAAGGGTGACTCTTGTATTATAAGTGTGTGGTTGGGATGAAAAATAATGCAAAAAAAAAAAAAAAATGTCCGCCATGATTAAATTTGATTAAATGAGACTTTGTTGATCCACAATGTGGAAATTCAACTGTCGAGGCAGCAACAGAATAAAGGGCAAGAAAAAAATGTACATGCATAAAGATAGCGCAAAAAACTATATGGAAAAAAAAAAAAATAATAATAATCAAACTATACAGACTATATACATATTTACAATGTGTTTATAGTCTGTATATAAAGTGCCGTCCTGGGCCAGATACTATTCAGATGATAGTTCACTACAAATCCCTATAATTCAATACACTGACATCTTCGGTATGACATCCTAATGGTTATTTCAAAACACTCTAATGATTATCTTACATCAATTTTTAATATTTTATGATAAAAATAGTCCAAATAGCTCCATAAAGTGTGGTTGTTTGCTCTGCTCTTTTCAGGGATTCGTGCATATGAGCAGCTGGGACTGAGAGCTTTTGGTCATCCAGGGAAAATTCTTGCGGCAGTCATCATAACATTACATAACATTGGAGGTAAGACGCTGGTGTGTATGTGTGAAAACTGTTAGGTTTATGTCAGTTACTGGAAAACATCTTGTGGGTAGCGGACAGTGATACATCTTCCAGCTTCCATCCATCATGCCACTGTTGTTATGGAAGGAACTGGTCTGTTTGCAGCAGAAAAGAGTCCTGACTTATGTGTTTCTTGTCTGCAGCGATGTCCAGTTACCTGTTCATAGTGAAATATGAGTTACCACTGGTCATTCAAGCCTTTCTCGGCCAGACAACAAGCTCTGAGTGAGTACAGTTACCAGGTTTGGAATGTACTTTTATGATGTTCACCACTGAAGGCTGCGATAAAGATGAACATTGTACAGTAAAAAATGATAATGCACGAACATATTTTATAGACTGACCTGAAAGTTAGCATTACCTTGTTGTTCTGATGTTTTAGATAAAAATGTACAAAGCTGGTGTTAACATTTCACCAAAACCCTATATATATATATATGTATATATATATATATATGTATACACTACCAGTCAAAAGTTTGGACTCACCTTCTCATTTAAATGACATGAGATGGACCGCAGATGGCCAACAAGTGTTCAGCATCACTGGGAACTGCTTGAAGACTGTTGGAAAACATTTCAGGTGCCTACCTCATGAAACTCATCAAGAGAATGCCAAGAATGTGCAAAGCAGTAATAAAAGCAAAATGTGGTTATTTTGAAGAATCTAAAATCTAAAATATGCTTTGAGTTATGTCACACTTTATTTTAACTACATAATTCCATATGTGTTCATTCATGGTTTTGATGCCTTCAGTGAGAATCTACAATGTAAATAGTCATGAAAATAAAGAAAAACCAGGTGAGTCCAAACTTTTGACTGGTAGTGTGTATATATATATATATATATATATATATATATATATATGTATATATATATGTATATATATTTAATTTTACTTCATGTATTTATTTTTAAATTATACATTTACATAGACATGTACTTAGACAGAAGGAACCACACAGACACAATACAAAAAAAACCCAAAAACTAATTATACAACAAACCTACAAACCTATTAAACACAAAAAAGAAAAGAAAACAAACAAACAAAAAAAACACAACAACAAAAAATAACTTCAACGAGATAAATAAATAATATTATCAACTCCTCTTTACAATGCTCAGGGCTGATTAAGATTTAATATAATGTATACTAACAACAAATTTTTCTGTCAAAAGGACATTGGAGACAGCAGGACACTCTTGTTGACTGTAGAGAAGAAGGAATTCCATTGTTGATAAAACAAATTAATTTGTCCAATAACAGAAAATTTAATCTTTTCCAACTTTAAAAAGAAAAATAAATCATGCACCCAGTGTCACTTTGGGCTTTGGACAATCCCAGCACAGTAATTTCAAGTCATTTCTGAGTTTTAAGACACATTTCTACCAGCATTTATTGGTCTAAAGTTATGTTGAGAATTGCAAGGATGAATGTGTTGTCACAAAACCTGATTTCTGTTACATGTTCATGAATCAGTTGTTACTGGATTAACTGTATGATGTTTCCATCTGCCTTTCATTGAAGCGTATAATTAATTTACTCCTGGTTCTGTAGTTTCACATTGTAAAACAGGGATTCTTGTGACCCTAAAGTGGGTCACAAACCCATTTTCAGTGGGTCGTGGGCATTTGTCAGGGCAAAAAATAATGTTAAACCAGTCCTGTACTTTGTTTTTTGTGTAGCGGAGTGCCGTCCATTCACACTCCCCAAAAGTAGGTGGCAGCAATGTGCTGTAATGCTAATTAACAACATACATTTCAGAGCACATAAGAAAACCCAAAAGTTTCTATTTCACGGCAAAACTCAGGAATGACAACAACCGAATCAGATATGGTTTTACCTACACTGAGGGAAAAAACCTCAGTGTGTTTAATTCTTGAATAAGTGACTGAATGCACTTGTTGCAATTTTAATTAAGTGCAAATTTTTGGTTTTGGTTAAAGCAGCATATGACTTTCATCCCAATTTTTTTTTTTTAATATATTTTTAATACCTGAGTGATAGCCTCATTATCACTAATCTATTAGTCTTTCTGAGCTTATGCACCTGAATCACTTCCTTCATGGTGAACAGCTCCATCATAAACACAGTAGTGCAGTGCAGTGTGGGAATGGCTACTAAGCGAAAGTGGTTTCTCACAGATTCGGCAAAAAAACAAGCCAGATCGCCAATACATAAAATTATAAAGTCCACCAGGGTTGTTTTAAAGAATGAATATAGTAGGTGAATGGAGGTTAAAGGCAACATTTGGGTTCAGCACTCACGAAGAGACAACGAAATTGCTACTGTGTGGAATTCCCATTCACACAATGCACTTTGCAACAAAATTTCACACACATAGACATGATGACATCAGCTGGATCCATGCCAAAATAAGATACAATACATGCGAGGGGCAGGGTTTCTTGTGCCTGGCACCACTTGTAAATATTTTCATTTAGTAATTTATCTTTTTTTCACCTTAAACCAAGGAAATCTTTTGGAGTTGTTGTCATTTATAGGTTTTATGTTATTATTTTACTTGATATCATATTAAGCTGTATGTGGCCCCTGAACATCCTTGACTGTTAATATTTTTGTTATAATTTTTGCATTTACATTCATCCCTGGGGCCTGTTTGGACCATTTGGCGGGCCGGTTTTGGCCATATGTTTGACACCCCTGCACTAGTGACTACACTTTTATTCGAGGAATTTTTGACATGTAGACCCTTTGGTGATCATTTCTGAAACAAGAGTAAATAGAGATCCTTTAAATTTTAAAACTCTTGTTTGTTTTTTTTTGTTTTTTTTTTTCACTTTTTTTTTTTAACAAATGCAGTATGCAGTTGTCTCACCTTTAATTATTTTATCTGAAATGACTCTATGATGTCCCTCAACTAGTGACTGGTTCATGAATGGAAACTACCTCATCATCATTGTCACTGTGTGCGTCATCCTTCCATTGGCTATGATGAAACACCTGGGTAAATCACCTCTACTCAACTAAAGCAGCTCTTATGCAATAACATACAACATACCACCTTGAATAGAAAGTGTCTATATGTATCAGTGTGAGTACTTTAAAGGCTGTGCTGTTGCCTTTTACAGGGTATCTTGGTTACACAAGTGGATTCTCTCTTTCCTGCATGGTGTTCTTCCTCTCTTCTGTGAGTTTGTGAATGATTATTTAAGATTCTCTGTATTGTTATTGAGTAAAATGCACCAAAGGATTGAGCAATGAATCACCTTTACTATGTACTAATGTCACATCAATTTAGGCTGAAATTGATCTTGATGTAACAGTGTGTGATGGTGCAAAATAAAAGTAAATAATTCCCTTCAAATGTATTAAAATTAAAGTAAAAGCACTGAAAATGTGACAAATGAAAGTAAAAAGTAGAAAACACACACTTAAGTAAAGCACAGATTTCTGAAAATCCTACTTAAGTACAGTGTTTGTCTCTCCCATTGCTACCTACATTAAGGACTGACAAAATAAAAATAGTTAGCCTCAGCATAACTGCCCAAGTCCTATTTTTTGTCAAATTGTGGTATCTTTATATTAAGCAGCAGTGTTAGGAGGGTAAAGTTATGCTGATTTCACAATGTGGCCCTATATATGACTTAGGCAATTATGTTATGAGGCTAATAAAATACTAAAGATACTTGTACTTGCTCTCACTCTGTTCCTATTTTTACAGGTAATCTACAAAAGATTCAACATTGCTTGCCCTCCAGAATTGTTTGGGAATTACTCAGTGAGCACACCTATGCCAGAGGACACATGCACAGCCAAATACTTCACTATTAATCAAGAGGTCAGTATGAGCTCTGTGTAGGCCAAAGACCCAAAAAACATCATTATCATATTTTAAAGGGTACTTGTAGTGAATTTTCATTGCTAGCTATTTCAAAATATCACGTATAATACTGGTGGTTCTGTCCAGTAACTTATATTATAGCCCATTGTCAAGTACGTGTGAGTACTAAGTCACTGCTCCATCAGTCAGTCATGGTCAGAGACATGTTGCCTCCTTCACGGGCTGTTCCAGCATCAGTAGTGACGAAGCCTTGTAGTATTACCTGGGCTGTGATGAACTGGACACTGACCCCGTACAGCAGACACCAGTCTAAGACGACACATGATCGGCCAGTGCTGGGTCGCATCTCTAGGACAATGGCAGAGTGCAAAGCTTACGGCTACACAAACACATGCTTTCCACTCAATCTTTCTCACTGACTGCTGTTCGTTTACTCACACTCCATCACCCAGAATCAATGATGTTATGTCACTTCCAGCTGGTAATGTCTGCTCACCATAGGTTCTGCCCATGCGCATAATTCATATGATAAGGGCTCATTTATGCTCTATGTTAAAGGCGCAGATGGATATGGACTGAGCGTTCTGTCAGTCCCCTGCGTACATTATGTCTGTAATTCTGTCCGTTTTCCGGGAGTTTGCAGATGCGTACCTGGACAGATGAACCAGAGCAGTGCCACCGGGAACAGTGGAGGCAGTGTTGAGATTTGAACAGAATAATTTCCATAAATAGCGGCTTTCAAAGAGCAACTGTGTGAGTTAGTGAAAAACTACCGACGTATTTATGACAACTACCCTTCTCTATATTAACATGAGTATCCACATTAATAAAACCTCCTCTATCTGCACCATGTTTGTTATTATTGACTTTGTACTCTTTTTCATGGTATTCAGCCAGTATGGTAAATAAGAGGTGGATTGATTGAGAAACGCTTATCCCAACACACAGGACGCATGGAAGTATGAAGGCAGTGACGCATGACAACGTTAGAAAAGGACATACCTATTTATGTCCGTAAAGCGAGCATAAATGAGCCTTAAAAAGGTCTGATTAGCTCGGCTGCAGTGGACTGGTCACTGACCCCATGTAGCAGAATCCAGGCCACTCTCAACAGCAAACTCCAAACAATCACAAGGCTTCCATCATTGGAAATAAGAAGAGACACAAAAGGGTGCAGAGAGTCAGCACCAGCCAGCTTAAATCTGCACTCCAGCCGATCAGCTGTCAGCTTCCCCCAGTTACACATCTGCAGCTGATCAACACATGACCACAGTAATTGGAAGGGCTAAAGAGAGGGAGAGAGCGAGAGAGAGAGCTGTCAACTAAAAAAACCCCAAAAAACAGAAATACATGACCCATCAAGACCACATGGGTCATTACCCATTATCGGCCAGTGCTGGGTCGTGTCTCTAGGATTATGACGGAGTCCAAAGTTTACACCTGCACAAACAACAAGCGCGAACATGTGCTTTCCACTCAATCTTGCTCACTGACTGTTGCTTGTTTACTCGCACTCAATCACCCAGAATCAATGAGTCCGTTTACGTCCACACCAATACTCCAATCATTATCTGATTTCTGGAGTTATGACATTATTCAAGTGATCATGTAAACAGTATAATCTGATCTGTTTTATCAGATAACAGCAGTAATCTGATTATGAGAAATCAGATTAACACACCTGGATTTCTCCTCAATATTTCAATGTCTTCCTGTGTGTATACAGGTTGATCTGATTTATTCCCTTCTTTTACATCTGTGTAAACACAATTAAAATGGTAGAGAACAGAAGTTATGCAGTCAAACGGGAGTGGAAGACAGTAACAGGAAGTTTAAGTCTACCATCATTACGTACGTACGTACTCCAAAAGAAATCCGATAATGGAGTGGAGCGTCTATACCAGGGTTTTTCAATTATCGCATTTCTTAGGTGGATTATTACAGTTATCTGATTATTCCCAGTTATTGGACTTTTATGGTCTTGTAAACAGACAGTGCAATGTCTGCTCCCCATAGGTTCTGCCCCAGCCTGTAATTCATGCAATAAGAAGGTCCAGTGTGGTGCATTTATGGCAATTTTTTTTTTTTTTATTAAAATTTGTGCCTCTCTTACTTATAAGTAATACACAAAGCACAATTAATGTTGTAAGTATGATCAGTACAGGTACACTTTCATATATCTTCAACCCTATGAACACACACATGTTAAGAAACTATCTGTAGATGCATTAAATTACAGAGCGCACGTGGGTGGAAAGCTCCACACCTTCTGCACATCACAACTATATGTGCAAAATGACGAAGTGTTTCTTATTTATTTACAGACGGCCTACACCATCCCTATCTTGGCATTTGCTTTCGTATGTCACCCAGAGGTGCTTCCCATCTACACTGAGCTGAGCAAGTAAGATGTACACGAGTACATTCCTCACATGCATGCCATCTATTTCCACAGCATATCCAATATAACCACAGCTTCAAGGAGTCAACATAACACTGTCAAAGAGCTCTGGTTTTTTCTTTCAAGTTACATTTTCATTTTACTGTGTTAAAGATTTTTTTTTGTTAATATAGCTGCAAAAACCTCAAGTTGAATTCAAATAAAACGGCAGAGCAAAGGATCAAAATCAACAAGCAAATGCAACTGGTAACTGGCTGAAAATATGACCACACTGTGAAATAATACTTTTCTATTATGTTACTATGGTAACACCAGATCATCTCTACTACTTGATAAAAGGTAAAACACAGAAATGGGTTTGATAATAGTACTATTAAAACAATGGAGTACTACAGCACAAGGACATTTAGAATATATTGGCAATACACAAAAGTGCAGAAAATCATTAGTGTTATCTTTTAATATCATCGATGATTCTCAGAAACAGGAAGTGACATTTAAATGTCTGTTATTCTTTTTCCATAATAATAGTTTTTGAAGTTATGATTATATTCATGTCAGTACGAAAATCACATTTAGGCGACACATAGGTAAGTCACCTTAGAGTAAATAATTAAATAACATGTTTTAAAATGTCTGAAATAAATATGCATAATCATTCCAAAAAGCAAGAGGAAATTTAGGGAAATATGGCCCATGGTGTATTAAATGACACATTGTATTAAATGAGTGATTTGGACTGAAAAATAAATGAAACCCACAGCCATGTTCTACTGTTTTGAAATAATGATAATAATAATAATAATAATAATAATAATAATAATAATAATAATAATAATAATAATAATAATTATAATAATAAATTAATTAAAAGTTGATAAATTCTATAATATAATAATATGTAATAAGAGCACAGCAGAATAGATTCAATAAAATTAATAAAAATAATTCTAAATAAATACAATTCCAATAAAAGCAATAAGAACAAGTTAAAAAAATCATACGACTGTGAACCACACAGCTCATGGCTCGTATACAACAGTCTGTAGCTTTGCTTTAAATCTACAGAACATGCTTGTCTGTACATCAGGACCGTATTACTTATCACTTTGTTGTTTGTCCTGAAGCCCAACCAAGAAAAGGATGCAGAACATTGGAAATGTGTCCATTCTGGGCATGTTCATCATGTACTTCTTCACTGCAACATTTGGTTACCTGACCTTCTACGGTGAGTGTGTCTGTGCTGAAAAACGAAGCTGGGTTTACAGAGAGCTGAAGGCGCCATGTTCTTCATAATGTTCTGTGTGTTTTTCTGCAGAAAACACCGAAGCAGAGCTGCTGCACACTTACAGTAAGGTAGACCCTCTGGACAAGCTGATCCTGTGTGTTCGGCTGGCAGTCCTGGTGGCCGTCACCCTGACTGTTCCTGTCGTCTTATTTCCTGTAAGAGTCAGTCTGACCTCCAAACACACAACCTGTAATTTAACGCGTCAAATCATCTACTGATCTAAAATGTTTAACAGCTGTTAATCCTTTAATCCTATCAATACATGTATATAATTGGTGTAAAATACAGTTTGTCATCTTTTCATGGTCATTAGATATGACCCAGTTGGACATTCAGAGGCTCCGTAGTTACCATGGAAACATCATCATCTTCTACAACATTGATTCATCAGTAAAACCCATG
The DNA here is from genome assembly GCF_902148855.1 of Sphaeramia orbicularis. NCBI lineage: Eukaryota > Metazoa > Chordata > Actinopteri > Kurtiformes > Apogonidae > Sphaeramia > Sphaeramia orbicularis. The sequence continues at coordinate 47,499,692 of NC_043963.1, forward strand.
GAGCTGGATCAATGACAGTAGATGGACACAATGTTCAATTAATGATATATTTTACTGAAAAAGTCCCTCTTACTTCAGTTTTCACACATATATACATATTTCTGAGTACATGTTGACAATAAAAAGGACAGACTAGAGTAAAATAAATGGCTTATTTTGATCATTTCACAAAATAATATTTTATGTTTATATAATATAAAAAGAAATACATATATGAATATGAAATGAGATACTGCAGTAAAAATTGTTTAATTGAATAGTAGTTAAAGGCAAGATTCTGTCCATGACAACGTTAGAAGCCATCTCTGTATTTCAAACAGAAAAACATGCAGTAGGAGTTGACACCTGGTTGGACTTAGTCACATTAGTTACATTAGTTCTGTTTAGATAAATGAACGGACAAACATACATAATTTACTGTTCTTTATTTATTTATTTATTTGTTAATTTTTTAGATCTGACTTTGTGAAATAGTTTGAACAAATGTGTATGACTATTTTCTGTCCATGGCTCATTTTAGAACATGATGAGCATCAGAGTATAATAATACACTTAAAGTAGATGACAGTGTGAGGGATTTACATTATTTCTGACACACAGCTGTTGTGTAACCTTTCCCATGTGTCTTTGTGTTTCCATCAGATCCGTCGTGCCCTCCAGCAGCTGCTGTTTCCGGGGAGGCCTTTCCACTGGTTCCGTCATGTTGCTATTGCTGTGTGTCTGCTGTTCGCCGTCAACCTCTTAGTCATCCTCGTCCCCAACATTCGAGATATCTTTGGCATCACTGGTTGGATATTATATTATTATTTCATTTAATTATTATTTAATATTGTTTAATTCATAAAGACCCAGTGCTACTGTTGTGGCAGTTTCTAGATGAATTTTTCTCTCTATTTAACCTTTCTTAAGTGATTTATAACCATTTATCATAATATTATCCTTTATATTTTGAATTTTTCAATGAAAATTAGCTTTTTTCCTGTGTTTAATTTACGGATCATGTACTTAAATCATCAAGCTGAGATTACGTTTGAGGGTTATTATATCAAAAACAGAGAAAACGTAAGAAAAAGTGACTGAACATAAACAAAGTGTCTCCATCCACTGTCATTGATCCAACTGTATTAGTTTTACTGGCGAATCAATGTTGTAGAAGATGATAGTGTTTCCACGTTCACTATGGAGCCTCTGAACGTCCAAATGGGTCATATCTGATGACCGTGAAAAGATGACAAACTGTATTTTATGCCAATTATTTACATGCATTGACAGGATTAGTGGATTAACAGGTATTAAACAGTTTACATCAGTAGATGAGTTTGGTCATCGGTGGATATTTGGGTCTTTATGGGTTAACTATGTTTTATATATTTTATATATTTAAATATTTATCATATTTCCTCTCTGTCTCCAGGGGCGACGACTGCACCCAGTCTGATCTTCATCCTTCCAGGGCTGTTCTATATCCGCATCGTCCCCACTGACCAGGAGCCTATGAACTCTAGACCCAAAATCCAGGTAGATTCTTATGTCTCCATGACTCAACAAAGAATCAACAGATGAAGTCATATATGAACAGGGATGGATGGATAGATGGATGGATAGATTTCTTTATTGTAAAAACCTGTCTTGTTAAATTTCCAGGCTGCGTGTTTCACTGCTCTGGGTTTCATATTCATGACTATGAGCCTGACATTCATTGGGATTGACTGGATGAGTGGAGGAAACCGAAACATCGGTGGCCATTAAAGTGCATCCTCACAGCCCATCTAACATCGGCAGCCCCACCTCTCACTACAAGAATGCCTGTTCCAGTTCTCTGGATGGGAAGTGAGACTCATTTAACTGCTGGAAGACGACACCATACTTTCCCAGGGCTTTGGTGGGACCGGTTTCATCGCCTCATAGGATGATCTGTTCCTCTGCAGTGTGGGAGGAGCCCAGTTGTGTCCTGTCAGCCCCCCATGGTCAATGTATACACCACCTGATCTACAGGTGACGTTCCTCTGGTTTGCCTGAAGAACTGACCAACAAGCTGACCAGTGATGCCTCTAGACCACTAAAAGCTGTCTTCTTTGAAAATAAATTAAATAAATGAATAATACGCCACATGTGGTGTACAATTAACAGCAATTAAAAACAAATTGGGCAAGGATCTAAATGCATAAAGTATTAAACCACTGATAACATTTGACATAAGTGTATGGGCTTTTTACAAATTCACATACCACAGTGTTAATGTAGAATCATGATTAGAGTCTGAGCATGCTCAGATCAAAGATCCAAGGCTTTCAAATAACGCTGAAATTACTTTGTTCACAGATAAAATATCTTTTCTAAGATGAATTGGGAAAAATTAAATGATTAAAGTGCTGGTTGGCTAATGTTTTCAAGATATATGAGAAGTGTTATTACATAAGTACATAGGTTTATGTCTTAATATGACACATGTACACCTCTTACACTACAGGGAATCTGAAAAGTGAATGTATTATAATGGACACTAGTAGCTCATTGATTTAGAGAATTTGAAATTTTGCTCAATATTGTATCTTTAAACCATGTTCAACCAGGACTTTGGACTTTTTTTTTTTTTTATTAATTACACAACCTTGGTAAAAAAAAAATGAACCACATTTAGTCTGGAAGTATTTTACTTGTAGACCGGTGTAATTAATTTCAACTGATTTTATACTTTAGGGAGAAATATTTGATAAACTATAAAGTTCATTGCTTCTTGTGTTCTGATTCAATTAATGTGCAAAAAGTAATTTGTGACTTTCTTCAAAAGCGTGTTGATACTGGCTAATAAAAATGTACATTAAACCTTTTTTTTTTGCTTTTGCTATGCAAAAGAAGTGATGACAAGTTATGAAAATAATGAGTGATGGAATTGCAGGACATATCATAAATGAAAGATAAACACTTTGCAGGACTTGTGTATTTTTCAGTACAGGACTTAAACTAAGTTCAATGATAAGTTCAATGATTGTACAAACAGCGTTCCTGCTGCCATGATGATGGTCCAAACCACCTGTTCACCTGTTATCTTCACTGTAATGTATGTTTACAATAAAAAGAACATCAGACACTTTGCTGCCCCTTTTCTTTCACTTTTAGGGTCACAATACTCCACAAAAGCATTGTGGGCCTTTATTTACCAGTGCCAGTGACTAAGAAATGTGTGTTTTAATATAAATGTAAAGCGTATACAGCGACACAGCAAGAAGGTCCTGGGGTCAATTCCAACACGCATGTTCTCCCCTTGCGTGTTCTCCCCGTGTCTGCCTGGGTTCTCTCCGGGTACTCCGGCTTCCTCCCACCATCCAAAGACATGCACTGATAGGTTGATTGGTTAATCTAGATTGCCCATAGGTGTGAATGTGAGAGTGATTGTTCGTCTCCATATGTCAGCCCTGTGATGAGCTGGTGACATGTCCAGGGTGTACCCCGCATTCACCTATAAGTAGCTGGGATAGGCTCCAAGCGACCCCCGTGACCCTAGTCAGGATCAGGATCAGGATAAACCTTATTGTTCCATACGGGAAATTTGTTTTGGCCAACAGTGCTACACATTGCTGCATTCACATTCAGACACATACAATCACAAAACAATTCAGTCACAAAATCTTAAAATCAGCATAATGACAATTACATATTACATGCAGTTCATATACAGTATTGCACCCTTCCCTCCAAGATCCAATAAATAGAATAAATATAAGTGATACAAGTTAGTTTAAGAAGGGTGGGAGTGATTTCATTCCTTAAGAGTAAAAATTTTGAAAACATTGTGAGGATAAAGCGGGTTCAGAAAATGAATTAATGAATGAAAAGAGTATAATTCACTTTAAAATATGGTTCCAAGCAAATAACATCATTGTAAGTCTGTATCACTTGCATGTGCTGTATGTAAATGAGGTAATATTCAGACATTTGGTGCTTAATTTACCCACATTCTGTTATTAAAGGCTGTAGAAAGCTGGTGTAAACAGATCAGTGACAAATAAGACTTAAACAATTCAGAACACATTTAAAGACCTGTTTAAAAACCAAAGATGTCTTGTATTGTTCTGTAATGTTATGTATTGTTCTGTTTTGTTCTGTATTGGTCTGTATTGTTTTGTTTTGGTGTAGTGAAATGTTGTGATGGGTTGTGTGTGGTGTGAGGGGTTGGAGTTTTAAAAGCAATGCTTCTTCCATCCCCTTTTCAAACCATGTGTTGTCCAGTCGTTGTCTGTTAAGTGTATAAATGTGGTAGCAGGTTTGAAATAAACATGTGAAATGAAAGGAAATAATGATGAGTTGTCATGTTGTCACGGTTCATTGCACATGGGTTGGTCTCTTTGCAAAAGTGGACCAAATACACACTGAGCAGTACTCAGTGGGTATCTGCACAATTTGAGGATTGGTTTTGAAGGCAAGGCAAGGCAAGGCAAGGCAAGTTTATTTGTATAGCACATTTCAGCAACAAGGCAATTCAAGGTGCTTCACACAGGACATTGAAATAAAAGAAACAAAAAGAAACACATTTAAAACATTATAAAAGAAACATATAAAAGGTGATTAAAAACAGCAAGTAAGAAAACAACACATAAAATCAAAATAAATAAATAAATAAAATAAAATAAAAACACACATATTAAAGTAAAAGTTGCAGTGCAGAGTTTCAAAGAGAATATAAATTTTAAAAAGTCAAAAGCCTTTTAGTCAAAGGCAGCAGTGAACCGGTGAGTCTTTAACCTGGACTTAAAAGAACTCAGACTCTCAGCAGACCTGATATTTTCTGGTAGTTTGTTCCAGATATATGGAGCATAGAAACTGAACGCTGATTCTCCATGTTTAGTTCTGACTTTGGGAACACAGAGCAGACCTGTACCAGATGACCTGAGTGGTCCGGATGGCTCATACTGGACTAGAAGGTCCCTAATGTATTTTGAATGCTAATGTATATTTTGAAGGCCTATATAAAGGCCCAAAAAAGGCCACCAGTGTCAGTCCAGTGAACGGCATCATGCCATGTCTATCACGTGAACGTCTCCGGGCACTGGGTATGGTGGAGGCAGGTTTGAGCTCCAGTGATATAGCTAGGCGTATGTATGGGCTGTTCCCAACCCACAGTCAGAAACCTGGCTGAACGCCACAACACCACAGGCTCTGTTGACCATAGACCATCTCCAGGGTGAGAGAGAGCGACAACCAGGCCATACCTGGTGTTGACTGTTGTGACTTTGTGTTTGGCTGGTGCCGTTTTCTTTTGTTAAGTTTTTTGTTTTGAAATTATTCTTGAAACTTTAGATTTTTTGTTTCTGTATGCCAATATCCTAAACAAATGATTCACATGAAAAAAATTCCTATTTAGGGTTTCAAAATAACAATTATGCCGAAAAATATGGTCTCAAAGTTTTCATTGACTGAGTGTATATTGACATCTCTACAATTTCCATGTTATAAATCATTAAAATTTGGCCCATTATGAATAAAGACACATTTGTAATGTTTCAGAAATTCATCAAAAATCTAAATTTATGAAAACTGTGAAACTTTGTAGATTTTGTTCCAAGAAAGCGACATGAAAAACTTGAAATGAATCTAAACGGTAGTTTCGGAGAAGACACATGTAACGTTGAGTTTGACCCTTCAAGGTCACTCAAGGTCAAAGGTCATGGTAGCAAATGAAAGTCCATATATGACTTCCTATCAGTGCTCAAAAGTAATTATATTGATATCTGTAACCATTTCCATGTTATAAACCATCAAAATATGGACCATTGTAAGTAAAGGCAAATGTTTGTAGGATTGTGGCCCAAACTGGTACTGCAATCACATTCAAAACACTGGAGAGCAGGGGTGTCAAAGTCATTTTAGTTCAGGGGCCAAATTCAGCCCAATATGATCTCAAGTGGGCCGGACCAGTAAAATAATAACAGTGAAAAAAGTAAAATTATATTATGATCAGGTTTACATGTACAAAGTTTGCTTAAAAACCTGAATAACATGAACAACTGGAATTGTCTTAAGAAAAATAAGTGCAATTTTAACAATATTATGCCTCGGTTTATCAGTTTATCATTTACACATGTGCATTACAATCACACAAAACATTTATTAACAGGCAAAATATTGGTAAAATTGCATTTACTTTTCATAAGACATTGTTCATATTTGTTCAGGTTATTCACATTTTTTAGTATATGAGGGGGGCTGAAAAGTTCATAGCCTGACTAAGAAGGAGTTATTCCACAGCAATGAAACTGGGCATACATTAAATTCAACCTTTCCTGATACTAACTGCATGCTTTCCTCCCAGATAAACCCACATTGGATAAATAATTTAGGACTTTGAAAAGTAGTACTACAGACATTTCATGAAAATGCTTGCTTTTCACCGCTCCCTCGTTGTCCCTACCCCTCTTGAATTCCTCTTCCCAGTTTTGCACACTTGATAAAACTGGAGCATCATCCCCTATAGCAACCATGTCAGCATGAATGTCCTTGGGGGCTAACCCCTTTTTCTGCAGACATTTGATAAGACCACAGTGCCACGGATGGTTCACCAAATGTCTCTGGTGCTACTTTTCAAAGTCTTAAATTATTTATCCAGTGTGGGTTTATCTGGAAGGAAACCATGCAGTTAGCATCAGGAGAGGTTGAATTTAATGTATGCCAAGTTTCATTGCTGTGGAATAACTCCTTCTTATTCAGGCTATGAACTTTTCAGCTCCCCCTCATAGTTTAAGTATAGTTTAGTCAAGTAAACATTTTCATGTAATTTTACTTTTTTACACTTACAAAACAAAGAGAAAATTTGGGGTTGTCATTATTTATAGGTTATTCTGATAATATTTTACTGGTCTGACCCATTTGAAATCTAACTGGACTGTACAGGGTGGGGAAGCAAAATTTACAATATTTTGAAGCAGGGATTGAAAGACAGTGTATGACCAATTAGTTTATTGAAAGTCATGAGAATTTATTTGCCACAAGAAAATTGACATAATAGAAAATGTTTTTATTCTATGTGTCCTCCTTCTTTCTCAATAACTGCCTTCACACGCTTCCTGAAACTTGCGCAAGTGTTCCTCAAATATTCGGGTGACAACTTCTCCCATTCTTCTTTAATAGTATCTTTAAGAAAGTCGACATTGCTGTGTGATGTTCTATTGGTAGCATGTTCTAAAACGCCCCAAATCGCAGAATCCAGAGGGTTTAGATCTGGGCTCGAAGGCGGCCATAAACATGATTCCCAAAAATTGTTCAAGTTGGGTTTGTTGCTGTTTTCAACAAGTGTTTTGGTGTTCTTGTGTAAGCTTTTAACTTCAAATCATATTTTACTGCATTTCTAACGGTCTTGTTATCTACCTCAAGCTCAATTGCCATTTTTCTCATGGATTTGGTTGGATCCTTTAGGATTTTGGATTTGAGAGCTTTAATAAAAGCTTTGGTACGTTTTTTGTTGCTTCGTCCACTTCCAGACTTTCTCGTAATAGTTTTGCTCATAGTCATTCTCTTCTTTCCATTATAAACAGTCTTTATGGACACTCCAACTATTTTTGAAATCTCCTTTGGTGTGACGAGTGCATTCAGCAAATCACACACTCTTTGACGTTTGCTTTCCTGATTACTCATATGGGCAAAAGTTTCTGAAAAGGTATGGATAATAGTGTTAGGTATGATTATGACATCAATATATGTTTGGTTTCAAAACAATTGACGTAGTGCCTGCTGAGAAAAAACAACTAAATGTTCATTGTAAATTTTGCGTCCCCACCCTGTATGTATCTGTATGTGGAACGTGAATTAAAATGATTTTTGACACCATTGATTGTAATTTTTGCATTTCACAAATTCATCCCGCGGGCTGGATTGGACCCTTTGGTAGGCCGGATTTGGCCCCCGGGCTGCATGTTTGACACCTGTGCTGTAGAGCGTGGTATCCCCTCTGCCTCCCCCAAGACTAGAGGTTGCCAGATCCAGCATGAGCGTCTACTATAAGGAGCTACCATGGCAAGCGATGAGTCCTACACTGCTATAAATACCGGCCCAGTATTTATAGCCAGGCTGCGGTTTCACCTGATAAATATCCTTGTTTTGTTTCTCACTTTGTCACGACGTATTTGGGAATAATAATGAGGCCTTTTAAGTTTAGCAACGGCAGACATTTTGATCAGAAATGTTCCAGCTGCAGCTCAGTAGGAACTGGCAACCTGGATGTCCAAATGCTACAGACTTGGTGACTGGGAGACAGGTGATGGGTGGAGCATCAGACCATTTCAAATACAAATATTCTGGCTGGACTACGACTGTCAGTGATATCAGTATTTAAAATGAACATGATTCCTTAATGTCTGGTGACATACAGGGCCATTTTATGATTACTTGGAACATAATTCTCACTTACAGCTCCTTCAGTATTTCAAAAATTTTCCAAAAATTTCTTAAAACTGTGACCAAACTTTGTAGACATTGTCCCAAGGAAGATACATATAAAATTTGAAATGAATCAGACTCCCATTCTTCCATTAATCTAGACTCTTCTGTCTTTGTGAAGCTTTAATGACAATAATTTAATGATATGAAGGTTCAATCTCCTGTGCTGAGAGTTATGCAGTTAGTTCCTCTCTATAATTGGTTTCCACCTAAATCTTGCATTTAATACAGAAATGAGAAGCAGCAGGTGTGTACTTCTGTGACTATACATAGAACTCGTCCCTCTGAGGCCGTTTCATTTTGCTGGGTTATAAATTATTGTATTAGATTAATTTCTTTGTCCTTTCTATTGTTTGTGCTCACCATGTTAACACAGAACCCTCTGAGCTTGATAAGTAGGATTCTGATATTCTGCTAAAACTCTGAGTGGAGGATCTTTGTCAATAATACACAAGCTGCTACATGGACTTGTCCTTCCTCCAACTGGTGAACAAGGGCGTCCTCTAGAGGAGACTGTGGAGTCCAACACACAACAGCAACTTTGATGAAACACACTTTCTGTGCAGTTAACGAAATTAGTACTGGAAGTAAATACTGGAACAGTCAGTAGTTATAAGGGAGCACTCCACATGTCCTACCTTAGCAGTAGATTAATGTGAACGAGTCTTGGGATGATTTTAACTTAACTTTGTGATGCATTCACCTTTTGTGTTCTTTTGTTATAGTTCTATTTTGTCTGTAATTGTGGTGTGTTTTGTTACCTGCCTAGGAACTACAGAGGTAAATTAACATGTTTACATCAAACACGGTCTCAATACAGATGTTCATTAAAGTGCACTGTTCCTTCCAAATAAACTAATACATATTAACATGAATAGATCCAACACATTAGATCAAATACTAAAACATTTTTACAACTTTCTGGCTACAAAAGAGTTAGCTGAAGTTTAATGAGATTTTAAACTAAGAGCAGACACTACATAAAAAAAAGAGAAAATGAAGACGTATTTTACATGAATCTTTATTTACCATTTCAATGAAAAAACAATCTAACCCAGAGAAATGTCACCATCAAAAATAATGCAATACAGGTAGAAAGAAAAAATCTGCTGTTTTTAAAACAAGGACATGCCTTTTTTTTCCAGCACATCTTGAACACTGAACCTTTTCCAGACAGTGCATTTACGGTTCTAAAACTTTTTACCTGCTTCTGAAACCGCTTTGAGCGTTGGAAGAATCAAATAATCAAAGAGAAGGGCTAGTAGACCAGGTGGTCTTGGAAGGACTGAGGTGTGCATCCTTGATGCAAACACTGAAGACGAACAAAAACAAAAAAGGAATGTAAGATCAAGTGGAACAAACTCAGAACAGCACATTCCAAATCCTGATTGTATTCTCTGACAGCTGCACATCACCTTTCTCACTGCCACATACACTAACGCAGACAGATCGAGTGATCGTCTGAAACATAAACAAAAGTTCCATATCCTGAACATACACATAGAAAAAGGCACAGGTATGGACTGTTGGTCTTGGAAAAACCTCAGTGGGAAAACACAGAGGCTCCTGCTGTAGCACCCGTAAATGTGACAAAGAACCCTATGGTTTCAAATACTCCAACAAACAAACAAATGAACAGAAATTAATAAATCAATGTTTTCCTGGATATAAACTGGAAAAGGGTGTTAGGAAGCACAACTCTGTGAGGTGTGAAGTGCTTGGAACAAACCGTGGCAGTTTATTGGAGTGAAGATATCGTGAGAGTTCACTGAGCTGGAAGATCCAGAAGATCTGTCCGTCTCAGATTTCTGTGTCCAAATTAATATAGAACCAGGATGCTGGTAGTTGAGATGTGTGGATATCCTTTACACTCCTGAGCTCAACCATCCCACTAGTACCCCACTGTGACCAGCAGTGACCGACAGTCCCTGTGGTTCTGCAGAACACTGCTGGTCTCTGCCCCAGTGAAACAGGTTGAGGCGCTGGCGTCGGAGGGTTATGTTAGATTGTTCGCGGGTTGTACTCCGGCAGCTTTTTCAGCTTCTCCTGTTCCTGCTGAGTGTCCTGTCTGGCAATAACCAGAGTGTGAGCGTAGCCCATCGCTACCTGCAAAAACAAACACCAGTGAGCTTCCTGTTCGACTGCTTCAGCGGGACATGTGTGATTATACAAGGTCAAGTTGGCTCAAGGATAAAGTGTTTGAACCCAGTATTTGTCAGAAGCATTTGAGAAAACTGAAGACCTGATTAGAATCTAAGATTAAAGCTCCTAATTGTTTATGAATTGGATCACAGACAAAATGAATGCTGTAACCCTTTTTAGACAGCTGATGCTCCAGTGCTACAGTCTGTACTTTATGGTATTCAAATGACCGTTACTCCTGAACCATTTGTGCTATTCACAAAATTCAAACGGCATCAGAAAGCTGAGAGTCTGAGCTGACACTAAAACACTTGAAGGCAGAGGCCTGCATTATCTGTGGGGGAGGGGTAGAAGTGAGCAGAACAGACAACAACCATCAATGAGACATTTATTACTTTTATCATCATTTTAGTAATGAATTCATGTAAATAATTGTATATAAAAGTGACAGCGTTGTTCTGGAGTCTTCTACACATGTTTTGCCATGTTTTTGTGGAGTTGAGCAAAAAAATTCAAGTGTGTTTTTCAATTTTCTGCTATAACACACTGTTTTAAGCATTTATTACACATAATAATGATAACGTCCAGATACTGGGAGTCAAGTTCTTGTTGCAAAAATGTGCAAAAGAATTGGCAAAAAAGACATTTTCTGACACCTTTATTGTACAGAAAACAACAAAGAAATCTATGTGTCATGTTATACAGGGTTTCTGCAGGTAGCAGCCAAGCTAATTTAATGCTTTTTAATGCCCTTTTTACTGCCACTTTAAACAAATTTAATGCCCATGTCCAAGTGCAGATACAGTTTTATGATAATTTACCGTCGACAGGCTTTAACCAGGTTCTGAATAGTTCCTCCTCCAATCACATCTGCTGAAACTTGCATTTTCACGACATTTGCTAATATTCCCTCTACTCTTGTCACAGTATGAGCACACTCACAGCATGTTGCATTCCAAGCATGTGGTATCGATGACTTTGTGTTTCAGCCATAAACAATAGCCAATTAAAGGGTTCACCTTTTCAATCATCACACTATACTTCCAATCAAAATTATTAAATGCTTATATAATCAAAATAAATTGTGAATAACAGTGCTTTTTTCCCCATCAAGTGCATTAAATTTTTTAATGCCTCTGGACATTGAATTTAATGCCATTTAAGGCCTTAATTTTTACATGACCTGCAGAAACCCTGTTATAATGGTAGTCCTTAAAAGGGTTAAGTTTTGGTGCTGCAGCTGTATAACTGAATGTGATGGTGTAATTATACTTCTTACGTCGTACTGATTTCCACTTTCAAAGTTGATGTGATCTTGATTTGGGCATAGTTATTACCTGCTCTGTGTAGATCCCATCGAGGGTCTTGACCTCCTGGGCGGTGGTGGACGACTTGGGTTTGTTGTCTCCGTATCCCTGGAGGACAGATCACAGTCACTGTTGAGCCCCTGAATGCGCTACAGTCAATATTCCAGTCAATATTCAGTTGTCTGTATTCTACCATTTTTGGTCACTAATAAGTGTGTTACCCCAGAATCATCTTCTTGTCGAGTAAAAAAGCCTCTGAAACAGAATCAAGACCATGGGACACTAAAACGTTTCACTGGAACACAGGCCAGCAGCAGTGAGATCAACAGCCCCACAAGCACCAGTACTGAACACCGTCACTGGATCACAGTGAATGTGGAATACACGGTCACATGACCCCTCAGGACTTACCAGTTCTCCAAACGTGGGCGACGGGCCCCAGCTGATTGTACTCTCATCTGCAGCGATAATGATGCTGCTTTTCCTGTTTAACACAAACAGAACAAGTCAAAGACCATTTCATATGAAGAAATACAAAAAAATCCTGATATGCACAAGTATCACTGTGAGGTTGATTAACAGCAGAATTTGCGTCACAGGCATTTTTCCCTGGCAACTCGTTAACACTTTATTCCATCACAAGGTCCATAATACACCAATGTGCATTACATTAAAGCTGCATATGACTTTCATCACCAATTTTTCATCAAATCTGTAAAACCCGAGTCATGGGCTAAGTATCACAAATCCGTAAGTGTTTCCGCGATTACGCACCTGAATCTCTTCCCTCACAGTGAACAATTTCCAAGTGTCCTCCACCATAAACCATAATCCATGTGTGTACAAACAGAGCTGGTAGGTCACTCGTACATTTTCAGAAATTCGTTGCAACATGAACTGTGGGAAGTGGAGCTCTACGCAACTGCAGTAGCAAGAGGCAATGAAGCTGTTTCTGTGTTTGTTGCCGCTGTGGCCATAATGCAGCTGCGTGGAGCTCTATTTCCCACAATGCATGTCGCAATGAATTTCTGAAAATGTACAAGTGGCCTACTGGCTCTCTTTGTAAACATGGATTGTTTACGGTGGAGGACACTTTGAAATTGTTCACTATGAGGGAAGAAATTCAGGTGAGTAATCACAAAAAGATTAACAGATTTGTGATACTTAGGCTATGACTCTGGTTTTATAGATTTGATGAAAAATTGGTGATGAATGTCATACACAGCTTTAACTTTGCACAGAGCTTTTAATTTGAAACTAAGACAACATGAGTTATGTGATCATTATCTGATAAGATTATTCAAGTGACTATGTAAATGGGATAATCTGATATGATTTTTTAGATAACAGCAGTAATCTGATTATGAGAAATCAGATTAACACACCTGGATTTCTCCCCAATACTCCGATGTCTTCCTGCATGTATACAGGTTAATCTGATTTATTTAGTTCCTTTTTAATCTGTGCTTGTGTAAATAATATTAAAATCACAGAGAACAGAAGTTACATCATCAAACCTGAGCAGAAGACAATAACAGGAAGTTTAAGTCTACCATCACTCAGAGGTCGCGTTAACCGAAAATATTCCGTCATTGACAAATTTTTTAAAAAGATGACGGAAAATTCTGAAGGCTGTCCGTCATTTTGACAGATTAAAATACAGAGGGTAATCTACCCAAGAAAGTTTTCACACAACACTGAACAGAACATGCTTACAGGACTGCAGGTCTGTCTCTTAACAAGGCATCAAACAGCCCAACAGCATCCTACCTGTATAGAACCCTACAGCGCCACCCCTCACAACTACGCTGAATACGACACCGTTAATACTGTCAAATGACTCAGTTCACCTGTAGTAGACCCCCTGTCCAGTTGATGCTGAGTGTGCATATTAATCACTCATTGTCAAGTCTTGTCTTGTTTAGCCAACTTTAGTCAGAATTATATGCTACTTTGCTTGCATAAAGTGTCAAGACAGCCAAGTCTCCTTAGTTGTTTTAAAAAGCCCAGTAAATGTGATGTCACTGATAAACGCAGTGACAAAAGAGGGACTGATGCAGTGGAGGATGAAGGACAAGCAAGTAATATGCCAGTTCTTATGGGATTTGGCGTGCTATACATATGCATTTTCTATCTTTCATGAGTTCTTCAACGCCATTTGATGGCATGTCAATTTACACCAAGATCTCTGGTTTATATAACCCTAACCCTCAGTGTGTGGTATCTGACGCGGCGTGAACATACACACAGGAAGCTTATAATGCGTACAGATAACATGCCTATTAAGAGTGACGTGTATATTTACGCGAGTCAGGATATCCCGTTGGTTTATCAACTATAGTTGCTGCGTCATTGAGATGTTTTTGAACATTAAATACTGCTAAATATGTCTCCTCATCATTAAAAATTTAATTTGAAATGATGGATAGTAATGTGTTATGATGGAATTTTTACGACCCTGTCCGTCAAAATGACAGACAATAAAAATGTCTAGTGCAACCTCTGCCATCACTATATACGTACGTACTCCTAAAGAAATCCGATAATGGACTGGAGCGTCTAAACTAGGGTTTTTCTATTATCACATTTCTTAAGTGCATGTAAATGCCTTTGATCTGATTATTACATTTATGCGATTACTCCCAGTTATTGGACTTTTATGGTCATGTAAACAGGCTCACCGTCTTCCACTCACGTTCGACTATGTGACTTCCGTTCTCCACAATTTTTAATTACATTTATACATGCACAAATGTAAAAAAAAAAAAAAAAAAAAGAAATAAAAAAAGAAATAAATCAGATTAACCTGTACACATGCAGGAGGACCTCAGAGTATTGGGGAGAAATCCAGGTGTGTTAATCTGATTTCTCATAATCAGATTACTACTGTTATCTGATAAACCATATCAGATTACCCTGTTTTACATAGTCACTAATAATCTGACATCTCCAGAAACTGGATAATTATCAGAGTATTAGGGTGTAAATTATCTCATTGATAAGCCCTGCTCTATGGGGAAGAAAACTCCCACCATGCTGAAGAGAGAGTACATGACCGTAAACATCAGCACTCACCCACACGCCAGACTGCGAATCTTCCAGCCACACAGATCCTGCACAGCTTTTGGGTACATGGTGGACTCTCTGGAGGTGTTTGTCACCCCCCAGAAGAACAACCCACCTGCAAATTGAATATATCTCAGGTTAATACTGACACTTAAAGGGGCAACTCAAAAAATTTCACTACTGCAGTAAAGTTCTTTTTAAACTTTCATATATTTCATCTTATGCTTAAAGTGAAATGTTTAAAGCTTTTGTTGTTTTAATTGTGATGATTACTCTTTATAGCTGCTAGTTAGTGGTCAGATGCTCCTTTTGCCACCGTGAGAACAGCTTTACCTCAAAGTCCTTCTGAAATACACCACTGTCTCTGAAGTATTTTTAGGACTTAAACATATGATATAATTGTTTGTCTTATAACAATGCGCCTCAACAGTAGGATATTTGACAGTTATGCAACTGAAACAGTGCTTTTATATGGACTTAACTTCATTTGTCCCGAAAAAAGTAATGCAGGTATATTGTATATAATTTTTTTTTTTTTTACAGAGGTGTTGATTTAATTTCAGGCCAACAATAGTTTCTGTTCAGTTATTTTCATTACCGTTTATCATTGAGGTGATTTTAAGATTCAATCTACTCTCATTCAAAGAAAAGAAATAATAACCATAAGTTATCATTTTTTACAGCTTACTGTTAGTACTACTGTACTATCGCCTGTGTTAGATGAGATATGAATAGATAAATTAATGACAACATTACTGTTTGTTGTTCGTTTGTTGCCTAATTATTGTTTATTAGTATGTTAATAATTGTCAAATCAAACATCAGATAATCATCAAATAATTTATGAAGCCAACAGGTGACTATGATTCTGCTTCGGTTCTCATTGCAGTAGTCTATCTCACATTGAATGTCTGTTCCACAAGGAACAAAAATAACTCAAGAACTGTGAAGTTGGTGTAACAGAGAGAACATTGACGGAACATATTACTAATGATAATATATCCATGTACCAATTGCACGTTCTATTTTTTGTTCTAGTCCCTAATTATCAAAATTAAAATTTAAAAAAAGCTTGAAACATTTCAGTTTACACATAATGAGCACAGAATATATACAGCTGTCACTTCCTGAAATAACTGATACAAAATAAGGAAGTTTTTCACAACATTATTTTGTAAAATGCCCCTGTATACGCATTTGTTTTCAAACATGTGACTTCTCCAACGTTTACACAAAATTATCCGTACTGAAGTACCCATGTGACAGAATGTGTTGGACAGTCCCACTGATACTGTTCAGAACTCTGGACTTACCCATCTCACTGACTGCAAAGGAACACTGGTACCCGGCACAGATCTGAGTGGCACCACGTCCTGGGAAATCAAACAGTTTTACCAGGCGGGGAACCATCTCATCCTTCTGCTCTGTGTGTCCCAGACGCCCATATCCACCGAAACCCCAGGAGAACACTCGCTTCTGAGAGTCCAGAATCAGCTGGAAGTACACACATTGACCACAGCAGACCCAGTTACAATCCAAGACCAACATGATATGGGGCGTCACAGAACACCTAAAACCTACTTCAGCAACAGATGCATACACTGCCTTTCAAAAAACAAAAAGTCACATTTCGATGCACTGCCTGCTTTAGTTGTGCTCACAGGGCACATTCACTGTGGCATCTGTTGTACAAATACAATGTCGCAGCATTCATTTCTGGCCAGAGTTGGATTAATTTTTAGCTAAGATCTTGTATTGATGATGGCAAAGTCGGACCACTGAATAAAGTTGTCCACTGAACATGCCAAAGACATGCTAGAGATGTGGGGTTAAGGTCTGGACTCTGACTAATACATAAATGAAACAAATGAATCAACAAATGAGAAGCTACTAAACTTTTGCAGCTGAAATATAATCACTGCAGTAATTATTCAAAGGAAGGCTCTAAACCATTTGTTTAGATAAATACAGTTTTCCCTGAAATCACCAGCAATAATTCATTTACGGTACTGAGTGTCTGGTACGCTTCCTCACCGTGTGGTTTCCACCACAGGCCACATCCCGGACCACTACGTTGGGCACAGGCATAACCTGGCCATCCTTTGACTTCTCAATGAAGATGGCAACCCGGCGAGGGATCAGTTCACAGTCAAATTCAATGCGCTGAGCGCGAGCAATGAACTTCCCATCACTGTTGTGACCTGAAATAAAATATATCATGTTTACACTGGCTCCATGTCAAACAGTGAGAATGTTTACAGTTTAGAATATGAAAATATTTTGAATTTGTGTTATATAAACTGAATTTTCCATTTGGATATTCTAAACTAGGTTTTTCTGAATATAGCATTTATCAGATATGTGACTTCGAATCACATTTTTTGGGCATGTATTCAGTGCATTAATCTCAGGTACAGCTTTCACTACCGGTTAGAAAACACTGTTTACAATTTTCAGTTGGAGTACAGACAGCACAGATGTGGATGCTCCCAAGCCCTACTGTTAGACTTTATGACAGGATATCAACAGGTTTGTGGATCTGACCTCAAAAAGTCTGGGTGAGTTTTTGAAGAAGGTGTTTTAGGTCATGAAAAAGGGAAGCCGAGTTCACACAATGGAACATCCAACATAAAAAAAAGGGAGGACAGAAGTCCTGTTATAATATTAGTCCCAAACAAACTTACATCTCTGTGATGTTTTGATGTGCAACATTTATCTCTTCTGTGCCCTTTCCTGGTCATGAACCATAGAGGCTGCATGGATGATAATAAAGGCCATTTGTAAAAATGTTTTGATTAATTGAGTAAATTAAATAGGCATTAAGCATGAATAACCACTGATAGTATAAATTTAACATAATGTGCTGTGCACTTTTAATACCCCTTGGCCAGAATGGACAGACAGACAGATGATAAAATGATTACAATACCCCTTCAGCTGGAGTTGGCCAAGAGGTAAAAAATTTCAGAGGAGTGAATTCTCAGATGAGATGAATGGCATGTACTGAGGACATGATGAATATAAATGCCAACATTAGCCAATCTTTGTATAATCCCTGGCATAAATTATGGAATCACCACTCTTGGATGATGTCAATTTGATTATTTAATTTTGTAGACTGAAATTAAAAAAAAAAAAAAAAAAAATATCACATACATGCCACAAATAATATTTTATTCTAAGTGACAACCTGGCTTTAAGAAACAATAGAAAGAAGAAAGAAATTCCTAATCATCCTAGTCATAATTGCTTTTTTTTGATATCACGCTGAGGAAAAAAAAAATGCAGTCACTCAATTCCGAAGACAATATTATGAAATCACCTTGTGATTTGCGGTTGTAAAACAAACACCTGCAGATTAAATCTGTCAATTAGTCTACAGTAAAAAAAAAAAAAAAAATTAAATAAAATAGAATACTTGCACACCTTGCTGAGCTGTTGCACCAAACTGATTCACATGAATCATAATTCTAACATGAGAGATGTCAGTTCAAACAAAGGTAAGAAGGTGAATGACCACAGAACGCTGCAAAAGATGTTGACTGTTCACAATCAGCTGATTAAAATGTAGACCAAGTATGGCAAGGTTGTAAAAGAAAAGAATACTGATAGACCAAGGAAAACATTAAAGTGTCAAGACAGAAAACTAAAAACATGTCTTCATAACAGAAAACACAACAAAACGAACAAGAAAAGCACTCGGAGAGCGCAGACCTTCGCCAAGACAGATCTGCCCCCCAATCACCACCAAAATGTAACCATTTCTTCCTTGTGCCAAGTATCAACATTTCCTGAAAATCTCATGAAAATCTGTCCATAACTTTTTGAGTTATCTTGCTAACAAACAAACACGCACACAAACACACAAAACAAAGTGATTACAATACCTCCTGGCAGAGGTAATGAGGAACAAATGGTCAGAAACTGTAAGAAATTGGATCTACAGACAGAAAAATCTATGATTTGCTTTTTTTCAACAAAATTAAATGAATGAACATCCTCCAACAGTGGTGATGCCATTGTTTTCGCGAGGGATTGTATTTCAACATCAAATAAGAAAATGATGTATGTGCTGTCTGTCATTATACTATTTTTAAGGTTTCTAGATTACCTCAAACACATGTAACATTTGTTATTAACACCTTGGTACATTCCAGTATTCACGTATGTATGTTATGTCTTGCTACATATTTTTGTAAAACTTCGCCCTGCTGACAAAGATTAATTGTGACTTCGTGTTCTGAGCTTACCAAGCTGTCCATACTCTGGACATCCAAAGGAGTACAGGTTTCCTTTGCAGTCCACCACCATGCTGAACTCGGCACCACAGGCCACCTTCACCAATGGCTGGCCATTGTAGGAGATCTGGGGGGAGCACAGACACAAAAGTGTTGACCTCTGATGTCACCGAATGAAACATTATGAAATCCCACAGCCACCTTCACAAACATTGTGAAAATCCTATCAGACACCTCCTAATTTAATCTCCAAACTTCAGGAAAAGAATTGTAGATTAAGGATGATTTAGGAAAATTCTCAGAGCAACTCTGAGCAAAGAACCGCAAAAACTTGTATCTCATTGTAGAGGCCTTTTGTTTGTGGGTTCTATCTTGACACTCCCCATGCACACACACACATGCACATTGGTTGTGCATGTGTGTGTCAGCCCTTCAATGATCTGGAGACATGTCCACTTTCACTTGTTGCTAGTTGGGACAGATTGGAGCATCCCTGCCACCCTTGTGGGGATTAAACCGGTCAGAAAATTGAAGAGCTAGATCAGATAAAACAATAAATTTGACAACAAACTGGTTTACAAAACAACTGTTAATTAAAAGTTCAGATTTTATGCAAAGATGTGAGCAATTATTCTTGTATTGTATGAACAATTACCATTGAGAAAAAATTAAAACCTAACTGATTTTAGCCAACATTGTGTTTCATTTATTTTTTTTGGTTGCAATGTATTTTGGAGGTTTTAAATTTAAGTACTTTTTTTTTTCAATTATTTAAGTTTTTGCTAAAACCTATGCCACCAAAATCCGATGAGAAAAAAACATCAAATTCATTTAAACCTCTGTTGTAAACCATTTATTCTCAAATGGATGCAACTTAATCCCACACTTCCTGTCATGCCATTGAGTGCTGTGTGTCCTGCACTGTGGTACAGATGGTAGTGATGGCTTACCGGTGCTGGGCTGAGGACGGCGTCTGTTTGGCTGCCTTGGCCCAGCTGGCCCAACTTGTTCTCACCAAAAGAGTACACAGTGCCATCCTCTGAGGAGAAAGCATCAACAAACAAGCAGTATTTTTAATAGATATTAATAATACGAAATACTTAATAGTATTTCAAGCAAATACTATCTCTGAAGTAAAATAAAAGTTTTCTTTCACAACACTGCTGGTTAGCATGTACTTATTCTGTAGCAAAACAGACCATAATCACATAGTGACCATTCTTCTTAACCATCAAACTCAGGGGTTGAAGCTCAAACTCTTTCATCAAAAGAATAAGCTTGAATTATAATATGGAAAATAAATTGAAGTTCTATTTAATTGGTCGGTATATTAACGTGCAGTTTGTTTAGTAAAGCATGTTTGAAATTGCGTAGTTTATTTCTTTGTCCAGCGGGCCGAGGCATAGTTTACTTATTGTACAAACAGAGGACTGAGGCTGACCAGGTGTCCTGCTTTGTGTGAAACTACACAACATTTTTGATCCTTTGTTCCATATATCAGGGTAACATCCAATGCCAATGTAATGTTTTTATGACAATACAAACATTCATGCACATCAGGTTGGTATCCAGATGTATCACAAATTTTATCTGAATTTTCAAGAAAGCTGTAAAAAGAAAGTGTGACTTAATATACAGTTTAATCTACTACTGTTGAGAGAATAACAGTATTAATCTTCTTTTCTTGACATTCACTAAAACTTAATGATATTTGTACTGTATGATACTGTTATTCCGATGTACTTCAATTTTCATTTATTGTGTCTATTGTATCTGACTTTTTAACTGACTAGTTTTACTGATGAAAATTTTACTTCGGTTAGAGGTGGGTTTAATGTACAGTTTATGATAGTCCTTACCTTTAGTGTAGGATTTTGGTTAGTTTTAGAGATTTACATGCTTTATGGGTAGGAAATACAATAATTTTTCATATCGTCATCACAATCCTGAACAGTGCACAACACACATTTTGCTTGTGTCATGCAAGCCTACCATATACGTGGTCTACCTGTGAGTGCCAAGGTGTGATTGCGTCCAGAGGCTGCAGCAACAATCACATGATCTGCTAGAGCCTCGATTAACTTTGGGGCTTCAAGACGCTTGGTGTCACCATGACCCAGCTGACCTTTGTCATTACGACCTGAAGAGCAAAACAAAAAGCAGGGGTCACATTATTTGAGTCACAGAAAAACAAAGACCTGGCCATGGATGTGGCGTGTTGACTTCTTACCCCAGCTCCACAGCTTCCCCTCAGTAGTCATGAACAGACTGTGTGCAGAACAGGGACCTGACACCACACAGCTAACTTGCACATCGTTCAGGCAGCCGTAGCGATGAGGACCCCACAGGTTTTGGCCCAGGTTGCGGAATGCCGCTAAAAAAAACAAAATACAAAGACACACCACATAAGTATCTCAGATATTCTCCTAACAATCAACTCCAGTCACATTGTCATACCAACACAGAATTACAATATATCAATTTATATTTACAGGTTATATCTCTAATTCTGAGAATCAAGAAGGAAAGGGCAGCATTTCATGAGAAGGCTGTAGTGTTGCATGCTCTGAAACAGATGAGATTTACTCTTTATGCTTATGATACAGTTCCTGTGCAGCGGTACAGTGGCATAGTGGTTAGGACCTCCTTCTCACCCCAACTCCCAGTCAGACCAGAGCCTTTCTGTATTGACTTTAGCCTTGACCATGGTACTGATGAAGATCTGGAGTTAAGTCCCCAAACATAATTGCAGTTCACTGCTCCTAATGCCTGTCTTGTGTTAACACTAGGTACTGAGTGCCTCATAGGAAGGGTAAAATACATAAACCAAATTTCCGTACAGGCATAAGAAAGGGAGTTATGCTATAATTAAGCTCTATCAACATATTAACAGCAGACATCTCATGAACTAATGCAGCATTTTCACAAGAAAAAGAGAAATCTCTCTCTATTTAACTGTGTATGTCAATGGTTTTACAACAGAAGGGGGATGTCTTGATGCTTTGACAAACACAGCATCAGACCCATCTAGAAATGCTCTTTGTCTATGCAGCTGCTCCTGCCAACACCCCCAACCCCCAATACACCTCAACAAAGCAGATTTATCAGGGTGCACCCAAGTACCAAGTCAAGGGTTGAACAAGGCAGCCCACAGTGAGTCCCAGGCATCAGTAGGCCCATTGAGGGGGGCAGCACACAACATGCATGAATACGAATAGGCATTACTGTCACAATCAATTAATGGCATCTCTATGGTGTTCACACATAAGTGGTCTATACATCCCAAACAAAGCAACAGACGTATATGCGACATGTTCTTCATCTTATGTCAATTCATTCTCTACTGCAGACATAGCAGAAATCAATCCTCCATTAATTCTGTCTGGCTACTAAAACCCTGCAAACTGCTACATGTTATGTGGACACCACAGCGATGGTACAGCAAAACACTGCAAAAAACCTCAGCGAATCCTCCCATCTAAGTCTGTCAAATATTCACTGTAATGGCTTGGTGTCATTCTTACTTTTATTAGATGCAGAGGCATAATTTTTATATATCTGCATGTATGTGCACGCCTCCTAATCAAAATCAGACTCTGGCTCTGTGACTATTCAGCTCAGAGTGATAGTGATAGTTACACTATACACAGCTGTGACACCATTTTCTGTGGACTTCAATTACATAAACCAGTAGACAACTGATAGCAGATCACTGACGGCAAATATAACAATTTCTAACAGTCATGCTTCAGATGCAAATGATATGACAAATTCACTGACTGTAATTCTTGTTATTAAATTGTGTTTTGATGCCAGATACAGATGAAGTTTATTGATCCCCAGAGGGAAATTCACTTTCTTAATCAGACAAAATTTAAAAGGAAAAAAGGATGAATCATTACAGTGAGGTGTTAAAATGCAATAGTGTTAGAATGAGTAATGAAAATAAACTAAAAAAGAAAGAATGAATCCTCAGACTGAGGTGTAACAGAGGTGTAGACACCGATGGCTATGGGTATGAAGGATCCTCTATACCTCTCAGTTGTAGCTTTGCACTGGCTACAACTGACCAGTAAAACGTGGGTAGAATGTAAATAACAAAAGCCCCTTTTCCACCACAGCAATTTTATTGGAAACTTTGAAAAACCTTGGCAAGTTTTCACCGAAATTACCAGGGCGGGAAAAAAGTTTCCCTTGACCCCATACTTTGCCATAGTAGCAATTTAAAACAACCCACCCATTAGCACAGGTGAATGTAGGGCTGCACGATTTTAGCCAAAATTAAAATCTCAATAAAAAAAAAAAAAAACAAAAAACTAGATTTTTGAATAAAACTACAAAAAACAACGGGTCGGCATATCATTTTGTGAGCAGCCTGCAATGCAAGGCACTGCTCCCTACCTACAATCTGTGATGGTATCATGGAAGCCCCAAAAATTCTGTGATGGGCCCACAGAAGTTATACCAATGTAAGTCAGTGACAGGCATCAGTCATGCATGTGTGCATGCGTGGACCATGAAAGATGAGTGATCCCCATGCGGTTATATTTAAATTGGGGATCCATGTGTAGAGGAGACCGACTCAGGACATGCTGGAGGGATTATATTTCTGGATTGGCCTGGGAATGCCTCAGGATTCCCTGAAGCTGGTGGATACGACTGGGGAGAGGATTGTCTGGGCTACTCTGCTGAGGCTCTAGCCCCTGCAACCTGGACTGGAAGGAGCAGTATGGAACGGTACGGATCAGTGTGTGGACAACGTAAGATGAGTGATCCCCATACAGTTATATTTGAATTGAGGGATCCGTGTGTGGACCACAGCTTACATTGGTATCACTACTGCGGGCCCATCACAGATTTAAGGTCCATGGTCATTACATGGACTTCTGTGAAAGACCACTCTCACAGTTAGGAGGAGGAGCCTATGGTAGCATGGAGGCCGCGGCTCAGAGGCACACAGCCTGCAGACATGAGAGAGGTGAAACTGATTCGATGATTTCCCTTTTTGAAAAATCGTCCTACTTAAAAAATCCGATTTTAATTTAAAATGTATTAATCACAGAGCCCTAGGTGAATGAATGACGTGAATGACAGGCTAGTCATCCCTAGTCAAGGTGTAATTTTTAAAAAAATGTGGGGAAAAAATTCCAATCCCAAAATTGACAACTGCCCTCTGAACAAATATCCAAGTAGTCAAATATTCAGGTCCAGCCCTGTGAAACACACAATAGTAATTACTCAGCTGTAGCTGTTGTCTTGCTTTTCATTTGTATTAGGCTATACTTTTAAATTCTTCATATTTATTAAGGATAACAGAACTGAGCAGTTTGTTCGAGTGAGAAATGTGCAATGTTAGAACTGCCCGTGCTTGTGATTGGTCACTTGCTGCCAACTGTACCTCTTTACTGTGAACATACTCAGAACTGGAGCTAAAAAACCCAGGTTGACAGTCTGATAACACCATCATGACACTACTTAGTGACCCAAAGAACAGAAAGAGACCCTGGGTCCACTGAGCTCATTTTGTGAGAATTACAAAAGATGCATTAACTTAACAGAAAGACTGGAAGCTAAAGCCGCATGTACAACATTTCTCTCAATGACTGGACAAAAACACAATTATAGCATGCTAACATCTTGCTCTATCCATCCTATGTGTCTCAACTGGGTCAAAAATAAGGATTATACATAATTTTTTAAAAATCATATAGTGTTAGATAAGATAATTATGACAATAAATGAAAACTTATTTATTTTCAGTACAGGGCTGACTTTTGGTTGTGATTATTCATAAAAGACAAAGATGACAAAGGACAGAACAAGATGCAAATATTGAAATGCGGTGAAGACACACTTGCTATGGAATGGGTTCATTTTCTGTTTTGATTTGATGTTTATTTTGATTAATGTGGTGAGAACCAGGTTGTGCTTTATAACAGTAATCAAGATAAAGAAACTGAGCACAATCTAAGTTATTTGTGGTTTTTTTTTTAAGATTAGAACACTTTTCACAAATCCAGAGGTAGAAAGCCTTAACCCCAAAATATGATAAAATCTTTTTCTTCAAACATCAAAATGTGAAGACGCAAAATTAAGTAAAACTACGTCACACATTTAATAAGTGGCTTAACCAAGAATAACTAGAACACACATCATCATTATCATTATGATTATCATATTAAAAAATAACAATAATTATCTTTTTATCACCAAACCATATAAGATCATGTCAGATATGTGGTGTCAAATGATCCTACCTTGTTGTTTTGGCACTTCCTTTCTTCCAATCAAATCCCAGTTGGTTGCGCCAAATATAAGGAGCTGACCTTTCACCTTTGGGCACTCAAGTTTCTGTGGAAAGGACACACTTAGGTCACCAATTAAGAATGTATGAATCAGCCTAAATTCAAATAGTAACCTGACATAATTTTTGCATGTTTACTTTGCAGTTTATTTTCTGTTATCCCTCTCAAGTCAGGTAAATCAACTATGAGGGGGCTTCAAAAAGTTTGTGGAAAAAAGACAGTTGAGAAAATGGTTTAAGTTATGACATTTTTCAACATACGCTCCATCTAAGTCATACACTTCTGCAAGCATTGATATCAGCCTTTAAGTCCATCTGCGTAAAACTGCTATGCTCTTTGTCCACAAACTTTTTGAAGCCCCCTCATACGTCACATAGGCTACTGAAAGTCATGATCATTTGTGAGCATTTCAAAGGCAGTATTTTCTGAAGAGATATCATGTAAACTTGTCTCAAAATGTTTGTTACACTGTACGCCAAATATACCTTTCAGCTGTCCATACAGAGTCAGTGTTTTTTTTCCAACTTCCGTGAGTGCAACCATTTTGTGTGATTTAGTTGCCTTAGTGACTGAACATATTGTATAGAAAAATCGAACAAAACATTAAAGAGTTCATAAGTCAATATACATCTAGAAAATGTCGTTTGTGTCCTACACATTGATGTATAATATGGAATTTGAAGTGATGGTAACATATGATGTATAATGTACGTTATAACAAAAAAGATGGCTAAAACTAAACATACTTTATTGAAAAATCAAACATAAAAATGAAGACTTCATAAATGGCAAGTTAACATAACCCTTGAATAAAGGGAAGAGAGAACACTGCCTCAGAAAAGTTCACGAAACACTCATGAATGATCACAACTTTTATTATGTGCCCTTACTTACATCTTTGTAAAGGCATGAGCACCATGAACAATAAATCAGGGGTCACCAATTCTGGTCTTTGAGAGCTACAATCCTGCATGTTTTAGATGTTCCCTCTTCCAGCACACCTGATGGGTCATTATCAGGCTTCTGCAGAGCTTGATGATAGGCTTATCATTTGAATCAGGTGTGTTGGAAGAGGGATACATCTAAAACATGCAGGATAGTAGTTCTTGAGGACCAGGGTTGGTGACCCCTGCTGTAAATGAACATTTCACTGCACCATTTTTTATCAGAACACTGTAAAATGATGCTGACAAATAAATTCTATGAACCTGAGTATTTAATTTGATTCCTTTTTTTAAATCCTCAGTACTTTTATTACGTTTGTAAATGGCACACAGGTGTAAATTAAGACAAACGTTTACATTATGTTAAAATACTCTCACTAATCACAAAGCGCATCCAACTTACTATTTTCTCTTTCACATCATCTGCCACGGTGACAGGCTGCAGACCTGACTTGGTGGAAGGCTTCCCAGGCTTCTTGTTATTCTCCTGCTCAAAGTCAAACTCATCGTCACTACTGAAGTCTCTCTCTTTCCTTTTACCACTAGTCCTCTTCTTTTTCATCCCACCGTTCCCCGCTACGTCTGTCACCTTCTTGCGTGGCATCTTCAGTACCTTGGGGGAAGGGGGGTGGGGGTACAGTGTTCATTTAGTCAAGGTACATACATAGTGCAGTATATTAAAACATCAACTGTATTCAATGGAAAAAAATCGTTGTTCTGCGGTAGACAACAGTTGTTAGTGGTACACACTCCATAACAGAGGATGAAAGCACTGATAACTGTAAAGATATCCCATTTTTTAGATTTCAGGAGTGATTGGCTAATAACGGGCATTATTAGAAAAATATATCTGACATCTTTACACTTTGTCAGGCGACTTTTGAAAAACGAAAATTGTTTTGCTGTCTGTAAACCCACAGCTAAGACACCACCAAATAATACTGCATATTAATGCGGTAGCTCATAAATAAGCTTACTATATCCAATTAGCTCATACAACCTTCATAGTAAAGTGCTCTGTGTGATATTTTAACCAAAAGTCACGAAAGACAGTGCACGAAAATACAACAAACCACATCATACAACACATACCGGTAACCGTCTAGTGTAGCTGCTAGCATTAGCTTCATTAGGCTAAGCAGCAACCCACTGTCGCTCTTTGTTCACATAATGGTAAGGAAAGCAAGCTAGCAGATGGGCTAACACCCAACACATGAATGTATGTAGCTTTGGTTGGTCGATGCTCAAACGAGCAAAGCAAAGTTTGTAGCGTTAAGTCACATCGAAGTAACCATTACTTTTAAACCCGGTGAGGAATAAGCTTGTGTAAATTTTTTAGAGTGTAACAAAAGGCTCATTAAGCTAATGCTACCTCGCTACTGTAAGCTAACAGGCACTCCAAATAAAGACACAGACCCTAGACGAAACGTTGGAACAACAAAAAAACTTTTAAAATACATTTTTGGATTTGGCGCGCTCTAAGTTTAGCAATAGCACGCTCTCTGTAAAATCTAATAACGTTACTAGACATTTCATATAGCTAAGTATAAATCATGTACCGGCAATTTCCTGATTCAGCAGCTCTCTGTCCGTCTCCGTTTTGATTGATTTGAACAAAAGAAGCTGCAGTCTGCTTTCACATCACGTGGTTCGCCTTTACTATTCATACAGGAAACCAACCCACCACTACACCGCACACCAAGTAACGTAAAACACTTCTCATCCTAGTCCTATTCCCGTTCAACTGCACTCTCTGGCACTAAAAGTTATACATATACTCATTAAAAATCATCTTGCCCTTCTTTACACTTATCCATCCGTAGACAATAACAGACCCAGTTCTCAAACAAAACATAAACTATATAAACTACAACTGCAGCCTCACACCGGATGTTACTAAGTACAACACACTGAACCTCAAATAGATTAGATGAAACTTTACAGATAGTTTTGTGTGAAACTACTGTGCTCATCATCATCATCAGTATTAAAGGTTCAGTGTGTAGTAATTACTGACACCCAGTGGTGATGTTGCAGTTCTAGTTTATGTTCTGTTTGGGCTGTTGCAGGGGTGTCAGGGTGGGGAAGCAAAATTTACAATGAACATTTAGTTGTTTTTTTCTCAGCAGGCACTACGTCAGTTGTTTTGAAACCAAACATATATTGATGTCATAATCATACCTAACACTATTATCCATACCTTTTCAGAAACTTTTGCCCATATGAGTAATCAGGAAAGCAAACGTCAAAGAGTGTGTGATTTGCTGAATGCACTCGTCACACCAAAGGAGATTTCAAAAATAGTTGGAGTGTCCATAAAGACTGTTTATAATGTAAAGAAGAGAATGACTATGAGCAAAACTATTACGAGAAAGTCTGGAAGATACTATTAAAGAAGAATGGGAGAAGTTGTCACCCGAATATTTGAGGAACACTTGCGCAAGTTTCAGGAAGCGTGTGAAGGCAGTTATTGAGAAAGAAGGAGGACACATAGAATAAAAACATTTTCTATTCTGTAAATTTTCTTGTGGCAAATAAATTCTCATGACTTTCAATAAACTAATTGGTCATACACTGTCTTTCAATCCCTGCCTCAAAATATTGTAAATTTTGCTTCCCCACCCTGTAGCCCAGTGTTTTTCAACCTTGGGCTCGGGACCCCATGTGGGGTTGCCTGGAATTCAAATGGGGCCGCCTGAAATTTCTAGTAATTGATAAAAATAAAAACTTGCTAATAATAAAACTATATAGTGAGTTGACAGAGACAATCCTAATACATAAAAGACATGACGAACTCTGAAGCTGAAACTGAAGCACTGTGGTTCTGTTTATCTGTCAAATGTTCATTGTGGTCAGTTTCAGATGGTGCAGCTCTTTCATAATTCATAGTTTGAGTTATTGTTTGTTCAGTATTAATTGCCAGCCTTGTAAATCCAAGCTGGACTGACTGTACATATCCTGACCAAAGAAAATAAAATTCTCACTTTATGCAGTAATCTACACCTGACTTTTCTGCCTCCATCCATAATAATATACATTATGTAGACTAAATGTCATCTAAAATTAGTGTTTATTTGCAACATAGTATAGCAAACTATTACATGATCAAAAACAAATTAATTTTAGCAAAAAAAAAAGTCTCCGTTTTGAATGTCTGGGGTCACCAGAAATTTGTGATGTTAAAATGGATTCACAAGCCAAAAAAGGTTGGGAACCACTGGTATAGCCCATGGACCAAAAACCAATCTGACCCATATGCGAATGGCAAAAATTACAGTGAAGATATTAAACATCAGAATTTTAACCTACAACAACATATGACAGCTCTACATTTTATTCTGGGTTAATGTAAAAAAAAAAAAAAAAAAATACATGACGGAAATGTCTATATTTTCAAACTATCCTTTCACAATAAAATGTGAACAATCTGTACAAATATGAATTATACAGCAACCTGAAATGTCCTCAGAAAAGTAAGTACAATTTTAACAATAATATGCCTGTTACTAAACATTTTGTGTATTTGTAGATCCCCTGTAAGTTGTGTTAATAATAAGCAGAATCATAAGACTGTTGAAATTGCACTTTTCAGGTTGTACATGTTTGTTCAGGTTACTCACATTTTCACAGTGTCATTTTTTTTTTACCTTATAATGCATTCATTCATTCATCTTCTGAATCCACTTTATCCTCACTAGGGTCGTGGAGTGTCCTGGAGCCTATCCCAGCTACCTATGGGTGAAGGCGGAGTACAACCCAGCTAGCAATTTTTTGTTCTCAAAACATTCTGAAAATGTGGCCAAAAATGTTCTTGTAATGTTCTCAGCGGGAAGTTTTTGTTACGCTCCCAAAATGATCCAAGGTAATGTTCTCTCTAAACAGTCTATAAATGTTTTGTGGTATCCTTCTTAAAATGTTTGGTGACAACATTATTCGAACATTATGCGCTAAAGTTCTTAAAACATTCTAAGCGGGAAGTTTTCTTTACGTTCCCAGAATTATCCTGGATAATGTTCTCTGCAAACATTCTAAAAATATTTTGGGTTCACCTTCAGAAAATGTTCAGTTAAAACATTGCTAAAATATTATGTCCTAATGTACTTAAAATATTTTCAGCTGTTTTGTTTGCTCCCAAAAAGATTTAGGATGTTCTGTAAAAAACATTCTAGAAGTGTTTGCAAGCAACTTCTTTTTAGAACCAACTTCACGCAACTCTTGAAAGCATGCATCTGAAAATGCAAATGGAAGCAGGAGAAACAAAAGTTCAAACAGATGTTGTAAGCTCCTTTCTTTATTTTTAAACACAAAAGCTTGTAGCTTGTATTTAAAAATTAATTAAATTAACTATCTGCCACAAAAAAAAAGATATGCATTTTCATATCACCCAACTTGAAATGTTTAATAATAATGTGATAACGAAGAAAAACAATCTTAATTTTTTTTTAACAACTTTATTTATCATTTTTCCCATAACAATTACATCCTTAAGGCATGTCTTACACAATTTGTGAACCTGCCCCCCCCCCCCCCCCCACTTCAGGTGGTGTCCCCACAAATACATCCATATAAACGCATGTTTCAAATGGACAAACAGAACACCAAAAAGAAAAAAAAAAAAAGACTCAAACCAATCTGTGTTGATCATTCCGGTCATATCACCAACATTCTGGACCTCTGGCATGAGACAAAAAAGTCCCAGCAGTCAGACTGTGGGCATTGAGAAGACTAGAATGGCAATAAAAGAGTGAGGAAGAAAGAAAAATACATTAAATAAAAACAAGGAATCAGGCAAAAGGCAGGTTCTTGATATGAGTTATGAACTGTGACCAGGTTCTGCCATATTTATCCTCCAACCTGTGGACTGTATACCTAATTTTTTCCAGGTTCAATCCCAACATCATCTCTCTAATCCAATGAAAATAGGCAGGAGGGTTCTTCTCCTTCCAGTTCAGTAATATCAGAAGGCGGGCATGCAACAATGCAAAGGCAATTGCATTTTTGTGGAGATGAGACATGTTTAGCTCATCACTAACTACACTGAAGATACCTGTCAAAGGGTCAGGCTGCAGTGTTTTGCCAGGTATCGCTGAAAGTGATTGGAAGATTGAAGACCAGAAACCATACAAAGATGGACATGACCAAAACATGTGTCCCAAAGAAACAGGAGAATATTGACATCCAGGACAGTTTGGTGCTACATTAGGATATAATTTAGACAGTCTGTCATTAGAATAATGCAACCTGTGGACAACCTTAAACTGAATCAAACCATGTCTGATACAGAGAGAAGATGTGTGTATACGCTGTATGGTATTTTTCCAGGTGTCTTCTGGTATTATTTCTCCAACTTCTCCTTTCCATGCTGCTTTGATTTTCTCCCACTTATGAGGACAGCTGTTCAGGATTAATGCATATATGTTTGATATTGCTCTTCTATTGAGTGGATTTACATTAAGGACTAAATACAGTAGGTCTTTAGAAGGTGGAGATAGATACCCTGGAAAAAATTTAGAGGCATAACTCCGAACCTGCAGATATCTAAAGTAATGAGACTTTGGTAAATTATGATCTTCACATAGAAATTTAAGCTGTCATCGGTGAAGAGATCTTGAAAACAGACTAAGCCACTTCTGTGCCAAACTGCAAATGCCTGATCTATTTGAGATGGTGCAAAAAGATGATTAAACATTATTGGAGAGAAGCTACATATATTTGTCAAATTAAAATGTTTTCTGAATTGCATTTAAAGGGCCAGCGCTCAAAATGACCTTTCTGGTGTCATTACACACAAATAGTGTTGAAGATGGACCTGTGGAGTTGAATTAATGAAGAATTCAGACCCAAGCATAGCATTTATAGTTTATGTAGATGACAGGGAAATGTTTTAAAATGCATAATTCCATTTGAAAAAGCAAAATATCACTCATTTAAGTGAACAGGTAGAACCAATACATGGCAGGACTTTTACTTTATGGAACTGGAATTCTCCACCACTGCTTACCACTATGATGACACAAAGTGGTGTAACACAGCAATCATCAGGGAAATTTGTGTTGTACCCCAAAATTGCAACCCTGTCTGTATCCCTGCATCCCTTTTATTTACCATGGGAATACTCACAGTGTGTCATCACACTGGTGTGCATTTTTACCAGGTAAAATGTATGTAAACTATTTTATTGTTCATTATTTTGGCCAAGAGTTAAAATGAAAATAAAACCAAAAATACAGCTTCAGTGTGAAATCATGTGCATTGATCAGGGTGTAGTTGGGAAACACTTTCAGAGAGTAAAGTAGGCCTAGATGGAAAGCCTCGGGCTGAATGATAATGGTGGCCATACAATTGTCGTGTATTTTTTAAATTATGTTTTTAAATGCTCACTCCATCTTCAGAAGGTTCCTCGCCAGTGGAAAGAATCTGCTATTGTCCAAAACATGAATTCCAAGGTTTCTTAATGAGTATAGGCTTGTGTCACTGACATCTTGATATGAAAATTTTCAAAAAGATTATTTGGGATGTGATGCTGAACAATGTTCAAGCAAATCTGGATCCACTCTGGTTTGTTTACAGGTCCAGAACGGTGGTGAATGATGTGGCAGGCATTATTTAAACTATGATTTTAGCTCTCCTAGAGGGAACCAAAGCTGTTGTGTGACTTGTTTTAAATGATTTTTCATCTGCTTTTAATTGCATCCAACACCATATTTTGCAGAACAGCTGCAGTATCATCACATTAATCCTGGACTGATATGTGGACTGACTGTTTAGTTAAAAGTATGGGAAAGATAGCAATGCAAAAAACCAAGAAAGCCTTTTCTATCTTTAAACAGTGTTAAGATGTATTTCACATTTTGTCCACATGTGCACATTTCGCAATGTATGCAACATCTGGAGAGCATTAGCGTGTGTTTGTGGAGCAATATCTATCGATCACATTAGCATAATATTGCATGACAACCTTATGGAATTGTAGAATGTTTACATTACACTTTAGCATGAACCAAGGAACACAGGCTGTAGATTCATATGGAAGAATTATGAACCAACGTAAGATTACACCACTGCTGACAAGAGCAAAAAGTTCATTGTTTAGTGGAATATAAGATCTTATATGCATTTGTACTGTGTGATCCTTTGCTGTTT
The DNA here is from genome assembly GCF_902148855.1 of Sphaeramia orbicularis. NCBI lineage: Eukaryota > Metazoa > Chordata > Actinopteri > Kurtiformes > Apogonidae > Sphaeramia > Sphaeramia orbicularis. The sequence continues at coordinate 47,533,267 of NC_043963.1, forward strand.
TCCCAGTGCTGTAATAATGATTGCTTCAACTGAAGATCAAGTTGTTGGCTACTTTTGTTCATCTTTGCAATGAATGTCTCATCCAGATCATCCTTACAAACAGAAATGTCAGCTAGATTAATGGAACTTTTAGGATCATATTCCAAATTCTGTACATCACTGGGCTTTGGGAGTCATGTTTTCTGAAAGATGACAAATTGGAACTGGATTTGTGGTATGATGCACTGGTTGGAACTGGTCTCAATTTAAAAGAAAAGTACTGAATACTTCCTAGAGCCTCTTTTGTCTCTAGTGTTGGCATCATCCACAGACATAAGCTGAACATTCTGTACAAAATCAGGAAAAACTGTGATACCAGATGAGCCCAGTAAAGTTTGAACAAGTGGTGCCAGGCACAACAAACCCTGCCGCTCGCATGTATTGTAGCTTATTTTGGCATGGATCCAGCTGATGTCATCATGTCTATGCGTGTGCTGATGTCAGCATATCAATTGTTGCTATATATGTGCCAAGTTTGAAGTAAATTGAAACAAAATTTATGTTTTTATAGAGATTTGAAATTTTGCCCATTATAAGTAAATGGGAGGAGAAAAAAGATTTTAAAACTTCATACAAAATTTGAGCTTTGACCTACTGTTCCCAAAATGTAATCAGATCTGTTCTGGGTCACTGGCAATCTGTAAACCCAATTTGGTATGAATCGAAGCAATAGTTTTGCTGCTAGAGTGTTAAACAAAGAAACAAGCAAACAAAGAAACAAACCAAAAACAATACCCCTTGCCTCCCCTTCGGGGGCAGGGTAATTATTGAGGAACAGTTGAGAGCTTAAATCATGTTTCTGTATTAACACAGGAGTAAGCAAAAGAGCTCCAAAGATGCCATGAATTTTCATGATGTCTTGACTATGACCAGAAACTTCTTTGCGATGAATATTTTTCCATGTTTATTTCAAAATTACCCTTTTATTTTTACACTTGTGTTATTTGGGTGTGTTCTTAAAGCTGCAAGAAAAGTTATGCACTGAAATTCACAAATAAGAAGAATAAAAGTACTGAATATGTATCTGTTGATGATGATGATCGTGTTTTGCATGTTTTTTACCTGCAGTTTGCAGTGCTGTGCAGATGTTCTTTACCTGTATTTTGCATTGTTGAGCAGATGTTCTTTACCTGTATTTTGCAGCATTGTGCAGAGCAGCTCCATCACTTTTCTTCTATTCCATTGTTTGTTTTCAGGACCATAGTGAAAACTTTGTACATGGTGCAAACATCCCAGAACAGCCTGGATACACAGACTACATAGACTGTGCTGCCAACACCACAAACCATGGTAGACATGTGTTTCACTCTCTATCTGCACACATAAGTCACTGCTCATAAAAAATGTTTATGAAAAGCACAAATGTGGCAGGAGAATGTTGTAAAAGGTGCTAAGGACAGTGTTGGTTTGATGCCAACACTTATCATTTCTGAGATGTTAATTTTGTGTGACATATGGGCATCTAAGTTAGCAGTCCATGCCAGTTTTGACCCTTGTCGTCGTCTGAGCAGAAGTGTTACAGACGGTTCTGTCACTTCAGACTTGTTGACAGTTGTCCGTTTTATGTCACCTCCATCGTGCTCTTTGGCCTGGTTTTGGAGACCGAGGATGTGGCAGAATGCTGTTATGGCTGACATCCTCAGCTGACAATGAGCCTTTATGGATGGTATTTGTGCAGGACTTGAACTTTATGCTGCAGAGTCATCCGTGTCTGCTGTCACAAATCACATTGTTCTAGAAGTTGAACGCCACCATGACTCTGCTAGTCATAGTCATAGTTTGGAGAAGTGTGTTTGCACTGTAACGGTGGTACATGTCATGGACACGATGCTTTTGCTGTGTTATTTAACTCTGACCACGGAAAGGGCAAATAGAAAAGTATGACCCTGGATGGTTTTAATGCGTTCTTTGTTACCTCACATATATGCAACCAATTTCAGATCCAGGCTTTAGGCGCTGTGGTGTGGATCGACTTTAAATGATTTGTGCAGATACGACCTCAGGTGTGACCTACTGAAACACTTCATATTATTTCCACCCATATTGAGGCAACTGAATGGAGCAGCTGAGGCGTTCACTGTCTGTATTCTGTATTCATCACTTCACTTCATCCTTCACTTCATCCTTCACTTGTACATCACTCAATAAGAGACCAGTGAATGTACATCAGAGCCTGAACACGTCGACTGAAACTTAAGCTCAAGTATTTTCAATTAACTGAAGTGAAAACTTTAGGACTGATTGAAATTTGACAGTTTTTTTTTTTTTTTTTTTAAAGAAAACGACTGTTCTTGTAAATGCTTTCTTTGCTTAGTAAAGATTTTAACAGGATTAAAAAAAATCTCTCTCTCTATATATATATATATATATATATATATATATATATATATATATATATATATACATACATACATATATATATACATACATATATATATACATATACATATATATATATATATATATATATATATATATATATATATATATATATAAAATGCATTTCTGTTTGGTTCTAATTCTTTGTAGGAGCTATTTCTCTGTTTAGTTTTTTGTTCAAAGTTAATTTACATTTTTGTTTAGTAATTTAGTATTTTTTGCTAATTGTTTATTTTTGATTCTTTGTCTTTTTGTTTGCTTAATATTTAGAATATATTTTTTGATTTTCATGGTTATTGCTTTCATTCTTTACTATTTAGCACCTTTTTGTTTTGTGTTTTCTTATGAGTTTAGACCGTGGGCACCTGGGCATAAATAGGCAGCACTAAGGGAGATCAGCATGCACCTGGGTGGGCCTATGAATTTTTTTTTTTTTACCAGACAGTCAGTCTGGTCAAACAGTCAGTCAAACAGACAAACAGTCAGTCAACAGCATGACAGGATGAGCAGGAGAGACAGCATAAAGGCCTTGGTTGTTGTTTGCCTGCAAAAAGCCAGAAAATAAACCACTTGGGATACATCTAATAATAATAATGGATTAGATTTATATAGTGCTTTTGTATGAACACATACAGTGCATCCATTATTCATTCACACTCTGGTGGTGGTAAACTATATTTATAGCCACAGCTGCCCTGGGGCAGACTGACGGAAGCGTGGCTGCCAATCTGCGCTTACAGCCCCTCCAACCACCAACAAACATTCATACACCAGTGTCAGTAGCAGCATTGGAGGCAAGGAGGGTGAAGTGTCTCGCCCAATGATGCCCCATGACTGGGACAGAGCAGGATTTGAACCGCCAACCCTTCGTTACTGGACTTCCCGCTCTACCATCTGAGCTATGGCCATCCCAAGGTATGGACTAGGGTATGGACATTGTGTTTTTGACTGCATAAACCACAAACCCATGGGGTGCATCTAGGGGTTATTTGAGTTATGTTAAAGTCTTGAGTTGAGTCACTTTTAAGTAGTTTAAGTTTGATGACAAATAGCCGCTATATTCTTAAAGTCACTGAAGGGAACAATAAACAAAATTAAACCCTTACCTGCTGTTTTATTGTCTTTTTTTCTACTATTCACTGTAAATAAACACAGTGACAAAGCATCTTAGGTACCACATCATTTCACTTTAATTCTGTTCTTCATTTTTGCATACAAAATAGCATTTCCTCTCAAACAAACAAGTTTCCTTTTTTATGTCTCATACACTGTACTATAGCTGCATGTGAAAATATATTACTACGTAATATAGAGATCAACAAGAAAACAGGACACAATATATTATCACTGTAATACAACTAGTGTTTTTTTCCCTACCGTACAAGGCAACACACTAAATAAAAGCGTAATAAAAATACAAGAAGCAATAAGTACAAAAATATAACTGGATAAAAAGCTTATTAATACAAGAGTGCTTTGTCTTTGGTTAAGTACATCCGTCTTATCGGGTGTGTTTCCGCTCCATGTGAAGCGGTGGAATCGGTGAACACCAAACACGTCACGGCGGTGGTGTGCTTTAACACTGTACGTCCTTCCCCATCCAGCTTTTCCCCCACATTTCACATACGTTTCTTTAGAACGAACACATGGACGTAATAATACCTACTTATAATCTATTTACCAAAATACCCTCAATGCACCAGAACCTTAAACACACACAGGCCGCTACCTCTCACACCCTCGTGGTTAACATTCGAGTTGACTTTCAGTAGAGAGTTAATCAGCCTCTCGTCCGCTCTTGTTACTAGTGTTTGTGAGTGAAAGCATGATTGTCGTCTAAGTGGAATAAAGTGGGTTACACTGATACAAAGGTGCTGTGGGGGAATGAAGTAAGAGTGGCTGTAAATATACTGTACATACGTCTAAATACCTGAACAATCTCTAGATGCACACATTAAATTACAACGTCAGGGCTCTGGGTGCTTTCACATACACAATATAAACACCTGGGTTTATTTTAAGGCAGTTTATGTGACATATGTTGAGATTTCAAACAGTTCAAACAGCTCCTCGTGTCATTGTCTGGATTTCATTAAAGCTGATGATGAAGACGATTAAACGTGATTTTAACAGGTCGTTCAATGTGGCCAAAATGATCAGATGCAGGTCGACGGTAATGCTTTGGAGAGAGAATTTAAAGTTCCACAACCCTAACCCATTATTCATAATGACTTTTATGTCGAATGTTGTGTTTATTGACTCCAACAAGAGACACATTCTTTACACCAACGTCGTTTTCTTTTTCATTTCCTCCAGGAAGTTGTGATATCTTGATCGTGACAATTAACCCATAAAGACCCAAACAACCAAAATCATCTACTAATGTAAAATGCTAAATAACTTCTGAACCACTAAACCTATTAATATGTTGAAATACTTGGTATAAAATGCAGTTATTCATCTTTTCATGGTCATCAGATATGACCCATTTGGACGTTCACAGGCTCCGTAGTGAAAGTGGAAACACTGTCATATTCTACAACTTTGATTCACCAGTAAAACCCACAGTTTGATCAATGACAGTGGATGGACATACTCAGTTCATGTTCAGTTAATGATATCTCTGCTGAAAAAGGAACTTTTTCTTCAGTTTTCTCTGTTTCTGGTATAATAACCCTCAACTTTAATCTGGGCTTTTATGAACATCTACATGATCAGTAAATGAAATATAGGAAAATACATGATTTTGACTGAAAAAAAGAGCAAAATACAGAGGATAATGTGATAAATGGTCATCAATCACTTAAGAAAAGTTAAATATAATGGAAAAAAACATTTTGGAACTGCCACAAAAGTAACATTGGGTCTTTATGGGTTAATCCAAATTTATCCAACCCCAGAAAATTGTGCACAAGATTTTCTAATCCAATTTTATCACTGCATTGACCAAACATTGTAGTTTCACCAATTGTAGACGTCGCCAAACTCACTTTATTTTATAGTGGTAAAGATATTAAAAAGCAGACATGAACTATATGGACAAAATATTGGCACACACTGAATTCAGGCATTTTATTGCCAATGAGGCCGAGTGACAAAACTATACTGTAAAATGTCTGATTTTGTATTGTGATAAATATTGAAATTATGTGTTTAGAGTTTATTTTATTTTCATTGTCATCTCAAATACTGACAACATGCTTCAGTTTGTTTTTAGTTAATTTTTACTTTAATATTTTTCTTGTTCTGACCATAAATATCATTTTAAACCACAAGTAACTCTGGTTTCTTCAACTCTCAAAAATCAGCCTTTAAACTTAATGAAATGTTGATGTGACATTTATCTTGATAATGGTCAACAACTGACAGGAACGTTTTTATCATGTTTCAACTCAGGTCCTACAAGCTGGAGGTTTGTTGTGTGTAATATTTTTGTTAACCCTTTAGGTGCTGGGGTATTTCAAAAAGCTGTCTGTTTCACTCAGTTAAATTGCTTGCTGCTGTATTGAGGCTTTGGCCCTAAAGAGTTAATATAGTGAGGAATATTTTTTGGTATTTTCATACTGTTGAATACTGAAAAGAAAAGTTATCAGTGTCCTGTGACAGAATATATTTGAATGTTTTGTGCTTTGCATTTTCATTCCACAAACATGTTATTCCTTTTAGTAATAAAAGTCCCTCAATTTCTTCATTTAGAGATGAAACAGATTTTGTTGGTAATGTATTTTATCAGAAAAGAAAGAAAAGCTGCCTTGATATCAGGCATTTAAGGCTGTAACAATGCCACACTACACTACAACAGTTAGTATGGTTTTTTGTCATTAGATTATGTTTTTTAGTAATTGTTTCTGGGAGTTGGAGGTAGTTTTTACTTAATTCACTCCAAGTATTTTTTTTCTTGTTTTGTTTTTTTTGGTTTTTTTTTAGAAAAGCTGCTGGTAAATTGTGAAAACACCATTACATAACTGGAGGAATGGCTTTAGGAAAAGGGACAACTGTTATTGAAGTGAAAAACTGCCCATCAGTAGCCATCAGTGACTGACGGCGTCTCAGGTTTACACATATTCTAACAAAACCTTTTTTATTTGTCAATGAAAAAATTCTGCCAAGCACAAAAACTAACAGATAAAAATCACTACTAATAGGAAACGCTGTTCTGTCTTTTTGGTGACGTATGGTGAAACTTGACAGAAAATCTGCAGTGATCAGATAAAATTGTAAGTTTGTGCAGAATTTCCAGGGTTTGTTTAATGTGAGTGTTGTGGTCACTCTACTGCAGCTTCCTGGAGGAAGTGTCAACATTTCAGGTTCTTAAAACACACACTTCCGCCTGTTTCTATTACCACTATTGGACGAAGAGCCCATGTGTGTTCCAGGAAAACACAAGCACTGATACAACACAAAGGCTCATTATGAACACAGATGCCTTTGCACTGTCACAGGATACGCTGCATGGCACTGTGTGTCTGCTCGCAGGTTGGTTTTCTCTGTTTTGGAGGCCATCTACCGCCGCTGTGACAGCATCACCTTGTTGATGAAGTTGACGATGGCGGGTGCAGGCTGTTCGGGGTCCAGCTCGGCAAACAGGTGGCAGACGTTCTCCGCTAAACTGCCTGGCTTTTTAGCGACAAATCCGAACACCCTGAGGAAAAAAAGGCAAATAAATAGAGAGATTTGATGTGAAGGAGAATGTGGAGGAAGTGGAGACGTTCAGACATAAATTTGTTCATGGGTCAATAAGACAATAAGGTGCCTTCGGTGAATCTAACTGTCACCTTGAACACGCTGCAAAAAAAATTGACATGATTGATTGGGGTTTTATTCTGAACGGACAAACACTTACACACATACAGCAGTACAATTTTAAACCTCTTGAAATTTGATTTAATTGTTTTACACAATTTTCTTTGAGAGAATGTACATGATTTGTGCATGTCCCTTACACTGCCCTTGTAACTTTAGTGAGTTTGATAAGTGTTAAAAAAAAAAACAACTTTTTAGATCATTTACGTCATTATACTCAACAAGTTTTTTTTGGATAAAAACAAGTAATTTTTATATTTATTATTTTATTTTCATGATAATATTTCACATTCTACACATGTGCTTGAAAGTGCTGTCCACCCTGTCCCTTTGGGAGAATCGCCCCTTTAATAATCTAATAATTATAGTCTACGAGAGCATTTAGCATTTTGTGTTTGTACTTAGATGTGTTAAGTAGGCCTGTAATGGTACACAAAATTTTTGGTTCGGTACGTTTTCGGTTTTCAAAGCCACGGTTCGGTTTTTTTCAGTTCAGTACGGGAAGAAAGAACACCCCTCAAAATGTCTATTAATGCATTTATGAATTTTTTTTAACATTTTTCCCCCAATTTTTGGAGACAATAGAATATAGAAAAACAGGAATAATATAATTCTGCTGCTACAAATCAAATAGAAAATAAAACAAATTATTAATATTACTAAATGTATTTTAAACATTAGTATTGCACTTTTCCCTGAAAGGTAGTTTTGAACAAACAAGAAAAATCTAATCACAGTTCTGTCAGTTCACATTCTGCATAAAAATAACAAAAAAATCCACATGAAGTGCAGCATTAACAAGAGGATAAACTGGTATTCTGTTTAAACAAACTGAAGAGAAACTTTGACAACACCATGAAGCAAATTATTTATTTTAGGACAGAGAACAAACTGTTTAGGACACTGTGTGTATTTGTGCGTGCCTGTGTGCACGGGGGATTTTTTATTTTTTTTTTGGTGGAGCCGGGGGGTAGTTATATACCTGGGGGTGCGGTCCATAACTAACGTAACAAATGCTGTTGTGAAATGAAAGTGAAACTTTACATACTTTCAACGTTCTATTTATTCCTCTGTTGTACAGCGTGCGTGATAGACAGACAGACAGACAGAGCTAGTGTAAGTGTTTTAGAACTACCGTAGTTCCTAGGGGCCAAACAACGTCCGTCTTATTAACGTCTCTTTCCTCGTTGTTGTCTTTCACCTGAACCTGAACTGATCCAAACTGGACTGGACTGATGGTGGAGGGTCTTCAGTCTCTTCCTTCCAGGTTCACATCATATTTGTTGGTTTTTTTAACCTTATATCCTTTTTCTTTTTCTCATCATACTGTGCCGTTTTGGTACAGCTGTGTACTGAACCAAACAGGTGCGTACCGAAACAGTTCGGTTCGGTACGTGTACCGTTACAGGCCTAGTGTTAAGCTTAGCATGTCCACCCTGTCACCACAAAATATCATTTTAAGGGGTCATATTTTGCTAAACCCACTTTCATTTGTACATTCATTCGTGTATTTGGACCCTAATAGTTCAAAAAGTTTGAATTTGAACCCTCCAGGTGCTGCAAAGCTATCTTTATATTCATTTTGGCAAAAAATTGCGTGGATTTCTACAACCTGTTTTAATTCCGTCTTAATTTGTTGTGTCTATGACTAGTTACGTCACGACATTTGAACATAAAAGGTCAAGACTTCTGTCGAACATTTCTCCGAGTACGACATAACTGTTTGTTAGCAGCAGCAGTTGTAGTCCATACTGAAAATATGTCCAAACTTCGAACACAAGAGGCTGAACGGGACAGAGCAGCACAGTCAACAACTTGGAGGGGGTGGGGCCTCAAGTGGCTCATGTGTATTTAAAGGGCCAGCGCTCAAAATGACCTTTCTGGTGTCATTAGTCAGAAATAGGGTTGAAGATGGACCTTTGGAGTTGAATTAATGAAGAATTCAGACCCAGGTATACCATTTACGGTTTATGTAGACTACGGGGAAATGTTTTAAAATGCATAATTCCATTTTAAAAAAAGCAAAATATCACTCATTTAATATAACATTTTTCAGAAATTCTTAATATATTTGTTGAACAAAGTCCTTTTCAAAGATGACCTACTGACCAATTCAAGGTCCAACATTTGGTCAGTAAATGCTAATTTTAGCCAAAACTGTCCACCCTGTCATTCATTACCTCCGCCAAGGAGGTTATGTTTTTGTCGGCATTGGTTTGTTTGTCTGTCTGTTTGTCTGTCTGTTTGTGTGCAAGATAACTTAAAAAGTTATGGATGGCTTTGGATGAAAATTTCAGGAAATGTTGATACTGGCACAAGGAACAAATGATTAAATTTTGGTGGTGATCGGGGTTGGTGGGGGGGTGGGGGGGCCCACTGATTGGCCTTGGTGGAGGTCTGCGCTCTCCAAGTGCTTCTAGTTGTTACATGTATTTGTCAATAACAGGGTGGACATATTTGTTTTATATTTTGTGGTATGCTTGTACTTTAATTAAAAATGATCAAAAATGTGTGCGCTTGACCAACATGCATTACTAACAGCCTACAGTCGACTTAACACATTGAACATAAAGTTAAGCGCAAAATCTCATGGTTTTTTTCGGACATTTTAAAGTCTGAAAGGCACCTTACAGTGATATTGGCCCTAATATTGTCTGTGATTTACAACTGTCTAGAGGTGATTTAGTTTTAAGTAAAATGCTGATGTGGTGATGATCTCTTTCATCGTTAAATCATGTACGCTGGTATGATTCTGCTAAGGCTCACATCCAATCTGATGCCATGCACAGGCTCTCCCAATGTTCTAAACACATGCCTGGGTTCTTGTCCTCACTCTAAACACAAACAGAGCACTTACTTAACAGTGGTGTTGTCTGAGTTAGTCCACCTAAAGCCAAAAGAGAGAGAGAAGAGGGCAGACTCAGACGCAGGACATGCAGGCAGAGCGGCCAAAACAAGCTGATGTTCAGCTGCAGCCACGGCCAGCATGCACACAGTCACACATCATATCTGAACTAAAAGGACCGGCCTCTCATGCATGCTCACAAATGCAAACAAAGCATGGAACCGGTGTATGGAATGATGTACTGGGCTTGTAGGTGTGGTTCTACAGGTTAGTTCTGCATCTGTTTACACATGAGTCCACCTGTTTGGTCTTCATCACGTACCTCCTGTCTTTAGGGTCGATGCTGCTGAAGGTTACACTGTTCACGGGGTAATGCCTTCTGAAGAAAACTCTGCACAGAAAAAACAAAATAAAGAATGAGACATGGAGGGTTCATGACAAGGGAAATGTTACATTCTGCTGAATTAGCATGTATACTGTATAGGGGTGGATGTACTGGGTCTTTATAGAGGTAACCCATAAAGAGCCAGTGTTATGTTTGTGGCAGCTCCCAAATGCATTTTTCCCTCTATTTAACCTTTCTTAAGTGATTTAGCACAATTTATATAATATTATCCTCTTTATTTAGCTTTTTTCAGTGTAAATCATGTACTTTCCTGTATTTAAATCACTGATCTTGTAGATGTTCATAAAAGTTCAGATTAAAGTTGTGGGTTATTATATCAGAAAATAAGAAAAAAGAAGAAAAGTGACTTTTTTCATCAAAGATGTCAATAACTGAACATAAAAACAAGTATCTCCATCCACTGTCATTGATCAAACTGCATGGGTTTTACTGGTGAATCAGTGTTATAGAAGATGACAGTGTTTCCACATTCACTACGGAGCCTCTGAACATCCAAATGGGTCATATCTGATGACCATGAAAAGATGACAAACTGTATTTTACGCCAATTATTTACACGTTTTGACAGAATTAACGGTTCAGAAGTTATTAAACATTTTAGATCAGTGGATACTTTTGGTTGACAGTGGATGATTGGGTCTTTATAGGTTAATGCTGCCTTCGTGTGCTATTGGAAATTATGACATTACGAGTGTATTGTGTTCAAGTGCTTTTGCTGTTGTGGCGAAATCATGGCTGACACACTATTTATCATAACCTGCTACTTGGGTTTTGAGCGTGTTAATTCATCTGCATCTGTATTTCTTTTTGTAAATTGTGTATGCTATAAATGTGCAAAATCATCAGCTAACAGCAGCAGAACGTTAATAAAAGCAGTGTTTATCATTCATGATGAATACCTCAGTGCTCTCTGTCATGTTGAAAAGTTCAAAGGTTATTTTCATCTCGGCAGTTCCTGCATCAAAATCTTTTACCAGTTCTACATTGGAAAATATAACATAAGGGGACATTCATGAGCAATTTTTGAGCTCGTAATTAGTATTTACCAAAATTCCCGTAGCACGTGAAGGCAGGATTAGACCAAAAGATGATATTATGAGTGTAGTGTGAAGTCCTGACTGTAGATGGCAGTAAAGCTATTTTATCTGCAGAGGAGAAATGTGAAGCCAAACATCTAGCAGTAGGTATTTACTTCATAATGGTTTAGTGCTTCCTGTTATTCCTGGAGAGAGTGCATCGGTTCTATTTATTTAATATTATTACTTATTTTTTGTTTGTTTGTGTTGTTTTCAATTTGATCTTGTAGTATTGTTATTATGTTAATGTTGTTTTATTTGACTGTTGAGTGTTCTTAAGAAGGAAATATAAAGGTGAATCACATTGTCTTTATGCTTGGAAATGGATACTGAATGTCTGTTTGGAATGGGAGGACCCCAGGAAGAGTAGCTGATGTACTGCATCAGCTAATGGGGATCCTAATAAATAAATAAAACACAGTTAGGCTACTGAATGTCATTATTGGCCTGAACCCAGAGTCAGAGCTTATAGTAATATTAAAGAGCACTGACTTTTATCAGTTAATGACCACCTCACATCAAATGATTAAGAGGACAGGAGCACGTGTCAACTGAAAAAATAAGACCAATGGCCCTGTATCTCACCGGCATATTCTATCAAACATCAATAACAAGTTGAATTTCTGCTGCTAAGTTAGAGTCCTGTGGTCTGGATGCAGATCAATCACCCAATAGAAGTGGGTGGTATTTTCACTGGAGGAGAACTCAACTAATTAAATCAAACTCCATATGACTTCCTATCAGTGCTCAATAGTAACCATATTGATGTGTTAAAGCATTCCCATGTTATAAACCATTAAAAGTAAAGGCAAATTTTACATACTTCAAAAATTTGTCAAAAATTCAAAACTGTGAACAAATTTTTTAGACATTGTCCCAAGGAAGCAACATAAAAAATTTGAAACATTTGATATTTGTCTCTGTAAGAGGCACCCTCTGCACAACCATAACATTATCCATTTCTATCAGTACCCTTTATCCGGCTGTTATTATTAGTATTATTGGTTATTTAGTTATGTATTTTTGTTCATTATGATTTACTATGCTAATATCATCACTATTATTACCACTGTTGTTAATGATAACGATTTTTTCCCCTTCTTTTTTTTATTATCATTTATTGTTGTAACCAACTCCTTCGTCTTTTCTTTCATTTTTTTCTCTCTCACACACACACACACACACACACACACACACACACACACACACACACACACACCAATGTATAATGATGAATATGTAATTAGTATCTGTTACTGTTTTGTCTTATTTGTTATCGTGTCTTTCACATGTTTTATTATGTACTGCTCATTTAATAAAACAAAAAAAAAAGAAAAAAAATTGAAACAAATCTGACCAGTAGTTTCGTCAGAGAAGATGTTTCAAGGAATTGCTGATGAAGATGACGCCGGACACAGTGCCTTCACAATAACTCATGACCTATCAGCTGATGAGATAATAAAATGCAAACACTAAAAACCCTCCTGTCTGTATGTGACAGTGTTCTTATACGTACCTGCGCTGGCTGTCGGTCAGCGTGATGCCCTGTGACGTCACCTTGAACTGGACGACGGTGGCGGCGGGGCGGGGGTTTCGGCCCAGAGTGGCATCTGTTGCCTTGGCGATGGCCTGAGGGCCGGTCAGAGACTCAGTTTCCACCGAGTTCAGGTAGAGAACGTTACAAGCTGAGGGAGGAGGAGAAGTCAGCACATGTGATGAAACTCAACTGTCTTATGTGTAAGGTTTGCGGTTTAGTTTCATGTGACGTCATCTCACCAGCTCCTTGTTTGAGGAGGTCGGCGGCGGTGCTGATGTGACTCACTGGTTGAACCTCCGTCACCTCTCCAATCAGATCTACCAAGATGGAGGATGGACACTGTTACCACAGAAATTATTCTAAACTTGGTGCCATTTGCGAACTGTTTGTTCGATCTAATATTAACAGACTTTAACCCTTTAACCTCTGAGACATTATTCCAGGTAAACGTGCTGCTGTGAATTTGTGTCCATTTCAGGTTCATAAAAGCTGCTGTGAGTATGTGCTTGTGTTCCTTTTCTTCAGTGGTTTTGTTTTACTGTGTGTTTTAGGGTCAAAACGGGGTGAAATAACAGAAAAAGACAAAGAGAGGAAATGAAATTTTACAGGTTTTTACTAAATAAGGCACTCAGAGTGTACATCAATAAGAGATTTAGGATGTTGAACATGAACTGTGAACTGGAACACACTGAACAACAACAGGGATTTGAATTTTGCCCCAGTAGTTTGCCCAGTTTTGGGGCTCGTTTTTTTCTAAATCAGTCCAGCTGCTTTTTGGCACCTGGTTGAACTCCAAAAAGCAGTTACATGGTCAAAACTCAGTAAAACTCAGTAAAAAAAAATAAAGGAAATCATGACAACTCTGCAAACAACAGTGAAAACAAAAACGACAAGGAAAACAATGTAAAAAAAAAAAAAAAAAAAAAGAAGCCCAAACTGTCTATTTTTATAGTCAGTCAGTCCCACTTACAGCTCTGTGTTTTGCCCCCATTACACAGGCAGCCAGGGGTGCACTGAGCATGCTCAGATGTCTATGGAAAGAACAAGGTCTATTCTATCAGTGTGTTTTTAAATTTTTCCTACAAGCAAACGGTTGAATTTCTATAAATATTTCAAATAAAATAAACATCCAGAACATTCACCACAGACACATCAGGGGTTAAAGGATTAACTGAATCTAAAAAGCAGTGCTGACCTTTCTCTGGGATCTTCAGGGCGCAGGGTAAAGAGATGGGTGTGATGGAGTGCTGGTAGACTAAGGCAGACAGACTCCCTGTAAACACGTCAACACCAGTTAATGACCATCATCTTGTAAACAATTTCAGCAACTACAAGACATACATATGCATATCCAAACATATGCTTTTAAACTTGACTGAAACATTGCTTTAACATTTATCTGTTTTCGACACTGACTGATATAAAAATCAACATTCTGATATTTCTGGCCATATTACCCTGCCCTTTGGTATTAAGCAGGAACTGGATGCTGATGTTTTTTTTATGGTAACTTTACATGTAACTCTAATGCCTCATACCCAGAGGTTACAAATATTGCCTTGTACATGGACTGGGGGTTAAACTGTTCTCAGGCTTCAGCCAAAGACATTTAAAAGCAGATCACAAAAAGATTACAAAAGTTTTTAAAAACACAACTATATTTTTGCTCACTTATTTATGTATATTTCTTTAATTTAATCATATTGATAATATATTGTCTAGTACATATTGTACAAATTGTTGTTCTAAATGTGTCTTAAGAGTGTATATATATATATATATATATATATATATATATATATATATATATATATATATATATATATATATATATATATATATATATATATATATGTCACAGTAGAGATTGAAATCCAGTAGGATTCCTAATCCTACTAGGACAGATAGGAATTGTAGTTTGTCCTAGGACAAACTAAAACTAGGACAAACTGAAATCCTACAAGACATTAGGATCTGAAGATTGGAATTCCAATCTGTCCTAGGAAAATTTGCAATCCTACTAGGACAGATTGTAATTCTATTTGGAAGTGGGATCTGAAGATTGGAATTTCAGTCTGTCCTACGGCAAAAAATAAAAGAATTCTGTCAGGACAATCTCGAATTCTATTAGGAGAATGTCAGATTATATCAAAATGTATGGAAAATAGACTGAATCATTTCACACCCAAAATTCCAGTCAATTTCAGCATAGGTAAGCATACAATATCGCCATCACTATTCCAGCTGAATTATTTTCATATCTTAGATACAGTATATGTCCCTTAGGTTAATACACATTGTAATAAGGGTGCCAGCCGTTTGGTCCAACCTTATTCAATGGCCGTATGTAAATGTCATTGGTATGTAAATGGACACATTTGCATAGGGCCATTATGAGTTAAATTCTCCTAGGACAGATTGGAATTCCAATCTTCAGATCCTAATTTCTTGTAGGATTTCAGTTTGTCCTTGGACAAACTAAAATTCCTATCTGTCCTAGTAGGATTACAAATCTAGGACACATAGACACAAATTCCTATCTGTCCTAGTAGGATTACAAATCCTACTAGGACAGATTGAAATTTTAGTTTGTCCTAGGACAAACTACAATTCCTATCTGTCCTAGTAGGATTAGGAATCCTACTGGATTTCAATCTCTACTGTGACATATATATATATAATTTTTTTTTTTTTCTTTTTCTTTTCTAGTTCTCTTTTTTGTTATATTGATAATTTACTTCCTGCTACTTTTTATTATGCTTGAATAGATGAATAGATTCTTGCTTAAATGAACTAGGTATTCTGATTCTGATTATACTTTTTAGGACCTTCAAAAAATCATGGGTATGTTGCTGTAGATTTTCGTTTAGAGATGTGAAAGTATTCCCAAAAGCTCACCAAAGTAGGGCTCATTCTGACAGCCTTTGATCTTCACTCCTCGAGGGCCTGTTTCTATCAGGAAGTGTCTGACCAACTGTTCCAGAGGGTCGCTCACTGTAAAGCAGAAAGATGAGTTGCAAACATGATCCTTTAGCGAACAGAGAGCTGCTGCTCAAAGAGTTAGAAAAGCCAAAAAATGAAAATCCAAGGTAGAACATTGTAAAGAACAAGTGGAATTGCTGTCAAATCACTGAAAGTGTGGTTTCACCTTTGCCGCTGTGGTTGTTGACGTTGGGGGGAGGTGTCGCCACCTTCAGGGCCAGACCATAAGCCCCCTGGAAGGAGTTACTGTCCCGGATCAGGAAAGTCCCAGGCTCTCGCTCCTTTAATGCTGTGATTGCTGCATCCAAAAAAATAAAACTTATTTAACTTACCTTTTTGTGTATGGTGTTAAAGTACCTATTATGTAATGACTTGACAAAATGTAATAATTTTGCAGTTTTTGAAATAATCTGCCATAATTTCTAATACTTAAGAGCCTGAACTTGATGTACATTTCCCTGTGTTTTGTAATAAATTATCTTATATGGTGATGGTTTTCTTGATGAGCCATATCTTTATGAGTCAACACTGGCAGAAATTAATTCATTTTTTCCTGATCAGCTTTTGATACATAGTCCTCGAGTTCAGCTGTATTTGTAGGTAAGTGTGATAAAAAGACAACCTTGCTTCGACTTATGGTCGAAGGGGTCTAACCCTAAGCAGACTAAAATAAAAAAGCATTATCCAAAGTTAGTTTTATTAAAAATATGCATCTATGAAGAAATCAATTTTTGGTGGTTATTATACAGGGTGTCCAAAAAGTGTCTTTACAATTTAAAACATTTATTACAAAAGTAATTGATGAGATATGTTAATCAAATTTGTTCTATGTACTCAGTAGTTATCACAGTCTTTTATCACATTGTGGGATCATGTTCAATTGAATCACTACTCCATTTTTCTTCAACAACAGATCAATTACTACAAATGCTGACCTTTGACCTTTTGACTGAATATGTCACCACAGCTGGATGACCTTCTACCAACCATCATTCTCCAGGTAGATGGTGCACCACCACATTGGGGACAACATGTTGGTGGGTTCTAAATCAAACATTTCCAGACTGGTGGATTGGAAGGGATGGTCCAATTCCCTGGACACCTCGTTCACTACATATCACTGCCCTGGATTTATTTCTATGGGGTTATGTTAAAGATATCATGTATCGAACAAAGATACGGGACATCAACGACCTGACGCTAAAGATCACTGATGTCACTGATGCCATTGATGAGTCTATGATACAGCCAACATGGAAACAAATCCAGTACCGTCTGGATGGGCTTCATGTAACTAATAGTGTCCATATAGAGGTGGATTAAATGAGGCAAACACTCAACGTGCACGTGCAGCATATTATTACATTTTCACCATAAAAGCAATGCAAGTACATGTATAGCAAAACTCAGGGACTTCAGGCCCAGAGCTGATCTGGAAAAACTCATTCACACTTTTATTTTCCAGCAGGACTGACTATTATAGTGACTATAGTGCCAAAAACCTTGACTTCATTAAAAATGCAGCTGCTAAAGGAGGAACTTTTGTAATTTTGTAACAACTACCACATTATGTAATGTATTAAATTTTGTGTTCAGGCTGTTGATTATTTAAAAATGTGGGTGTTCTTATATAATGAGGTGAAAGTATTTTGCATTTTTGTTCAGTTATTACATAATGCAGTGTTTTACATCACTTAAGGCTTGATAAATCTGAACCTACCCTGCTCTCTGGAGATGCCAGACTTGTACCAGAACTTTGAACTGTCCTGGACAAACTTCACGCTGACCCTGTTCTCAGTGTCCACAGACGCCACAACTTCACTCTGACCAACCGATGGTGCAATTTCCCCCACAGTGGGAGAGAATGTGACGTGGTGCTGATGCTGGTTGGCAGAGGAGGACGGAGGCGCTTGGCCAGTCGCTGGCCTCTGTGCCCCCACACCGTCACTGAGTGACTGAGAAGGCGGGTGGCGCTTCTCAGGTAGTGGAGGCTGTGGGTGGGGGAGGGGGATTGTGATGGTGGAGTAGTTGGAGTGGGATGGGTGCAGTTGTGGGCCATGAGTGGGGTAGCAGTGCCTCTTATTAGTGTCCAGAGTTTGATGTGCGGGTCCCTGCGGCTGCGGCTGGATGTGGTTTGGATGATGGGGGTCAGACCCGCTGAGCATTAACCTCCTGCCCAGGGTGGCAAAGCCTGGAACAGGGCTGTCAGAGACCGGAGACCCCTCCATACTGACGGACGGAGGTTGGACGTAGGATGAAACTGAGGCAGGAGACGTAGGGCTGGTGGGCGTAGCGGGTTTCTGCGCTTCAAGGTGAGATTCCCTAGTTGGAGAGGATCCACCGGCCTGTACCGAGGTGAGTCCTGTGTGGTTCTGGGTCTGGTTCTGAGGCTGTGACACTGCTTGGGCTGCAGTAGAAGGTAGAGCAGCAGCCTCTGAGGGGTGAAGAGGGACCGGGGTGGGTTGGGGGCATGTGTTTGGTGCAGGTGAAGCTTGGATGGGGGAGGGGCTCTGGGTTGGTGTGCTCAGCGTCATAGAGTCAGGAGCCGTGGGGTTTGGGTTCTGTGTGTTTGGGTCCACTGCGGAGCTGCAGTGCTGCTGAGCAGAAGCTGAGGACAGTTCGGTTGGAGCGGTGCACTGGTTCTGGGTTTCTGTTTGTGCAGATGCAGTTGGTGTCGGTGACTGTGTGTCCTTCGTAGTTTGGGAGATGGATGAGGATTCTGTGCCGCTTCTTTGGGAATCTGAAGAATCCTGGACAATGTTATCAACATGGCAATGTCCGTTCTGAGGCTGTGGACCCTCATAGTCACTGCTGATGATGTCTGTAGTCCGGATCTCATAGTCCCTCCCACCTGGACTGGGACTTCAATGAACAAACATGAATATTAGTCAACAAAGTATGGGTACCATTATGAGGGAAAATTTTGCATTCACATTTGAATATGTTTATGGTGACACTTGATATTAACATATACATATTTACCTTTAACTAGTTTCTTAAAAGCATACATTAAGTATCATATTAGCCACTATTTATTAAACATTATACATTCCTGCCTTATCTTGCAAGACAATAGTCTACAAGACCATTAATTTATTGATTTCCCTCAAGTCAAGTAGCATGTGCATGTGTAAACACATTGTAAATATGTATCTAATATTTAAATTTAAATCTAAATTGATATAAATACTTCTTTTTTGTCTTTATTTTTTATGTTTCACAAGTGTATATTTTCGGATTTCTTATCTTATCTTATGTTGTTTTACAGCTCTGATTATTTGGATAAAAAAAGAAGTTCTGGATGCATTTGGAGGGTAGTTTGATAAAGCCAAAGTTAAAGAAGCTCTCCAAATTAACCACTATATAATACTATTGGTAATAGTGGTCCATTTTCAGGCCTGGTTACAAGGGAATGTAACGTGTCTGGGTGTAAATGGTGATACTTGAGCCAATACTTTCATAAAATATGAATACTGAGTGCATAAATATCCATGAATGCATGTCTGACGCTGAAAGAATACAAGTGCATACCTTTCCTGGGTGCGTAGAGGGCTGCTGGTGTGGACAGGTGTAGGTGGTCCGGACATGTCAGACGGTGTAGAACAAGCAGCGTGACCATCTCTGTGAACCCTCTTGAAAGAACCATGGGTAATGTGGTCCCTCCAGCCTACACTTTCACCAGAACTACGAAGGCCATCTGAGAAATCACAGGACAGCAGCCTTATTGAACAAGGCATTGCCTGAGGTCAAAGCACCTCCTTTGACAATAACTTCAATTATTAGGACTATAAACTAATATTAATTTTCAGCAGTTATACTGAAAATAGCCTCACTGGAGACTGAAGCTATCTACAGGAACAGCACGGGTAGTATTTATGTTTACATGATAAAGAGCTTTTAATGAGACAATAACTTTTAGACATCATTTTGAAATTTGCAATCTAGTAATATCTTTATTCCATGATGACATTTGGTTGATTCCATGTAATGTTTCTAAATTCTTTTTAGAGCAATTCATTGTTTGGGACTTTTTTTTTCAATAAAGCTCTTCACCAATCCTTAAATTGCTATATCAGCTACAAACCTATTTATCTGTCATGCTTCTGTTAATCCAAGAAATTTACAACATAATTTAATGTGAAACCAAGCATCTATTGGTGAAGTATTTACATGGCTATTAGGTGCTGATATTTTCCTTTTGAACTGATAATTAAAAACACCCCTCTCAACCTGATAGGAAATTCCTCCCAACTGGGCTGAATTGAGCAGGACTCTTTGGATTAAGGTAGTTACAAGGCATTTCTTCTGACTGGGCTAGTATACCAGTCATTAGTGGCATATTAGTGTACATGTAAATACAGCTCATGTTTCTTTAAAATCCTTGGCTTAATATCTAAGTGTCAACTGTTCAAGTTTTGAAACTTAACAGGAGTCTATTCCCAGGAAGATGCCATCTGTGAGTAACGTGTAAAGCATTCATTTAGTTCAGCTTACGTGATGCAGTGCATGTTGCTGCTGATTATGGTCAAGTTCCCAGTGTATTTCTACGTTAATGTGACTCACCAGTGTGTGAGTCAGAGCCATATGACTGCTGCAAGTCTGCGTGGTGGTGGTGGTGGTGGTGGTTGTGCTCTATTGGCCTGTTGCCGTGGCTGCAGGTGCCCGTCATGGAGGAAGGGGGTGGCAAAGGGGACGTGGACTCAGACTGGTATCCTGAGGCATAGCCCCTGCTCTCGGATGGGGACGGCTGATACGGTGAACAAGGGCACACCTGCCGGGGCGTCTGGTAACCGCTGCTGCTGCTGCTGTACTTCAGGTCCAGGTGCGAGTGTGCGTGGGACCTCGACGCCTCTGGGTAAGCCGGGTGTCCAGATGGCAAGGGATCAAAGGTAAAGGCTGGTAGGTCGTGACCCTGTGGGCCATAAGAGGCTACGGTGGCCCTCCTGTGCCAATAGTCAGCCTCCCTCTCCCTCTCCCACTGCAGCTCAGCCTCCCTGTCCCGCTCCCAGTGGAGGGACAGCTCCCTGCCTCGCCTCAACCCGGGATCCCTCTCCCAATGAAGCTCAGATCCATGTGGTAACTCCGCCTCCCGGGCCCTCCTAAGCCCCACCTCCCGCTGCTGAAGCTCTGCATCTCTGTCCCAATGGAAACTTTCAGCTCTTTCCAGTCTCAGAGCGTGGTAGGCGGCTGAGTCCTCTCTGCGGATGCTGCAGTCCCTACAGGGGCAGCCGGCCGGGGGCAGACCGTCCATGAGCATTATGTCATGGTAGGTGGGACTGGTGGAGGGTTTAGTGTGGTGTGGGTGAGGATGGTGGCTGTGAGGTGGAGGAGGGTGGTGATAGGGAGGGTAGTCGTCGTCTCTGCAGCAGATGCGACCTGGTGCAGACAGAGGATGGTGCAGTGGGTGGTTGTGAGGGTGAGGGGTCAGATCTGGGGATGGGTAGGGGTACATATGGCGAGATGACGGAGCCTCTGAGCAGGAGCGGTGTAGGTAATGCGGCGGCCCACTCTGCCTATCCCACACCAGGTCTGGTGGTGGGAGGGACTGGTGTGGGTGTGGGCTGTAGTGCTGGCACAGATCCATGTGTGATGGAGGAGCGGCTGAGTTGGGGCTGGCGGAGGGGGTCGCGCCATGGTGCCCATTGGTGCCGGGAGCCCGATCGAGGCAGTAGCCGTTGGGCATGAGGAGCGTACGGTCGCAGCCCGGCTCGGCGCAGCGCTGGGATCGGTACCCATCCCGACAGGAACACGACCGACTGAGCCTCAGCGTTCCGGTTCGCTCTGAAGGTAAGGAATCACCGTCATCCAAGATGGCCGTCTCTCGCTCTCCGTCTTGGTGTCCCTCAATGCCACCGAGGAGGCGCTCCAGCTCCTCTTGCTCTTGTCTGGTTGGAGGTGGAGGATGAATGGGCTCCTCCTGGCGGTCAGGGTGGACAGATGGTTGATTGAAATGGCTGGAGTGGGCGGAGAGGCCAGAGTCAGAACCTTGAGTGATGAGATGATTGGGTCTGTCTTCTACAATGCCAGGCCCTGGACTGCTGCCATTGGTTGAACTGAGAGAACCTGAGCCGGGACCTCTGCGCTTCTTTATCTGAGCATAAAGGCTGCCATCGACAGGACCCCTGGTGTGGGCAATATCTAACAGACACAAACAGGACAGCTAACTGAAAAGAACTGCATTTTCTAAAACACTGTTATTATATTAGACATTGTAGTTAAGCAGTGCATTAATCATAGACGTTATACTTTGTTATTATATAACGTACTACTGGCCTAATGAGTTGCTATATGGAGAAAAGTTTTTATACATTGTAAAAGCTCAACTGAGTTGAAAATGGCTGCTAGTAACAGATGGAGATGGGTAAGTAGAACCAAAAATGTAAGTGTAAGTGCCAACTTTTTGTGATTGTGGCATATCCAGAGTATGGCTGGCAGTATTTATTAAAGCCAATTTGTTACCTTCCAGACTGTCCTGATACCGCTGGTTAAAGTTCTCGTAGGAGTCCCAGCGGACCACCGGGTCTGCAGTGTTGTAGTCGACTGTAACAGCTGAATCGTTCTTCTGGTACTCACGGCCTGAGCAAATACACATTCCACTTACATTTAATTCTCTCAAAGCTCTCATTGCTTTGCATTCACATATTCTACATCAGTATTCAAGTATTTTTTAGTAATAAGTATTTAGAAAACTTCCTCTTCCACAGATTTGTCAAAGAGATACTGAACTTTTGTGGTAGAATAAATGAAAAGGAATGAGAAGTAAAGCTGACCTTTGATCTTCTCAGGCCCAGAGGAGAAGACAAACTCCACTGTTGCATCAGATGGAAAACGTTCATCTAAGGAGAAAAAGGAGAAAATGTTCTACACTGTGCTGTGCATCAACTCTGCTGAACATATTTTTTCTAAAAGAAAAATATGTTTAATGGCATTTGATATGGTACAATTTCCAAATATAAGTGTAATCTCTGAGTAATTTGGGGGAGTCAAACACTGGTTCTGTTCCAATGTATCAAACTAATACTAATGTCTTCCACAGATGTGTTGTGAGTTGAATCAACCCACAGTGGTGCTTTTACATATATCTGTAATACTTCACTGAGCCTAATGGACTCACCACTGCATATTCATCTGTTTTACAGACTGGCTTCTCAGCTACAATCTTCTATCATTTCAGCTAAAGTGAAACTAATGAGGAAATGAGGTAATGAGCATATTCATTATAGGCTTATGCAATAGACCAGCACTCTGTAGAAGTCCTTTACTCTACAGACTCCCACTGCCTGCAGTACAACTCATTCTCACTATACCGGCCTCCAGAGGGCGGTTATTATGTCCAGGATGGGAATTAAGCTAGAGCTATTTAAGGATTTATTCAACCACAGCATTTAGAGACTATTCTATGTAACAAACCACTGTAAATCATTCCAACAAAACTTAATTCCAGTGAGCCGCTATTATGTCACTTAACTCGATGTAGTGATTATCCTGCTGCAATTAAATAATCATGCCTTAACAGCCACTTAAATCTCTGCAGATACAAATGCAGCCATTGTACAACAAGGTTCAGGTTTCATAGAATGCCTGAAATTGTTTGTAAGTACAGTAGCGTTTCTGTCGCTACACACTTTCCCCATAATTACACTGTTCTTTTTCTACTGCCTACTGCCTTAAAACACTCACCAGTACAAGCTTGGTCCAGCTCTCCTTTGCCAAACCAGAGCTGGGAGCCGTGGATGGTGCAGGTGTGGAACTGCAGCCTGAACACAGTGTCTCTGTCAGCACTTTGGGCCCGTCTGTGGTAGCATTTGACCTGCAGAGGGCAGCAGAGGGGGGCAAAAACAGTCCAAACTACATGAGGGGATAATGAGGGGTTGGGGCGGTACATTTCAGGCTTTTCCAAAACTAGTCACACCTACAGTTTCAAAATGACTAACTGCACAAAACAAACAAATTATAATTCCTTGCTGACAATGTGGTAACTAAATTAAGTTATTAGCAAAAAGATGGACACTTGGGATCAGAGTGTTCTTTTGGTGTATGTTGAAGATAAAGTTATTAAGTCATGATGATGCCCCCTCCCTGGGAGATGTATTATCTGAGGTCATGGGTCTGTCATTTCCTTCCCATGTGAACTCACCATGATGTCACCCTTTAGCAACAGTGCTGGTTCAACGGTCACACACAGACGCCTTCCTCCGGTGCCCTGAAGGTTGCTACATAAACATAAGTACATAAACAAGCCTGTTAGATAAGTTAAAAATAGGACCAATGTCCCTGTATCTCACCAGCATGTTCTATCAAGAATCAATAACAAGTTGAATGTGCAAGTTGTCAGGTTCTGCTGCTATGTTACAGTCCTGTGGCCTTGACGCAGGAGGTCAATCTCCCAATAGAAGAAGGTGGTACTTTCACTGGAGGAGAACTCAACTAATTAAATCAAAGTCCATATATGACTTCTATCAGTGCTCAATAGTAACTATATTGACATCTGTAAACATTTTCATGTTATAAGCCATTAAAATATGACCCATTATAAGTAAAGGCAAATTTTTAAAGCTGCATATGACATTCGTCACCAATTTTTCATCAAATCTGTAAAACCTGAGTAATAGCCTAAGTATCACAAATCTGTTAGTCTTTCTGTGATTACACACCTCCCCTCAAGGTGAACTTTGAAGTGTATGTCATCACAAGCAATCCATTTGTTTGCATAGCAAATCGAAACCGAAACCAAGCCGTCACTCGGGCTTTTTTGGAATTCCACGCAGCAGCAGCAACAGCAGCAGCATGAAGCATTGAAGCCGTTTCCATGTTTGTTGCTGCTGCGGTCATACTGCAGCTGGAAGCTACATAAAAAATTTGAACTGAAGTAGTTGTTTATTGAAAATGTAAACATTGATCACTTTGAGTTTTACCCTTCAAGGTCATCGAAGGTCAAAGGTCATGAACCCAAATGAAAGTCCATATATGACTTCCTATCAGTGCTCAGTAGTAACTAACTTAATATCTGTAACCATTTCCATGTTATAAACCATCAAAATATGGACAATTATAAGGAAAGGCATTCTTTTATATTTCAAAAAATTAAAAAAAAATGTAAAATCAAAATATCTAAAAACTGTGAACAGACTTTGTAGACATTGTTCCAAGGAAGCTACAAATAAATTTTTAAAGTATTATTTTGGTTATTTGCATTCTAAACTGAAGCCCAGCTTTGAAACACTGGAGGATTAGCGTTATAAGCTACACTGAATAAGGCGTCTTTGTGTAATTTTCTTTACCCTTGTCTTTTTTAATTCGACTGTGACGGTGCTGAAACCTCAGCTCATACACAGCGAACACCCTTAAGGCAACAAATCCGCTTCAACTGCAGAGTTTATCTGTGTTATCAATTGAGCATATGACAGCAAACAGGACTCACTAAATGCCTGAAGTGTAGACCAGCTGCATAGACTGGTAGATCTTCACGAAGGGGTAGTAGCCTAGAGAGGAAAAAGAAGAAGGAGATTTAGACATAGGGAGCATTATCAACACGAAGACAGGAATGTGCTGACTGCCAGCCCTCCTTCTAGACATGATCATCAGATTAAAGATAAACAGTGAGTGTGTGAGGGTGGAGGGTGAATGTGACTATACACACTCACAATAACGCTGTGATTCACAGTACAGCGGCAAGACAAACATCACATCACGCAAACATTTTATCTGACTGCAGACATGAGGAAAACATTGACATTGTTTGTTGAGTGATTGAAGGATCTGGTCACTGCAGACTAACAAATACACACCTCCTTCACCCTGGAAATTGGGAAGTGATGGAATGAGAACTTGGTGGAGAAAGAGCGGGCTACTGTTCATCTTGATGGCCCCGGAGAGAAGGCCCCCAAAGTAATAAATATACCTAGGAGACAAAAACGGAGACAGATGCATATCTGAAAAAGAAGACCCAAACATCTGAACACATGTCAACAGTCAGGATGCTGACGGATGTTATAAAACACACATCAAAGGTTCACCATTTCTTAAAATGTCACTGTGTCCCAGTAGGGATGAGGAAAGATTCCATTTTTTTAAACACAATGACATCCTCTCCAGTAAAGCCTGATATTAGGTACCATTTTCATACCATGGATCATTACAGCTGTCAATCATGTGTTTTTAGACCTGCCCTTATGTTCTGAAAATATGTGACATTTTTTCCGTTGCAGGGTCGACTTTCTTTCTTTGTCTGAAAACAAAGGCAGGAGGAAGTGCAGAAGTCTCCCCAGACCATAGAAGTGTGAAAATGCTGAAAGAAAATTCTGGATTGTTTTTCTCAGGACACCAAAACATACTGCTTATTGAAGCGTTAAAGTATCAGTCACTACAATAAATGAAAGGCAAGCACATGACATCCCCTCAGCATCAATTAATAATGGAAAGTAGGGAAAGTATATAATACAAGAGTATATAAACATTATGATCATTACTTGAGCAGTTTTGAATTAGTCACAGCCCTATCATCTACTGCTGTATTTCACTGTCATTCTCCGTTTCTGTAGAAGCTGAAGTTACACAGAGAAATCACATCAAGTAGTTGCTGTCAGTTGCTTGAAGATATGAAGCTGTTTTGTTTTCTCTGCTCTTGGAGTATGATGTGAGGTTTACAGTGAATAACCTCTGTTGTGATGAGGCACACCCTTGACCAACCCCTGACCTGACCCCTTACCCAACCGTTTACCCAACCCCTTACCCATGGCCTCTACCTGTTTTGGGATGGCTGGAGAGAAGAGGACACCTTATCTTCACAGAACTTCCTCATGGCAAGAGTACTGAGAGCCTGGTCCGCCCTGCACATACACAAACACACACACACACACACACGCACGGACACACACACACACACACACACACACACACACACACACAAACATTTCAGCCAACTATTTCCATCATGGGACTCACACTAGACTCTCCAAATGCCAGAAAGTACATGGAGAGGATACAGCTGGCATTGGCCACAGGATAAATAATTTTCCACTGTTCCTGTGTAAAATCCACAGAGCTTAATTGATCAAACGACTTATCAACAAAGTCTGAATGGAAATCATTGTGCATCAGCAACTAGATACTCACTTTTAAAAGTTTTAGACATATCTGGCATACATGTACAAATGGGTGCATTTAAAGGGTTTTTGTGCGTCACTTCAACAACCTGTTAATGTTTTCCGTATGCCGATTCCTTGATTGATGACAAAATGTCAACTTGTGGGCTTGAATGGATCCCACACACTCACCCTGCAGATATCTTGCTGTAGTGCATGTAGGCTGCAATGATCACTCCGGTTTTACCTTTGTGCCCCTGAAGGAAGAAGAAGGATCAGTTATGTAAGACCATGAAATATTTGGTGATGTGTTGGTTTGGTCCTTGGGGCTGTGGTTTGAACAAACAGCTGATTTTGACAGAGGTTCCAATCCAACGGCTCTGACAGGAGGGTGGGTTTCTGACTGTGATAAAGGGCTACAGCTTTCACAGCAGCTCTACCATGGACATAGGGTATAAAAGTGAGTCTGCCATTTGAGCTAAAGAGCAAATTAA
Organism: Sphaeramia orbicularis; assembly: GCF_902148855.1. NCBI lineage: Eukaryota > Metazoa > Chordata > Actinopteri > Kurtiformes > Apogonidae > Sphaeramia > Sphaeramia orbicularis. Next base: position 47,560,912 of record NC_043963.1, read on the forward strand.
AAAGCTCCCTGTGGAGTTTTATTTTTTTACCACTGGGTGCTCCAAACTTCCTGACACATTCCAAAGACATTCCGGCCTCGAATTCCTAATGTGACCCCAGTAAGCAGTAAAGCAGGCTGCACCTCCACACACTAAGCACAAATTAAAGCTTGTTTTGCTCGGCCTGCCTCCACATAGATTCTTCATTCACAAAAACTTGTTTATTCTCGTCCTTGGCGTGATCTGCAGCTGGGAAACTGTTGCCTGTAGCTGGAATGTTCTGGAAAAGCCAGAAGACCACAGTGGTAGTCTGGTTTTAGTATTTCAATTCTCCCAACCAAAAACAATAAATAAAACACCCAGACAAGCCATGGACGCTTTGTCACAAAGCGTTGGCTGGTCACTGTTGGGCAAGAGTGGAAAGGTTGACACCACCACTGTTTTCCTAACACACTGACGTTAAATTAATTGGTAAATAATGCATAACAGTGTGGGCGAGAGGAAACAAGTTGCAGAATTACATGGTGTACTCTGCAATTTCGGTTTTATTCAAGCTATAGTTTAACTGCAATATCAAAGATGATTTAATGCATCTGAAAACAGAAACTAGTGTGCCTTCATCTCTCTATGAATTAGTCAATGAAATATTTTTGGATGTTTTAGTTATCTATCATCCTGGAGGTCATTCTGTAAAAACTTAAAACTAATGCTACAAAATCCTCTGTATTTTTTCATACAAAAGAAAGAAAATTCTTGTGCAATTTTAGGAAAGTATTTTCCTTCTGTGGAGGATCCAAACAGAAAATAGCAAGTAGTGTCAGGCAAACACAGTGGATCTTTAACCCATAAAGACCCAAACAGCTACCATCAACCACTAATCCTGTCAATATATTAAATAATTGGTGTAAAATACAGTTTGTCATCTTTTCATGGTCATCAGATATGACCCATGTGAATGTTCAGAGGCTCCATAGTTACCGTGGAAACACCAGCATCTTCTACAACATTGATTCACCAGAAAAACCCATGGAGTTTGATCAGTGACAGTAGATGGAAACATTAGTTCATATTTTCAGTTATTGACATTTTGCCGAAAGGGTCACTTTTTCTTCAGTTTTCTCTGTTTCTGATATAATAACCCTCCGTTTTACAACAGTTCCCAGTAACCCCCCCAACAATTTCGAAGTGCACTCCCCCATAAACAGTCCATTTGTTTACAAACAGTCACGTCAGTCGGAAATTTTCTGAAATTTGTTGCGACATGCATTGTAGGAAGCAGAGCTACATGCAGCCGCATTACTCACAGGGACTTGCTGTTTTCTTTTTCTTTATCACTGCATTGCACTTTATTTTTCATGCACTTTATCACTGTATTTATTTGATATCTGCCTGTGTGGGTGTGTAAGTGAGTGTGTGGGTGTGTAAGTGAGTGTGTGTGTGTGTGTGTGTGTGTGTGTGTGTGTGTGTGTGTGTGTGGGAGTGAATGACTAGTGAAGAGCTTTTTAATTTTGTTGTATTGTACAATGCAATGACAATAAATTATTCTATTCTATTCTATTCTATTCTATTCTATTCTATTCTATTCTATTCTATTCTATTCTATTTTATTATGGCTGCAGCAGCAACAAACATGGAAATGGCTTCATTGCCTCTTGCTACTGCAGTTGCATGGAGCTCTGCTTCCCACAATGCATGTGACAACAAATATCTGAAAATGCCCGACCGACATACTCAGTCAGTCTCTGTTTCTAAACAAATGGACTGTTTATGGTGGAGTACACTTTGAAATTGTTCACTGTGAGGGAAGAGATTCAGGTGAGTAATCACAGAAAGACTTATGGATTCATGATACTTAGGCTATGACTCGAGTTTTACAGATTTGATGAAAAATTGGTGACAAAAGTCATACCCCACATCAAGGTCTGTTTTTTTTTTTTTTTTTTTTTGGGGGGGGGGGGGGGGGGTCAGTTGAGAAATTCAATTATAAGCAAAAGTGTGTTGTAATTCAAGCGCTATTAAATATGTACCAAGTAAAATAATACTGAAAATTGATTAGTAATGTTTTACACTACAAAAAGCAAAAGCAGCAAAAAGTAATCCATTATTGTAATGCATTACTTTTGTAATGCATTACTCCCAACACTGTAAATGACAATAAAGAATCTTGAATCTAGTCGATGATGAAAAATTATTCAGAAGTGTTAGACTTAGGCAATTATGCTATGAGGCTAACCATATTCCACACTGGACCTTTAAAACATTGTGATATCTGCCCAGGTCTGAGTCTGGTAACCAGGCTCTGAAGGTCTGTTTGAAAATCCCCCATGACCCTGTGAACTCTGACCTTGCAGTGCAGGACAACCACATGCTGGGGGTCAGAGGTCAGCCACATCTCCATAGCCTTACATATGGCACAGATCTTGTCTAGAGGCGGCGCATGGAGGTCGGGCCAACCGAAGTCATGAACCTGGCAGTGGACGGACAATGGAGAACAGATAATATGATTAGAGTAGATTCAATCAACTGAATTCTCAGCACGAGGTTGTAAGAGGAGGAGAAAAGCTCTACCTTTGGATTGAGGCGGGTGATGTCGTGGCGCCGTTCAGAGAGGTTCAGGAGCTGAAATGCAAGAGAGGCTTTGAAATCCGCAAATCTACTGACACTTCGAGGATTTCAGCTTGTGCACGGTGGGTGTGTCAAAATCAAAGGAACTAAAGGGCTTATTTGTGGCTGCAGAGTTCCTGTGGTTACACACTGAATTGTCTGTCTTATCTCTTGTGTAATACAGAAGAAAATCACAGCCCCACTAAACCTCATGAAAGCTCTGTGAATTATAGTTGGTCTGAAATGACAAACTGTTGTCTTACCAGAAACTTGTCCTGGTGTTTGGACTTGAGCATGGCTGCCACCTCCTTTAAGTTAAGCCTGTATCGCTGCTCCTCCAGCTTAGGGGGGAAGAAGACAGAGATGATCCTCTCGGTGATGTAAGTCAGGTCGAAGTCGTAGTGACGCTCCATTACTCGTTCCATCACCCGGTCCACACTGAAGCTCCTGAAGAGAAGGGAAAGGAAAAGACAAAAAGAGACCAGGGATCAGGGGTGGTCATGCAGAGAGAAAGAAACACACAGAAATAGTCCAAATGTCAACCTTATTACACTGTTTCATAATAAATCAAAAGCAATTTAACATAAACGCTCCAGCACTGAGTTTCCTAAAACCTCTGGCTAGTTCTATGGAATGAGAGAAAGAAGGAATAAAAGTAACACAGGCAATATTGTTTGTGACATGTAGTTAAGATCATAAGCCAAGTTGCCCCATCACATGGCTGACACTAAACCTTGTGGAAATAAAAAGTAGAGATGGCCATTAGTTTGAGGAACAAGTGGTTGAAAATAAAAAAAAAAAACCAAAACAGGGACGATCAGTGCCAATGATAGACTAGGTCTGCATGTTGTTTTTAATCATTTCTTTAAGGGCACTTCAAATAATGAAAGGCCTTTACCTTGGCAGGGTGTTCCTCTGTTTGGTATAGGTCAGAGACTTGGTAGACCCCTGTGGGAGAAAAACAAAAGCACAGTTAAAAACAGACCACTTACCTAAAATTAAACATGTACTAAACTTAAGGCTATGGAGGATTTTAACAGTTATGAACACACAGTTATCACTCATCTTAGATTCAGATTCTGTAAACTGGCTTAATCGTCTCATCTACACCAGCTCTAAATGCAAAATGTCATGACATAACTTTGTTATGATGTGCTGCTATATAAATAAAATTTGATTGATTGAGATTCTTTATTTGTCATTTAAACATTACATCATAGATGTGGTGCAAAACAAAAGATGATGCATTGGCCTTGGTAAATAAACAGAAAAAACACTTGTAGAATAATATAGTCTAAAACAGTATCAAAATATATCAATATTCATGCACATAATTAAAAGCTGTGATAAAAACGATACTATTTCAATGTTAAAAAGTACTGCATTGAATATGGCACAAATATTGTACAGGTTTTGGATTAAAGTTAACAGGTAGGGTCAATATTGAGATTCATTCAGTATATTGCTTTGTTTATTTGACATTTCATATACAGTATGTATGTACGTATAGCTAGCTAGCTAGCTAGCTAGCTAGCTAGATACATAGATAGACAGACAGACAGATAGATTCACCTTACTCATTTATTTACTCTAACTTCTTGCATCTTGTCATTTCATCCCACTACATCTTCAAATCAAACTCTTTCCATCCATTCCATTTTGTATATTACATCTCAGTCAGAGTGTTGACAGCCTCACTGGTCTCATTTCTTATTATGGATTGTGTGTTGCAGCCTACAGGAGCTCAAGGATCATCTGGCTCTGTTCCCTCTCTGCTTTGTTTAGTATGTGCTAAATCAAATTCAATGAAGCCACAAATGTTTTTCCCCTGTCAGCTTTGGACATTTTTGAGATAAACTGCATGACGCTCGGGATTCAGGGGAGAAAGGCAAAAAAGGAAAGATACAAAGAAATGAGTCTGAGGAGCAGAGGGACCGAGAGGAAGAACAGAGGTTAAAGTGTGCTCACCAGATGCTGGATGTGTCGAGAAGGAGCGGTCCCTCTTCTCTGCTGGATGTAAGAAAGAAGGGATGACAGGTTAAAAAAAAAGAACGGCATTATGGGAGTAAGAAGATGAGAAGAGGAAAAAGTGGTGTGAGAGAGAGAGAAAGATGTGCAAAAGGACAGGATGATAACAGGAAGTGAAAGGCAAGAGGTTAAAGGAGGTGAACAAGAGGATAAGAAGGAGAGAAAGTGGGATGGGGAAAGGAAACAGGAGAGTTAATTCAACAAACAGACTCTCTAATGGATAAACACTGTTACTTTCTATAGCAACAGCAGCTTTTTTTAAGCCGAAGTCCCGCCGTGCTCCAGGAATGAACCGAGCTCGGCTGAGGCCTCGGCAGGAAGGAACCACACAGTAGTTTTGGGAAGCCATACCTTGTAACTAAGGACAAACATTATGCTCAAAACTCTTTGGAAAAAGAAATGGCTGAGTGAAGTGGACGTACCAGATCATTGGAGGGAGCTGGGATACATGAAGAGGTGACCTGGAACAAACAGAGACAGCCACGTCACATTAAAATAGAAGAAAAATTAACAAACCATCCACTATTGCTTTAGGACACAGGAGAGATTAAAATAAAAAATACAATTTAAAAAAGCAAATAAAATAAAAAAAACTAGAAGCACTCAGAGAGCACAGACCTCCACCAAGGCACATCAGTGCCCAGGATTTGCGTGAAAATTTCAGGAAATGTTGATACTGGCACAAGGAACAAATGATTAAATTTTAGTGGTGATCGGGGGTGGGGGGGCCACAGGGGCCCACTGATCTGCCTTGGCGGAGGTCTGCGCTGTCTTTTCTAGAAAAGCACTCGGAGAGCGCAGACCTCCGCCAAGGCAGATCAGTGGGCCCCCGTGGCCCCCCTACCCCCAGAATCTATTCATTTGTTCCCTGTGCCAGTATCAACATTGCCTGAAGTTTTCATCCAAATCCGTCCATAACTTTTTGAGTTATCTTGCACACAAACAGACAGACAAACAGACAGACAAACAAACCAACGCCGACAAAAACATAACCTCCTTGGCAGAGGTAAAAAGCTAAAGCCAAGGCTTCCAAAAGCGAACCAGGAACATACATTATACATTTTTACTTTTCTACTGTCAAAACTATCTTGACTAAATGCACTTTGCAGCCTTATCCACATTACTCTCAGAAACGGCTTCCAGAACAAAAGAGGTGAAACTTATGAAACTCACAAATAAAGAAAAATTAAGTCAAAAGTGCTGGTTGTAGTTTTCAAAATACAGTTTTGGGTCATGATGCAAAATTCTATGAATAAATGAGAGAATGGCTGTCTGTTCTACTTCAAAACACTGCACAGTAGAAAATATTCACTTTATTCCTTCTAGTGTAAGATTTATAAATCTGTTCAATTAATGTATATAAAAACTGTATATATGCAATAACACTGCAGCATTTTTGTCATTTGTTGTCCAATTCATTAAAGCAGGCCTTTGTCAGCTTTAGCATATTTTACCACTGAAGCAGATGGGTTCTAAAAAAGGTTCAGGGACAGAATGGTAGAATGTCAATCAACAACTAATGTCAGGTAGCTAAGAGCACACTAGAACCCCCCCCCCAAAAAAAAAAACAAAAACAAAAAAAACAATAGGCCTGCTTCGCAATAAAAGTTCAAAATCTGCTCCACATACCTTACATCTCAAAACATGTAAACAAATAAATGAATAAATACTTCAAACATTCACTACTAAACTATAGTTCCATATGTCAGATACATTGTTTGCAGTAAACATAATGTCAGTGCTTCAAACTAGAGCTGCACAATATATCGTTTGAGCATCGTCATCACAATGTACATATGCACAATAGTCACATCGCAGGTCCTGCGATGTAGGAGGCAAATGAACTCAACGTGTTCTCATCTAATTTCAACCTGGTTACCTGACACACACTGCGCGCAGCGATCCATCAATCACAATTGTTCTTTATCAGTTTGCCAAAGCAGACCACGCCCCTGCACGTGGTGTGAGATACTGGTAACAACATTGAAAAATGAGCAACGAACAAAAGAAAATCACCAAAAATGAAGACTTGGTGCCAAAAAGAAGAGCAACGTCAGTTATCTGGAATTATTTCAGCTACAAGAAGGATGATATTGAAACACGTGTTCTGTGTCGACCTTGCACCTATTGCCACAACGAGAGGAAACACAACTAATTTGTTTGACCATTTACATCAGCACCACACAGCTATTAAATCCTCCTGAGTATTTTTTCGTATTCCAATATATATCCCAGGGTTAAAAAAAGTCGCAATGTTAGTTTTTTCCAATATCATGCAGCCCTAGTTCAAAGCAAACCATCCACTCTAGAAGCTTAAAGGGGTCATATTTTGCTAAATCCAGTTTTATTAATGTTTGTCACCTTTGTTTGTGTATTTGGACCCTAATAGTTCATAAAGTTTGAATTTGAACCCTCCAGGTGCTGCACAACTATCTTTATATTCATTCCAGCAAAAATCAAGTGGATTTCTACAGCCTGTTTTAATTCCTACTTCATTTGGTACACCTATAACTAGTTATGTCATGACATTTGCACATGTAAGGTCAAGACTTCCGATGAACATTTCTCTGAGTATGCCATAATTGTTTGTCAGCAGCAGTGGTTGTAGTCCAAACTGAAAATATGTCCAAACTTCGTGCCAATTACCTAAAATATTCAGTTGTTGATTGTATTAATGAACACAAGTGGCTGAACGGGATAGAAATCACAGTCAACAACCTGGAGGGGGCGGGGCGTGAAGTGGCTCATGCGTATTTAAAGGGCCAGCGCTCAAAATGACCTTTCTGGTGTCATTACTCAGAAATAGGGTTGAAGATGGACCTGTGGAGTTGAATTAATGAAGAATTCAGACCCAAGCATAGCATTTACACTTTATGTAGATCACAGGGAAATGTTTTAAAATACATAATTCCATTTAAAAAAGCAAAATATCACTCCTTTAAGCTAAATGTCAGTTGATGTTTACCAAGATAAGACCTCAGGTTTAGAGGAAATATTTGGGCTTGATGAAAAGCTGGTTCAGGTAAAAGGGATAAAACTTCTAGGCACAGTGCCCAGATTAAAGACTAACATAATATTTCAAGGCTTTCAGACGGCAATGGAACTCAGTGAAGCTGTAATGGAGGAGAAAAACACAGACAGTGACACATTTAAGAGTTACAGGATGAGTATCTGTAAAACCACTTAAGTACCACGTAAATACAAATACAGCTGATGTTGGAAAGCATGCTGAAAAAAAAGAAAAAAAAACATGACGTTTGTGCAAATAGGCAACATCCAGCAGACAGGACACACATCTGATTCCCATGTCTGCTGTAATTCTGCAGGTCGTTGAACTGTGACCAGAGGAAGCAGAAGCTGAACAGCAGTTCTAAAGAAGGGGCCGAGGGCCACAGTCATGCTTACGTAACACATGAAACAAAGGGGTACACACATGCACGGGCACACATGTGCAGATACACATGAGCAGAAATGCATGCACAGATACACAGGTGCACACACACAGGTGCAGCCATGCATGTGCACACACACATGCGGAGACATGCATGTGCAGATACACATGTGCAGATACACATGTGCAGATACACATGCACAGGGCAGTGTTCCTAGCCTGGTAGGCACTGTTTATTTGGATACAGGAAAAGGGCGAGGGCTTGTGTATATCTCATTGTGCACAAAAGGGAAGTACACAGACCCTGAACCTAGGGGTGTGTCATCAGTGTGTGTCAGCCTGTTATTGTACTGTGTGTATGTGTCTGTAAATCTTTTTTTTTCCCTTGTTTCTTATGTATCGGGCTAACTTACTCTGTAGCTTGTGCGTAACTACAGACATCAACAGGAAGTCAGAGGAACAGATAATGAGTTAAACTGAGACATGTCTTCACTGAATTTGTAGGAAACAGATTCAGGTTGTATCGAAGCTATCAAATACAGAAACTAACTGTTCCTGTGTGACTCACGTTAATGTTTTTTCCGTCTCTGTAGGGAAATGAATGTCAAAGCTCATCCTGTGTTGTGGTTCTTTTTCATTCCCAGTTTGAACCCAGTCGTGACCAGACAGGTCATTCCCTCCTGTCTGGATCAGACCTACTCATCTGCCCCTAATTCAGAGCATCTGAAACAATGCTGAGCTTGTACATCCCAAAGATGGCTTAACTCATCAGCAGCATATGAAACTCAGCACAAAATTTAAGAAAATACTTCAATGTTACAGGGATTCAACTCAATTTTGGGTCCAAAGAAGTTGGATTCAAATGAAGTATTGTTGTGGAATAAGCCTGTTGTTGGTCGGCCATTTCATTTTTCCACTCTCTGCATGATAACGGTGTCAAGTCCCCACGTAGGACACGAAACAACTCAAGACAGAGCACCATTCAATAAGACGGGCCTCTTCATTTCTTTATGTGGCTTTGTTTTAAAGGGATGTATGCCACTGTTCTGCTGCTGGTATCAGCTTGACTCACTTGTTTTTTCTGCTGAGACAAGAGAAGAGACAACCAGGTACTTCCAGATACCATTTCTAGTACCACCTTCACCGAGGCCCCGAGATACTACATAGCAGGGGTGTCAACATATGACCCGTGGGCCAAAACTGGCCCGCCAAAGGGTCCGATTCGGCCCATGGGATGAATTTACAAAGTGCAGAAATCACACTGAAGATATTAAACGTCAAAGGTGTCAACTCATTTTAGTTCAGGGGTCACATACTGACTTCTAAGGAAATAATAACATAATATCCTATAAATAATGACAACTCCAAATATTCTCTTTGGTTTAATATGAAAAAGTGAAATTACATAATGAAAATATATATATTTACAAACTATCCTTTCACAATAAAATGTGGAAAAACCTGAACAAATATGAACAACATGAAATGTCTTCAGACTACAATACTTAGAATACCTAACAAGTACAATTTTATCAATACTCTGACTGTTACTAAATGTTTTGTGTATTTGTAGATTAACTGTGATCTGTAAGTTGTAATGTGTAGGTGTAAATGTTAAACTGAGACATAATATAGTCTAAATTAAACTTATTTTTCTTAGGACATTTCAGGTTATACATGGTCGTTCAGGTTATTCAAATCTTAATACTGTAATTTTACTTTTTTCACACTAAAACAAAGTGTAAAATATATACAAAATTATTATTTATACATTCTTATGTTATTATTTTACCCTTCCAGCCCACACAATATCATGTTGGGTCGTATGTGGCCCCTGCACTAAAATGGGTTTGACACCCCTACTATATAGTATAAGCCTATAGCATCCCTACACATGGGACACTATAAACATTTAAATAGACCAGAATGGCCACAATGGCCATGATCACATTTATGTAATGTGTGATCATGTCAACACATTGGATATGCAGCCAAAGTGGACGGAAAACTCCAAAAATGTTGGAGCAAATTTTGAAGAAGGCTCTATCTTGGTAAATCAACCACAGATTGTATATATAAAAACTTTATTTTAACCTGAAAAAATAATTATAATGTTTCGTTTCAGAAATTACACCTTAGAATTTTATGTTTCATTGCAGTAACTGTAGTTGCACTTAAGACAATGTCACAATAGTTTACTATGTGCAACAACCACCCACAGAGTGAATACTAGGAGTGAAAACTATGAATATTATGAGTGAATACTATGCCTGCCTCAGAAATGCCACATACATGGTTCCTACAGTTGTCTACAAGTTAAATTTAAGACTTTTTAAGACCTTTTTAAGACTACTTGGAACAGAATTTAATGCCCATTTCAGACTATTTCATGGCCATACTGGCAAAATTCATGACTCCTACAATTTAGTAAAATGTATTTATTTACTCCAACGCCTTGATTCCCACTGATCCAAGTCATTTGTCACTGGTTGCTGCAAAGTTAGCAATAATGGGTTTCTAATTTCAGTATAAATTGTCAGGTTGGAATGGGTGGAACTGAGTAGGTAAACATTACTTTCTTTACACCTTGTACATTTAACAAACACATTTACACACAATACAGCCAACAAGTTGGTGATAGTATGGCAATATAACTTAAGACCTACCATATGAAATTTAATCCCTTTTAAAGACTTTTTAATGGTTTTGAAGGCAGATTGGGAAATTCAAGACTTTTAAGACTTTTTAATACCCCGTGGGAACCCTGTGCATACTGTTATCCAAACTGAGCCGAGCTGTGCCGAGGCAGGTCGAGCTGATGCTGGCGGTTGAAAAGCAGCATCAGTCATTTTAATACCAGGCCTGGACATTGTTTGATACTTTCACTGCAACACAAATGTGACTGGTTTAATACATATCGTTTTTCTCCATTCCAAAAGTATTATTGGTTCAGCCAGACCTTCTTCATTGCTCACACAGTACTAAAATGAAGTGTGGAGTTGAATGTGGATATGCAAGACTGGAGCCGTGGAAAGGATTGTACCTAAGCAGATGTTAAAGTACTACAGCAAATGTCACTGGAAAACTGAAGCATTTGTCTTTACTCTGAGATAAGCCAATAATGTCAATATGTCAGATGATTTTATGCATTTTAGGCAGTAATCCAAATATTATGCATCGTATAAGCTTAACCCTTAGTTTTCTCCAAAGCACTGATATCTATCTATCTATCTATCTATCTATCTATCTATCTATCTATCTATCTATCTATCTATCTATCTATCTATCTATCTATCTATCTATCTATCTATCTATCTATCTATCTATCTATCTATCTATCTATCTATCTATCTATCTATCTATCTATCGATCGATCGCATAAACCCTCCTTACATGGGACTAGTATGACTTGTGGACCATAACTCTTTTGGGAGGCACAGAAGTCCTGTTATAATATTAGTCCCAAACAAACTGACATCTCTGTGATGATTTGATGTGATGTGCAACATTTATTTCCTCTGTGCCCTTTCCTGGTCACGAACCATAGAAGCTGCATGGATGATGATGATAAATGACATTTGTAAATATGGAAAACTGCAGCATTTCTCTTTACTCAAACATAAGCCAATGATGTCAATATGTCAGATGATTTTATGCACTGCAGGCAGTAATCCAAACTATTATGTATTATATAAGCTTAACCTTTACTGCACAGTGTGTGACCCTAAGAGATACTATTAAGAACACAGTTTTCAACAAAGCCCTGGGAAAACTGGGAATTCTGGCAAGTAAGGTCAGTAAATGCCTCATTCTTGCTTTGTGGTGCTTGATGTGTGTCCAATGAGAGCCATGCCACAAAAGTCATAATGAAATTTGGTGGTATTGTTGGAAACTGCAGCGATCCAACTCAGCCTTAACAAGACAAATCAAAACCTTCTGGAAGCATCCACTGGATCTAGTTTCTGTTTCCTCAGCCAGTCTTGGAAGAGTCCATGGTTTTAAATTTCAAACTGTTTTGACTACAGCTATTTTATTTTTGACATCGTACCATTAGTTGCTTTTTATTGCTGAACCTATTTTGTTCAGCCCTTTCATATTGGCCACTGACCCGTGTTCTTCCTGGTTCATAAACACTGTGTCAAAGCTCTGCTGACCTTTTTGTCTTGCCCTCAACCTAAAGAAGAAAGCTCCTAACGCCTATCCATCTCGTCTTAAGCAAAGCAAATCTTTCTTTTCAATTTCTCAAGTTTTATCCTCCATTTGTACCTCATCTTCACTCTATCCTACTACTTGCTGAGGGCAGCTGCAAAGCCAGAACGAATACACCGCACCAGATTCCATCTCCTCCGGCCAAAACTTATGCACAAACTTCCTGCTAATAGACCTCCACCCATTTTCCTCCAAATGCTTTCATCCAACTTACCTTTCATCTACTCTATACTTCTTCCTAACTGCTCCGACTTCTGCTCTTTTCTATTAACTACTATCTCTGCTCTTGTGCTTTCATGGCTGATATTTCCTATTTTGCTTTCTGTGCTTTTTTTAATTAAATTTGCATGTTCTATGTCTATGTATCCCTATCTCTAGTCTTCCTTTTCATTTTTCCCTCACTACCACCCACATTTCTTTTCCATTTACCTTCTTTCATTCTCTGTTTATCCTCTCCCTCTCTCCTTTCTTGATCTCAATACTTTTTTCCACTCATTATTTTCCTCCCTAATCTTTTCTAACAAATACTTCCTCTCAACATTGCAATTTCCTGGTGCACTTTCTAGAAATCGGTCTTTTTGGAAAACGTCTTTTGTAAATCTTTTAAATTGGTGCACTTCCCAGTTTCGTTTTTACGCCTTTGTACTCAGTCTTTGAGTGTTTCCAAACTTGGTGGTCACAGGTTGCATTCCCTCTGTCCATCACAAACCAAATACCCTCGAAGAGGACATGACTGGCTATGTGCTAACTTGCTCTGACTTGCTTCTGTCTACACACCTAAAACAAAAAGCAAAGTAAACACAGAAGTAGCTGAAGACAATTAGCATGATTTGAGCAGCACAGTGGAAATAACAACATAAATATTATTTCTATCTGTGTACATTATGTACATTCATAACCCTGTCCTCTGTCTCTCCAACACACTCTTGTTCCATTCTCTCTTCTTTCCCCTTGCCATCCCTCTGTCCTCTTCCTGTCTTCTTCTTTGTTTTGCCGCTGTGGCCCTGGCTCCTGCAGTCCTTTACATGTTCTTTGATCCATCAAAGCCAGAAGGAGCATAGCTAATGGATAATGCACAGCTCTGTGTCCTCTCAACGCATGGTTTAAGAGCTGTGGGCTCAGAGGGATAACTAGGGGGTGAGGTAGCAGCCATGGGATGTTATTAGTGTGAGAAACGGCTATGTGTGATGTTTGTGAGCGCCCGTGTCAAAGGTTTTAAATGATTCAATGTGTGTGTTGCAGATACAGTATGTGACGGTAAAAAAATTCATTCTTTTCATTGGGTTAGTGTTGGCAGTGTAGTCATTGTTTTTGTTCAAAACATTAGTCCCCACTGCCACCTCTGAAAACTTATGTCATGGAGTAGAAAGTCTTCAACAATGTCGAGGTATTCCAGAAGTCTTAGAACTCCTAATGTACAATACACTGACAGATTACAATGGAATTTTTTGCCAAATGATACCAACAACCATGGCTCACTGAAGTTTGACATTTTGGACTGACCTTATTACAATATCTACCTAAAGTAAACACACTTCTACATGTTCTTGTACAGACAGATATTGTGTTTCCATGAATACCACCGGACGCCTAGACTGTGGCGGCTTAATATGTCTTGCCAGAGTTTTGTAATGAATCAAAAATGTTGTTACACTCTCACAAAACTCTACTGCATCTGTGTGAATCAGACTCAGAAGCCAGATTCACAGATGATTGACTTACTGTAATTGTTAGTCATTTCTTCAACACACATTACACAAACTTTCAAACTATTGCTATAAACAGTGTGAAATAAAATCAACTACCTAAAGACATGATCTAGTGACATTACACTAATGCTACAAACCAGTGGATTAGTACAACGCACTTTGTAAAATACCATAATCACACTGATAAAAGGGTCATTTAAAAAGATGGTTTGCTGGGTAGAAATGCTTTGACAGTGCTGTTACTTTTTTAATGAACAATCCTCCTGAAAAGCAGAGCATCTGACAAATTAAGATCAATCTCAACCTAAGATTGTGACATCAACTAACAATATTAGTTTATGGCCCACGGTTGGTATTGTCTGTATTTGATTCTGCACCGAGTTACACAAACTGGGGTATTTCCTAACCTAACTGCTTAAAAGTTTGTCTGAATCCTTCTGCATTCACCCAAAGATTGTAGGTTTGAAGTATTTTGAAGCTATCTACCATTACCAAAGTTGTGTATCACCAAACTGGTGTTGATTTCTCAGAAGCTAACTTGAAATATTAAAACTAAAACTAATAGTCAAAATCTGAATGCTCCAGGCAGAAATAATATTTTGCACATCAATGTGCATTACAGATTCTTGCTCATGGGAAGTCAACTGAGAAGACAGAAGCACTAATCATAACGTCCCATGAAATCTATATCAGACAGATGGATTGAGAAAAACATCAGCTGTTGCACAATTATGCCAAATCCTACGTCAGTGCATTGAGAATTTAATGTGGCTCTGAGAGCAGCAGGTATTAGACATAACATCTGTATGCTGACCATATAGTTAGAGCCAGACCAGATCCTGATCTCCTCAGTTACATTGGCGTGCATTACTTCCTTTGAAGGCTAGCCTCAGGGCTAACAGTCGCCTCATTTCTTAAGCTCCCTAAGGAGAGCCAATCAGAGCCCAATGATGAAGGCTGCCACGAATCAGCGGTGAAAGCCGATGCTGGCCGTGACCTCCGGTGCTTTCATCATCACCATCATCAGAGAGTGAACAAGAAAATAATGTAGGCGGCCTTGAAGTGAACAGACCACAGAGTAAGACCCTGGGGGCAGTACTTTCCCTGATCACAAGAACAATGACATAACAGGTGTGTTAGCCACAAAACACATACAGACACAACATAGCAGTAGTAGAGAAAAAAACACAAGCTTATCTGAGCTGTCAGTTTGTTTTAACAGTAGGACACATAATAAAACCTGTCACTTCCACCTCTCTAATACAGGAGTTCTGGTTAATGTAAAAAATAACTACACATACCAAGATCTCCTGCACCCTCATGCCCTTCAAGAAAGTAAGCAAGCATGGTATATCTTTATGCCTTCCACCTGTTTTCTGTCAGAGCTCAAATTCCTAAAAGCCGGATGGTTAAAGGAATGTAGAGTACAGTTGTGTGAGCCAATTGAAACCATACAAAAAAAAGGAGGGAGGGAAGCAGGGTTATTAATACTCATTTACTTAAAATGAAGTGTGTTTGTTGCAGGACTTGTCAGAATCTGGTACATTTTCACACAATTTCACCTGCATCCACCTGTTGACCAAAGCTTTTACAGCTATATGTGGGCGGAAAATACTACCTTTGCTCTTGCCCCCGTGCTCTGTATACCATTCAGATGGTTTTTTGTTTTTTTTTAAATCAATTTAGAAGCAGGGACCACTTGGCATTCTCCAGATGAAATAGATCCAATGAACTTGCCCACTTCCTATGCTGCTTCTGGGTGGGCAAAGAGCAACTGTTCATGAATTTATTTATTATGCTATATGCAGACGATTGTATAATTTATGTTTTCATTCCTGTTATAACATAAACAACAAAGCACATTTTCTGCAGGACTTCTGCCATTGACAGCTTGTTCACACGGCTACGATAAAGGACTGTCTGGGTTTACGTGACTTTTAAAAACCTATTTTATGCATGTGTGGGAGTTCAAAACACAGGTGGTCCATTTCAGGAACAAACCTGCATAAGTGGTTTTATAGCAGTTTGGAGAATTACCTGGCTTCGCTGTATAACCTTCAAATGCACCCTACATGTCTAATGCCTCTTAATCATGACAAGGTGAACTTCATGAGAAAACCAGAAAGAGAAACCTGCAGTCCACAAAGTCTCCTAAGTAAAAATAACACCTGTGGGTGACTACTGACTCTCATATGACCCTTTTATGCCTTTCTATAAGTGAGGCCAGCTAACAAAGCCTTGGTGTGTTTTCTTTCTTGCCAGTTTTGAAACATTTTCTCACTGTTCAGCACATGTTTCCCTCTCATGCTTTGTCTCTTGTTCCCACACTTTCTTATGACACCGAGAGGAAAGAAAGGGGTCTCTGTCTTTCAATTGTTTGGTTCCCTCTCTGAGCAGCTGAGAGGGAGGCCGAAGATATTGCAGGTCACATGGGTCTCTGTGGTGGAGATTTAATGACCGAGTGGGAAGCAATTCCCTGTTATGGAGCAGAGGGTCAACACAAACATGCTGAAATGTACTCACAAAGTTAAGCAGATGGAAAACACAAACAGGAATGTACTCAGAGAGAGGGTTTCTAGGTGCATGTGCATGGAGAGAGCCAAAACACATTCAATAAAATGCAAAAGAGTCATCCACTGGTCTTTACCATCTAAACAAGGGCTGAGAACTTAAAGCCCGACAAAAATAAACAAGGGTAAATAAACAAAGCAGGAGGACATTCACTAGGATTAGATTGGCAGAGACCAACAATGGAAAGAATCTCTTGTGAACTAACCAACATAAAGCGTTATTACAGATCTGCCTTCAGCTGCATCTGCCTTTCATCCAGATGTGACACCACAGATAACGGCCACAGACGCAATCCCAAATGGACTGAACAATGGGCGCCATGCCTTCCTTGTCTATAATCGTACCACCCTTCAGCTTAAACAGTGGTTATCATATTTGAAAAAATGCATTCACATATTTCAGACAGTCATTGTCTATTGTCAACAAAATGCTCAAGGGTCCATCATCCTCAAAACACGACAGCACAACAAAGACGGCCTTGTGGTGAAGTCTTCGCTGTTGCTCAGAAGTTGTTTTTTACCGTATGAAAGAAAAACAAGTAATAAGAAGACACAAAGGCAGGAATTCTCAATTTTTCTTAAGAGTTGACAAAGAGACAGTCATATCAATAGTTTTGTTTCTATCAAAGCATTTTTGTGCATATTTTGAAGAACTGTATGAGCAAAGGTTAATGAATCAGCAAAATTGACAAAAAAAGGGCTATTTTGGTAGTAGGATTGGTTAAAACATGCCATATTTGCTGTAAAATAAATAACTACAAAAACACACAGCCAGCTTCTCAGAGCTAACCTCATAGCAGTTGTTAACAATATACTATGTTGCATCACTTTCTGACAACACAAGGCCAAGAATATTCAATCAACCAAAGCAAAAGCCAAACTTGGGCTGAAGGATGAAGCCAACACCACAGCGCCACAGCCTGCAGTTCTTTGAAAGGCCACGTCTGCTTCCAGAACCAAGTCAAACCCTTCAGACCCCCTGTCTGTTTAACCCAAAAGACCCAGAAAATCGATCAGCGGCCAAAAGCATCTACTGATCTAAACTGTTTAATACTTGTTGATCCACTAATCCTATCAATACATATAAATAATTGGTGTAAAATACAGTTTGTCATCTTTTCATGGTCATCAGATATGACCCATTTGGACATTCAGAAGCTCTGTAGTTACGGTGGACACACTGTCATCTTCTACAACATTGCCAGTAAAACCCATGGAGTTGGATCAATGACAGTGGATGGAGACACTTGGTTTATGTTCAGTTAATGATATCATTGTTAAAGAAGTCACTTTTTCTTCAGTTTTCTCTGTTTTGATATATTAACCTTTGAATTAACCTTTAAATACAGGAAACTAAATATAGGAAAATACATGATTTACGGTGAAAAATGAAAAATACAGAGGATAATATTATTATAAATGGTGGGAAATATCATAAGGATGTTAAATAGAAAGAAAAATTAAATTGGGAACTGCCACAAAAATAACACTGGGTCTTTATGGTTTAAAAGGTTTTGTTCTCTACTGCTAATTTTACTGTCAGAACATTCTGTCATGAAGTTTGTTGGTAACTTCTAAAGTCAGTAGATCATGGGATTCATGTTGCATTATTTGGTTTATGAGTTAGTTATCTATTGTGAACATACACTAACCAAAACAGAAGCCGCTGTTATCAGACACCACTGTGTGTATTTATCATATGGATGAGTATTTGCTGGTGCTGGTGCTGGTCGGCTCCACTAGACTGAACTGTGAGATCAGAACAGAACACTCTATAGGAAAATATGAACCCCTGCAGCCACAGCACCTGACAGAAAATGAATTCAATGTGCATAGATGTGTGTCAGTGTATGTCATCACGGGTTTTATCATGTGTTACTGTAAGTGTACAATGATGTAAAAAGGAATTCTCTTTAGGGGACAGAAAAGTTAGTGTTACCTTTGTGAGTTTCACCCTTACCCTTCCCCAGCTCCACCCACTTGTCAAAATATGGGCAAAAACGAGATGATTATTGCCAAAATAGTTTGTTCATTTTTTATGTACTGGCTATGCATGATACAAGTCTAATGAGTGTTTTTCTTTTTTGCAGTATTTCAAAAGTTGGCTTTAAATACACTTGGCACAATGTGCTACTGCATGTTGTGCAATACTGTACACATTCAGAAGTTTTTATATTTATTTTAGTGGGTTTTATAGTAGTTTTTATTCTATTCTATTGTTTTTACCTATTTTTTATCTATGAGACTCTAGATGGAAGTCAGCCGTATGGCTATAATCTCTGTTATTTACATGTAAATGTTCACTACTATGAACTGTCCCATTTTAAAAATAAATGAATGAATCAATATATCTATCCATTTTTTCTATTGTTGTCTATTTTTTTTTTTATCCTGGTCATTCATGCTGCACACTGAGACCTGGGAAAGTGTGTTTGTTCTGATCCTGTCTGTGATCTAATGACAATAAAACTGAGTCTGCGTCTGACAATGATGTGTAAACAAGGCTCATATCAATTCATTTCCAGGATTTCTCAATCTTTCTTCCAACTCCAGTTGTACATGAACTAAGTTTTAGCTTTTTGTAATTGTCATTGTGTGTATGTACTCCAGTTTATAAGCCAGGTCAAATAGTTGCTATGGATATCACTAAAATCTGTGATTCATACCCTGCATCAGTATGAGTGCCGATATTTCAGATCCCTGCAACTAGAGGAATCTAAACGCTGTCTTCCTGTTATATTTAAGGCAGCCCAAACCCAAACTTATGCCCCTGCTGGTGCACACATACACACCAAAGGGTCGGGTTGGCCGAGTCCCAGCTTGGCTAAGCTTACTGTCATGATTATGGTCTTAACGCTCATCAACATCGTTCACTCACTCGTTCATTCCCTGTTTCTCTCTCTCTCTCTCTCTCTCTCTCTCACACACACACACACACACACACACACACACACACACACACACACACACACACACACACACACACACACACACACACACACACACACACACACACACACAGCTTTAACTCAAACCATGCCAGCCTATCTGGACAATTACCGCAGCTGTCTGTGATAAAGTGGTGACTCCTTTAGTCAGTAGAGACAGTCATAATGGCTGTAATGTTAAAAAAGATTCAGTTGGAGGTTGTTATCCACAATGACTCACACTAAGTACAGCAGTTTTCGGTGAACTGCAGCCTTCAGGAGGGAAACCAGAGGCCTGGGCTCTAGGCCACAGAGTGCTAAGCAGAGATTACTTACTATTGATGTCATTTAAACCCCCCAACAACATATGTGTGATGCCTTGTACCACCTACGGCCACTTACAGTAAAACCCCATTAATCTACTGTACATTATAAGTGTGTGTAACCCAAATACAGAAACCGAAAGCTTATACCCTAGAACCTCTCTGCTGTTTTTCTTTGTTATTCCAATAGCTTTATCCCTTAAAAATGCTTTACAACTCATGTTTTAACATCAACGCTGGCCCTGAGTGACATACTCCTGTTGTAACAATAGCATCCCTGCTACAGAAAGGAAAAGAATTAAGCAAGAGGTTTCCACTGCAAAGGAAATCTGTCGGGTGAATGGGTTGTTGGGTCAGCTGCGATGTTGAGTTATATGTTAGGAAAACATTACTCCATCATTCCATCTCCTCATCACTTCCTTTGCTTTACTGTCAATGCAAGTCTAAAGAACATATTGAACAGAGAAAAATAAGTGAATTTACTGCTTTTAGTAAGCGCATTAAAAAAAGACAGAAATCTAATATATGTACCAAGGCTTCAGGCAAAAAGGCTCCAAAAAAGGAGCTCCATCTCCTCCTCTTTTTCGTCTATACTGCATGTTTGTTAATAACATGAACAAATGCTAGGGAGCAGGATTCTAACC
Organism: Sphaeramia orbicularis; assembly: GCF_902148855.1. Taxonomy (NCBI): domain Eukaryota; kingdom Metazoa; phylum Chordata; class Actinopteri; order Kurtiformes; family Apogonidae; genus Sphaeramia; species Sphaeramia orbicularis. The sequence goes on from NC_043963.1 coordinate 47,581,296, forward strand.
ACAAGTGTCCTGATGAAAGGGTTTTACGTTAGAGAAGTTGCCCTTCCTCTCCTCTGCATCCTCCCTATTTCCACTCCATCTATCTCCGCCTGATTTTACATCCTCTTTTTCCTAACAGCACACACAAACTACACCTCATGTAAAATGTTTCTTTGGACATGTTCAGCGGATAGGAGGACTGACAAGCAGGAATTCTGATATGCAGAAGGGAAACAGGGAGTGTAATTACTGTGATACACGGTTCTACGTTTCCGACACACACCATCTGTACAATGGTTTATCACACTCAACTGTTTTTCCAGCCAGGCCTATAAAGTGGACTGTATTAGTGTCTGTTAGTCCATTCATTCCATCAGTCACTTTAATAAGGTTTGTCAGCGGTCAGCCATTAAGTCATTTGTGACCATTTGGAAGCTTTGTGATTTCACATGGTTCACATGTATCCACAGTCAATGAGACATGTTCACCACATGAACAGTGGGCATATGGTGCCTTCAGTGTTTTCTAAGTTCATGGGAAGAGGGTATGTCCTTGTAAAAGGGAATTCTCTGGAAGCCTCAAGTTCACAAGTTTACTTATGTTTTCAGAAATGGTGCCATTCATGGATGTTATGTTAATATATTATCATTTTAGTCACACACAGTTTTTCTTATAACTTTCTTAGCTTTGTGTCTTAGAAAATGCTGATATTCTCTACAGCATCATTGATTTATTATGCCCTTTTGGCTTCAAGACTGTTGTTTTGCAGTCATGTTCACACAATTTACCACTTGAACAGCTAACATTTTGAATACAGGATTTTCCATGGCACAATCAGAAATGTATGAACTTCACTTAAAGTGCACCTGTACTAGTCATGCTTTGACATTAATTGTGCTTTGTATATTACTTATAAGCAAGAGAGGCGCAAATTCAGAAAACAAATTCTCCATAAATGGGTGCTTCTATGAAACTGGGTACATTTTGGTACCTGGCACTTCGTCAGCTTTTTAGACCCAATAATATAAGAGAATTTTAGACATATTTCCCCCCAGGATGTACCCAATGATGACCTCAGATAAATGCAAAAAAAATGATACTCTTACTCTGAGCCATCCCAAACTTTATGAATTTTTAATGAAATATTGGGGCCAAAAATAGGACCAAAATTGGGACATGAAAAACAACCTAGGTGTCATTGCATTTTATCTTGAAAACATGGCTTGAAATGGTCTTATATAGCACTATAAATAAAGACACTGTGTTAAATTTGATGGTCCTAGGGGTTTTTCTAATCCAGACATGCAGGTATTTCATGAATCTTGGTCTCATTCCAGGTTTTGCGTGTAACTCATCGTGTCCACTTGCATTTACATGCAGAACCTGCCCAGTTAAATGCATATAAATTGCAAAGGATTTTGCTACAGCAGTTATTTTTGTGAAACACTCTGCCTTGCATAATTAGTTCAATTCACAAAATGTACCTGTGAGAGAATAAACAGATATTAAAAAAAAAAAAAAAATAGTAGCACATAACTTCTGTGTCCTTTTGAAAGTGTTACATGCAGATTTTTGTATTAAATATAATGTAAAATAATATAAAAATGTGTTTTATCTGAAAAATCGTTTCTCTTTTATCTCAGTAAATACTTTAAAAATAGACTCAAAGTGCTTCCAAACTTGCTTCATAACATTAGTCTCCATCTGGTTAGAATTTTAAGCCCCCATGCCCAGTTTCATAGAAGCACCCAAATGCATCACACTGGACCTTTTTATTACATGAAATACGGGCGGGGGCAGAAACTATGGGAGCAGCCATTGTTGGCTGTAAGTGACGTACCTGTCATCGATTCCGGGTAACTGAGTACAAGTAAACAAGCAGCAGTCAGTGAGGGAGATTGAGTGGAAAGCATGTGTTTGTGCTTGTTGTTTGTGCAGCCGTAAGCTTTGCACTCCACCTCTGTCCTAAAGACAAGACCCAGCACTGGCCGATAATGCGTCATCTTAGACTGGTGTGTGCTACAGGGGGTCCGTGACCAGTCCATCACAGCCCAGGTAATCAGACAATACTACGAGTCTGTGTCACTACTGATGATGGAACAGCACGTGAAGGAGGAAACATGTCACTGACCATGACGGACTGATGGAGCAGTGACTTAATACTCTAATGTACTTGACAACGGGCTATATCATAAGTCATCTGACAGAACCGCTAGTATTACACATGATCTTCAAAATAGCTAACAATGAAAATTCACACGTACCCTTTAAAGCCAGCCACTGACATACACCAAGTAGGATGTCAGTTGTACGTTATTAGCTAGGTTATTAGCTATACAGTATAATAAAGATTTTGCAGCAGACTGTAAATCACTGTTAATGTAGTGAGTACAGTATAGTAGTCAACTGCAGAAAAAGGTTCAATGGGCTGAACAGGAAACAGGAAACGCTAAGAGGGACTTCTGCAGCCTGTGTGACGGTGAATGTGCTAAATTATGCTAAATGTTGTTACCTCTAACATTTATAGGGTTAATTTTTCAAGACTTGCTTCACTAAGACAAGTTGGAAACCCAGGAAAAACTGATGTGTGCTATTGTTATGTCAATCCTGAACATTAATGTGTAATAATAAACTTGGCTGTGGTTGGACAATTAATCCAATCCTAAGTCATAAACAGCCACCAGGAGTTGTCTCTACTGTATGTGATGGATACGACCTTAAGTGTTAGTGTTAAAACAGGAAAATACTGCAAATTTACCAGACAGGACAGTAGTCTCCGGAACAATTTTATTTTCTTTTTTTTATATCATAAAACAACTATTTGAATATTAGAAAAATCTAAACCCATCCCTAAAACCAGGTAACACCATTAGAATGACACTGAATCCCTGCATAGTTAGAACTTTATGTAGCATTATGTACACTATTTTAGAGACAATCTATCTCTGTAGTGTCAAACTCATTTTGGTTCAGGGGACACATACAACCTGACGTAATCTCAAGTGGACCAGACCAGAACATTATTAGCATAATAACTTATAAGTAATGACAAATACAATTTTTTGTCTTTGTTTTAGAACAAAAACAAATTTTTAAGAAATTTCTTAAGAAAAATAAGCAAAGTTTTAACAGTATTATGTCTCAGCTTATTATTTGCATGTGTATTACCACTTCCACATCACAGTGGATTTACAAATACACAAAGTATTTCAATAACATGCATTTAGAACTTAAAAATATAGCATTTAACTTTATGATCAATACAAGTCCACGACGTACTGGTCAGTCACAGGAGCACATTCAGTGAGACTGAATCCACCCAAATGCACCACTGAACCACACAGGAAATCATTCTTGCCTGTGGCCATCAGACTGACTAACTCTACCTTATAACCACATAATTATAATTACACACAATTATATATTTGCACACTTATTATGTATATTTCTTTAATTATCATATTGATAATATATTGTCAGGTACATAATATACAAATTGCTGTTCTAACTTTGTGCCTTAATAGAGTGTTTTATTATGTACTAGAGCAGGGATCCACAGGTTCTAGATGTGGTAGTTTTTATGCTGCAGTGTATTTGTGCATGCTGTACCGCATTTGTCCAGCAGTCACCGCCAAAGCATTCTACCCATAGCAATGTAATTGTAAGGCTATTGTACTCCAAAATTACTAATATTTCCCAAATATTGGTCCTATCAACTTGCCGTTTTTGCTACTGTCTTCCTTAACCAAAAATACATAAGTATACCAAACTGCAGCAGTCAGCTCTTTCCGGATTTTTCGTGACTCCCTGGACACACACACACACACGCACGCACAGAGAGGCCACTTGGCTTTTATAATACAGATATTTGGTATATATATAAATTCAGAGCTATATGTTTGTATGTTTAGAGGTTTATATATACATGTATATAAATATGTTTTTTTTCTTTTTCTGTTGTACTGACAATTTCTTTCCTACTACTTTTTATTATACTTGAATATATATATATATATATATATATATATACCCCCAATAAACATACTTGACTGTAACACCCAATAATTTGTCTCTGGGATAAATAAAGTATTCTGATTCTGAACTTTTTAAGACCTAGTGACACCCTTCACTGTTAAAATCTTCAGTGTAATCTTTGTACTTTGTAAATTCATCCTGCGGACCGGATTGAACACTCTGGAGGGCTTTTTTTGGCCCGCGGGCCATATGTTTGTCTGATAGCGGTTGTGTGTATTTTATTTTGGACAAAAATGGTAGAGTGACCAAAACAAACTACTATGAGAAGCAGGGGTTATGTTTTCTGGGTTTGGCTTTACTGCAGCCTGTGTCCAACGCTTACCCAATAAAATCACCAAAGAAAATAAACAGCTCAAAGCAAAGTGGTCTCCCCAAGTTCACACAGCTAAGAGGGTATGAGTCGTCTCCTCTTGGACAGTTTGGTTTCATTAGTGGACTTCTCCCGTGTGACTGGGGACGGGAGGCATTTCCCGGACCGGCGGAAATGCCTCTTCTTGCCTAATTAGACCGACAGCCCGGTCAACGCGTCACAGGCTGCATTTCATTATTTAATCCTCCGTCTTCCCACTGTTCCCATCCTCCTCCTCCATCTTTTTGCCCCCTGGGGCCCCTGTCACAACCCCCCATTCCCCCAGAGTCCCCTACCCACCCTCCAATTCTCTGTGGACTGAATTTTCCACTTGGGATCAAAGATAAGGAGAAACTGTTCTCGGAGAAGAAAACATGCTGAAATAAAACTGTTTATGGCCTTCGGTTGGTTTGTGTGAGTGAGTCTCTGTGTGTTTTTATGCAATAGAGATGAGCCAGCTGGAGGTGGTTGACCTTGTGGGTAAAAACTAGTGTGACAGAACAAAAAAAAAAAAAAAAAAGAACTGTGCAGAGAGGGAGTATAGGCTACAAACTATTGTCAAAGTGTTATCACCAATCATCCTTTGTGGAATGGGCGTTTAAGGACAGGGGGCTTCCAGAGAACTCGAGCAGACACATTTACAGGATACCGGCCATGAGGTTATGAGATGATTTGTCACCGAGCTTTCGCCAACACTACCCGGGCGGGGATGTAAATAGAAGCCTGGCGAGAGCAAGATGGCTTCCAGATGACAGAGGGGAGGCCTCCAGATGTATGTGTGTACGTAAATGCAAACACACACACACACACACACACACAGTAAATACACTCACGGATGAGTCAGGAGTACAAGGTTATGAATAATGAACAAGATTAGTAGTGAGGAAATGACGAGACAGCTGACATCTGTATCTGTATTGTATATCAAAGAAATATCTCAGAGTCAAGATTCCTTTTATTGTTATTGTATACATAGTGGATACACAATGAAATTCTGATGAGCTTTGTTGAGATGGTACTTCTTGGGTAAAAAAAAAAGAAAAAAAGAAATGCACAATGCAAAATATTTAAATAGTATTAAATGGTTAAAAAAAAAACAGTAAAAACCGCGAAATTTAAAAAAACTAAAAAAAACAAAACAAAAAACACACCCCTTGCCCCTCCCCCATTCCGTCAAGTAACACATTCACACATTCATACCTTCTTAGATGCAGAGGACAGTGACAGGTACGCACAGTAGTTATTGCACATTGGTGAGTTTCCATTATTGAACATTGCTGATAATGATTATTACACATTATTGATTTTCCATTATTGTACATTGTTGATTATTACATGTGGTTGGTTATTGCAGGGTTCAGTGTATTGATTGCTCTGAGGGAGAAGCTGTTTGCCAGTCTTATAGTCAACCCCTCATTTCTAAATTTATAGTGTCAAATTCTTTAGCCCCATTTGGCCAAAAATATCCCCCATCATCCAGTAGTAGATAAAGGCTGGAATGGACAGAACAGCCGTATCCCCACACCCTGCCTTATCCAACCTCACCCTTCCTGTGCAACAATGATGGATATCACAGTCTGACTACCAAACATCAGACAGTTGCACTCACATCATCACGCAACATCCTGCTTCTATTTCTGGGATTAATGACCACTAAACTTTTCTGTACAACGATACTTTAGAGCTTTATCATATTACGAGATCGTTATCAGTATGTGGAGCTGTTTCACTGAATTATGAGACGCCTGTTGTCTGTTTTGGACAGGCATTAGGTTTTTTTTTTTATCAATGCTCAACTAAAAAGATCAAAGTTCATCCTTGTCCTTGGAAACATACACTGTCACAACCCCATTTGATGATTGTCAAATATGGTTAAAAGGACCAGAATAGCCTGTGGTTGGACCCTGACGTTAGATTGTTCCCAAATGCTGTTTCTAAGCTCAACAATGCACTCTGAAACTCAAATAATAAATCTGTTTGTGTGATAAGCTGCTCTTACACAATCTGCTTACTTCCAAATTTGAGGGATTTCTTGCTGGAATAAGATTTTAAAAGCAATTTAATTGTGACTGAAGTAAATAAACACTACCACGCCATTCTCATTCAACACATCTATTGCATGTAAAATATGAAAAAGAATATGAAAATAATAGTTTCCTAAATCCAAAGAGAATGAAAGTGTTTCCTAGATAAATCCTATAATACTAACGAATAATACTGTATATTACATATTATGGGTGGAACAAAAAATATTGATACATGTAGTGTATTCTGTATTCTATATTGTATGATACTGTCGCCAAATGTTAATACTTTGTTAAAACATGTATTTATGAATGTTTGTCCAAATATTTGTACACATAGACATGCACATTGAAGTCAGTGTGTGTACGTTAGCTCGGCTAAGCTTGAACTGTCGACTGTGTATAATTAGTGGAAAGAGGACGCGTGACATCACTCATTGAGGTGATGTTTTTGGCGTAGTCTGTGATTTTGACCGTCACCATGTTGGCTTTTTGGAGCCAGACATGACCATAATCAGTGAACAAAAACAAAGTAACTTCATCAAGCACTGCGTAACAAAGTCATTTAATGACTAAATGTTTTTAGTGGAACCTAAAGATTGACAGTATTGTTAGACAGTGTAAGTCTATGGAAACTGTGCAGTTAATCGAAATTCAATTACGATTTCGATTATTACACGCAACAATTACAAAAATTATGTAATCGAGAAAAAACGATTATTAATTTTGAGTTGTTGTAATTCACGCGCACGCAAGCTACCATGAGCTGCTCTGCCCCGCCCCCCTCTAAGCTACTGCTGCCAGCTAGCCGGCAGGTCCACCCCAAGAGGAAAGTTGTACCTAGCGGTCTGGAAAAATGGCAGGAGAATTGCAGCAGAAGTGCTTGGTAAACAAAAAAGGCAAGTCATATTCAATTGTATGGAATCACTTTGGGTTTGATGAAGAAGACGAAGAGCAAAAACACATCACGTGCAAAAAGTGTTTCGTAGTTGTGTCTGCACCGACCGCTAACACAACAAACCTTTTTAACCATCTAAAGTTTAACCACCGCAACCTTTATCGTAATCTTATGAAAAACTAAAATGCATAAAAACAACTTTGTCCGCAATGCAATCTTCAGTCTCCGAATCTCTTTACGCTGCAACTCCCATATTAACCTAACCCTAACCCGTATAACCCTAACGTGCGTATTCTAGATGGCTGATGTATACAGAAGGCCTGAACTGAAACCTCACGGCACGCCACTGAATTTACTGTTTCATACTACATTGAACATACTTGAATTTATAATTTGCACTTTACGTGAGTTTTTTTTTTTTTTTTATTGCTACAGTTCTATGGCAAGTCTATAGCAGTTTAATTACAGTGCACTATTTATTTACAAAAGGAAACATACTTGAATTTACAGTATACTTATTTGCATTCAAAGATTTTTTTGTTTCATACAAAAGTGAACATACTTTGTTTTAGTGGTTAAAAGCTTCATTTATGTTTAAAGAGTATATTTTACATTGCTTTGCAAGAAAAAAATAAACAACTTTAAGGTTAACAAATAATCGTTTTTAATAATCGTGATTTCAATTATTACTAAAATAATCGTGATTATTTTTTTTTTCTATAATCGAGCAGCCCTGATGGAAACCAACAACACCAAAATGTAATGAATTAATACACATTGCTGCTTTTTCCTTTGTTTGTTTGTTCCTTGGTTTCTCTTCACGTACAGACATCTATATTATAAAAACCAAGTGGCCTCTGTGTGCATGTGTGAATGTGTGTCTCAGGATTCACACAAAATCTGGAAAGAGCTGACTGCTGCAGTTTTGCAGTATTTTGAGAGATATTAGTCATTTTGGAATACAATAGCCCTTCAGTCACGTTGCTATACTATATATTATTTCAATGTAACAATGAGCTCACTATCAACTGCATACTTAATCAAACCTTTTTAAGTAAGGGTGAGGATGTCTACAAGAAACCCCACCTAAAGGATACAAGACATCCCGTATCACAAGTTGTACTGAACAGTCTGATGGTGTGTTATATCTTTTTATTGCCTTCGTCCTATCAAAGCCTTTCTTTCATTTCTGAACTCCTCCTCAGGGCTCTCTTGTCCTATCCTGGTCTCTGCCACATGCCTTGGCCCTCTGCTTCCTCTCCTGGACCTGTTTCCTGCCCAGCCTTGGCCTCTACCCCCCCACAGGGTTAGGGTCTGCCCCTCTGCATCCCTCTGTTTATTCATCACACCATCCCTCCGTCAATGCGCCTTTCACAGAGGCCACCGTCTGAGGCTGTCAGCTCCATTTGCTTGAAGGAATGCATGAGCAACCTTCATATTAGGAGAAATCTCAGGACTTCTGCCCTTATAGTGCCACTGTCATGTGTCTTTGAACACCATGATTGTGTAACAATCTACAAACCATCAGTCCGATAAGAATTCCACCATTTCATCTTGTGCCCAGTGCAGTCACACCAGTATTTAGGACATCTGTTTTCCAGGGGTCTGACTTGTTAAGTAAGATTAGCAGGTCAGTATTTGTGCTTAACCCTGGCTTCGTAGGGTCATGTTGGTTATTGTCACTATGGTAACACACTGCACATTTAACTTGTCCCAGGAAAGATGTAGCTGAGTTTTTTACTCTTCTTTCCATCCATGCTACTTCTGAAGTCTGCTTAATGTAGAAACAAACAAAAGGCTGTGTGCATTACTTAAACAAACCTCTAATTTAAGTATTTTGACTTTGTTTAATGAGACACGTCACATGTCATTGGACTGATGAGTTCATGTGAAAGCATTCCTACTTATGTTCATGGGAAATAATCTGTTTTCTTCAAAAGCGTATTAGGGCCATTTTAGGCAAAAAACAAAAAGAAAGAAAAGAAAGGGAGGGTGGGATTATAGTAATATTCTCAGACATTAGAATTGCTGCTTTGTGTTTGCAAATATCTGTTAACTTATGAAGTTTCAGTAGTCGCTTTTCCATTGGACATCTGCGCAAAACTTTACCGATATTTACTGAATCTCAAAAAAACTGAAGTGCGTAATGTCAGTTTTTCAATTAAATCACAAATGCGACTATCTGTTTATTTATTATCGCGAGATGACACAAGAAGTCACTCCATAAACATGGCAACGAACATAAATATGGTGTTGATGTACAGATATATTCATTATTATTGTATATTACCCCTCTATCTCGTGCTTAATTAAAAAATGATTGGGTTTCCTGGTGTGTCCACACATACCGCGACATGTTTCTTCTTTTTCTTCGCTTGTTGTAACGTCTGTCAACATCCGTTTTTTTAATTCACCTGACTCTAGTTGCGAAAAAAGGTCTTTCCATTGCAGTGTTGCGTGATATACTACTTGCGCTATGCCCAAAAAACCCCCTCTTGCCAGCGCAAAAACTTTTAATCGAAAAATGAGACTTTTGGCGAAATTGACGTTTTTCCATCAGGTACATTTTTTATGCGTTAGTTATATTTGCGCAATTTGAGGGTCAATGGAAAAGCAACTATTGTATGGCATTTTTGAAGTGTTATTAGAGAATATTATGATAGCATAGAAAACTAGATCTTTCACATGTATGTGAAATGTTTATTATAATTAGTGTATGAATTTCTCAGATCCGGCCAAATACACTTTTGTTTGGTCAGTTACCTTTAGATCTGATCATCAAAAGTCAATCATTCTTGAATTCATCAAGGTGCTACAATCTGAGTTTAATTCTTTACCCCTCCCCAGCTCTGCTTTAGACCCAGCCTTTCGTTACCGGCTAAAGTTGGTCCTTACCTTGGCTTCACACTTCCTGTGGGTAGCTGTCTTGCATACTACGGCAAATAAGAAAAGAGAAACAGCAGGGAGAAGGAAATATTACAAAATATGGAAACAAACAAGATGAAACCTACGTAGTAACTTTGTTTAACGCTTACACCCTAAGATGTGACTTTGACGTTTACCTCTGCAGAAGGAGCCCACGTTGTCCACGTTCTGACGGCAAACGCTGCACTGGCGCTTTTTCTTGAAAGTCTTTTCCTTGAAGACATGGGGTTCTCCTTTACCTGCCTGTTAACACACACACAAACAAAGAAAAAGGAGGATTACACTCAGTTAGAAACCTGATACAGGACCAGACACGGTCATGCTGTCTGCAGGGCTGCCTGTTCTTACAAACAAGAATCCTTGTTTGACTTTCATCCAAGAAGTTGGTGATTTCTGTCTAACACGATGAAAGGTGAACACACAAAGAAACCTACACCTAATAAATAAAGTACAGTAAGACGATAATGACTTGGGTGGTACTAGGCTGTAATACAGACAAGAGCTTTAGGTTGTCAAATCTAACCTGTATGTAAGACAGGCCAGAATGCACAGTTGTGTGTTTAACTGTGGTTCCATCCATTCTTTACTCCCTTTGCCAGCTGAACTTCTGTCCTAGTTGTGTAACTGTCTTCCAGTAATAATCCCTGTAGTTACCGCCCAACTATATAATCCTCTGTGTGAGTGTGAAGATTTGAGGAAATAAAAAGAGCAAATGTGTCAGTGTATTTCTTAAACAACTGAAAGAGAATGGATGGTAAGTCTACAGGTGTCCCTCATCCTGCCTGTGTTCTTCTATGTCAGTGTGTGTCTGTATGTGAATACTTCAGCGTGTTATTTTGTGTGTAGCTTTTCCCACCCAGTGCCTCTTTGTTTCCCAACATGGGATCAGATCCACAGATCCCTGGGCATGACTTTGAACATGAGAACGCTAACGAACACAGACTGAAGAAGGTGACTGCTTAGCATGTTTTCATGCATGGATACATAATTGGAGAATGAGGGAAAAGGAAGGTTGGGGGAGATGTGAGCACAGGAGTATTTGCAGTGTCAAGCTGAGAAGCAGCACTTGTACTGGAGAAACCAGAACCTAACGTTCAAGACAATCTGAATCTGTCAGATGTCAGAATGTTCTTACTGAAGCTCATATTTGTTGTAAAAGGTCTGACTAACATTGTGTTTGGTGTATTTCAAAAATTGTTTGTATTATTATGTTTCTAAGCCAGCAACTGTATTTAGTTTAGAGCTAGCTTATTATTCTTCGGTGTTTGGTTTGTCCTTACCTACCTACAGAGATTGCGTAATGTGTTTTACTGCTGCTGAAGAAATAATGACAAATAGAATGATGACTTCAGACAGTGAACATTAACTGCAGATCTGGCTTCTGAACTCCCGTGTGCAGTACGTCTGATTTACAGTCTTTGCCCAGTCAAGGGTGCAGAACACAACATTAGACATTTAGTTCCCTCTCCAGTGGGAAAAATTGGACCACCACAGTCTAGGTAATTAATGGGAACACTGCAGTGGTCTGAAACGTATGACGTATAGTTAGGAAACTAGTGTTGACTATACAAATGAGTACATTTGTTCTGGGTTTCTTCAAGCTATTGTCTACATCAGTGTTTCCCAAACTTATTCACCTCGAGACTCAGAGGAGAACTTTGGCTTCTCCTCGGGACCCAAACTTTGGCCCTGTAATATTTTTACTCAGCTGGGGCACAAGGTGATATCAAGCAAAATAACATCAGTGACCACTTCTAGCAAGTTACATTAGTGAGAAACCACCAGACCACCAACTGAAAGACAAAAAGTTTATACAAATACACAATAAATTATGGACTGATTTATTTTTCCAGTAAAAACATTGGATGTTTTAACTTGTAAGGGGTGAGAAACATATCAATAAAAGGTAAATGTCAATAAGGTTAATAACTGAAACAGACTCAGTTAATTATAATTCAATGGGTAGAGAAAAAAAAACAATGTAATTCTTCAGTTTTAATTAGGAAAATTAACTTATATTTTATAGCATTGTCATGTTTGCTGGGTGAAATGATGTCTGTTACATCATATGTCACTGGGGGATTGATGTACCTCTCTAAAACTGGGACTACAAAAGGTCTAACATCTACTTTGGGTCCTGATCCTAAGTTTGGGAAACACTGGTCTAAAGACTGAAATAGTATCCATCCGAAATAATGAAAAAATGCAGCTTCTTGCCAAATCCCTGGTCACAGTCTGAGCCTCCAGAAACCAGATAACAAAGTTGTTATACTTTGGTTATAACTTGCCTACATTCTATTAGAGGTGAGAAAACTGTCATTCAGTCATGGACTGTGACTCCCCAGATGTCAGCTGTTCTTTTACCCAGACTGCCCTGTCCCAGCCCTACTGGCAGATATTCTGTACATGGGGATGTGCGTCACTCAACAAAGTGTAAATATGACTGAAACACATACACACCGTTGGCATCATCACCAAGAGAAAACAGTGGTCTGTAAGAGTGTGGTGTTGTTTCTGAAGCTGCTCCTGTTTCCACAGCTCTGGATAATTAAACTGATACATGAACATAAAGGGGTTTTTGTTTCCCGTGTATGTGCCTTTCCTCCTTAGTAACAAAGAAAGGAGGCTGTTTGCACACTTTTTCCATGATCCTGCAGCTCTGACTCCGTTCTAGAGACTGGACAGTGTTTGGACAGCTGCCTGCCTGGCATCTGCTGCCAGCTGTGTTGGATGGCTGCAGACCTGCTCCAGTACAAGTGTACTAAGACCACAGAGCCCTGGATGGAGGTGGACTGGGTGGGTGGCGGGGTGGGTTAGGTGGCTGCAGACCTGCTCCAGCACAAGTCTACTAAGACCACAAAGTCCTGGATGGAGGTGGACCTGGTGAGTGGGTTGGGTGGCTGCAGACCTGGTCCAGTTTAAGTGTACTAAGACCACAGAGCATGGATGGTGGTGAACTAGGTGGGTGGGTTGGGTGGCTGCAGACCTGCTTCAGTACAAGTCTACTAAGATCACAGAGCATGGATGGAGGTGGACTGGATGAGTGGGTGGGTTGGGGGGGCTGTAAACCTGGCCCAGTACAACTCAGAGTCCTGGATGCAGGTGGACTGGGTGGGTGGGTTGGATGCTATTCTCATTTAGACTTTTTGATGTCCAAATGTTGCTGAAACAAATCTATAAATCCCCACAAGGTTCATCAGTCTTTGATGTTATCTTGTCTTGATCCTGTTTTGATGAATCTTTGGTTTGGCTCCCATCCTTTTGCTCTGCCCTCTCCTGACCCTCCTCTGCCTCATGATCAGTCCAACTCCTTCAGCTTCTCTCTGCTTGTTAGCTCTGCCTTGACCTTCATGCCCTGTGACCAAGCATGTACGATATGGACCTGGACACACACAAAGAGAAGCGAACACCAAACACAAGCAGCTGAAGCCCAGCCATCAGCAGTGAACTCATGTAATAATCTCAGTTGGGCGTATGGGCTTGTATGAGTATATGGCCCACCAGAGGCCCATGTGAGTTTAAAAAAGCAACCAGTTACTGTCAGTGTAACCGCAGTGGTGATGTGGGCTGACAGATAAACACATAGAGCAGAGGTTGGCAACATTCTTCCTGTTCCAGACACAATCAAGACCACTATATAATCCGACCACAGGCAATCATGGTTAGACAGCGATACAAGACTGAGCTACTGAATCTCATACTGACACTGATGTAAGCTTTACACTGTGGGTCATGTGAGGGGACTGAAGGGTAATCTTGAGGAAACTGCAAAAACCGTTGTGCATTTAGTCAGTGTTAAAGACAACAGGCTGCAGACAGATGAGATATAATATAAATCAAATAAGTGATGATGAAATAATAATAAATACGTAAGAAGGACTGCTGCAAAACTGATGAAACTATTTAAATGAAAATCTATAACTTCTTAAATGACATTTAACTACAACATCATGTATGCGTTCTGACTGACCTAAACCCAAACTATCACCAGAGCAAAGTTTTATGCAAAGAAGTCTACAAGAATTTACAGCAAACCGAGCTCTTTTTCTAAATATAACTTAGTCAAACTAAGCATATTTGACTCCTTTCTCATTTTACAGTGTGTACACTGTCAACCATCAAAAGCAGCAACACTATGTGTTTTTGAAGAAAGGTACTAGCTTATAATTAAGAACGCTTCAGAGAGGCTAACAGGTTATTGTTGGGTGTCTGTGTCAGTTAGGACTGCTGCCCACTTAGACATTCCACAGATCTTGTAATATTAAGTCACTATATAAGTTTCTTTTACCAGCAGTAAGAGTTAGTGTGGCAATACCACACATCAATTGTAAGTTAGGTGATTTTGAAATGAGAAGCGACTGTTCTATATAGGAGCACAAATCAGAGTTAAACATAGAGTGTGTTAGTGCCATAAACCCAACAATTCTGTGATACTTGATAATTTGCAAGACAATCCTTTATCTGTGTGTGCCTGAAGAAGAACAAAAAAACTTAAACAGGCTAAAAATACCAGTACAGTGATAACACATCACAAGGTGAACTAATGTAATCTCCTTTGTCTTTCCTCTCTTCCTTTGTGTTCTTTTACTGACCAGCATTTTAGCTTTTGTTGCCGTAAAGACCGACAAACTGTACACACTGAAAACCAACACAACTTTGCATTTTAACACAAACACCAACATTAGGTATAGAAAATATACTCAGATTTTTTGCACTTGAATCACTGAAAGAATACTGTAAATGTTGATATTGTAAAAACAGCTCTACTTGGGAGTACATCAGTGGAAAAACAGTGAAGGTTTACAATGTTCAGGAGGATTACAACAGTAGAGGAAGACGAAAACAGCTGGAATACTCTCAGTGTATGAGCGCTAAAAAACAACCTGTGATGCTGGGCCCGGACCCCAGGATAGTAATTACTGTCACCACAGTAATAGATGAAAAACATCCTCCTCTTTTCCTCTAGTAAAACATGTGTTAGTCAGTCATCAGTAGCAGAAGCTGGTCCTGTTAAGTTACATCATCGACCAGAGCAAAGAGCTCAAACACAGGGGAGAGTATACATTTTTCAGAAAATTCAGAGTTTTCTCTTTTTTAGAAACACACCACATCTACCTCCCATCAGCAGAAGTTAATGATGGACAAACCGTGACACCAAAGAGCACATGTGACCCTTCAGCTCCAAACACCCACCGGCTGAACCTGCCTCCACTTCCACCGAACTGATGACACTGACTGTAAACAGCGACCTGAAGAAACAGTCCAACACACTCACTCACATGCATACGTTATCCCTGCAGACCATCAGTGGAAACACACACCGTTCCCTTTCCTTTTCCCGTCTCCATGTCCGTGTACCACCAGGACAGACCCCACCTCCTTCACAACAGCTGCGACGCACAAGAAGGGCCTTTTTCTAATATTTTTAGCCTTCTGGCAGAAAAAGGAAGCAGAGGTCTGAGGAGTCAAAGAGATGCTTTCTAACCAAAAATCCCTCCCCTTCCTCAGTGCACGTCTGCCAGCCGTCACTGAACAGTAGCTGGATTGAATAAGGGAGGGCTAGGACACATACACACAGTACATTTATGCATACAAATGTCAAAACAAATACAGAAACAGAGAGAGCCATTTGTGTGCAGTAACACATATGTGCCAATGGAAATCCCTTCCCTCTTGTTTCTGTCTAAAAATAGTGTTGATATTTAGACAATGCCTGGCATTGTGTGGGAGTGGTACTGACTAAGACACTGGACTCAGATCTAAGCTGAGGCTGCACATGGTCAATGAGGACACATTTAAAGGACCTTTAAAGGCTTCAGATTGGTCTTGTCCTTAGAGGAACTCTGAGCCTATAATGGGACACCAACATTTTCAATTACTCATTTTCTTACTGTAATTTTATATGAAGCAGCCTATGATAAGAAGAACCACTACAAATCCTTTGATTACATTACACGCTTATGTTTTGGTGCAAGAATCCTGATATTTTGACCACAATAATGATAGTAAATGACAGTCTTGATAGACAGCAAGAACAACAAAAAATTCCTCAAGAGGCCAAAATCAGGAATTATTTATCCTTTCACTACACTGCAGATGTCTAAGAGCCAATGAAACACGATGTCAGTGTTCATGTGTACCATCTTAGCAAGAAATAAACACTAAATGAGTCAAATCGGCAGGAGAATCTGTTTTCAGTCCCTTCGGATTTTAATACAAATACTGACTTTGGCACCTGTAAGACACCACATTACTGAACATCAGATTTATAGACATCTCCAGGATTAATTTATCATGCCTTATTTCTCATCATCCTCCCTGTTACTTCCCCTGAATAATAACATATTCTTATCTCGATATTTTACACCCACTAATGTTGATTTATTCTGAACAGTGTAATGTTTATGAAGTGCTTCTTCAACTCACAGGCACAGGAAATAGTATTTTCATCATCACTACAATAATAACATATTGTAGTAATAGCATACCCACCAGGTTTCAACCATGACATAGCTGAGAAAAATGTATTTTAAACATAATGAGGATGGACAGAGGAGCTGTGTGCATACGTCTGAAATTCATTTCAGCATGCAAACATTTACCTCTCACATGAAGCCCTGGATGAACGGGCAAATGAACAACTGAACATGCATTCCATCCATTCATTCTAGATTAACTGAAGTCTGTCTGGTGGCAACTGCAATGCTGGTTTATTATTAATTTATTCATGGTAAGTCGTGTTGTCATCACAATGTGTTTCCTTTTCTTTCCCAACAGTACCAGTCTTGTTGGGAGTCTTACTGATAACGCTGAATAGAAGTGAACTGTTTGCCAAGTAAAAGCACATCTGGAGTCCAAAAGGTGTGAGCACAGAGCAGGTTTGAGCAATAACAGACCAGCCTCAGTGTACGGTAATAAGAGGAAACCTTTTTGAAAAGAATTTACAGGCTTGACCCTCAGTTTCACTGGAAAGATCATGTCCCGAGTTGCTCTTTTCTGTACTCAAAATTTTAATGTGTAGAACTGAAATGTACTGAAGCCCCTGGCAGGGAAAGTGCAAAATATTGAGGTTCTCATTTTAACATATCACCTGTGGAGATCAATATACCCTCACTGTAAAAAAAAAAAAAAAAAAAAAAAAAAAAGATAATGATGCATAGGTGAAAAGTAAAACCGGCCACTGACATAACAATTGAGCTTTCATGTTACTGACCTAGAGTTTGTCAAATGTTTGGCAGACAGCAGTAAGCAGACTCTGGAAGTGCAGACTGTTGTGTCAATATAGCCTATCTTTGCATATTGTTAGCCTCATAGCATAATTGCCTAAGTCATATGGACAGGTGTGTCTTTTCTAACAGGGGTATGGAAAACAAAACAATAATGACAAATTTCATAACATAGTTTTATATTGTGATAAATATCATATTGATTATTAATATTGATGTTTATATCACAAATCAGCATGAACAGGACATCTTACAGCTGTAGACATGATGTGTCCCATTATTTTTGTCCATATACTTTATAAACATAATTTCCTCTTTAAGTTTAATGGGAAATTTTTCTTCCTGAGATGTGAAGAAAGTAGATGGTTAGTTGGGATAGAAAAATATAATTTACAGTCAGAGAAGGAAAAATATTTTCAAAATTTTGAGGTAGAACATTTAAAATTATAGTCACGGATAGAAAAAAACAACTTAAAAAGGAACTAAGAAATTAAGTAAAAACCATCTCTAAGGCATTTTGGAAGCAAAGATAACAATTTAAACCAAATTAACCAATGCATGTAATGATATTTATCACAATATAAAACTATATGATGAGATTTGTCATTTCTGTTTTATATCCCAGACCCCTGTTAGAAAAGAAACACCTGGATTCAATGTCCCAATACTTTTGTCCATAACAGTGTATGACTTAAAGCAGCGTATGACGTCCATCACCAATTTTTCATCAAATCTGTAAAACCTGAGTGATAGCCTAAGTCAGGAGTGGCCAACCCTGGTCCTGGAGAGCCACTATTCTGCATGTTTTAGATGTTTCCCTCTTCCAGCACACCTGACGGTCGTTATCAGCCTTCTGCAGAACTTGATGATAGGCTTATCATTTGAATCAGGTGTGTTGGAAGAGGGATACATCTAACATATGCAGGATAGTGGCTCTCCAGGACTAGGGTTGGCCACCCCTGGCCTAAGTCTTTCCATGATTCCACATCTGAATCACTTCAAAGTGTACTCCATCACAAGCTGTCTGTTTGTTTACATACCAAACCAATGTCATTCGGGCCTTTTGGAAATTTTGTTGCGAAGTGCATTGTGGGAATGAGAATTCCACGCAGCCACAGTATGGCCGGAGCAGCAACAAACATGGAAACAGCTTCATTGCTTCTTGCTGCTCTGGCTGCATGGAATTCCGAAAAGGCCTGAGTGATGGCTTGGTTTCGGTTTCAGTTTGATATGTACACAAACGGATGGTTTGTGATGGAGTACATTTCAAAGTTGCTCACCGTGAGGGAAGTGGTTCAGGTGCCTGATCACAGTAAGACGAACGGATCTGTGATACTACTATCACTTGGGTTTTGCAGATTTGATGAAAAATTGTTGACAAACGTCATATGCAGCTTTAAGCAATTATGCTATGAGGCTAAGGAAATGTAAAAGATATACTTGCTTCAGCCCTGATTCAGTGACTTCTGTGTTTTAATCCAAATTGTGTTCAGAGTGCTAGAAACCTTCCATGACACCCCTGACATGAATGGTCTTGTGATCATTTCATCATAGTAGCTCATTCCAGGCTGTTGGTTTGAAGCCCTGAAACACATGTGGTCATTCAGGGCAGTGTCCGAGCCTTCCTGTGTACTTGTACTTCAATCCCTCCCTTCCATTGAAATCATCTGATGCAGGCTGATATCTGGCTTCCTGCATCATTTGTTGGCATCGAGGCCTGCATGTGTGTTAATACATGTGTCCAAAGGGTGGAACAGAGACTGGCTGTTCCTGAGGTGAGGTCAGTACTCCGCCATGACACATTTCCGTTCCCTTGGACCGATGAAAACACACAAACACATTCATATACAAACACATGTTACTGCTCCACCAACAAACCCCCATATTTACTGGTAAAATACAGCCTCTGTTTAGCCTCAGATGTTGCCCGTGTACTGTAAAGTGGCCTCAGTCAGTGAGTGGATGACATCATTCAGGGTGATGATTAAGTAATGGTAAAGCTCGCTAGTAAGGAACAGATCAGGCCAATAACTGCAGGACTGTTCTCTCTGAGGAAACGTGTTGCCTTCTCTGCTGGAATAGATTCTAAACACATGTATCACGTCTGTATTAATGTTTCAGGATTTGCCAGCCAAGGGTGGGTATCTGCTAATTGTCAGTAAAACAGCACAAGTAAAAGAAAAGCAGTCAGTGTTTGAGTCTGTTGGCTTAGCAGTGCAGAAGGAGTATCCCACGTAAATAAACAAACCAATAAAATAATACAAAAAAAATCATCAAACTACACAGCTGATCATCTAATCTCACGCTCACATATTTAGCTCAGTGGCCGATGAGCCATGAGTTATTGTGAATGTGTTGTTTTCTTCATTATTGTGTTCATTATTTTTTGTTAGCAATTTCTTCTTCTCTGATGAAACTACAGGTTGAATTAATTTCACATTTTATATGTAGCTTCTTTAGGGTAACGTCTACAAAGTTTGTTCACAGTTTTGAGAATTTTAGATTTTTTAAATTTTGGACAAATTCTTGAACTATTAAAAATGTGGTTTTATTTATAATGGTCCATATTTTGATGATTTATAACATGGAAATGGTTAGAGATATCAATATATTTACTATTGAGCACTGACAGAAAGTCATATATTGACTTTGATTTGATTCGTTGAGTTCTCCTCCAGCAAAAGTAACACCCACTTCTATTGGGAGATTGATCTCCTGCATCAAGACAACCTCACAAATTCAACTTGGTATTGATTCTTCATAGAACATACAGATGAGATACAGGGACATTGGTCCTTTTTTTATGATTAGCAGTAGAGCTGGACAATTTTGGCCAAAAATAAAATCCCATTTTTTTTCATCTAAAATCTCAATTTTCAATTTTGATTCGAGCTGGTGGTAGCGTTTTAGCCGGCATGTTGTTTTTATGCGCAGCCCACAATGCAACGCACTGCTCCCACTCTGGTGTGTGATGATGTTTGAGCTACTGAAATAAGTTAGTTGTGCTGCTGTCTTTGACTGACACCGCCTTCAGGCTGAGTTTGCAGCAAGGAATGGTTTGGTCTTCATCGGAAACTTCAAGGTCGTACCAATTCCACACAACCAACTTACTCTTGCTATTTTTAGCCACAAACTTCTCACTCTCCTTAGCAAACGGCATTTTTGTACTGGTGTGTGGAGACCAAAAACTGTGGAGACCGCTCTCGCAGTTAGGAGGAGGAGCCAAAGGTAGCCCGGAGACATGAGAGAGATGAAATTTGATTTAACGATTACCCTTTTATAAATATCGTCCTAATTAAATAATCCAATTTTGAAAAAGAAATGGATTAATTGTGCAGCCCTAATTAGCAGTATCCAAACTGTCTTCATCTGACATAATGGATTGGTCTAAAGTAAAATGCTCACAGCTCTATCTTTGTGGTTAGGTTATATCACGATAATCAACTAATCACCCAAAACATCAATGGGACATTTTAAGCTTCACAAGTGCAGGATTTACTGACAAAAAGACAAAAATCGCTCCCATCTAGATTTACAAACAGTTTACATTCAGTTCCAAACTTACTACTCCATTACTCTGACTTAGACATTTAACATTCCACAGGTTTCTGATTCCTAATAAAGTAAAAAAACAAAACAAACAAAAAACACTTCAGAAAGACATAAAGCATTTTCAGTGACTGACTTGTGCTTTATTTAATTTAAAGGCATGTCAGTAGGGTTTTGTGTTGTAAATGTAAATATGGCATCCCCCTACTGTTAATCAAAAATGTACAATAGGAGTGCCTTGCTCAAAGGCAACAGCTGTTGTCAAAGGAGGAAGAAGAGCATTAGTCATTTGGATTTCCTGCAGAGATTTTTCCCACAAAGTCTAATTTGTCATCTTTATTCCAATCTGATTAAAATGCAGGCAGACTGCTGCTTATCTGCGGACATGAAATAGAGCTTGCATAGGACAAAATCTGCTAATGGCCACAGTTATCAGTAAAGGAAAGGTTAGGAGAAGCCGGACAATGTTATCTTGTTACTAATCCGTAGCTGTTTTATAATATTACAAGGCAGGATAGAAACTCTGACGTGGGATCATGATACAGAGCCAACAATAACTGGGTGCTGTGTGATTCTCACATGGGTCATTCATCAGTTTAACAGAGTACACATGCACGTGTACAGACAAGTGACCAATTAAAGGAAAATCCTGATGGGAGTGGTCTTTTCCACAATGACAATGTCCCCACCCATAGAGAACAAGAACTACAGTAAGTGAATGGATTGATGAAAATGATGTGAATCAGATTCTACGGCTTTTATCTCAATCCAATTTAACACCTACAGGAGAATTTAGACAGTGCTCTCCACCACCACCATCAAAACACCCAAGCAAAAAACAACTTTTGGAAGACCGCTGTTCAAATGTCCAAAGTTCATACAAATGTAGAGTCAATGCCAAGATTCTGGAGGGATGGAGTGGTACTATCCACCAGTACATGTGTATGTCTACATCATACATATGATATCAGTACATATGACCACAGTGAACACAAACACAAGCATGCAAAACACCACAGCATCCTCCTAGTCAACTTATACTTAGACTATGTTCATTATGTTTGCATTGCCAGTCTGTTCAATTGCGATTTACTTTTTCCTTTGACTGTTCACATTATTTTTCAAAACGTGGCTAATATCAGTTACAGTCAAATGTACAAAAAGCAGTGGATTTAGTTAGTTAGTTTTAATACACAGTAAAAAATACTACAACTGCACATTCAAAACATTTAATACGAAAATATAAGTATAGTCTTCCCTATAATATAAGCCCAGAATCAGTTAGAGGTCTGGTCTGATCAGGCCAAACTGTAATATGGATCTGTGGTGCCTGTTATACGTGTTCACTTTAACAATTTTAATGTTAAAACATTCAGCAATATACTTCATGTGTTTTCAACACTATTGTTCTAGGTCACTCTACTGAAGTGTTTCAGCCACTGCAGGTGTGTGTGTCTTAACTTTTTTTTTTGCAAACTGACATTTATATAATCTTGTAAGCGCAACAATAAAAGCTCTGTTAAGGAATGAATAGTCTACCTACTAAAATATGATCTATTATTGCTATTATTTTGTAATAATTAAGGCAGTATTACCTTAGTAGATTGCTAATTATTAAATGGAGGAAAATAGGAACAAAAGCCTGCATCCAGGGTCAGGTAAGGCCAGTAAAATAAAGGCCCTGGATAATATTTGAGGTGGTGTTGTCAATATTCACGGTGCTGTCAAAAGGTCATTGCCAGGGTTTTACTTTTTATATATGATGTTCTGGGTTACTTTACTGCTGCATTTATGTATATGTCTCATGTAAACTACAGCGTGTGAGTAATGACGTCCAGTGCAGAGTTGTGATAAATCTCCATGTATAGTGACATATCAGTCACATGAATTCTGATCTGACTGTTCACACTAAATCCACACTGAAAAAGATCGGTTTCATGCACACTCACCTGCACTTCACACATACCACTAAAACCTAGCTGCAGTATTTGGCTTTATTTGCCCCCCCCCCCCCCCCCCTTCTTTCCATTTTGTAGTCCTATGTCCCTTCTTTTTTCTTTGTACTTGTATAGAAATGTGCACTTATTACTTGTAAATTACTTATTACTTGTAAATATTACAAATATATTCATTTTTTAATGGGGAAATAAAGAAGAAAAAGAAAAAGGTCAGATCTATATCTGATCCATAAGTAGCCAAGATCAGAATTGAAAAGATTAGATTCCATATGATTTATGCTGTTGATCTGTCAATCTGTTTTTATGCTTGTGTCTGTTTGTAGCTGTATGCTTTTTATACCTGTGTATGCATCTGTGTTTTGTTGCCTATGTATTTTACTACTGATTTTATCGTAAAGCACTTTGTGAAACATTTCTGCAAAAAGTAATATATAAATAAACTTTATTAGGATTATTATAATTAAATTATTATCTGAGTGGCAGATGAGTGAACAGATCAGATTTGTGCCACTTTTACCTGATTTGTCACAGCCACAGTATGAGGTAGGTGTGTTTCAAACCCAGTACAAATGCACTGTAATACCTCTGACATCATGTACCTTTTACATGAACTACATTAAACTCATTAATGTACAGTTTATAGGTGGTGTGAAGGGGAACTGGAGACAGCTGACTTTACACATTACAGCTAAAAATAAACCTACAATGATAACAGAGACATGTGGAATCGAGCCCCAGCTCCAAAGAAACACTCATACTTCAACAGCTGATTTAAGCCCTAACATTATCTACCCTGTAGTCACATTCTTGTCTAATGAAAACACCTGATACCTGCTAAACTCATGTCCAACATTGTTCTTGTCCGCATTAACACTGAGTGACTGGCGCAGTTTCGGTGCAGATGGAAGGAGCTTAAAGCATCATATGACCCCGTTCACAACATTTTATGTCAGTTAAATGATCGCGTAAGTTCCCAGAGGGCTGCAAGGAAATCTGTTTTCCTCGAAAACTTCCACTGAAACTGCAAACGAAAACACACGCAGTTTGGAAATGGCGCTAAATGTGCTTTAACTCACTAACGTAATAACGAGCAGAGCGGAAATATAAGGAAACTATTCCCTCCATGAAAGTGTGTCAGACTTAATGAACTTTAATTTAAAACACGATCGCTGTCACACACACGCGCGCGCGCACATACGCACACACGGAGAGTTGCGTGACTTTTAGGCTTCTGTTGGAAAGTGCGCAAATGGACATGAACACATGCGCATGAACAGTCAGCATCACACACACATCCATCCTCCATCTAAGTCCATGTACAGGCTGAAAATGACTAAAAGCAGAAAGACTGAAGAAAAAAAAGCACCTGGATGAAACTTTTCTCCGTCTGTTCTGTTCTGATGGATCTGATTGGCTCTTACCTTGTTCATTTTCCCGCTGATCATTGGCTCTGTTTAACATCTGCCCTTCATTCTCAGGAGGACATTAATAACATGGACTGAGACGAGAACAGATCAACTTGTTTTCTTTACTCCAGT
The DNA here is from genome assembly GCF_902148855.1 of Sphaeramia orbicularis. Taxonomy (NCBI): domain Eukaryota; kingdom Metazoa; phylum Chordata; class Actinopteri; order Kurtiformes; family Apogonidae; genus Sphaeramia; species Sphaeramia orbicularis. The sequence continues at coordinate 47,605,777 of NC_043963.1, forward strand.
CCACCCTCCTCCGGGGGGCGGGGCGGTGGGGCAGGGGGCGGGGTGGAGGACGGAGGGGGTGGAGCCCTACGCATGTGTGACTGTGACTGACATTACACCCCTCTGATTGGTCCGTACAGGAAGGGAGCGAGAGGAATCTCACGGTCCATTGGCTGAAGTAAAGTCCAGAATATTCCGAGTAGAACCGGGTTAAACAGGGAAGTACGGAACCATCGAACCTGGACAACACCCAGAACCCGCCCATCAAGGCCTGGAGTTATTTCTCACAACTGTTTTGATTTGGTTTGTTCATACAGACAATGGGAAAATACTCCAAATAGAAGTATGTACTTTTTATCAAGTTGTGTTGTCATTGTTTTACTATGATTAATGATAATAAACATTAGTTCTATTGCTGTTATTATTGTTACTCTTATTATTGACATCATTTTCTAATAGTGGTGTGTGGAGACAATGATACTAATGACAGTAATAAAAACTTATTATATTGTTAAAAAATAATATAAATGATGGTAATAATGATGACAGTATTAGTAACATGTAAAATATAAATAATAGTACATGCTGGATCATTTTAAAACAGAAAATGATTAATACCAAGGTAATATTATTGACACATTGACTACAACAATACTATAAAATGCTATATATATTCTACTGGTTGACAGAAAGTGGCTGAATAAATTTATACTAAGGAATATGTGAATATGTGGAATGGGGGTGGGAGTATGTCTTCCCACTCCTTTTCTGTCGAATATAGGTAGAGTGTACGTCTATGTATGTATATCTATCTGTGTGTTCACTGTTGTACATAAAGGTATATTCATGTTGTTTTCTGACATATTGTTCTTTTTATTCCTATTCATACACATCAGTATCACCTTTGACCTTTAGGGTCAATGATACAATCATCTCAGTTACACTTTATCTATCGACAATAAGTCACACTGTTACAATCATTTCATTAAAAGAGGTACAGTTTTAAATTTATATAATATGTGTGGGCATCTATTTTCACTTGTAAATATGGTACATTCATTATGTTCTTTCTTTTTGTGCTTCTTTTTCTTTCCTCTTGTCTTTTTTTCTTCACTTTCACTTGCTCAAAATAAATGTTCAATCAATCAGTCAGTGATGCTTTTGGATTTTTCTGCATCCCTGCATATATTACATTACATTTACTGATGTACATGTTGAATTCATTTGATCCACTTTATTGTACTTGAGTGACTCTCAATCTGTAGAGATGTAACTGATATAACTGTTCATGGTGAGATGTTCATGATGTAAATGATAGAAAGATATGTTTACTCTGTAGGTAAAAATGAAATTTAGATTTTTTTTCTTTTTAATTTTTAGTTTCAGTCAATTCTGGGAAGACAAAAAAAATGTATAATATGCTTTCTCTTCTAGCACTATATCAGAGCCAAATCTGATGAAAAAATATTTTCACAATTAATATATTACATGAAGCAAACAGGTTGCATTCTGTGTTTTCACTAAGCAAGAAAAGTCTCCAGAGAAATAATGTACAATTTTGCAATTTAGACATTTTTCACAACTTCCAAAAAGCAAAACCTTTCTTAAAAGAATTAATTCAATATATTACTGTTAGAAAAATGATAAGCCATCCTTATGAGGTTAGTTAGACAGAATGTTGAATTTCATTCATGTGTGATCTTAGAAAAGTACCAAAGCCTCAGCCGTGTTAACGTCTCGTCATTTAGACAAAATGGGAGATTCATCCATCCTGAACCTAAACCAGTGAGGCGTATTTACAGACAAATTCAACATGACCCTGTACATCTTACTAAGTAGTATTAAGTATTAAGTAATAATTCACTTCCATCATTAACCCTTTACACATGCAAAGACAGATGAGCCTACAGCAGCATCTGTACTGATGTGTTAGCAGCAGCATCTAGTGGTTAAAGGAGGGAAATGCAGCCCGGCATATTGCAGGGTTTGTGTGACAGTGATCATGTTCTTATGGATTTCAAAAGCACGGGTTTTTGTGAGTTTTTGTGCCAAGCTTTAGGTTCAAGTTTTTAGTTTAAAAGTGGAAGCAATCTGAGACGCATGATTATAATTTCTAGAAGCATTGGCGTTTCCTGACAAACATGGCAGTGTAAACCTTTGACTCTCTGCTGCTCATGGTTGTGATTACATCCTCTATATGCAGATACACTCCATGCATTTGTCTGCCTTAAATTATTGTACGCAACAGTTTCAGATGTCTAATGAACGCAGCATTACTTCCATATGTTAGACTGACGTGCAGGTATGAGGGCTGTTCTGTATATCCATACCAATCAGTCATGATGGATACAGTAATCCACCCCCCCACTCCCCCAAGAACACGTGCACTAATGCAGCCCCATTCCTTTACTCACAGCCCAGGAATTTCCGGCTCATGATACTATAAAAAAAAAAAAAAAAAAAAAAAAAAAAAAAAAGCAGGGGACTGATGGATTAGATTGGGGTGTGGGTCTTGGGGAGTCTAATTGTTTACGGAATTTCTGCTCTTTTTTCTGGCAGGATGAGAGGAAAGAAGAGGAGGGGGTTTAGGAGATGGATTTGGTGAGTGAGAAGGGGAAGAACAAGAGTTGTAAGGTGAAAAAGGTAAAAAGGAGGGGCTGGAGGGGGCACACAGAAGACTAAGAAAATACTGAGGGACCATGAGAGACAGGAAGTGGAGCTGGGATTGGAATGAAGGGTTGAGTCTGGGAGTAAAGAGGGGGGTGGTCATGTTTTTCAGAGGAAAGATGAGGAGTACGCTGGACCTACACTGAAGACGAGATGAGAAGGGAGGAATTTTATCAAGTGTTGATGTGAAAATGATGTGTGATTTTTGTTCTGGGATTAACCAGTGATCATGTGGGTAAACACAGAGTGAAATATAGCACAGACACCAGGTGCATTTTTGTCCCAAAAAGAGGCTTTTTAGTGGCTCTTGAGGAAGTAGCAGGTCTTTAGGAGGTAAATGGGAATGTGGTGGGACAGAGTGAAAACCTAGGCCAACAGGAAATGAGGGGAGGGGGCTTAAAAAAGGGTTGTGTGTGTGTAGGCTGGCTCTAATGCCAGAGAATGATAAGGTGCAGCTGTTTTAAAGCAGCAGACGAGTGAGAAAACAGGCCGAAACACAGTGAGATGCTGATGACGACAAGGAGCGCATGTTCGTGTTTATTGTGCAGATCCTACATGGTCCCAAAACTCACATTTTCTAATCAAACTTTTTGGACAAACTTCAAATGGACATTTTTGCGTGTAAGAAAAGAAAATATTATGTTGCATACTTTGCGGAGAGGTGTTTCTTTTAAGGGTGGTGCTGGGATTTGTTGGGGGTTTTGGGGACTTACTTGAGGGAGGAAATGGTTTATGTCTTTCCTTTTCCCTCCTCGATCAGCTTTCATCTGCCCTGCCCACGATACACAACAACAAGCATTCCTCAAATCCTGCGCAGAGTTTGGGACAGATCATTGTCTTCAACCCGCAGGAATCTAGCCGACTACATCCACCCCCTGAGTTTGGGCTTTACACAGGAATCCAGACTTTTACCAACACGCAGAAGTGTACAGCTACATCTATTCTATTCTATTCTGGACATTAGTAGTGGGGGGGCTATATTTAACCCTAACTGGTCAGTGTTGCTTCCTGTGTTTGGGTGTGTGTTTGTAGTGAATGCCTGTGGTTTACGGCTTCTCTATTGGTCACGGCCAATCTAAACTTTGTTGCTCATGAGAAATTAGAGGGAAGCAAGACAAATACATATAAAACCCCATAAAACCACTGTCAAAACTCCCAGCTTCTATATTTTTCTACAGTTTGCAATGCAAGAAAAAACAAAGAGACGTTGTGGGATTTAATTTGTTCTGCCCGATGGCAACAACATTGTGCACAAAGAGAATGACCTTTTGCATTTGCTTTGCATTTTCTGTACATCTAGTAAACAAAGAAGTGTTAAACATGCAGCTTGAGGAATCACACTGTTTCCTGGCAAAGACTGATGTGAGAATAACTCCATGCCAAGAAATCCCATTAATGATTCTCAGACTTAAACCACTGGCAATGCATTTAGGTGAATTCAATATACGGTTGTTATATTGATTACCAAGATATTAGGAGATCTGCATTTTAATCTGGAGAAGATTTTTTGTGGTCATAACATACAATAGTCCTAATCAGTAAACTATTTCATGACAAGAATGTAACCTCATGATGGCAGTTTCATTGCTTCAGTCCGAGGCTCGCCTACTTTGATTTGTCCCATATGAATTCTGCCTCATTCTCCAGAGTTTGGCACTTTATTTATTTTTTAAAACAGAACCATATGGACTGTGATAAAAGGAAAAAGAGAAGAAAAAAAGTCAGAGACCTTCTGAGTCTTTCTCCAAGCATGTGTTTACTCCAGGATTCTGTTTTTAGAAAGGCTGTTTATTGATGTCCGGCTACACTATCAACAACTGTCCAAGAGGAGTTTAGTATGTATCTAACTAACAATATTGTAAGGTCAGCATGGGATTGTGGTTTGAGCACACACACACCACTGGTAGCATATAAAACCAAAAAAGTCTGGGGATAATTTCATAACCAGCAGTTACAAAACAATGACAATCTCTGTAATAAGAAATGTTTTCAGTAAGCCAAAAACCCAATAATAGCACAAATATGAAACTGTAAGGTCTGTCACATGTGTTCACTATCCTTGTATCATTATCTGTAATATTGAGTTGTTTGTGATGTCACAATGACCTTGACTACCAGCCAAGTGAAGGTTTGAAGATGTCTGAAGAAATCCTGTCCAGCTGTTCGTCCGTATTCAATCATAAGAATGGATCATAGATGGTGTGAACAAGTGGACAGAGCCACTGTTTTTGGGTTTTCTGTTTTGAGACCAGAGGTTTGTGGAGTTGGTAACTGTCGTCTCAGTTTATTGTAACTAGAGGAGACTGTATTTGGACAAAGGAGCCACAAGGGATGATGGGGAAACTATAACTCCCATCAAACTTTTGCATAACAACAATGGTGACAGTCTTGTTAGTGTGGCTTATTAAGCACAACTACAATAGAGCCATCTGTCTGAAAAATAAATAAATAAACAGAATAAATGTCATTCAACAAACAGTGACCTGGCAGGTGAGCAATGTCACCTGTAAATGAAACCCTTTCATCACATTAGATGATCCAAATAAAACAATTGGTGCCAGGCACAACAAACCCCGCCCCTCACACATAACCTAGCTTATTTTGGCGTCGATCCAGCTCATGTCATCAAATCTATGCATGTGCTGATGTCTGCAAATCAATCACCTCTATATATGTGCCAAGTTTGAAGTACATTGAAACAAAATTGATGTTTTTATAGACATTTGAAATTTCGCCCATTATATGTAAACTAGCTCATTGACCCGTGGGGAGCCACAGGTTCTACATGTGGTCGTTTTTATGCTGTTGTGTATTCATGCATGCTGTACCGCATTTGTTCAGCAGTCACCGCCAAAGCATTTTGAGTACAGCAACGTAATTGCAAGGCTATTGTATTTCAAAATTACTAATAAAATCACAAAATAATGGTCCTATCAACTTGCTGTTTTCACTAGTCTGTTGCTTGACCAAAAATACATAAGTATGACAAACTGCAGCAGTCAGCTCTTTCCAGGTTTTGTGTGATTTTATGTGTACACGCATGCACGCACGCACGCACACACGAACGCATGCACGCATGCACGCACGCACGAACGCACGCACGCACACAAAGGTCACTTGGCTTTTATTTTATAGACGAGAGAAAAAAGATTTAAGAAATTCATAAAAAATTTGAACTTTGACCTACTGTTCCAAAATGTAATCAGATCTATTCTGGGTCACTGGCAATCTCTAAACCAAATTTGATATGAATTCAAGCAATAGTTTTGTTGCTAGTGTTAACAAACAAAGAAACAAACAAACCGAACCCAAAACAATACTCCTTGCCTCCCCTTTGGGGCCGGGGTAACAAATGAGACAAGAATGACTCAGAGAAAAAACACTGACTTCATATTTTCACAGAGAACATCATCAGTGTTTAGGCAGGGAGGAGGATACTTGCGCATTGGTCTCACTTCGGAGCTGCAGTCGTTGGCTCTTGTCAAGTCACCGTGACCTTTGACATTTGGCCACTTAAATACTTTCAGTTTATCCTTGAGGTCATATGAACATTTATGTAAAATCTGGAGAAATTCCATGACACCATTCCTGAGGAGGAGCCTGTAGGACAGACACATGGATGGATGAACATTCTAAATACATTCTACTACGTACAATCCTTATTTTTTGTTTGTGCCTTTACTATACTTGTTTGCAATCATGTTTTTGTCCAAAATATCATAAACTTAGTTGTGTTTTGACTACACAATGAAATCTAGAAGACATGAACACAATGTCGCCAGTGAAATCCAAAATATTTCATATTGTATATGGGTTTTTGCTTCCTTATTTTTTCTAAATTGAATGTATTTGCAACATTGCCAGACATAAAAAATAAAACCTGCACCAAAACATCCGCTTCCCATGTTCTTGACATAGCATAAGCAAATTATGTAATCACACTGAGAGCTGCATGTGGAATATCATTTTGTCGTGCCAAGTGTTTCCAGTAAGCTCTTGGCATCGGTGTGGTATGGGGTCTAAGCATGTATGTAATGTTTGCCAAGACATGAGACATGTTCTAGTCAGGTTGATAGTGCCATCTGAACCTTCACAACCATGTCAGGGACATATGATGGATGAATGGAATGAAGAAAATGAGAAAAACAACAAGCCACAAAAAACAAGTTCATAAAAAATGACCATAAATAGATGAGACAACATGTCCATGAGCATAATCGGTGGGGATCCGAGCCTTTCCCACACCCATGCTCAAGTGGGGTCAGTCAGTGGCAATGACGTAGTCCAGAGAGCTCCATGTTCCCACGCTGCTCAGCATGTGATACGGAGCCGCTGGGACTGTGGTGCAACCGAGCATAGACGCAAAAGGCACGCAAACATACTGCACACATGTTCATATGTTACACAAGACTCAACTTATTCACGCCTGTACATCATCCAAAGCTGGGAAGCAGCTGGAGTCTGCAGATATCTGCTTTACTTGAGTATTTATGTTCCTGACAACTTTTAACTTCTACTCCCTACATTTGAAGACAAATATCTGTACTTTCATACTTAAGTTCTCATGTATTTTTGGGTAAATATGTATGTTTTAGTTAGCATCATCACACATCTTCCCAACATTAACATAACTGAGTTATTTTTGGGTCGTTTATACACTACAAAAAAAAGTTAAGGATATTATTAATTTTTGGGCTGTTTTTTTTTCAGTTGGGATTCTTGCACAGCGCTTTTTAATTTTTTGTGTGTGAATTAAATTGAAACACATTTTTTTAATGACCAGAGATAGTTTTATTTACAAATGGCAAAAATGACAAAAATGACAAAAGACAAAAAGAAATATCTCTTAACTTTTTGTTTGTAGTGTATATTGTTAGCCACATATCATAGTTGCCTAAGTCATACATTATATGGACAAAAGTACTGGGACACATTGAATTCAGGTGTTTCTTTTCTAACAGGACTCTGGGATACAAAACAATCATGACAAATGTCATAATACAGTTTTATATATAAGTCTAAATTGCTATCTTTGCTTCCAAAATGCCTCAGAGATGGTTTTCACTTAATTACTCTCAACAATGATTTATTTATTTATTTTTATCCATGACTATGGTTTTAAATGTTCTACCTACAAATTTCTAAAATATTTTTCATGCAAAATAATAATTTTCTAACGCAAACAAAACTAAAAATCTACTTTCTTCACATCTCACTTAGGAAGAAAATTTTCTCATTAAACTTTAAGGTAATATTGATGTTTATTACCTATATGGACAAAAACATTGGGACACATCATGGCTACAGCTGTAAGATGTCCTGTTAATGCTGATTTGAGATAACAACATTGATATTACTAATCAATATGATATTGATGGCAATATAAAATTCTATTATGACATTTGTCATTATTGTTTTGTATTCCAGACCCCTGTTAGAAAAGAAACACCTGTATTCATCGTGTTCCAAAACTTTTGTCCACATAGTGTATGACTTAGGCAATTACGTTTTGATGCTAACAATATAGAAATAATTCCTAGTTTATTCATTGGTGCATATGACACATGTAAAATGTAACAGGAAGAAAATGGCGAAAACAAAATGAAAACAGACTGAGAGTGTCTGATTTATTTTGTAATGTGGCACTTATTTTTTTCATTTTGTTTACTATAATATTAAATCAAAACAAAGAAAGTTTGTGCAAAAATAAACTTGTCTCAACAACATGAAAATTATGTAACAAAACTAACAAAGTGTAAAAAGGTGTTGCAAGATGGAAGCAATATAAAAGACATAACCAGACGAAAATGACAAAATCGTCAAAAACAACAAAAGCAACAAAGACAAGACGAAATCTGTCATAACAAGATGAAAACATTGCAAAAGACATACACAGATGACAAAGCTATAAAAAGACAAAATAAACAAAGAAAATGGAGTTCTGAAGCTGACACTGAACACTGGAGTAAAGTGCACTATTTTCTGAATATAGTCAGTTGTCTTCAGCAGTTTTGGTTTTATGCACATATCTGTTTTTCACCTTGAGTAAAGAATGTGTGTACATTTGTCATCTCTGATCTAATCAAATCTGATGGAGAGGTCAAGGGTCAAGGCTTCTTAATGCTCTCCTCTGACAGTGCTCCGTCCTGCCTCTGTTTACGTTATGCTAATTCCCCCGACAGCGCATGGCGACACCATCACAACAGTGTCATTGTGTCTGTGCAGATGCTTTAGCTCTTGCTCAGAGACCCCATCATCATCCACGTCACCTTTTGACACAAAAACCCTCCGTGCAACAACTTTTCACACCACCAACCTTCAGCCGACCCAACATCACCTGCTCAGACTAATGGACAATGTAAGGGGGTGGGGGGTTCCATTTCCTGCCACATGGATCTGATGTTGACTGTTCTCTACTCTTTTGTTGACCCTGACCTTTGACCTTCAGAGCAGAGCTGCAGGACTTTACACACGTTACCTGAGTCGCCTGCTAGCATACATACCAACAGTATATTAGCTCTTCTTTAGTCATTATAAAGCACTAATTAACAGCCTATTCTAAACTATAAAAATGTAGAAACATAATAGTGCTGGATAGATTTAAAGTTGCAAAATATTAATTGATTTCTAAAATTGTTTTAGTTTTTGGTTCACTCAAGCTAAAGTGAAATTCAGTCAAATTATATAATTTTAATCAATAACATCAATTCAATGCAATAATTGTATTTCACTTACTTCTTTAACATTAAAAAAAGCAATAAAGTGAAAATTGATGAAATGAATTACTTAAATAAATCTTTCTTTGCTATTTTCTTTTCACTTTAGAGTTTATTCAGTGTTATATCACTGGGGGTTTTTTCTATTGAAATGAATTACTATTTATTTGACATATGATTAAATATGAATATATGAATATGTTCAATTAAATCATTTTTTGGTGAAAGTTCTTGTAACATTTTATCAAGTTTTATCAGCATCTCTAGTCTCTTTTTTTACGCTTTGCATGTAAATGTTTGTACAACTACTTGGTCATTAACATTTTTTTCTCAGTAACCTACTAATTTCTGTCCATTGATCACAGGTAAGGGAGTTGTATATAAATAATAGTCTAAATATGCTTTGTTCACTATGAGATGGTAGGAAGGTGCATGTCTACCATCAATATTACAAGGTTAGTGTTGGGGAATATGTTTTTGCAGAATAAAGTTTCAGAAACCGCTTTATAATGATTAATACAGGGACAAAGGTCAATATTATCGATGGTGAGAAGCAGCTAGTTAAAAGTAAATATGTGCAAGTTTATATAAAGTGTAAACAGATTTCCCATCAGGTCTCAAACATTCAGAAGTCAGCAGTCATTCAACTCCATCTAGCAACAATTCGATGCACATCCCTCAAACAACACATGGTGTCTCCTTCAGAAGCCCATGTGGTCGGATGTAAACTAGTTCATGCTTGAGCAGAGAGTATGTTTACGTCCAGCTTTTGTTTAATCAGAGCGTTCTCACTGACCTTTGTGAGCCTCATTCTGCCGCTGTCACTCCGGTCCAGACTCCTTCTCTTCAAGGATGAGTTCCTGACCACGGCCACCGGCTGCTGCACCTCTTCCTCCCCGCACCAGTCCGAACTTAAGACGCAACCCATATAGGTGTACAGGTCCTGGACTCTGGGACTGGGTTTTTGTTTCCTCCCCCCTCCTCTTTCTCCCTGTCCTCCTCCCCACCCGTCCTCTCTCTCTCTAAACAGGCTCTGTTCTCCAGCTCCAGCTCCTGGGCAGCTGTTTTTGTCAGCTGGAAAAGGAGGGAGACGGGAGGCCCTTCCCCTTTTCCTGGCTGGCGTTCAGCTTGGCTACGGGGACAGAGGGGAGGATACAGCACACGATCACGCTGCACCCCCCCCACCCCCCCTCTTCTCTATATGCACTTTAAAAACACCTCGGTCTCAAACTGTCCACTTCAACATGCCTATCCTTAGACTTAACTTTGACTTTCAACCTGTACCTTAGTCCTTCTCTGTCCCATACCTGATCTCCTACATGCGTCTTTTGCTATAATTCCCACCTATTTCTTCCTGTATTCCCTCTGTCCTACCTGTCTCTCCTTTTCTTCTCTCCTTCTGCAGTCCCATCCCACCATGCCTTCCTCTTCGTTCTCCCTCTCCGCCTGCTTCTATCCCTCTGCTAGGTTGCCTCACTCTTACATATACAATTACCTCTCTGTTCTCACACCCCCTCCCCATTCCTCCTCCTCAGCTCCCCTCTGTTTCCTGAGTCCAGATACAGGCAGTCTCTCCTTAGCTCAGGCAACACATTGTCTGGAAAACAAATAAGAAAACACAACAAATGACGGCAGCTGGAAGGATGCGCGGTCAACCAGTGATTCAGAACCTACTGAGCCTGGCCTTGTTCATTCCAAACAGAGGGCACTTTGACTGTATAACACATATCTAACATATAGCTGAGGATGAGCAGATGAGGAGTTGTATGGAGGAATGTCTAGTGCATCCTTGTCATTGTGTGGATGATATCTGCTGAGCATGTGCAAGTGTGAAAAATATCTCCAGTGTCTGTTTTGCTGTTGTTTACTTCTCCTCCCTTGAGTGTTTTGGGAGTACGTCAGTGCTCACAGGGCTCCGAGGAGTGAGACTGTACCCCTTAAAAGGCAAATTCTTGATGCGCCTCCAAAAAAGCCCCCTCCCCTTCTTTGTATTTACTCTCCCCAGTCCTTCTTCTCTCTTTGTTTTCTTTTTCTTCTTCCCTTTCTCTCTTTTCTCTCTCTTCAGACATAAACCACCGCTGAGCACATCGTGTTATTACAGGCACCTTTCCCCAGACAAGTCTTCCAGGTGTCTTTCCTTATTTTGGTCCAGCTTCAGTCCTGCCTTCATAACCTACCATCCATCAAATCAAGCCAAGCCATCCCGTTCTAAACCCTCGTACTAACCCCCTGATGTCTTAAGCCCCCCCTTTCAGTCAACCCTAACCCCCCTCCCGTCTGTGTACGTCTACATTTTCACTCTTCAGACATGAGCTCAGGCTGCAGGACAAGTTTACAACCAGCCCCCCTCCTGCTTTTACATGCCATGAAATTAACTCCTTCTAATCAACTCAGGACCTGCCAGAGCTCGATTTGCATCTGTAAACACAAAGAAATCCAGGGGAAAGAGAAAGCAGTAGGGAAACAAACTAATCAAATCGACTAAAACCTCAATGACATCTGTAATATGTTGAAGAAAATGCATCAAGTTAACATTATTTATATAGTATATCTCATGACACAGATTCAATGAGCAAAACTACACAATACACCAGACATGGCAAGAACACTTAAATTAAAAGAAGTTACATATATAAAACATTTATCATGCTAACATAAAATTAGATGTTGTTTCAGTAGTAAGAGATGTAAGTTCAATCAGATGTGTCCACTATCTTTACATAATTATCAGTTGATGCTAGTCCTTCGATACTAGTCATTATGGCCAAAAATGTGTTTTGGTTACTTTAGCCCCTTTTACACAGCACTTCTGTTACAGGAATATTTAAACCTTTATTATGGAACAATGTCTGTGTAAACTAAATGGTGCGATCATTTGGAACCACCTTTATTATGTCACTGTAACGCTTCTGGAGGTAGTAACAGAGCTGTGATAACGGTGGAATAACGATTCTGGAACGCTATGTAAAAGAACACCTCTCGTTCCGCAACCAAGGTGTGACGTTTACATAACATATTGCATGTGTGACCCTCATGCCAAGGGGATTTAAAAATAAGCGTGGACCGTGTACAGTAAACAGACATATCAAAGTAACCAGAAAGATGTCAAACTGGGGAGATGCCAAGATCTGCAAGCTGTTGTCACTTTGGGCAGAGGACTGTATCCATGTTAACATTTGTGGAATGGTGAAAAACGGACTGACTGGAGAGGTTAGCAACACCGCTATGCTTGGGGCATTTCCAATACATAAGTCATATGTCACACTATACGCTGCGCTGCGTCACCACCCCTTTGATTCTGGAATGCAGGTCCACTGTGTAAAACTCCAACCTGTCTCACCTCTGTTGTGGAAATCAGTCAATGGCGGAAAAAAGGTGGGATCACCATCTCACCTTTTTTCCGGGATCTCTGTGTAAAAGTGACTAATGAGGTGACCCTTGACTTTTGACCTTTGACCAAAGTGTAATCAGCTCATTCATTCCTCCATTTCCAAAAATGGTGCAACATAGGCTTCACCAATGACCCAAACCGTACATTTCCTGTCTCCTAAGTAGGTGTGGTCAACAGGGTTGAGGACATATGAAAGTAAACTAATACGATTTATAAAGGGTCACAAAGGATCACAGTAGCCTAGACCCATGGGCACTAAAATGGTTTCAGTTCATCCTTGAGTTCAAGTAAATATTTGGACCAAATTTGGGGAAATTCCTTGGAGGTTTTCTTGAGACATACAGCAGTGGCCATAATGATTAGGACACCTAACAGATCTGAAAAATAGTGATGTTTATTGCCTCCAAAAAATGATTTCATCTCATAATGTTCATGAAACATGCAGATGGTTGGTCTGAGCACAACAAATACCAGATGAAGTGAATCCTACTGTTGTTATTCACTTTTTAACTTTGATATGTGTGTAATGAGCAGGATGGACCTTGAACGTCCTACAGAATCACAGCTGTGTCTGAAGACTCCCCATCAGCATCAGTTTAACCACAATCACACCTGACCAGGGAATTTGACATTGATAGTGAAATAGACATAGCCTTTTGATGGCTCTATTCTATTGTTTATAAAGTATAAAGATAACTTTGTAGATATTTCAATAATTTTATGGGTGTTTTAAGGAAAAAAAAAAAAAAAAAGAAGAAACAAAGAGGAAACCTGTTGAAGCTTCGGCGAACTACACCAACAGCAGTCGCCACATTCAGTGGAGAAAAAACACATCTGATGAAAGTGTTTACATCCACAAAGTTTCCTTCAAAATGTGAATAACAGTAACAACCTGAAATATCTTAAGAAAAATATGTCCAATTTTAACAATATTCTGCCTCAGTTTATCATTGACACACGTACATTACAACTTACAGATCACAGTGGATCTACAAATACATCAAACATGTAGTAACAGACATAATATTGTTAAAATTACACATATTTCTCTTTAGACATTTCAGGTTCATATTTGTTCAGGTTATTCACACTTTGTATAAAAGGATAGTTTGTAAATGACAAGATGTTTATGGAATTTTACTTTTTACACTAGAACAAAGAGAAAAAAAAATTGTGTTGTCATCATTTATATGTTATAGCGATAGTATTTTATTGGTCTGTAATTTTTGCATTTCAATGATTCATTCAATGGGCCTGATTGGACATTTTGGCAGGCCAGTTTTGGTCCAGAGGCCATATGTTTGACACCTGTGGTTTAAGGGGTCAGTGCAATGACAGAATGTATGTTTGTGTGTGAGTGAATGGTTTCTGCTTGTTTTCTCTATATTTATTTTGCTTCTTTTGTTTGTATTTGTATTTTTATGGTAGGTTCTGTATATAATTGATGAACTGATTGGATGGTACTTTTAAGTTAGTTGCTACAATGACAATAAAAGTATTCTATTCTATTCTATTCTATTCTATTCTATTCTATTCTATTCTATTCTATTCTATTCTATTCTATTCTATTCTATTCTATTCTATTCTTTAAAGCTGGCGTCCAGTAGTTAATGCAGATCAGAGAGAAGCAGCATTTAGCTTTAAATATGTTTATAACATGATAAAAGGGTTGTTACAGCCCAGTGGATGTAAACAGGAGTATTCTGGTTGAAAATGTGGCTTTCTGGTGTCATTAAACTGGCTGTTATTAGTATAGTCTGGAAGTGAGAAGATTTAAGACAAATTTCCTGAGTTTTAATTGTGTTTTAATGGTGAGGACTAAAGGGAGGATGACAAAAGACATGTAAACATCTGAGAGAGGAGTAGAGAAGGACAAGATAAACCATGTCCAAATATGGACATATGAAGGACAAAGAAAAGTAATTGTAATCTTAAGAAAAGGCCTGAGACAAAGAGGTTCAGAAATAGACCCAGTTGTGATGATGTCAGGAATGACGCTACACAAACAGTCTGTAGGCCTTGTTCTCTATCACAGCGTCTTCGGACTGAACAGTTATTTTCACATTTTCATTCAACTCCATCACAGGGGCTTGTACTGAAGAGGTAAGAGTGGACACAGCGGAGAGATGTGGAAGACACCCTCAGCTCCAACATTCAACATAAAATGATCATGAGTTAAAACAATCCATTATGCAATAAAATAGTCCCTGTCAGTGTTGTATGAGGATCTATGATGTTTTTGGATTCATTTTACTGCTGTGTATTACATTTTATTGCCCTCCATGTTTATGGTTCAACTCATCTGAACAACTTTATATGTGGGTGAATACTGTAGCTTCAGCTTTTTCAACTGATGGTTCATGACCCTCGAGTTTAGTATATTTAATTCTTGTTGTTTTTTGTTTTTTTCCCCATTATTATTATTATTATTATTATTATTATTATTATTATTATTATTATTATTATTATTATTATTATTATTATTATCTGGTGTCAAACTTTAAGACAGACATGCATCAAATATATGCAGTTTTGACCATGGAAATGCAGACATTTGGTAAAAAGATGAGCATGTAAGTTTACATTGTTATTTATAGACAAGATGATGAACGAATAGGATGCTGATATGACCCGAATGTGACAAAAACTGACAAATAAACAGGGATTAAACCCTAAATATATCAAGTAAGAATTAAAGTATCAAACCCAGTTTTGTAAGGTTCACTTATTTCATGTGCAGTTGTGATTATTTTTCTCAGTTTATTATTAATGTGTTTAATGTGTTTTTCCAGATGCAGTGATGGAAATACATGGATATTTTGCTTTTTTTTTTTTTTTTTTTTTAATGAACATGTGTTTATGGGCCTGTTTTTGTAAAATACATTTGCTTGACTTGGATTCTATAAAAATGTGTCACAACTTGATGACTATGACCATGTGGTCAACATCAGTTGAGAGCCACATCGTAATCTATAACATCATTAGCTGACATGTTTGTGGTGTTTCCTTGTGTGTTTTCATTTCAATCCTAAAGGGTTTTTAATGATTATAATAGTTAACACATTTGGATATTTTTGTGCTAGACTGGAAAGTGTGAAAAAACTGTCATCTGAAAACTAAACTACTAATAACTAAACTAAATAATATTTGCCTCTAAGATGTAGTAAGGATGTGTTTAAAGCTAGATAAAATGAAATGCCCAAGTCCACGTAGCAAGTTTTTTTTTTAAAATTTGAATGAAAACATCTTCTCACTCTGCGTCTCACTCTGTCTTTGCTGTGTCAAAACATCTGTTTTTGTGGCTTGTCCCGAAATGCATAACCTTATTGAGCACAGGAACAGGATGGTAGCAGACAGACAGGCAGAGACACACACAGAGAGGGAGAAAGAGAGACAGACAGACAGAGGCAGGCAGGCAGACAGAGAGAGAGAGAGAGAGAGAGAGAGAGAGTGACAGAGAGAGAGAGAGAGAGACACACACAGAGAGGGAGAGAGAGAGAGGGAGAGAGAGATAGACAGATAGACAGAGAGAGAGAGAGACAGGTAGACAGAGAGAGACAAGAGATACAGACAGACAGATTCACACAGAGAGAGAGACAGACAGGCAGACAGAGAGAGAGAGAGAGAGAGAGAGAGAGAGAGAGAGAGAGAGAGAGAGAGAGAGAGAGAGAGAGAGAGACACACAAAAAGAGGCAGAGAGCGAGAGACAGACAGACAGACAGACAGACAGAGACACAGAGACAGACAGACAGGCAGGCAGATAGAGAGTGAGAGAGACAGACAGACAGACAGACAGACAGACAGGGAGAGAGACAGAGGGATGGATGGACAAGCAGATAGACGGACAGACAGACAGACAGACAGACAGACAGACAGACAGACATTCTCACTGAGTAGACCTATTACCTTTTTTCACACATAATAACAGGAAAGAACATAAACATGGTCCATTATCTTTGACCTCTGGTGTAAAATGAAACTGTGTGTGTGCATGCGAGCGTGCGTGCGTGCATGCGTGTGTGTGTGTGTGTGTGTGTGTGTGTGTGAGCCTTTGAGTGTCATTTATTGAGGCTGTAGTTTTACCATGTGGCAGCATCAGGTGGATTTATCCTCCTCTATGAGACTGACGTCAGATTTGACACAGAGCAGCAGCAAATACAAAGGCAGGAAACACCGTGTGGAGGTGGAATGGCTTCAGCCTTAGTCATCATGGAAAAGAAATAAAAGTCAAGCCTGGCTGGAAATGAAATGTGTCACTTCCAAATAATCAGGAGGATCCTGCAGATAGAAAATAGCAGCCAGCAGCACATTCTCTCCTCTCTGCTGCGTCTGAATACAGACCCAAACACCTTTTCCAGTTAAAGTTACTGATGTATCACCGTGCAGGTCCAGGTTCCACTGGAGTGGAGTCAGACCAGGTCCTGAACAGTTTACTACCACTAATAATAATAAAACACTAATAAGGTCTAATTCAGGAGGTTTCTATCTGCACACCTCACTTACATGTGAACACAAATCAACAGAGAAATGCTCTCACTCTGATAGATTTGCACAAGCTTCCAAAAGAGTGGCGTCTTCACCTTTCATTTCATTTCACTTATTCATATCCCCATGAGCAACTGAAACATCAGTTGCTATCCTTCCTGGGGTCTCCTCTACATTGCATAACGAGTTTGATTATTTGCATTCATTTTATACCATTCATGCCCACATGCACACACACACACGCACACACACACACACACACACACGGACGCACGCACGCGCATGCGCACACACACACACACACACACACACACATACACACACGGACGCACGCACGCATGTACACACACACACACACACACACACACACCTACACACACACACACACACACACACACACGGACGCACGCACGCATGTACACACACACACACACACACACACACACGGACGCACACACGCATGTACACACACACACACACACACACACACACACACACACACACACACACACAAAACCTTAAACCTCATAGACACTGCTGCCCTCAGTGTCTCCATGAATCTTTAACAGTCACTGTCTGTTCAGGCCAACAAGTAATGGAAAGCAATGGGGATAGTGTTTGGAGCCTTTTTTTCTTCCCGATGTCTTTGTTGATTTTTTTCTTTTATTTCCATTAACCCAATAAAGACCCAGGTCTACTTTTGTGGCTGTTCCATAATATTTTTTTCTTCATATTTAACCTTTCTTAAGTGATTTATCACCATATATTATAATATTATCCTCTGTATTTTGTAGTTCTTTTTTTCAGTGTAAATCAGGTATTTTCATATATTTAATTCATTGATTATATTCATAAAGGCTCAGATTAAAGTTGAGGGTTATTATATTGAAAACTGATGAAAACTGGAGAAAAAGTAACTTTTTCAGCAAAGATATCAATAAATGAATGTAAAAACAAGTGTCTCCATCCACTGTCATTGATCCAACTCCATGGGTTTAACTGGTGAATCAAGGTTGTAGACGATGATGGTATTTCCACGGTACCTACGGAGCCTCTGAACGTCCAAATGGGTCGTATCTGATGACAATGAAAAGATGACAAACTGCATTTACACTAATCATTTACATGTATTGATTGAATTAGTGGATCAACAGGTATTAAACATATTTGATCAGTAGATGGTTCTGGTCGCCAGTGAATGTTTGGGTCTTTATGGGTTAATCTATGCATGTGAGGAGGATAAAACAATGCAAGTTTAGTTTCACATTCTTGCAATATTACATTCACTTAGCTGTTTATTGCAGACAGTTTTTGTACTGATTTGAGTTGCACTCCTTCCTGCCCATAGGTTCCATTTCCTTTTTCAGTTTCATTCTTTCATATGTTATCTGTATTTTAATCTTTAATGTGAGCAACTTCATTTTCAGTGTCTTCATCCCTGTTGATATTTAATTATAATAGTATCTATCTATCTATCTATCTATCTATCTATCTATCTATCTATCTATCTATCTATCTATCTATCTATCTATCTATCTATCTATCTATCTATCTATCTATCTATCTATCTATCTATCTATCTATCTATGGTTGAACTGAGCATGTCTCAGTCTGCACAGTTCACCAAGGTTTTTCAGATGGGATTTCCTGAGGGGGGGGGGGCATCACATCCCTGTCCTATCATTGCCCTATCATTATATAATAAACTCCTTACATCCATGTAGTGGGTAATGTGGGCTGCTCTGACACAAACCCAAATGAATTGTAGACAATCAGGGAATCCTACAGGTTAACGTCTAACAAATGAGATGACTGTGGTTATGCTAATACCATAGTACAGAATTAATCTGACCACTTTATGCAGCGTAAAGATGAATTTAACACAAAGGTAAATGGTTTAATCTAGAATGAAGAGTCTTTGTCAGTCTGTGTATTATACACACATGCAACACACACCTCTGTATTAAACCTGTGACTAACACTATTGGAAACTAGGAGCAGTGGGCTGACATGTCCGATACCCGGGGAGCAACATGGTGGCTTAAGGGACTTGCTCAAGGGCACATCATCCAACAGCCTGACTCTTTGGTCTTTACCGACATCTCCAACCCCCCCAACCCGATGACTTCCTGCCCCACCTTGTCCTCAGTCTGTCCTTCGTAGGTTCACTCTGGGTTCATCATTGTGGACCAATGAATTTGATGGATGGTCAGAAGTCAACTTGGATAATGTTATAATTAAATTCAGGTGGAATGGCTTCTTTTATAAGTAATGATAGAATTCAGAAAACTGGAGCATGTGTTAGTCTGCAGCTCATTTTTCCCAAAATCAAATCCATTTACAATAAATCAAACAGACCATGAACAGTTTACAGATGAGTATTTCCCTCACACGATTGTAGTTTGTGATTATATGAAGAGCGCACCATCCTGTGGTGAAAATGTGAAATTACATGAAATTTAGTTTATAAAGATGCAATGTGAGGCTTCAATAATTTGCATTTTTATGCTTTTTCCCCGCAATGCTTGGCTTATACTCTTACTTTCAGATGCTTTAAAAACACATACAGTATAGATAAGAGTCTTAAATGTTTCACAGCAAACTCTAAAAGAAAAATAAATTGCGGCCATAGATAATTTAAAAAAAAGTTATGAACAAAGTAACACATAATATTATTGAAAACATTTAAATTAGTAAAAAAAAAAAAAAAAAAAAAAATTAGACAAATTATGTTATAAAATACACATAATGAAACCTAAATATTTGATATAACCAAATAATTTCACAGAAAATTGTTAAACTTGTTAAACATTTATCAGTTCAGTTTCACGTACTAAATAATGTTTCACAAAAACGAAGACAGTAGATTTAGCGGAAATACATATTTCTTGTGCATATCAATCACATCTACTCAATAATAATGATTGTTGTTTATAAGATATGTAAATTCCATGTTTTTACAGAAGCAACATATTTTATTCTTCAAAATATTCTTTGTACTTGTTTATTAATTAATTAATTAATATGAGTAAAAATATAGTATTTTTCAAAAATCTATTTCCTTTCCTATATACACAAACTACAAATATTAAATATTTAGCCTTTAAGTCTCCATATCACCATGAAACCACTGTATAAGAGCCAAAAGGCCAATTTTAAAGCATTTAGCTGTAGACAGATGTACAATTAAGATGGGAGGATTTCAACTCTGCTTTAATTTTATTAGTGATCAGAAAACTTCATACATTGTTCACAAAACACAACATACTGAAATGTGTTGCTTCAAGTAAATATGGGAGACATCAATTCAACAGTTCAGATTTCACATTCAGTAAAACAAAAATATACATATCCTGTGTTATGATAATGATCGTCATATTTACATGAAGATGGGATTTAAAGGAGCTGTATGTAAGAATTATGTTTCAAGTAATCATAAAATGGCCCTGAATGTCACCAGACATTAAGGAATCATGTTGATTTCAATATCAATATCACTGACAGTAGTAGTCCAGCCAGAATATTTGCATTTGAAAAGCTCAGTGTCAGTCCACAAGTAATGTTTATGTTGTCATGTTGTGTTTTGCTCTGTTGCTCCACCCATCACCTGTCTCCCAGTCATCAAGTCGGTAGCGTTTCAGCATCCAGGTTGCCAGTTCCCACTGATCTGCAGCTGGAACATTTCTGATCATAAATGTCTGACGTTACTAAACCTAAAAGGACTCATTATTATTCCCAAATACGTCATGACAAATTGAGAAACAAAACAAGGATATGTACAGGAGATGCTTTTGAAACATGGAGACAGCTGAAAGTGGAGAAGAGTTTGAAGACCGACGCTGGCTCTCTTGTAGACTCCTGTGGCCTGCGGTCTCACCACCCGGTAAGAGCCACTGAAAGCCAGGACCGGACCATGGTCTCTTCACCCCGGCTGCAGTCTCTTCTCCCAGACCGCTTTCTCTTCTCCTGGCCCGGAGAAGAGACTGGGCCCAGTATGAATAGCAGCGTAGGACTCGTCGATTGCCATGATAGCTCCTTGTAGTGGACACTCATGCTGGATCTGGCAACCTCTAGTCTTGGGGGACACTCAACAGTATTCTGAATGTGATTGCAGTACCAGTTTTGGCCACAATCCTACATACGACTCCCTTAACCCTCCGGTATCCGGGTGTGCCTTTTAGGCACACTTTGCACTTCATTTTAAAAAACGTCATATTATTTTTCACAATTTAAATAAGGTTAGAATCCAAAAGTTGTTCATTTTTGCATGATCTTTAAAATTCTGGCCACCAACTAAAATGTGCACATTGTAAACAAAAGAAAATTACAAGACTAGCATCTGTCTCCCAAGTGTGCCTAAAATGCACTATTTCTTCCATTTGATATGTATGATTAGGGCTGACCTTGATTTACAAAAATAACATCAAATTAGAGCAGAAAAATAAATCAATGTATAATATTTAATAGTTTGATTTATAGGTGTGCATTTTACGCACACTTGGTGACAGATGCTAGTATTTATGAACATTTGACCTAGCGCCAAAAATAATAATGCAGATTAACCAGTGTTGCTGTTAATCACTGACATATGCCAGGCTGCAAAAATCAAATAGTATGTGATCCACTTTTTATGTAGTACAATGAAAAAAACTATTTTTTTTTTTAATGTTTTTTGCATCCAAAAAAAATGGTTTGTTTACATTACAAACACAGCATTTAAAGGGTTAAAAAATGTGACAATTATTGAGTATTTGGTATTTTTATTTACGGCTCAAGTTGATGAAATAGAAAAAAGTATAAAAGAATTAAAAACAAACTGTATGAATTTTTTTTTTTTTTTTTTTTTTTACATTATTCCACAAGTGTGCCAAAAAGGCACACTTGGTGCTTAGTAAGGGCCTTGCTGGATGGGATACTGGAGGGTTAATGATGTTGTGTAACTTTCATTTTGTAGGAATAACTAGAAACGCTAGTGTGAAATTGTACTGTCTGTTTTCACTTCACATGGCTAATTGATATTTGCCTCTGGTGCACCAGCTAATTAATTACACTTACCCTTTTATGTTTTTTTTTTTTTTTGTCTTCTCATGTTTTAACCATATTCAGAGAAAACTTGGAGGTTTAATCAAACATTAGTGTAGTTTGTCACCTGTCTGCCAGAAGGGGCACTTCTCAATTTGTTATGTGAAGTAAATACAGACATAATAACTACACACTAACATTTCAAACTGAAAATAAAAATAAAACAAAATAAAAGTCACATAACACCATAAAATCTTGTCTTTATGTAAATATGATTTTTTTTTTCTTTCTGACAAGACATTGCGTCGGTGCGGTGCTGCCATCTACTGGTTCTTCGTAACGTGAAATGTAGGACAGGCACAAGTATTTTATAAAGTGCAGCTGTTGAGGTTGCGGTAACAATTTTAAAAACACATGCATTGTTCATTGGAGTCTCATTGTTATTATATTAATTTTATTTTAATTATATAAATTACTCTTTTTTATGCTGCTTAAAGCAACATTGTGCTGTGTTAAATTAAATTTTGTGTTAAGTGTTGAGTCTTCAGTGTACTTTTCATTTTACTTCAATATTTCATTTTTATCAGGTGTGTTCTTACACTTCCTTTTCTACGTTTTCCATTTTAGCATATGTGCAATTGTTCACTTTTAATGTGTGCTCATGCTCTTTTTGTTTTTGTAACACCTGTCTGTTTTGTTCTGCTGTTTCTCCCTCTTTCTCCCTCTCTCTCTCTCTCAGTCACACCTCCTCATCAGTCTAACTCTGTTCACCTGTATCCTCAGCTGAAGCTCATTAGGCTGGGCCTATATATTCTCCCCTCTGCTCTCTGTTATTTGCCAGATTGTTTCTATCTTTGTGTGATACTCTCCAGCGTTTACTCCTGCCTGTATCTCTGACCCTGTTCGTTCCGGAGCTGCCTGGATTATCACCTATCTGCCTGTCTGAACCCCTGGTAACCGACCTGCCTTCGTTTGACCACGTCTTTCTGCCTGAACCCCAGATGACTGACCTGCTTTCCGTCCCTGACCACGTCTCCTGTCCTCGCCCCTCTGGTCTCCTTAGGATCTCCTGGTTTCCGACCCACTGCCTGACCCTGGTTCACCTGCTGCCTGTCCCGTGTCTGTTGCTTGTTTGCTTGAGAATAAAGACTGTGCACATTGAGCACCTGAAACTGCACTTGGGTCCTCCGTTGTACTTGTTACAGTTTTACCTTGTTCTGTTGTGCGACTGTTAATTTTATTTTTTTTTTATTGTAATTATATAAAGTGTATTTGCTTAAAGCTATACCTACCGATGTGGCATTTCTCACAGCACTTGGTGAAAGTTTGAACATGAACCTCCCTCCAAAGCCCCGCCTGCTTCCCAAGTCGTCAGAAATCGACGCATGGTCAGAGCCCTGTGGCAGCACTTTTTGAGGCAGGGGGTATCCCTTCTGCATTGAAATCCGATGCGGAGGGCGGTCTGATAGAACTACATGTAAATCCCTCAGTGATGTTGAGCTCAGACACTCTCCTCTCACCTGATGTGCAAGGTGGAGGTCCGGTCCATTTGGCGTGTCCGCGGACCCCTCCCTCAGTAATCAGACACATCATCCACCTGCTGGGCTCCTGTTCCATCAGTAGACCCGGTATTTAAGGGTCTGGTCTGTGCAGTGCTGGGTCATTGTCTTCAGCTGATGAGGTCCCTAAGCGATGGGCGCGTGCACTGTGAACGCACGGCCTCAAATTTTCCATAGACATTTGAGGTTTCATAGTCCATACATTTATCAGCCTACATAATCCTACATTGTGTGACACCATGTACATGTACCTGTATGAGTCCCACGGTCATAAAAGCTGAGCTTTGTGCAGATCTGTCAGTTCAGTCCAGTACACGAGACTTCCGGACTTTTATCTTCATCCTTCATTCATCAGACTCCTGTTTGTTCCCCTTAGTTGTTGTTTCTGTTAATAAATCCGTTTTTTCCTTCCACATGTGCATTTCAGTTCTATCCAAACACATCCTTAGACAGTAGACTGTGGTCAGTGACAGAAGAAGCAGCGCCAGTGAAGCGTCAGATTCAGAGCTACACGTATCGGATGCAGGGACGGCGATAATGGATCGGATGCTGGACGGCCGTAATGGATGACTGACAGGAGGCTCAGCCAGGTTCGGCCAATTATTTCATTCAGACCGAATAAAATGATTGGTCAGACTTTTATCAGAAACATATGAGAATTAAACATTTTTGAGTTTCAAAACCTGGTGGATTTCTTTTACATTTTAGTTTGACACACACTTATTAGGAGCATTTTAAGATGACAAAAGAAAAGTGTAAAAATGCCACATCATACAGTATAGCTTTAATGGTCTGTGTGTTTCATATAATTCTATTAGTGTGTTTTCTTGGAATTTGATTTAAACATTAGAAACATTACAAAAATTATTGAATGCAGATCGCTACATTCGCCTAGTTTGTTCATGATCCAATATGGTTTCTGTCTTTTTACGGTGAGGGATCTAGGCTGTTTCTCAGTATCAAGAGCATGGAGTATGGTCTTGTGAACTTGGTGAGTATGGTTTAGGTAAGAACGATCCCAGAGAGCGGGCTTCCTAAGAATGAAAGTTTCTCTGTAATTGGAACGGCTGTGTACTTGTGAACTTTCCTTCCTGTCTCTGCTGTATTTACTCCATCTGCTCCATAATGCATTTCCCTCAAATCACCACAATGTCACTTGATTTGATTTCAATACATTTGTACTAGTATTTACATGTCATTTATACATTTTGTATATTTTTCAAACAGAGGCGATTTCTCAAAGACTGCAAGGGAAGCTCAGCTTCCCCTAAAATTATGAAAATTAAATGGCCAAATATGTACGGTTGTGTTGACATTTCATTGACTACAAATGTGCTAGAACATGTTCATCTCAAAGGCGAGTTCGTTCAGAATCAGCTTTATCACAAATCAACGGACTCGCTGTTGTTCACTTCTCATACATTCCCGTTGCACTGTTTCCTCATACAGTCTCTGCTCAGTGCATTTGCCTGTAGACGCTCAGCGTGCATGGACTTCAATGGGACTGCATGGAACAGTTTTTTTTCATTGCCTCAAAACTGGATGGTAATTGGGTAAATGCCACGATGTTGTCCCGCCCCTGGATGCTCAGCGTCTCTGGGGGTGAACGGAGCTGTGGGCGGAGCTCGGCTGGGCTGGACGCTGGGCTTCCACGTGCTGATTGGAGGATCAGTCGAAAGGCTGAATCCCATTTGATTGACAGCTACTTTGAGATCTCCTCCTTCACTTGACAGAGTTCAGTTTAATATCGTTGCGAATTCCGCTTGTGAAATCGAGAGAGAAACCACTACGAAATTACTTGTTCATTTCTTGCACTGTAAATACACAAATATACAAATCACAAGGAACGGAGGGCTGAATTTATATTTAAATAACTTGACAATTTTTTTGATGTAAGCCGACAATGAGCTTCCCCTGTCTGAAAGACGAGCAGCCGCCACTGTTTTCAAATCTGTCATACATTCCGCCAGCAGGCTCATGGCCGGGCTGGCACGAACTGCATCTTGGGAATTATTTCCCAGCCAAGTCTACACAAGTCACCAACCAGTGCATCCTTGGTTTAAGCTAGCAGACAAGAGCAGCATCCACGTATTCCATGCATTCTTGGTTTATATGAACTTGGAATGAGAACAGTACTGGGGCCACGACTGATGACGTTTCACGAGAATGCGAGAACGGAAGAACAGCCAAAAACACGTATTGAGAAATGACCTCAGTCTCCTTCAGTGGTTCAATAGATTCAGCGATTCATTCAGGTCTTTAGTTTCATGATTCAGTCCAAATTCAGCGGTTCACTTCCTCAGTCTGTCTGTTGGTGGCAACTAATCTGGTGACAATCGGAGATCTTGTCATAGAGACTTCCTGCAGATCAATGTGTCACGCAGCACTTCTGTCTCCACCAGCTTTTGGGTGATTCTGACTAGTTTATGTGATAATAGACAGTTATATTAGCAAAGTGCTGCTGAATTGATTCAACTCGTTCACTTAACTGAATCGATTCTTTTGAATGATTTATTTGCAAATTGTCCATGAAAATTGGACAAGCTGTAAGATGGTACCCACGTTTAAACATTCACCACCTTGGAGCTCATGTTAACTAAAGTTTTGTTTGCTTTGTCTCTTCTACTCTGTGAATAAGTCAAGTCTGTGGCGCCTCAGTCTAAACACCTGCTACCAGTTAGCATTAGCCGATTCTCTGTAGTTAGCATTATTACTGTTACACTTCAGTACTCGGCGCCCTCCATTAACATTTAAACTATACACGACTATCGGTGAAACACTTTACAGCAACACAAAAACATTCTAAACAAAGCAGTAATTGTCCCTTCCATACAGATAAGCCCAGGTCTGGTCATGGTGAAAGTGCAGACATTTAGGATGACGTTATCTCTGCACCATCCCAGGGTCTTTATATTTACATATTTTCACAGTGTGTTATTTCAGCAGTTTACCACAAAATGCAATTTCCTTGACTAAATGTATCTTTTAACTGACACTCATTCATTCATTCATTCATTATCTGAACCCTCTTCATCCTCACTGGGGTTGTGGGGGATGCTGGAGCCTATCCCAGCTACTTATGGACGAAGGCGGGGTAGACCCTGGACATGTCACCAGTTCATCGCAGGGCTGACACAGATCACATGTGTAAATGATGCCTAATCCCAAGAGGATCAGAGTCAGTCCTACGTTCCCCAGTCCAACATACACGACAGAAATGTAGTTCCATTTGTAGGGATGAAGGCCTACAAACCAAGATTGCAGCCAGTGGTGTTTTGCTAGTTTCACCAAAGGTTAGGGTTCCCCAGTGCTACATAGGTACTGGGGCACACATACACTCCCCAGGATCACAGACTTGTGATGCAATTTCTTTCTGAATTAATGTCCCGGTGGACACAATGGAAAGGCGCGGGACTTCAGCTGTGATTTTATTACTTCAATTTCCAGATGCTTTAATAACAAGTGAGAACCACCTGCTCATGAAATCCCAATAGTTTCTTCAGTGTTGTGTTTTTGTTTTGTGAACCTAACCTGCATGGAACAGACCATAGAACAGTGACACCTTGTGGTTCTTTCCAAAAGTAAAAGAACCAATTTACCTCAGCCACCACTAGAGGGCAGTGCAGGTACAGAAACCACAAAGTAAAGCGTCTGTTTCTGCTGCAGCTGTTCTGTCTGACCCTGAACACTTTTTATCACTGTAGTCTGTTATTGCATATCTAATGTGCACGTTTCTAACATATTTAATAGGATTTTATGAGAACATGCATTGTACATTTTATGAATCAGAATGTTTTTAACCCTTTAGAATCAACTCTTCGTGGAACCCTAATCCTAACCTTGTTTAAGGCCACTGTTTGAAAGGAAACATCTTCTAGTTTCTGTATTTAAGACCAAATGGAGACTTGACCAAATCTGCTCCGAACCCTGCAATGACCCTGTGAATTTATATGTATTTACCTTTTCTTTTATGTGATGTGATTGAATTGAGCCATTCATTCATATGGATAAGATAAGATAAGAACAGAACAAGACAATATGTATCAAATACAACAGAAAAATAAAAGATTGGGAAAAAAATTGGTTAAAGTGATAAAAAAAGACAAAAAAATAAATAATAATAATAATAAATAAAGTAACAAGTGTGCAGTAGGTAGGGGTCAATAAACATGTTGTGATGGAGGTTTGCGTACAATGAGAGCATTTTATCATGATACTGTTTATTGTTTTGGTTTTTTTTGTTATTATGGTTTTACAGCTGTGTTTTTAACTTATGTTACTGTTGAACACTGGTGTGATAACCAACCAGTTTTTCCTGTAGTCACACTGGATTAATGTGACACCACCTGACAAGTTACTGCATCACAGGGTTGTCAGAACACATGACTGGGATGGTTGTTTGTTTCTGTGTGCAAATACTGTATCAATATTTCCATCACGCCACCATGATGTGTGTCATTGACACATATCCATTTCCAAATCAAACTGGTTCACTGACTTCTGTTTTGCTTCAAACCTGATAATCATCAGCCTTTTGTTAGCACAGCTTCTGAAGGACAAAATGGAAGTCTAGTACAACACCTATAAACAGAGGTGCTTTTTGTTGATAGGGCTCAAAAATCTGTGTGGATATGAGGGTTAAGCATGAAAAAGAAGGAGGCTGAAACAAAGAAGAAAAAGCTACACTAAGGAGTATTTTCTTCCTGCTTCCCTGATTTAGTGTTTCATCTAAAAAGAGTAACTCCCAAACAGTTCAATCATTGTTTTGACAACAGCGACTCCCCCTCGCATTCCAGTAGCTGCTGGATTGGACTGCTGTCGACCAGCATGCTTTTCATTTATGTGCCACCCAGGAGTTGATTTGGCGCAACTTCTCTTTGTTCAGCGCTGACATACAAAACAGTAGATCTTCATAATTATACTCAGTCCAAAACCAAATTACAAACAGAGGCCTTCACCAGTCACAAAAAGGGGAAGTGAATTCAACAGCTACAAAAAAAAAAAAAAAAAGACACTGTGAAAGACATTCATTATTCACCCTGATGTGTTGTAGCAACTGCAGCCCGGACAGTCACATGTACACCACTTCCCATTCGTTTGCCGTTGCCATGGTAATCCCCAAAAGCACAAATGCACATCAGATTAACAGTGTAAGACCCAGACAGGAAATAAGGAGACAGAGAAATGTCAAATATACTCCAGCTCAGACAGATGAGAGTGTGTTTTAACCTTTTAACACACACTCCAGTTAAAAGACCCTAAGCCTACAGAACGGTAGCAGCCGAAGGGCAACGTACACTAACCCTAAACCTAACACTGAAATGGGTCGCTGGTGACCTTAACGCGAAGAAGGTTTCTTTAATAAATGGTGGCCTGCTTTTCAGTCTAGTACGAGGTGTTTGAAGCCATGAACTGTTTTAACACCAAATATCTTTTTGTGTATATGTTCTATAGTTGATTTATGTGTGTGTGTCATCTGGTTGTAAGACGTGTAACAGAAAACACACATGGAACTTGGAAAAGTGATGGAAACACATCAATGACTAGGCTATGAATAGACTGTGTGTGTGTTTCATGTGTGTTTCGGGCCAATTCGTCCACCTTTTCCCACAGTGGGTTGGACATTGTCGTTTTTTCCTCAGCGCTGTTTTTTTTTGTCCAATACTGAACTGTTGGGTATTTCCAGAGGCGCTTGTTTAGTTTAAAAGACATATTTACAACTTTGAGTTTGAGATACAATAATATTAAGGTCCCATATGTACAATGAGATATATACGTTTATGCTTGCTGTAAAATCTCCCTTTGTCTGTGTTGGCCTTTGTATTTTCTATAAGTAATAAGGGACACAATTTGTAGACCTTGTGGAAGTAATGTGATGGACCAAAAGAAAATCAAACTTTACTTGTATTGGGAATATATATTATTTAATGCATATTGAACTGAGGTTGAAGAAAAGTAAAAAAGAGGGAGTTTTGTAATAAAAGAGGCTTTTACTTGCAGCAACATATGTCAAAGATTAGACACTTAAGTATTGTATTAAAACATAATCTTAAAGTTACTTAATAAATGTCTGAATACTGCTTTAAAAGTATAATTTTGTGAAAAATGCAGACATTATTGTACCTATGAAGCCAATGATAATGATAAAGGTTATCACAAAGTAATTTGTTAGAGCTGAATATATTTGACTTATTACTTGAAAATGATTCATTACTAAACAAGTTGCTGCCTTACTGTGCTACATGATGCACCATATGCCTATAGGTGGAGAAAAAAAGGCCCCTTATTGTTTTCTCTTCCTCTTTCATACTGTTTAATTTGTCATCACCCATGAAGAGAAAATGAAAAGAACACAACACTTCATGTGAATATTTGCATGTATTTGTGTTGGAGTCTGTGCACATACCATTCCTTATAAAGGCTGTTATCATGCACATTAACACACATACATGCAGGACACTTTACAGTACACACACTGTGTATGTACACGCTCAATGTTCCATTTTCAACAAATAAGTGTTATCTCAATTCAAACGGGCTATTGTGGATTTAGTCCAACTGGAAATGGAGACACAACCTTCTTCCTTGTTTCATTTTCATTCATGGTTAAAGCTCTGGTCCCTCCCTTTTCATTACGTCAGTCGCAGAAGTGAGAAGTGTCCAGCGTTCCACACTTGACTTTGTGAATGCACCGTGCTTTAACTGAACACACCAGTTTCAGTTCAGTATGTGATTCGAGAAATGAATTTCAAATTAAGTTACCTTAGATCAGATCCATGACAAACCTCATAGAAGCTCACAATCACATGTGAAGCTTACATTCTGAACTTTTAAAGAACAGGTCTAAAAGATGAGGACCCAACTACAGGGGTTGGACAAAATAATGGAAACACCTTCACCTCAAGATGATAATGCCCCAATCCATACAGCTAGAATTGTTAAAGAATGGCATGAGGAACATTCTAATGAAGTTGAGCATCTCGTATGGCCGGCACAGTCCCCAGACCTCAACATTATTGAGTATTTATGGTCAGTTTTAGAGATTCAAGTAAGACGTCGATTTCCACCGCCATCGTCTCTAAAAGAGTTGGAGGGTATTCTAACTGAAGAATGGCTTAAAATTCCTTTGGAAACAATTCACAAGTTGTATGAATCAATACCTCGGAGAATTGAGGCTGTAATTGCCGCAAAAGGTGGACCTACACCATATTAAATTATATTTTGTTGATTTTTTAAGGTGTTTCCATTATTTTGTCCAACCCCTGTACCTACATTATAACACAGGTGTCAAACATATGGCCCGTGGGCCAAAACTGGCCCGCCAAAGGGTCCAATCCAGCCCATGGGATGACATATTAACAATCAAGGGTGTCAAGCTCATTTTAGTTCAGGATCCACACACAGACCAATATGATCTAACGTGGACCAGTCAGACCATGAAAAAAGTACTATCACAGTAACCTATAAATAATGACAACCGCAAATTTCTCTCTTTGTTTTAGTGTTTTAAAAGTAAAATTATATGAAGGTGTTTACATTTACAAACCATTGTTTTACAAAAAATGTGAATAACATGAACAAATATGAACAACATGAAATGTGTTAAAAGAAGTAAGTACATTTTTAACAATATTCTGTCTGTTACTAAATGTTTTGTGTATTTGGAGCTCCATTGTGATCTGTAAGTTGTAATGAACATGTGTAAATGATAAACTGAGGCAGAATATTATTAAAATTGCACTTATTTTTCTTAAGAAATTTCAGGTTGTTCATGTTATTCACATTTTTAAGGAAACTTTGTAGATGTAAACACTTTCATAATGTAATTTTACTTTTCCACTGTTATTATGTTACTGGTCTGGCCCACTTCAGATCATATTTGGCTGGATGTGGCCCACCAGGTGGTTTGTCAGAAAAGTAGAAATGGAATTAGCATGAAGAGTTAACATGTAAAGCCATTTTTCATTCACTAAAGAGTCTCATGTTGGCATTTTGAAAATAGGCCACGATCCAGTGACCATGTTGTTTTAGTGCAAAGCTTCAGTCAACACCGCTCAATTATCTTCTAACCTGACAACAGCACCCAATAAGTCTACATCCTCATCCCATCTATGTTTAGATTCTGTAGATTCTGTACAGGATGACTATAGATGACTGAAATGCAAAAAACTGTATTGAGTGAAGAGCTGTCCTCATGTATTATCAGCCCCAGGTTGTGTGTTCTTAGTAAACACACCTGCACCATATTAATTCCATACAATTTCACTGTAACTAATGACTTTTTCCATCAAGGATGATTTGAGTGTCTAACAAGGCGTCCCATGCAGCCCTGTCTGCAGATGCCAGCGTGATTATCTGGCAGGAAACATGACCTGGTCTCAGTGCGATCCCTGTGTGGTTCCTGGCACAGTTCTTTGTCAGATTCCTCAGAGTGGATATGCTCAGAAGGACTTGTGCTGGACTTACTGAACCGAGGCTTTCAGACATTCACATTCACCCGACCGCTTTACCCCCCTCTGGCCAAGACCGACCGAGTTATGGCCCAGCAGTCAAAGACCTGTATTGTTGTGTGGTACACTCGGAACAAATGAATCAGCGAAATTGCTCTAAATGTCTTACTGAATTAATATTCAGCTGAGGGGATACAGTAAGCACTCTGTATTATTTGATTTATTAGTGACAGAAGTATATTTTTTCTCTTACAAGGATTATCAGGGTGCTTGGTCTTTATCCAAATAAAAATTCCAGATTTTTTCCAGACTTTTCAAAACTGCTATTTTTTTCCTCAAGACCTTGACTTTATGTACTTGTATACTTGCGTGTCTACTTTTTTGGTTGAGTTTGTACCTGTTGTGTGTAGTAGAAAAATTCCTTTTAATAAATGTATGAATGAATGAATGAATGAATGCATAATTTGTAGTAAATTATGATCAGAAATGTTTTCGAAACATATGAAAATCACAAAAGTGTATGAATATCACACAAACAACTTTCACTACAATCATTCCAGTACCGAGCACTTAGTGAAATAATATCAAGTTTTTTATGTTTTCCTTGTGTTTTTCTTATCATAATAATAAATAAAAAGCATATGCTAAAATTTGACTATGATAGAAACTTTTCCCATATTTTATTAAGACTTTCACACAAAATTCCAGACTTTTCAAGGTCTGGAAAACAACATTTCAAAATTCAGTACTTTTAAGACTTTCAAGACCTGTGCAAACACCCTGGATAATAAAATCAAGTTTTACGATAACTTTCTGGGCGATGGTGTATTTACATGATGGTATTTAAACCATAGGCATGGCGTTATCTGTTGTATAAAAGCCCTTCACATAAGGCAGACGGACATGGGAATGCTTAGTCCCTTCACACAGATAGACCAAACCAATTTATCACCACATAAAACTGACAAAGAAAAGGGGAATCTTTAGGTCAAGTATATGAGTTACTGCATGCTCTGACAGGATCACAAATAAAATGATTAAGTTAACAATTAAGGCTATTTACAATGGGTGGAGATGCTCTTATACTTGACCTTTACTTCTGACGAGAACTTAGAGGTTAAACGTGCACATATAGGGATTAAAATAACATGAAAAAACAAGTGTCTGTCAAAGTAAAACATGCCCGTGTTGCCTAAATGCTGATTATAGCTTTACCGTGAATCCCTGCAGGATACAGCTTGCTTACTTTTCATTACGCGACATGTGAAGCAGTTCAAGTGAAAGGCTTCCAATGGTGCTAAGTCATCTTAATTAACAGCTACTATAATTACATCTCCCCCTCTATCAGGTCTTTGTCAACCTCTACCCTCCTCTTTGTCCTCTGTCTTAACTCTGTCCATGACTCCCCCTCTCCCTCCTTTTTTTTTTTATCCACTCTTGGCAAGAAAACAGGTCTCATGAGGTTTTCCAGAGGTCCAGCTCACGGAAATGTCAGTTTGCTTCATATTCTGGTTCGAGTGAAGAAAGACATCCACAGAAAATGAGGACTCAGATGCACTGTTTATAGCCTCGCATTTATTTATCCCTGATTTGGGCCTAATACCGACCATTCCTGGGATAACAAAGCTCTCAGCCAGATAAAACACTTTTCACTGAGAAAGGTTCACTGTGATATTTAAGAGCTATTTGTGCAGGTGATGAGGTGGAGCCAGGTTTATGGATTACATCACAGAAAACGTACGACCCCTGAGGTCAGGGAAAGCTTGTGGGATTACGGATGATGTCATTGGGAGGAAGGTAGTGGGTTAAACAAACTGACGTCATTTTGGAGAAGTTTCCAAAACATTCGCCTTATTATATCATTAAATGGCACAACAATACTCTCTTTGAGACAGCTATACGTCAGGCAGCAAAAAGATTAGTTTTGTACAATAATAAATCCACTCTGACAAATTAAATCCTTTGTTGTTGAAAAGAAGAGCAGGAGTCAGACCCATGCAGAACAGATCCCTCATGTTTTTAACCTGCTACTTGTTTTCTAACATGCCGAGACTTTCATTGTTGTTCTGTCTGGAGACAATAATAGGATTTTAAATTACGGGTAGCATTAGACTGCTCTCAGTACCTGGATTACGCACAGATTGAATGGTTTGTCATTGCAACTTTTGGTAAAGACTGCATTAAGTTTAGACAGATGTCCTTTTGTTTCCACAGTTTATAGGATAACACAAAGTTGTTCTTGCCAAATTGAGGATTTAGAGGAGAGACTGGTTTATTTTTCTAATGATTATCCTGTACAAAATCCAGTTCAATAAAAGCTGTTGTGTCAGAGCTGAACAGTGTTGCCCAACTTGAAGTAAGAAGTTACTCATGTTGCTCATTACTTTTTACTTGAGTACAAAAAAATGGGATTGTAGAGGTTGCAAGCATGTGTTACTAGCTTACTGACATGGGAAAATGTGAACCTCATCAAATATTTGTATAATAAATTAATTTAGTCTTCTCAGTGTAGATGTTTGACTTCAGTGATAGGAAAAAAATAAATATACTATATTGTGGATGAAGAAGCAGTGAACCTGAAGGAATATGGTAGTTAAATTATTAATTAGTGTAAGATAACAAAAGCTAAAGTAAACAAGTTTAATGGCACAGACTTCCCATGCTTTGGACACCATTTAGAAGCTTTGAATTTGAAGCCAGAAGTGACCATATTTGGACAAAAGGGAGGAGCTTGGGAAGCACGAGAGGTCATGGGTTAACTTAACGAAATAGTAACATTAACATAACGAGAAAGCAAAACATACATTAGAAGGTTCATTTATTAATTCATTCATTCATTCATTTTCTGAACCCGCTTTATCCTCACTAGGGTCACGGGGGTCGCTTGGAGCCTATCCCAGCTACATAGGGGCGAAGGCGGGGTACACCCTGGACAAGTCGCCAGTTCATCGCAGGGCTGACGTATAGAGACAAACAATCACTCTCACATTCACACCTATGGGCAATTTAGATTAACCAATTAACCTATTAGTGCATGTCTTTGGATGGTAGGAGGAAGCCGGAGTACCCGGAGAGAACCCACGCAGACACGGGGAGAACATGCAAACTCCACACAGAAAGGTCCCACCCCCCGTCGACTGGTGTTGGAATCGAACCCAGGACCTTCTTGCTGTGAGGCACGAGTGCTAACCACTGCACCACCGTGTCACCCTTATTATTAATTAATGACCAATTTATTTATTTTTCTTATCAATGAAAGAGGGCACTTTACAGTTTATATTTTGAACACAAAATGTACTTTAAAAAATTTGTTTTTTATTATATATTATAGTTAAATTTATGTTATTTGTTTACAAAGTTAGAAACTATAAAAAGACACTTTTGGCACAGGAACAAATTTTGCCAAATTTTTAAAAACAAAAACACTGAAGCGAGAGTTGGGAGTACTTGGCTAAAAACGTAGATTTCAGGGGGTACTCCACTGTAAAAAGTTTGAGAAGAAGCAGTTAGCCTGAAGGAATACGGTGGCTTTAGTGTTAGCTAACAGAGGCCAAAGTTAGCGAACCAATTAAATGAAACACAAAGCTTTTTGAGACAAAAGTTGTCGCAATGCCTCCTTTAAGAAAACCTGCAAACATATAAAAACATGACTGAGATCATTAATGCACACATTATGCATCATTATATGTCCAAAGTTTGTACAAGGCAACATGACCTATATTCATCCAAACCAGTGTTGTATAAAGTACTAGAAAGTCATACTTGAGTAGAAGTACAGGTACCCTCCCAACAAATTACTTTGGTAGAAGTTGAAGTCACCAACTGAAATACTATTCAAGTTAAAGTCTTTAAGTATCTAGTATTTACTTAAGTATATCAAGTAATATAGAATTAAATGTACTCAAGTAATGAAAGCAAAAGTACAAGTAAATGTTATTAACAACCAAAGGCAGTTAGGATTTGGAATATCACGCTGCTGCTCACATCGACAGATCATTGGCAGGTTGAGTGTGGACCATCGTTTGCACTTGTTCATTATGTGTTTAGGACCAATGACAAATCACCTTCTTCACTTTGTTGCAGTCACTGATAATCTCAGTGGTAAAAACACCAAATTTCCTTTAATTTATTTTTTGTAATGAGTAATAGTACTGCGCATTCAAAATGTATTGAAGTAGAAGTATGCAATTGAGTTAGGAAATGTAGTGAAGTAAAAGTGGAAGTAAACACAATAAAAAAAACTCAGTAAAGTACAAATCCTCCCCAAGCATACTTGAGCACAGTAGTGAAGTATTATTACTTAGTTACTATACAACACTGATCCAAACAGACATTTTGGTTTCCAAAAGCAGCTGTTAATGACAGTAACTATGGTTCAGTTCTGTTCGGTTTAACACTGACTACACCTGTGTGTTTTCCTATGACAAAGGTCCACTCAAAATGTGGTTATACAACTCATTACTAAAAAAGCAATCCCTTACCGCGCTTATTCTTATTATTCTTATTATTCTTATTATTACAGGTGAAAATGAGGCTTTTACTGTTTTTCTTTCGTTTTCACATTGTTTAATTTTCATCACACATCTGGATTTAGTTTTGGGGATTTTTGAGGATTAAAAGGGGTCAAGTGTTCTGTTTCCGTTGTGTGCTAAACCTGAAACTTAAAATATCACTGCTATCAAATCCATTTTGAGTGGTTGAGTCAGATTTTACATCAGGAGGAAAGAAAACAGCAGATTATTCCTTCGACACTCCAGGACTCTCCTCCCTGCTCTTATAAGGAAAGTTAGATGTTAACTCTATCATGATGAGCTGTGAGGATGTGGGGGGGGGGGGGGGGGGGGTGACTTCCCCCAGGCACACCACATTAGGTGAAGTCAGGACAAAATATTAAGGGGTCAATGTGGTGGGCTCACTTTATAAAAAAAAAAAAGGATGCTTTTACAGTGAGATCAGTGCAGGAGTCTCCCTTACATAGCCCAGGAGGACACTGAAGACCACAGGAAGTCCACATAAGTCTGCTTATGTAAGAGCACCACATCTGCGTCAACACTCAAAGTTACATGTTTGAAAGGTCCAGTGTGTACGATCCACCAAGTATTGTATTCAATAGTGTATAATCACACACAAATAAGATATGTATTTTATTATTTTGTTTGAATGAGTTTCCAGCACTTTCCACAGAGTCCCTCAATGTTGCACAACCATTTTTCCACAGTAAATCAGAACAGACTTTTTCTTCTTTCTCTTCTTTCAATTTTATTGCAAGAATTCAACATGTAACAGCAGAGCCAAAGAGAGCCAAAGTCAAGTAAAAACAAAAAAAAAGAGTCAGAAAAAGACCAGAATTTGACACTTTTTTTTTTTTTAACATTTTGTGTCGAGCCACACATTAGAGTGGTCTCAATTGAACAAATCTGAATTGTAACCTGAATATTAATCTGAACATTAATATGAATATTAATCTGAATACTAATCTGACTATTAATCTGAACACTAATCTGACTATTAATCTGAACACTAATCTGAATACTAATCCGAATATTAATCTTAATACTAATCAGAATATTAATCTGAATACTAATATGAATATTAATCTGAACACTAATCTAAATATTAACATAAATATTAATCTGAACACTAATCTGAAAATTAATTTAAACATTAATCTGAACACTAATCTGAATACTAATCCAAATATTATTCTGAATACTAATCAGAATATCAATGTGACAATGAATCCGAATACTAATCTGAATAGTAATGTGAACACTAATATAAATATTATCATGAATATCAATCTGAACACTAATCCGAATATTAATCAGAATACTAATCTGAATATTAATCTAAACATTAATCTGAACACTAATCTGAATATTAATCCAAATATTAATCTGAACACTAATCTGAATATTAATCTGAAAATTAATCTGAATACTAATCTGAATATTAATCCAAATATTGATCTGAAAATTAATCCAAATATTAATCTGAGTATTTATCTGAATATTAATCTGAAAACTAATCTGAATATTAATCTAAACATTAATCTGAAGGCTAATTTGAATATTAATCCAAATTTTAATCTCAATATTAATCCAAATATTAATCTGAATACTAATCTGAATATTAATCTGAACACTAATATGAATATTAAACTGTAATTACACTTGTTGCTCACATATATAACAGCTAAAACCTCTTGTCACAGGTAGATTTTCTACAGCCCAAAAACAGTGTCCAGAGAAGGTGGCAGAAATCTTCCTCTCATTATCACCTGATTTAGAAAATTCTGAGGGGTAATTATGAAATGTCTGCCTAGTTAAACCATGAAACTACCATGAACTGCAGCATCACCTAAAACAGCCCAGAGGAGACTAAACAAACATGGTCTCTAATGAGGGTCTAAAGGGCCCACCATAAGGTTAGGGTGATGGGGCTGTTGTGCTACTTTACCACTACATGTCACTAAACATTACATCTTGAAACTTTAACCTCAGGTGAATTCTGGCCAGTGTGTTTCTGACCGTTCATTCTGTAATTTAAAGACATGTGCACAGTATTATTAGAGAGGACTTTTTTTATTTTAGGTAAACCCATAACTCTTCAAAGTATGATAAAGTATCTAGTATAGCTGTCACGGGTCATAAATGTTTAAATAACTAATAAAATAACTATTTTTACAGTGTTTTTTTCCCCACATTCCTGCACTACATCAGGTGCATTAGTTCATCATTACCTATCTGTATTTAGGAGGCAGAATCTCACTATATTCAGTGTAAAATCCACCGTTTCCTCCCGTCCAACTGCCCAACCCATGCAATGTCCAATAAGTCTTTCCACGGCTCCTGCTCTGACCTTTAGATTTCATTTTGCAATTGTCCGACCCCATGTGGATGAGAAATAAAGGGCAGGATTGCCGGTAGCAGAGAGCTCTGACAGGCCTTTTTTGGTCATATCACAGTAATCGCTGGCCAAATAAGCAGCTGCTGGGAAGAACTCTGTAGACTCAGCACCGAGCTGCATTACTGCTGCCTGACCTACTGGAATGCACTGGCTGTCTGACACAAACCAGTTTGGACATTTGGATCAAAGACAGACTTGATGATTAAATGAAGATTTATAAAGCAGCCAAATTTTTTCTTTGAAGCCTGTAAAATCCAGGGAATTTTATTTGTTTTCTTCTGTCTTGTGAAATGTCTATTACAGCATGTCCCAGATGTTTTTGTGTGTCGAGAACTGCACCGACACAAGGGGGGAGTGAAGTGCTAATATTTGCAAATGATAAGTTTTGTATAAATAGGGGTAGTTTTGGGAAGAACATCCTATTCCTAATTGATCGTCATGTGTCTTTATTTCTTCAGAACGTTGCCATGTACTTATTAAAATCCAGCAGCACATCCTGTCTGAAAAAAGGAACACACTGTGGCACTTCCTGTCTGTTAGTCACTGCTAAAAGTAGCTCCACTGGGGACAACACTTCCACTGGGGAGGATGTGCTAAAGAATAGGGGAAAGGGTGGATATTGGCCACAACAAGCTCATATTGGTTAATATTTGACCTGGATGAAGTCGTCTTACACAATTTCAACAATATTAGGTCACAGATGAATTGTTCTAGAATGTGGTAAAAAGCAGCAGGACTTTTGTGGCTTAAGAAGTTTAGGAGACGTCCTGCCTGACTGGTGTGGGGATGGGGACAGACAGCTGTAACAACCCTGGACTTGATGAGGTAAAGGGGGAGGTGTTGGGGTGATGACAGACGCTTCATTACCTCTTAACCCTGTAGATGGACTGTGAGACACTGGATACGAATACAGACACAGAGGGACCAGAAAGGCCAGGATACGCTCTCACACACATCCAACAACAGAATGGAAACAGGACTGGAAACCAATGGAAATACCACATAATAATATCAATGATAATACCAATAATAGTCAGAATTTAACAAGTGGATTATGGAGTATCGCAAAATATATTACATTAATTCATACCAGATTTCAGTCAGGGTAAATCTCCAATCTATGTAATGTGACCACACACATTCTACATTTTCATTCATTCATTCATTCATTCATCTTCTGAACCTGCTTTATCCTCAATAGGGTCGCGGGGGGGGCTGGAGCCTATCCCAGCTACCTATGGGCAAAGGCGGGGTACACCCTGGACGAATCGCCAGTCCATCGCAGGGCTGACATAGAGATGAAAAATCAGTCACTCACATATTCATACCTATGAGCAGTTTTTAGGTTGACTAATTAACCTATTAGTGCATGTCTTTGGATGGTGGGAGGAGCTGGAGTACCCGGAGAGAACCCATGCAAACATGAGGAGAACATGCAAACTGTACACAGAAAGGTCCTTGGCTGGAATTGAACTCAGGACCTTCTTGGTGTGAGGTTACAGTGTTACATATTTGTGCTTACATTATTTTATTTTTTTTTTTAAATCTATTTTTTATTATTAATAAACTACTTCAAGTCAAAGTAAGTTGTTCTTCTTTTCTTTTCTTTTTTTTTTTTTTTTTTTTTTTACCTTTTTTTTTTTTTTTTTTTGGCCTGATTACATATTTTTACCACCAAGAAAGTTATGTTCCACAGTTCCTGATGGCAATGACAACAGATGATCAAATGTTGGCCATTTCGGGTCAAAGGTCGAATTAGGGGAAACTCCCTAACATAAAAAAGGGTAAATTTTTTCTTTTTAAAATCGTATCTTAGTCAAATCTCAAGTGATTTTATTCAAATTTACACAACTATTACTACTACTACTACTAATAATAATAATAATAATGGTTCACTTTTCAAAACAGCAGTTTACAAAGTCTAACATCATGATCCACACAATATTACATACTGAGTAGCTGAAGCCTATAGTAAACCATAGTAAAAGTCATAGTAGATAATTTTCCAAAGATCCTAGTTGTGAATCATTATTGTCTCCATGAAGTTGATGGGATTCCTGGGGGTGGTTTGCACTGACTGCTTTCCAGTTTAGATTGTAAGACTGCTTTGAGTGGAAAAATACCAGGATGCTAAAGGCTGGAAATAACTTTGGATGAACCACATTGTGGTATAAAGGTTTACATGTTCTGAAACTGGTGGTGGCAAAATAGAAAACTGGTATTAAAAAATGGGAATGTTCTATCATCGAGAGACCAAGTTCTCATGGTATGTAAAATTTGGAAGATACGTAGTCATAAGTGTAAAATCAGATTCATTTTGTGAGATTTTATTTTGTAGAACCCAGAATTATAGTGTATTTGAAGATGAGGTATTTATATATGTCAAATATAGATCGATACATCTAATTATTTGTCATTACTGTAAAGGTCTGA
Source organism: Sphaeramia orbicularis (assembly GCF_902148855.1). Classification (NCBI taxonomy): domain Eukaryota; kingdom Metazoa; phylum Chordata; class Actinopteri; order Kurtiformes; family Apogonidae; genus Sphaeramia; species Sphaeramia orbicularis. Next base: position 47,647,388 of record NC_043963.1, read on the forward strand.
CAAAGTGATAGACCTTTTTCATGGGGAATGTTCTGTTTTCCAATGTTAAAGATGGAAATTAACACCAACATATGGAGGTGAAAGTCTGTGTCATTCTGTGTAACCTAAAGAAGATGCTATTGGTAATATGAGGAAAAGACCAGACATAAACCCAGTATTATAGTAATAAGAATGCACTCTACAGACTGACATATGACACTGAGTTGGTGGCAGCAGCGGTGAGGGGCCTAATGTAATTTTCTATATATCACTATCCCTCCACTTCACCACAGCTGTCCTCCAGCTGTTCACATCACTTTACTGTTTGCAATAACTAAACAAACACTGAGTTTTTCTGCAGCAGTGTTCAGCAGGGTACAGTTTGACCGTTGTTTCTCGTCAGTATTGCCATGACGACCCAGTAAACACTACGAAACAGGATCTATGAATGAAACTAACCTTTGACCCCCAACTATATAACCAACCACTAGCAAGATTAATTACTGTGTTTTCCCCTTTTCTTTGAGTTCAGGAGGCACCCAAAACCCCCCAAACATCCTGTGTACACAGTGATGTCAGGTGAGGATCCTCCGGCTTTGTCCTGTCTGACAGTATAAAGGAAAGTAAAAGGTTTCAAAGTGACACCTATTGACACAAGGAATGTCTAGCACTTTTAAGACCACAGACATTTACAAAGAACCGCTTGCAGCTAAGTTTAATGGGGTGTATCTGAGGCCAATTTATTGTTGAGCCTCTTTCAAGCTCCGCTGACAACAAAGCAGAGTAATCTGCTGCTATTATGAGGCCTACTTTGTGCTACTGACATGACAACTGACTTTTTTTTTTGGTCAGGTAGCTGCACATACGCTACATAAACAGAATGCCAAGAGCAAGGCCATCTGAACTACTGCTGAAAATATGAACACATCAGATCAGAATGTATTTAGCTTTACATAAATCGCAACAATATGTTTTTTGTGTTGTTGATTTGTGTCCATGATACAAATGTATCTTTGCAGCTTTATTAGTTTCACTACACTGTGTCAGTATTTACAATTACTGATCCACCAATGTGAGAATAATAAACACAGCTGTTAGCCTTAGCTTGTCAGTGTTACTGCTAACATGCTACCAAGCTACCATCTATTTCTACATGTAAATAGACTGTACTTATCAAGTCATAGTTGTTGCTCAGCTAGCGCATTTAAGTCCAGCCTCAGCTGTACTTGTGGTTTGTGGTCTGGATCCTAAGACATACAGTGGATCTACACTTTGACCTCACTTTTTCCTTTTTGCCAAAAAAGCTGATGGAGTTAATGACAGTGTTGAGTATGTTGAGTACAAATGTATAGTTTAGACTGGAGACTAAGAAAAACCTAACAAGGCTAAAATCTGCAGTCGTAACGGTTAAAGAGTCAGCACGACCAACAGACATGGTAAAGGCCTCCATCCATGAACCTTGGTTTAACTCTGTCTCATTGACCTTTGGTAGATGTTATTTCCTTTTCCTTTCTCTCCCATGGTTTCCTGTCATCACTTCATGGTCTTCTCTATTAAGAATAGTCCCCTGAAAGATCCAGTGTGTGAGATTTACTGGGGTTTAGGGGTCCTAGTTACAGAAATAGAAATAATATTCTGAATATTTCAGTGTATGATCACCTGAAAATATGAAATTTGTTTCCTACCTCAAAATCCACAGAGCTCAAATCACACTTCTGTCTTAATAATTAATAATAAAGTGCTTTACTATCACTACTTTTATGTTTTTATGTGTGTAGACCAAACCAAACACTCGATCTTTTGAGGGAGTTGCACAATTTCAGCATCCAGTTGAAGGTGAAACTATTGTGGTATATTTCTACAACTTTACCCCTAGAGGGCACTGTATACTACACATGACAACAAAAAAATAGCAAAGTGTTCTACAAAAAATTTGATATTTTCATCCTAAAGCTAAAGAACGTTAGTAATGTCTTAATCTCTGCATGTCTGTTTTCTGATACATTCCAACTTAATCACATCTTAAAGACATTATGGGGCTATCGTCAGTGTGTCCCCATCTGTCTGTATGAATGAGTCGGAATAAACAAACTAATAAACTAACCAAAAAATAAATAATAAACAAATGCTGTGTTCAGTAATTATGTGGGCAACCACTTTATATTAAGTGAAGAGTCACTGTGGGTCCTCAACCAATACTAAGTGACGTGTTCCACTCTAACACCCCCAGTTTTACGACTTAACCGTTAGAGAAAAAACAACATTTCCCAGAGTCACACCCCTGGTGTTCACCATTTCCACTCTCCTTCACTGGGATTCATTTTCCCGAGGGCAAACACAACCAATAGCTCAGTCAGGATTATGTTACATGGGCTTTTTGTGTTCTTCTAAAATTTGAGAAATCAAAGTAAGTGTGCAGGTGAGACTGTGTGGGCGTCAGTGTGCGTCACACTTCCTGTTATGAAATGGGGTCACAGGCTCATGCCAACTTCCTGTAATGGAGGTAGGGTCTGTAGTTTTAGCTCTGTCACAAACTGTCCTGCAGTGAGTGGACTGCATTTAGAAAGTGAACAACAGCAATAACAATTATTCGTTGGTTTTATCGCCAACCTTCTTGATTTTCCTTTTGACACTTTGACCGCCATCATGGTAACACCCATTTTATTTTGTTCTATCTAATGTTTTGTAGAATTAAATCATGTTTATCCTCTGTGTTTGTGGTGAGGTTAATTTTAATGTTTCATAATAAAAGATTTTGAAAATGAAAAAGGTCAATCAGTTGCACATGAATTAAAAAATGTCTGTGCTCAGCCTTTCCCATGGTAATATTAACCATAAACACTCTATACCACAGCAGTACGTCAAAGCCACCCGTTCCCATTAGAATATGTCAGCACACTCCCAAACATGTTGCCAGTAAACAGGAGATTATCAGTGTAGACACAGTTAGTGACTGATGGCATCTTCACACGGACTTACTGTGGGCTTCAGACGTGGTGCTGTTTTATGATAACAAGTTAAAACATGGGGGGGGGGGGGCTGAAAAACATATATTGTAATAAAGATAATGCTGCTTGCTACATACCAGGTCATATATAAACCTACAGAGGGAGTTTGTCACTATCCACCATGTTTTTACAGTAACTTAGAACATCTTTCTTCCACTTGACGATGGGTGACATTCACCATTAAGGTTAAGGTTAAGGTTAAGGTTGAGGTTGCGTTACTTAAGTGTCACCTGCTGTCTGTGGGTGTACCAGCATCAACATCACTGTTTCTAAAAAGCCCAAAACAGTCTAAACCTAATCAGCTGTAAGAAATGCCTCTTATATGTTTTGCAGCCACCATACCAGAGAGTGAGGATGATGTTCATTTGGTTGCAAACTGGACATGCACCACTAGATGTCATTAAATATCACACACTGAATGTGTAAACAAAACTATGGTATCTTTAATCTAACCAAGCGTTGTGAGTGCCTCAACCGAACCATGAAAGGCTTAATAATGCTGTCCAGCTGATGTTGATGATATTGATGGTCTTTTTGGTGAAATGGAAAACACCTGTGGCATATTTCTGTTTACATTCAGGAGCAAGATTTCTAGGTCAACATTATAATAATTCACAACAGTTAATTACTTTATACTGAAGTCCATTACATTTATAAAACGTATTTGTGGTTATGATTTATATGCATTTGGATGTAATTTGTGTGAGAATCTCTATCTGTCTCTTTAATTTTTTGTTTTATGATATCTGTTTTATGATATCACTTAAGCAGCTGTCAGCTGTCTCTTCTATGTGTTATAGTTCAAAAGAGAAGCATGTTTGTATCTTCTAAATGTTCCTGTCATTGAACTCAGATCAGAGTTTCACTGCTTTAATCATTTACCCTTTGCTCTGGAATGTGAGTGAGTTACTTATTTAAAGAATGCCAAGGTCACAGAAACTGTTGATAGCAACATTCAGTTGTATGGTAAGTGAATGACGTAACATTTTGAGAAAAAGCAAAAAAGAAAAATCAACATGCTTTTCCTGAATATAAAGTAAGTTATAGCAAAAGTTGTACATTTCAGCATCTGTTGAGCTCTGCTGTGGAGCTCTGTTCAGCAGGAATAGACTGGATTCATCTGCACCCCAGAGTTGTACCACTGTATTTTTAGCAGTGGTTAGGTGGTCATCATCCTACTCCTTCGGGCATACAGTTTCTGGTCACCAAGTTCTTCTGGTGAGTTTCCACGGAAACCAGACGAATGAGTCACTCAAGAAGTTCAGCCAATTCAGCTCTTCGTTGCATGAGGCCCATTCTCTCTCTTCCCGTACGTAGCAGGAATGGAAAAAAAGAAAATACTGAGGGAAAACGGTGGCTGGATAGTGGCATGTCGCCCAGTTCTGTTCTTACTTCATCTACTCTCTGCACCTCCTCCTCTTCCTCCCCCTTCTGCCTCTTTCACTTTTCTTCTCTCCCACACTCTTTAATCTTTCACTTTTTTTTTTTTTTTAACTTTCTTAATTTTTCCCTCATTAGCGTTCCACAACCCTCCCTTTTACCCTCTTCACAGTCCCTGACCTGCAGAATCTCCAGACCGTGGTCAGATTCTCAGTAACTGATTTTCTCTTCCCATGAGTCATTTAAGGTGACATTAGTAAACTGCAAACAGTTCATTTTTGTTTATTAATCTGTCACTGCTCAGATGCTGAATGGGAGACATGGCCAAAGATTAAAGCTGGTGAATGCAGCTTGATCTGAACTGAGTGTTTGCACGCTGCTGTTTAGATTCTGATTGTACGTTGTGATTAAAGGCTTCCTGTGGGCAGCCTGTTGTAGGTATCTGGCACCACAAGTTCATTCCAATTACAGTAGTGGAAAACACCAACTATAGTTACACAAGCACTGCATTTGAAGTACTTTTCTGCAGTATTTTTATTTTATGGTACTTGATATGTCCACACCACTACATTTCACACCAAAAATAAGTAAGCAAAATTTATTCATGTAACACTTTTCACAGACAGAATTCATAAAGAGCTTTACAGTAAAATCAGAAGTAGGATACATGGTCAAAGAAAGACACACCGGCTTAAAAACAAAAACAAACTGGCATAAACCCACACCTACACTCAACTAGACTCAACAAAATTTAAAGTGCGAAGTGACAGTGGCAATGCACTCCACAGTCTTGGGGTCACTGCTTGAAAGGCTTGATCCCCTCTAGTTTTGAAGTGGGTGTGGGGGATGACCAGCCGGCACTGACTCAAGTTTCTAAGACCATGTGTAGGTTTATGCAATTTTTGCAACTCAGAAATGTAAACAAGGGCTCGACCATTTAAAGCTCTAAAAACGAGAACTAAAAATTTTAAAATGACTCCTAAAATGAACTGGGAGCCACTGTAGTTCTGCTAAAACCGGTGTGATGTGTGGTCTTTTACTGGTGTTAGTTAAAGGGTACCTGTAGTGAATTTTCATTGCTAGGTCTTTCAAAAGATCCTGGATAATACTTGCGGTTTCGTCAGGTAACTTTCATCATAGCCTGTTGGCAAGTCGGTGCAAGTACTAAGTCATTGCACCATTAGTCAGTCATGGTCACTGACATGTTGGCTCCTTTATGGGCTGTTCCAGCATCAGTAGTGATGTAGACTCATTGATTTGTCCAATTGGCTGGGCTGTGATGGACTGGTCAATGACCCCCGTGCAGCAGACACCAGTCTAAGATGACACATTGTTGGATCAAATAGACCCATTTCCTCAAAATTGATAGCCATAGTTTGCTTTTCGAACATGTGCTTTCCACTCAATCTTGCTCACTGACTGCTGCTTGTTTACTCACACTGATTACCTGGAATCAATGATGATAAGTCACATACAGCCGGCAATAGCTGCACCCATAAGTTCTGCCCCTGTGTGTAATTCAAGTAATAAAAAGGTTCAGTGTGGTGCATTTATGTTTTTTTTTTATTTTTATTTTTTATTGAATTTGTTTAAGCATAAGTAAGACACAAAGCACAACTAATGTCATAAGCATAACTAGTGCAGGTACACTTTAGAAGTCTTGCAGCAGAGTTCTGAACAGCATGAAGGCGATGAAGATCTTTCTGGCTCAGACAAATAAAAAGGCTGTTCCAGTTGTCTAGACGGGAAGAAATAAAAGCATGAATGATCATCTCAAGTTCTGCCTTCGACAGCAAAGTTCTCAACTTGGAAATGTTCCTCATTTCAAAAAAGTAGTTTACAACAGATTTTTTTTGAGTGATGCTCAAACGACATTGTTTAATCAAAAATAACACCCATTTGATTGCAGGAAATGCTCAAAACATCCAAGATCCCAGGAAAATAAATAAATAAATAAAAGATTAGACAGAAAGTTCACAAACTAAAAACAGATTTCTGCATCTGAATGTGTTTTTGCTCTTTCCTCTCCTATTAATCATGTGATGAGCGCTCAGATTTTTGTGGTTTCCTTGTGTATAAAGCTGAATATGACGTAGTTTAAATTAGCTCCAACTCCTGCAGAAACAACAGCACCCACCATACTTCCACAACATAAGTGTTTCGCTATAACGCTGGTCTACAATTTTTTAGAAATGATTTGCTTCAGAGATTAAATGTGCTAAATGTTATGTATTTTAATAAGATTAATTGGAAAATAAATGACAAAAGTGCCGGCTTGCTGATGTTTTCAAGGTATATGATTAAGTGTTATTATACATATATACTGGTTTATATACATTTATATAATAGTTTTATAAATCTTCCACTAAATAGAACCTGTAAAGTGAATGTATTCTAATGTGCAGACAGTGTTTTGAAGTAAATCTTGTAGCTCTGAGACAAATATTCCTTTTGAGTCAAACCCATTCTCTCGTTAATTCTTGAATTTCACATTTTGACCCAAGGCTGTATCTTGGAAAGTTTAGCCAACCAACATTTTTTACTTGATTTTTCTTTATCAGTGACTCTCATGTGGTAAAATTTCATTACTTTTATTCTGGAAGCAATTTCCTTGTAGACCAGTGTAATCCAAAGATGTCAAATGTAATAATATATCTGTTACAACCAAACCAATACTTTAATTTCAATGGTTTTACAACACATTGTTACTAATATCTACAGTACATAATTACGTTTTATTTGTAGACAGATTATTGGAAAATGAATATTTCATTTTCCACTGAAATTGACTCAGTATTGTATGAACATCAATTCTTCCACTGTTTTCCATCTTTGCATCACACTGTCACTCCTGTTTCTCTTCCGATCCTTTCCCTTTTCTTTGCCTCTCCCCTCAGTTCCCATTCTCATACCTCCAGCCTCATCCTTTTTTGGCGATACACACCACACCCTTCTTCCACCACTGATCCTTGACTTCTCCCCATCTTCTGGCCCCGTTGGGAGGAGGCCCAGCTTGTTGGGAGAACTGGAAAACTGACTGACACCGTCACACCCAGCAGATGTGAAGGCGAGAGACTACGTCAAGAATGTCTGTTTTTAATGTGTGACAGAGGGAGTAAGCCATGATTCATGACTCATCTATGGTAAGCACGTTAACAGTATTATTTAGAGAAAAGAAAAACAGAGAAAGAGAAACACATGACCTTTGACCTCATCTTGATTGACTCATGGATGACTTGGAGGAAATTATGAATGGACTTCTCAGTTAAAACATTTTATCTTGCATAATAAAGCTCTTCCAGGCTTTTTCACATGAGGTAAAAGTTTCTGTAATTCTGCCAAAAGAAAAGGGAGTCAGTTTATGGATTTCTACACTGTGTGTGATGCAACATACTTGCAACACTCGGCATATGAAGTATATCTTCCACACTCAAAATTTAGAAGTCACATTTTTGGTGGATTGCAACATTCATGCAAACACCCAAGGACAAAGCAAAGCACATGGGTGGCACAAAAAGAATCTCATGTCACCACCTCTACAGATTATCAGATTACAGTCCTACTTAATCAGGGAATTGGAATGAGTTTGGCACAAGGGATTCTCAAATTTGGAGACTTTAAATAATAACAAGTCAGGGGATTCCAGTTTGTACTCTTCTATCTGACACCCTCAGCTGGACTGACATTTGAAGAATTGGCCTTTTAAGTGTGTGTGTGTGTGTGTGTGTGTTTGTTTTGTTTTTTAGAATGTTTGCACAGTTTAACGGCACAGAAGTATTTGTGTGTTAATTTTAGGTTTATGGCAGTGTTTTTCAACCTTGGGATCAGGAACCCGCGTGGGGTCGCCTGGAATTCAAATGGGGTCACCTGAAATTTCTAGTAATTGATTAAAAAAAAACCCAAAGAAAACAACAACTTACTAATAAAAAATATATGGTGAGTTGAGATAGATAATCCTAATACATAAAAGACATGACAAACTGTGAAGCTGAAACTGAAGCACTGTGGTTCTGTTTATCTTTCAAATGTTCATTGTGGTCGGTTTCAGATGCTGCAGCTCTTTCATAATTCATAGTTTGAGTTATTGTTTGTTCAGTATTAATTTGCAGTTTCATAAATACAAATTGGACTGACTGTACATATCCTGACCAAGGAAAATAAAATTCCCACTTTGTGCAGTAATCTCAACCTGGCTTTTCTGCCTCCATCTATAATAATATACATTATATAGACTAAATTTCATCTTAAATTAATGTTTATTTGCAACCTAGCAAACTATTACATGATTTCAAACAAATTAATTTTAGAAAAAAAAAAAAAAAAGTCTCTGTTTTGAATGTCTGGGGTCGCCAGAAATTTGTGACGTTAAAATGGGGTCATGAGCAAAGAAAGGTTGGGAACCACTTGTTTAGGTAATACGTACTCACCACTGTTACATTTCCATTTATACAACCTGTTCACTCCAAACCTAACCCTAACCCAGCGGATATAAAACTCTCCTGCTGAGATCCAATATCTCAGTAGTTCGACATGTATCCAAAGGCCTTCACATAATTTAGTTTGTAACTCAATGAAAGCTTTTGTAACATGACAAACCAAAGCTAAATCTCACAGGCCTCCTTTATCTGTGAAGATAATAAAGGTAGTGTGGAGGCAGTTCTGTGGGGCCTGGTGAAGAACTGTAGATATGCAGCAAAAATATGCTTAACATGCTTTGTATTATCTGTTTCTGTTCTTATCTACCTAATAATTGCACTGTCTCTCTCTGTCATTCTGGCTGAAAATGTCAGAGGCAAGACAACTCAGTGGCCAGAATAAAATGTTATTGTTTGCCTCTGCAAATTAGAGATACTTACAATCTCAACTTAAAGTGTCATGGAAGTATTTGGTCCTTTTTATTTTGCCTCCATAGACATTAGGTGGTTTATGTAGATGGTGGATGTACACAATCCAGAGAGTGGAGTTCACATCCTGACTTTAGCAGGTTTTTACTTTTAGGCAGGTTAGGTTAGGGTTAGGAAAAGGTCATAGTTTGATTTAAACATGCAACACTGAGCCTTTTTTTTCCTTTTTCTTTTTTTTTTTTTTTTTTTTTTTTTTTTTTTACAATTTAGCAGACTTTTTCTGTATAAAACTCTGGGATCATTCTCTAACCCTAACTGTTGTCAATGCCTAAACTTCAATCAAACATAAAACATTTAACACTGCTTTATTTCTGAGTGACTTGGTTAGTTATTATGGCTTCATTCTACTCACCAGTTGGAACACTATAATTTTGATTTGTAAATATCTAGAAATCTTCACCCATAAAGACCCAGTGCTACTTTGGTGACAGTTCCCAAATGAAATTTTCTCTCAATTTAACCTCTCTTAAGTGATTTATCACCATTTATTATAGCATTATCCTTTGCATATTTGTATGTTTTGGTGAAAATCAGGTGTTTTCCTATATTTAATTCACTGATCATGTAGGTGTTAATAAAAATGCAGAGTACAGTTGAAGGTTATTATATCAAAAACAGACAAAACTGAACAAAATTAGATTTTTTTCATCAAAATATATTATTATGATGGATCAATTTTGCAGAAGATGATGGTGTTTCCATGTTCACTACGGAACTTCAGAACGTCCAAATGGGTCATATTTGATGACCATGAAAAGATGGCAAACTGCATTTTACACCAATTATTTACATGTATTGACAGGACTAGTGGTTCCGTGGGTATTAAACATTTTAGACCAATATCATTTTGGTCAGTGGTGGATGTTTGGATCTTTATGGGTTAATACGGTACAGACAAATTGTGATCAGTGGTGGAGTGGTCACCGGAGAGGAGGGTGTACTCTCAATTTTTGCCTTTTTTTTTTTTTTTTTTTAAGTAGTCCATAAAAAACGCCCTGTTTTAGCAAAGTGACATGTAAGACTACTCAATTTAGTTTACCCAAAAACCTATCAGTAGAATTGTTTATAATTACATAATTATCATGACTTGATCAGGAGCACTTTATAGGTATTACTGGCTACACAAGCAGCTGCAGGAATGTAAATGTGTTCAACATGAGGCAAACATAGGATAACATTAGTCATTTATAACGTTAGCCTACTCACAGTTTAACTATTGGTGACAGAATATCTCCTCTAAATGTGCAGTCATATGGGCAGTAGTTAAACAGTGACTCATTTGGAAACCACCTGAAAACTTACCTCACATTTATGTATTCCATGAAAGTATGTTCTCTCAATATGTGCCACTCACTTGAAATACGTTTATTCTGCCTTTCTTGTTTGCATTTCCAACTAGAAAAGCACTCGGAGAGCGCAGACCTCCGCCAAGGCTGATTAGTGGCCCCCCCCGTGGGCCCCCCCACGCCAAGGAGGTTATGTTTTTGCCAGGGTTTGTTTGTTTGTTTGTTTGTCTGTCTGTCTGTTTGTCTGTCCGTTAGTGTGCAACATAACTCAAAAAGTTATGGACAGATTTTGATGAAATTTTCTGGTCTGCGCCCCCCCCCGTGGGCCCCCCCACCCCCGATCACCACCAAAATTTAATCATTTCTTCCTTATCCCATTTCCAACAAACCCTGAAAATTTCATCCAAATCTGTCCATAACTTTTTGAGTTATGTTGCACACTAACGATCAGTGCCCCCCCCCCCCCCCCGAGGGCCCCCCCACCCCCGATCACCACCAAAATTTAATCATTTCTTCCTTATCCCATTTCCAACAAACCCTGAAAATTTCATCCAAATCTGTCCATAACTTTTTGAGTTATGTTGCACACTAACGGACAGACAAACAAACAGACAAACAAACAAACAAACTAGAAGCACTCGGAGAGCGCAGACCTCCGCCAAGGCTGATCAGTGCCCCCCCCCCGTGGGCCCCCCCACCCCCGATCACCACCAAAATTTAATCATTTCTTCCTTATCCCATTTCCAACAAACCCTGAAAATTTCATCAAAATCTGTCCATAACTTTTTGAGTTATGTTGCACACTAACGGACAGACAAACAAACAAACAAACAGACAGACAAACAAACAAACAAACCCTGGCAAAAACATAACCTCCTTGGCGGAGGTAATAATCGCACATCTTTCAACAAGATGTGCAGTGACCTGTCAACTAGGGTGGAACTGGCACCTGAGGTGTCCAATCAGGTTCCAGAGGTGGCCAACACTAGGTAGTAATATTCTCCTCGGCATGACCCGCCCTACTCCGCCTTTGATTGGCTCATCAGTTCTCATACCGAAAGTTAACCAATCTAATCAGTGAAGGCAGGGAGTACTAGCCAATTAGAGGCAGAGTAGGGCGGGTCATGGCGTCTCCATCCCAAGAGAAAAAATGAGCAAGTTGGCTCAGATATTACTGATTGTCCAACACAGGACAATCTGATCAAGAACAAACAGACTTAAAAACAGTTTCTATCCAACAGTAATAACCATAAAAAACTATCTCTAACACAACACATTTATACAGTGATCATGCTGGGGATCGTGCAATGACAGAATGAATGGTTGTGTGTATTTGTTTCTGTATGACTGTTTGACACTTTTTTTTAATTTAGTTGTACATGTTACAATGACAATAAAGGACTATTCTATTCGGGGGGATTCAAAAGTAGGTAGACACAATGCTGACTGAAAAATAAGAGGATATTCGTCGTATAGTGCCGTATACCCTGGACTACACCACTGATCGTGATTATACACATTCATGGGTGGTAGAAACATGCAATGGTTGCATATTTTTCTGGTGTGTTGCGGCATTTGGGTTGCCAGAAAACAAAGCACATGGTTGCAGAGGTTTCCCAACACCCTGCAGCAAAACCTAATGTCAAAAGTCGGACACAAGAAGCTACTTAATGACTTTTCCTGAAACAACAGATAACTGTGACACACACTCCCAAATAGCAGCCGCGGGGCTTGCAATAATGCTCACAAAAAGGGCACAAATTAGGAAACTATTGCTGGCTTTCAGCTGTGGTTTAGAAATCTTGTTTGGGATCTTGCAGAATGATTAATGGTGATGTCTGCTGAGTGTCGCAATTGTGAGTTTAAAAAAAAAAAAGAAAAGATGAATGCAAACTATACAAGCTCTCTAAAATGTCTAAAAATTTCCCAGACAATTACTTAACTGTGCTGCTATTAACATACTATATGAACAGTTTATGAACTCTAAGTGATGCAGATATTAAAGCGAGACCATTAGCGAGTTTGTCTCAAACATCGCACAAGAATTGACAGAATGTGAATGTAAATAAACAAGAAACGGAAAGAAAGCCCAGACTGAACTGAACTGAACTGTGGTGTGACAGGACATGGCATGGGAACAGAGGATTTTGCCTATGAGGTTAATAAACTCCAGGTCAAAATGTGCATTTCTCAGAAGCTGAAGGAATTTCCTGCACTGCCTGTAGATATGGGTGTGTGGGAGAATGGTGGCAGGAGGCCAGGCATCCATCACTGTTTATGTGGATAACAGGGGTGTTGTCCATGTCACAGGTTCTTTGTTAAATATTTAAAACTTAAAGCCAAGTTATTCTATTTATTTGGTTTTTTTTAATAAACGGGTCTACAAACAGATAACCCATTTTTTATTAAACACAGTAAAAACCAGCAACCAGTCACATGTTTTACATTTTATTGCTCATTTCGAGGTTTTCAGCTTTGTTTCAGTTTTTAACTTGTTCACTGGATTTGACGTCCTTGCTCTCAGATACCACTTTGCCGTCCACCAGGGTCTGAGTGACTGTCACCACTTTGGTCTCCACCACCTTCTGGTCCACTGCATCCTCAAGTCTGAAAAGATCAGTAAGATTAATACATGGCTGATCTGTGTAACCAAATACAGTAATACTTTTAACACCTATACAACACTGTGATTTGGAGTTCATGCACATATACACTTTCAATCTCATTCATTAATTCATTCTATATTTTATTCGGAAATGTGTATTTTTGGACATTTTCTACTGCTCTACTGTGCCTATAACTGTGTAATTATAGCTTTACTTTACCACAGCAGCATAAAATATAATTTAATCACCTTTCTAAAATAATTTTCTATGTCATTTATTTTCAGATTTTTTAGGAATGAAAAAACTGATTTACATTGGATAGAGGACAGAGCTGCAGACAAAAGGGCTGTGTTTTCATATTCTGGTGCTTTTTCATGTTTTCAGCTATGCTAAAGGCTATGACACTTGCATGGGTACTGATGACTTGCTTTACTTTCCACATTAATGTCACTGCATGTTTGCATAAGATCATTTGAATCTGAGCAAATTTGCACAAATTTGTACGCCACAGACAGAGGTTTAACGTCTATGATGTCATAATGCATGTCTTTCAGTAAAGCCATCGCCCACGGCTACATACGAGCCGTTTTATACTCACCTTAAGTCCCCACCGTCGAGCAGCCTCCTGTACTCAGCGATCTCAGCCTCCAGTTTCACCTTGATGTTGAGCAGGTGTTCGTACTCTCTGCTGTTCTGCTGGATGTCAGTGCGGATCTGAGTGAGTTCTTCCTGCAACCTCAGGATGACTGAGTTGTACTTCTCCAGCTCTATGTTGTACCTCATTTCAATGTCACGTAGAGCGGCCTCAAGTGATGCTTTCTGTAAAAGGATGATCGAAAAGTTTAGTTAACTGGTTTGGGAAAACTACATAAGAATTTGAGAATTTACACATACTTTGACATTTTTGCCTTTATGTAGAAAGGAGAGTAGGGAAATGCTATGGAAAAATGGTCCTACCAAGAAGGAATCAGGGAATCAGGGTGCCTATATGGTATTCAGCCACTCATGCATTGGGCCAACCAAATATCACAGTTTTTCTAAACCAACTTCAACATCATATCCTAAATCTGCACTGCAAACTACAATTTCAAAGTGGAAATACACAGTCCTCATGCATGAATGGGCAATTGGCTTCCAAACCATGAGATGATGATATTAAAACAGCTCAGAGTTTCTTACTAGACTGAGTGCAGACTGCAGGTCAATGTCCAGTGCCTGATATCTCCTCCTGGTTTCCGTCACCACAGTTGTTGCTTCCTTCAGAGCTGCTGTGTTCTCATTCACTTGTACCTGTACCTCTGTGATCTGGGCACAAACAGTGCACATAGGGTTAAAAACCAGGGTTAATCCACCAAAGTCATTAGACTGCAGATTATTTGTGCTGTACCTGTGATTCGTGCCATGCCTTCAGATCCTCCTGGTTCTTCAGTGCTATCTTCTCATACTTAGCCCTCATCTCCTCCATGATCCTGGCCAGGTCCTGTCCTTTAGGAGCATCAACATCCACTCGGACGCCAACCTGAGAGATCTGGGCACGTAATTCCTCAACATCCTGTTGAAAGGGGAAATAGTCAGGGAGTGATTTCCTGAGGTGGGTTAATGGGGTTATCCTGTGCCTAAGAAACAAACAGGCACCAGTACTGGGAGTATTTACAATGCTGTTTCTCTCCAAGAGTTTATTTATTAGCTTTCCTTTTCTGAATCATCATCCTATGGTTTAATTGAAATAGAAATGTCTCTCACGATCTCATGGTTCTTCTTCAGGGTGATCAGCTCCTCCTTCAGAGATTCGATGTCACTCTCCAGGTGCATACGGATAACATTGGTGTCATCCAAAATCTTCCTCAGTTTTGCGACGTCCGCCTCTACTGTCTGACGCATGGACAGCTCATACTCCATCCTAAGACAGTAAAGCAAAAACTATTGATCCTGTGATGTTTTACCACTGAAATATTCAATATGACTGCAGCTCATTTCTTCATTTAACCCCAAAAACAAATTACTCACTTGAGTCTGAAGTCATCTGAAGCCAGGCGTGCATTGTCCAGAGAGATCCAGAGCTTTGCATTGCCCATGATCATGTCTAAAATCTGAAAGAAGTACAAGTACAGACTTATGGCTTCAGGTCTACTACGCCAATTATAATTGTTGGCAAACTGTAATTTTGTCCTTCATGAATTGTGCAGGTTAAAAAATATGGCCCATGATAACTTACTCTAAAACATGAAAAATCTTTTTATGATATTATCTTTTATGGCCCCACATAGAGACGAAAGCAAGACTAAGACCACAGACAATAAAAGTTGTGAAATCAGTCAGTGATATACGGTATACACACACTTTGGAGTGTGGGTGGTGAGATAATAAAGACAAGTTAACAGGACTCAGATTGACTTTTGCCCCACCAGTTTGCAACATTTCTAGGGTGTATGGGACATTGAAAGACGAGTAAAAAAAACTTCTGCATGAACAACACCATAAATTAAGACTTCTTTTTGTTAAAATAAGTTTACTTTGTATTTGCCCTTTTTTAGATTTCTTTTGAGGATCAAACAAGTCAGTAATTTAAGGTCACTTTTGTCTCTTATTTTGAGCAAAATTCAAAAAACCCACAATAAATGAATATATCCTGGTTTATTTGTCAACTCACTTTAGCCCTCAGGTCTGCGATGACGACTTCATACTTGCTGTAATCTCTGCCCTCCAATGGGCCCCTCTTCTCAATGGCCTCTCTGATTTTAATATCCAGTTTGCTGTTGGCCTTCTCCAGGCTCCTCACCGTCTCCAGGTAGCTAGCCAGGCGGTCGTTCAGGTGTTGCATAGCTAGCTTCTCATTTCCAATGGCCAAGGATCCAGAGGTGGCCCCTGATGTCTGGTAGTCAAAACTACTACCGCTGAGGCTGCTGCCGAGGCCGCCGCCAAGGCCACTGCCAAAGCGTGTGCTGTGGGACACCGAGACTCTGGTCCCATGGCCCCCTGCACCTCCACTCACACTGTGGGCATAGTTCCTGGACTTAACAGGAACACTGTAATTGCGGGTGACAAAACTGCTCATGTTCTCATGTGTCATCAAGGGCTCCATGGCTTCAGTGTGGATCTGAGTTCTGAGAAGGGAACGGTGTGATCTGGAACAGAGGACTAGGAGAGTGGAGGATGAAGGGCAGTCCTGGGGTCTTATATATCACTCTGAAATGCAATATTTTCACCTGCCACACCTATTCGGTCGATATCTTCTCTTGACCTTTAGCTTTATTTGTCAGACTTTGTCCCATCAACACCCAAAGGAGAATAGGGTGTGCTGACATCTTTACAGAGATAAAGTGTAGTAAACTATCTAAGGTAGCTGTCACTTCAACAGCAACACAGTGAGAAGAACATAAATCTGTACTGGTGAGGGCGTGTTGCTTCAGGATTTGTGGAATGACAGTTGGTCAGAGTAGTTCATGCATCAGAGGTCAAAGGATTTTACAGCTTTAGAAAATCAGTAGGTCTGATCATTATAGCTTTTATCTTGACAGGTGTACAGTTTGTATTCCATATAAAGTAATGCACCAGAAAATGGAAATGGTACTTACAGGTTTAACTCTTTTTGTCGACTGGCCCTGCATATTTTGCTCCTGTGTACTACTAAGATGTAATGGTTTCAAGGATGGCTACAGTAACAGTAACTAGAACTGATCTTTGGCATGAGTGTTAGCTTGACCAGCTGCCGTGGTGCGCAGCTCTGTGGTCTAGGCTTCCCAGAGTTGGTATGGAGACAATGGACGACAATGGATCTGAACACATATTTTATGTAATGTTTTTTCTTGCTAATCACTTGCTATGGCAGCTAATCCAGATGAAAGTGGTTTTGATAGTTGATTTAATGTTTCTAACATTGTGCATGTAATCATTTTCAGACCTAGCATAAACAACTTATAAAGCAACACTATATTTTTTTCTTGTCACCATAGTGGTCATACTGTAGTTGTGTGCTTCAACTTCCTTCCCACACTGCTACTGCAGAAACCTAGGTCATAAAACCTACATGTCAAATCACTATTGTTTAAACTTTGTAAACTCTGGGGTCAGATTGATTGGGTTACATCACATCACATCATATATTTGCACAAAATGTCAGAGGTATAACAAAATTATGAGCAAAACTGCCAAGTGTGGATGGAATTCCTTGAAAAACTGACCTTATTTATTTTTTCATACTAGTAAAACTGAAAGGGATTGAAACCTGATTCATTGGTTAGGTCCCAGTCCCTTCATTCATTTTTAAAACGTATTTTATTTCATTAAGTCAGTGAGTGTTATCTCAACATGAACTTGGCATTAAGAAGGAACCATGAAAAGAAAATGACAGACACTAAATATTGGACAATGGACTTTAATGAAATGTTTGAACATCACAGCACAACGGGCAGACGTAACTGAACAGAAAGAAAACCAAAGATGATGAAATATTTTTTTTTAAAGTGGTTTACATTTACTTTGACTTTCGTTTCTTTTAAATGTTCAATGTCTTTAGTTAATTAGTTTCCTTTAAAGCTCACAGTTTTCCGATCATTTTACTTCTGTAAACATTTGCAGGTCAATACACAAACACATAAATAAACGGACAGGGTGATGAAATAAATAAAAGATGATTGAGTTTTCCTCTGATCCAGTTTTTCTACCAGCCTGTGGAAAGACTTTACTGATTCTAATGGTTAATGTGTTGCACGACTACAAAAGGGAGAACGAAATGTGTACGTTTTGGTCAATTGTAGTTAGTGTTTTGTTGTGGTAAAGGAATTCTTGGGAGTGTCAGGTTGCTGCTGTTCAGACGTTCTTGGTCTCTGTGCTGGAGGAAACCACTTTGCCGTCAACCAGCGTCTGTGTGACAGTCATCACTTTGGTCTTCACTGTCTTCTGTGCTTCCAGGGCGTCCTGGAGCCTGGAGTGGAAAACAGACCATTTAAGCAATGCGTTTCTACTGCCAGCACTCAGACTGTTACAGTTCATTGTGTACTCACTGGAAGTCCTCGCCGTCCAGCAGCCGTCTGTATGTTGCAATCTCGGCCTCCAGTTTCATCTTGGTGTTGAGCAGGGCCTCGTAGTCCTGTGTCTGCAGCTGAATGTTGTTACGCAGCTGTGTGAGCTCTGCCTCCAGGCCCAGGATGATACTGTTCAAAGACTCAATTTCCATGTTGTAGCGCATCTCTGTGTCCCGCAGTGTACCTTCCAGAGAGCCTTTCTGTGAGCACACCACAAAGGAGAGAACGGGTTAAAAAATGTACCGTGTCCTGGACTCAGTGGCGACGGTTCCATAGCAACAGGTCAGTGGCGTGTTAAAGCTTGTGTCAACAAAGTCAATGCGAGTGACTTGAAGTGAGAGTGCTGAGTTAGGCATGGGAGAGAGCTGAGAAAAGCCTGTGTTGAGGGAAATGAAGTGTGAGCTGAGTGAGTGCGTTTTCTCACCAGATTCCTCTGTGACTCCAACTCGATCTCCAGAGTTTGTATCTGTCTGCGGAGGTCGTTCACCTCTGTCTGAGCGCCCTTCAGCGCCTCTGTGTTCTGGGTGACTTGGGACTGGACCTCTGTCATCTGAAAAAGCAAAAAGGATTAGAAGATTTTCAGACTCTAACCCTTTAATTATCAAGTTTTTACATGGATCTTCAATTCTGAGCTAGGATCATGGTTATACCAATGTCTAGACCAATATAGATGGTTCAGAGGTAATTCTAAAGGGAACATCTTTGAGTGTACATGTTTAATATGTGACTAAAATACAACCCAAACCACAAATCAAAACAACCCTAAAATAGGTGGATTTTCAGAGGTGACTTTCCCTTTTGTGGTTAAACATTTACCTGGGATTCATGCCATGCTTTGAGCTCCTCCTGGTTCTTCTGTGCCATCTTCTCATACTTCGCCCTTATCTCTGCCATGATCTGAGACAGGTCCTGTCCTTTCGGAGCGTCCACATCAACATGGACTCCTGACTGGGCGATCTGGTTACGCAAGTCCATCACTTCCTAAAACCATTAAGAACCAGTGAAGGAATTATTATCAGAGAATGAAACTAAATATCCCAACATTCCTTATGACTTTGTCATGTGACTCATTTCTCCAGCCAAGGATATTATCTCTGTCATGGCTTAATTTTAAACAGATTCTGCTTGTAAAAAAGTGTCACTGAGCTGTGACCCAGCTTTGACTCCTAGCGTTTTCCAGCTATAATAACATAATGTGGTTGGAAGCATGCATTTAAACCCTAACACCTCATTTAATATTTCCCTCAGTAAACAAATGGCTATATTTTGGCTTATGTGTTTAGATTACAGTAATTCAAATACTTTGGTGTTTTGTCTGTTGCCAAATTTGGACGGGATCCGTTTTATGATGAGGCTCGCCACAGAATTCACATTCAGATATTTCAAATTTCTTTTCAAACCTCCCACATCCCACTGGAGTTTTCTCAGGGTTGTCTTTAAGAACACCCTACAGCCTCTTCCTCATGTTTCAGCTACAGTCGTGGCATAATGTGTGACATCCATGCATATATAATTTCAGTACACATAGTAAAAGTCTTTAGGGATTATTCAGATGAGCCTTTAAGCAAATATTTATTCAGATGTTCAATCAGGTGTGGTTGTTTGCAGAAGTTAGAGCCAAAGGGGTTTTGGAGAACTCAGAGAACAACATCCTGAGGTCAGTCCAACAAAGATCAAAACTAAGTGGTGAATATTATCTTTTAATTTACAAATACTGAGCCAGAGAGCATGACACTGGACTTCAACACACTTACATTTTCATGGTTCTTCTTGAGGTGGATGAGCTCCTCCTTCAGGGCTTCGATCTCACTCTCCAGGTTCATGCGGCTCATGTTGGTGTCGTCAATGACTTTCCTCAGACCAACAATGTCGGCCTCCACAGACTGGCGAATCGCCAGCTCTGACTCAAACCTAAAGACACCAATGACGTTGTCACATTCTCCAACAGATGGATCCAGATAGAGACCTGAATAAACCTGACCTAAAATACGTGAAGCAACTCGCTAACAATGTTTTTATCTTCTTTTATGTTGACTTGTCATCAGTATAAAATATTTTATACTGCAGTAGCTGTCTGTCCTTGCCCTGAAATTTAATTAATGAGACGGTGCAACAAACTCGCCCAAGGCTATGATGTAAAGATAATGAAGTATACCAGACAAACAAGTGTCTCTTTAGATGATGACACTTTATATTCTATCCTTCCACCCATTCAGCAGTTCAACGGGGTGTGCCTGCAGCTGTCTGGCTCGTTTATTTACTGTCTCTATAGCGTAGCAGACGTGTCTTACTTCATTCTGAAGTCATCAGCAGCCAGACGAGCGTTGTCAATGTTCAAGACCAGACGGGCATTGTCGGTGGTGGCATCAAAGACCTAAAGGACATTGGCAACAGAAGGACATTAGCTTAGCGTGACCAAAAATGGTTGGACTTGGTTTTAGTTTAACTTTTCTGCTTCATTAGATCTTGTTTTCAAATGTACAAACACATTAAAATGACACCATATGATAAGAGCTTGCTCAGGTTCAACATGTAGCAACAGGTTTTTTTTGTTAAATGGAACATGTCATTGTTTGTCTTCGTAAATTAGGACAGTGCAGGCGGTTGGCTTCAAAAAGCAAACGGTTGCAATATTTGCTTTGGAGTCACGGCACACTAGATAAGGGCTCAGACGGATGGAAGGGGAAACAGGGGAGGCATCCAGGTGACAAAGTCCAAGAGCCAATCAGTGACTGCCAGGCAGCAACTGTCCTTTTGGCTGCTGAGGAACAGGATATTTGGTGTCAGCAGGATGGCAGGTGATTTGCATGATGGTGGATAGATGTGGTGTTTGTGTGTCTACGCCCTTGTCCTGTGGGCGTGTTTGCACGGACAGTCGACTGTGCATGGTCTGGACTGGTCAGTTTTAATTCTGCCCTGAGAGTTTGTCTTTTCTCATACATTGGCTGAGCAGGACGGGCACCACAGGAGTGATTTATGTTGAGAAAAAAGAGTCTGCTCTGACCCTGATGTTGTTTGGATGAACTGAGACCTTTGACAGTAAAATAAACACCAAGTAATTTCTGTAAAGTTCTTATGTAATGTTTTGATAGTGATAAACTTTTTTGAAACTGGTAAACTTGCTCTTCTCTTCAGCTCCCATTTCATTCCCTTTGGGTCTCCTGACCTTGATGTTGATTTCTGTGTTTTTCCCACATGAAAATCACAAGTAAAAGGTTCTTTCCCACCGTGAAAACATTTAATACTGGTACTTTTCCCTGTGTTACACTGAGACATTCAGTATGAAGTGTTTCTCCAGTTTGGCTAGAAGGATGAAACCAAAATAAGTGGAATGTTCCATTGGGGAACAGTTTCTGTCTTAGATTTCAGAAAAGGAAAATGTA
Source organism: Sphaeramia orbicularis (assembly GCF_902148855.1). NCBI lineage: Eukaryota > Metazoa > Chordata > Actinopteri > Kurtiformes > Apogonidae > Sphaeramia > Sphaeramia orbicularis. The sequence continues at coordinate 47,668,958 of NC_043963.1, forward strand.
GTTTTGAGTGAAAACTGGCAGCAGTTGGACTGTTACATGGTAAAAATGTCTTTCAGTCATTCTGTTTTCTAGTGGAGCAAAGACTGGAATAAATGACTGGTACAGTTCCTCATTGCACACTGTCGACATGTACTATTTATAATTCTATTTGTATTAATTCACAGTCCCAGATGTGTTGTAATGGGGCATATTACATGTGTGAAATAATGTGTGTTATCAGATCAGTTGCCTGTACAATTCAGAACAAAAGGCGAATAAGCTCCACCCCTAAATTTATTTCGTTAACTTAGAGTTATAGATTTATCATTTAAAACTATTATGTGGAGTGTTCCGTCTTCCTACATTATCAGCTTTTGTTATGTATGCACATAGTTGTGACCTCTGTATGAACAGAGCCTTTATCCACCTAAGCCCACATTGTTTCTGTTACATTAGATAAAGAGGAAAAAGCTTGTTAAACTAATCATACAAGGACCTGCTGGTTGACCCTGGTCTGTCCCTGGCTTTGCTTGTTTTTTGTTTCCCTCTGTGTTCCAGTCTGAGTGACCCGTGATGCCCCCCCCCACACACACATTCCTCCTCCATACTGTTTCCGGTCCAACCTTGGGGCCCTAGCCCGTTCAGTAGAAGCAGGCACTGTGCCAAGGGCCAGCAGGGCCCCTGAAGACCACTCAGAGTACTGATGAGGTTCTACATTTAAGTCAGGGGGGTCAGAGTATTTAGGCGATGACACATACCAACTAAAATGCTTTTTGTCCAAGTCTGTTTTTAACCCTTTGTTGCTCAGGTACTACACTTTGTAAAAGTTCAAACATTTATCACCTCATACCATCTGACTCTGGGTTTCATCTTTCAGCTCAGCTTTACAGTGGTTACCTCCCTCCATCCAACTTCCCCCTCACATGCTTTTGTTCAACATTTAATAAATCACCTCAGTCACATTCCCCTGTGAGCCCTCCCTCCTGTTCCAGCATCCCCCAGACCCCTCCTCACCTTCTTTCTCAGGTCGTCCAGGATGGCCTGGTACTTGCTGTAGTCTCTGAAGTCTGGTCCACTCTTCTCCAGGGCCTCCTTGATCTTCACCTCCAGCTTGTGGTTGGCCTGCTCCAGGTTCCTCACCGTCTCCAGGTAGTTGGCCAGACGGTCGTTCAGGTTCTGCATGGCAAACTTCTCATTGCCCATGATGTCGGCGCTTTTCCCGCTCACCTGGACACTGCTGGAGAAGCCTCCTGCTCCTGCTGCTCCTCCTGCTCCTGCTCCCATCCCGGATCTCAACATGCTGGAGGTGGACACACTGATTTTACCTCCACCAGAGCCGCCATGCATGGAGGAAGCCCTGTAGACAGGAGCTGAGGTACGGCTCAGTAATGTAGTGGAGGCAGAAGGCCTGCTGCTGGTGGAGGTACGCACAGAGTATGTGGTTTGCCTGGAAGTATTCATTGTTGCTGAAGAGTGTGAGACTCTGTGAGAGACTGTGAGTACCAGAGAAAAGCTGGGCAGGCAGAAATGAGAGCTCACAGACACAAGGCAGGAGGACCGGGAAAACCGCTAAACTATATAAACCTTGTGGGCCCTCAGGTCCGCCCCTCAGACCACTCCCCCCTGAGTCACCGCCCTCTTTTCCACAGCCAGACTAGACTAAACCACAGAACTGCTCGCAGCATGCTTCATTCTGTACAACCTTCCTAAGTTGGTAAATCTGAAAAACTCACTGTAATATGGACATTTGAAAAAGAGAAGAAAATAGACAAAGACTGTTTTATTAAGTATGAATAAAAAAAACACTGAATGACACTTGTATTTTTATTTTATTTTTTTACCAGCAAATTCCTCTGAAGAGACTGAAACCATTTTTTTTTTTTTAGAAAATGCACCATGTTAGTAACTGAACTCCCTTCACATCATTAACGTTAGTATACGTATAAAAGACACTCAATAACCAACAAAATGATGTTACACAATATGTAACATGCTGAGATGCTTTTGTGAAGTTTGTAGTTGAATCTCTCTTGTGCTGTAAATTGGTTGTTTGTTGATGCCTCCATTTCTGAGTTAAACGTTCACTGTGGCCCATAAACTTAAATTATTTTGACCTCTTCTCATAAAACGATTATGACAATGTGATCTGTTCTTAATGGATGAAGTGAAAACTGGGACTCGTTGCACCAGCTTAAAGGTGATTACTGATGTTTTTAAACAGGAATAAAAAGAGGAATGTGTCTGAAAACTTTAACAGTGTAGTTAGTGTTGCTGTAAAGGAGCGGCACCGACGGTGAGTGTCCAAAATTGAAGTGAGACACCTATATGACTCACCATTGGTCATCATTATCTTTGATCACAGTGGGAGGATCAGATGGGATCAGCTCATGTCTCACCTGGAGTATGTACTGTTTTCATGTCGATTGCATCAAGTAAGACACATAAGCCTGGGAAGCCAGTGATGTTGCAAAGAGTAATAGTCTCAGAGGGATTTCAAGTACTGTTCTCTCAGAGTTCCCATTTGTGTTCATTCATTTATTTAAAATATTGAAAATGAGGTTATCAGAGTTCTCTAATGACTCTGCTCTAGAACAGTACAGTGGTGTGGACAAGGTAGTGCTTAAGATATGAGCTTTAAAGGTGATAGGTGGTTCCACGAATGGTATGTTATCTGTCCTATGTAGCCGGATGTGTCTGATGGCCCCCTCCCATGAAGGATATGGCCAAACAAAGGAACAATCACACAGCACAAATGTTGGAACAAAACACAATAAGTTTTGTGAACCTGTAAACTTATTCCAGAAGCCCCCCTGCAGGTCTGTCAGGACATTCCACACATAGAACCTCTAAAGCTACTGATGTTTGATCATAACAAGGGAAAGATCCTTCTTTCTGTTCTTTTGCTTTGTTGTCGTCAGTTTTCATTTGTTTTCCTAAGTCCAATTTCATTTTCTTTTTGTTGGTTGACAGTAGTTGGTATAAAACGAACAAACCCGGTATGTTTGCACACATTTGGTCCCTGTGCTATTTTCACTCAACACAAACTACAACACAACAGTAGAATAGTGGTCTTAACAAATCACTGTTTATCCTCCCACCCATGCATTAGATTTAACATGTTCACTGATACAATTCATGCTTAAGTGCTTTCCACTTGTCTGGAGTCTTGCTCAGTCTCATCCTCCTGAAGGTTTTTGTTTGTTTTTCAGGAAGGAACATGCAACAGGATATTAAAGTATGAAGAGCTCCTGATGAAATCAAAACAGCTCCCTGATACTGTCAGTGAGCAAAAGGAATTCTCCTCTAAGATAACAATAAATGAGATCGTCTCATAAGATAAAATGCAAGAAATTAAACTGTAAGTTCACGGTTTTAATTGATTTCATGCAATAGCTGATGTATGATAAAGGCTTTACAAACAGTCAACGCAGACCTGCATGTTGGTTCTTGTTATCATTTTCATGAGGCAAAGGCACTTTTAGTATAAGATATCATTATAATCATAGAGAAAGAGAAACAAAGATAAAAACCATGGTGGAGTGAGAAAACAAAACAGCTCTGATGAACATCAAACATCCTGAGTCTTTTTCCAACAGTGAGTAATCCCAAATGTAGACAAAACCAACACGGGTACTGGGTGGGTTTTTATGCTTGGCCACTTTTGGGGGGCCTACCTTTCTCTTATAATCCCAAAGATGTCGGGGGTTTTGACTGGTTCTGTTGGATTCCACACTTAGCACTGAAAACAAGAGATTAAGAAACAAAAATAACTGTAGTAAAGTGTAGATAATTGGGTTTATGTTTATTCTCACTGCACATATAAGTTCAACAATTTGTCATTTTATTAAACTTTAAAGATTATGATAATATTAACTCATTTTGGGAAAAGATAGTTTGGTTTTGAAAAAAACAATAAAAACCCGTTCCAGAACTCACCTCACCCCCTCTAAAGCTCAATTATCAACACGTTGGTTCCTGTTTCTTTAATCCATCTGCAAACTCTAGTGTTAAGACAGAACTTTATGGTTTTGGAGGGAGGGTCCACCCTGGAGAAGAGCTGACACAGCTGACTGGGAAACATCCTGAAGAGTTGCTACACTAAGAATCCAAGTTTGGTCCAGTGGTGCCTTTACTGGGTCCCAATGTAGTAAAACACACAATGGACTTGTTTACTGGGCAGGCTGAATAACTCTGTTGCTGGAGATACTGTGTAGAAATGCTACTCAAAGAGATATAAAATCAAGAAATAACTACACTTGTAGCCTAACTTCCACTGAAATTCAAAGTTATTTAAATGAACCAGATTAAATTTAATAAAAGATGGAAGTGTATACTGTGCTGAAGTGCACTTAGTTACACTGTTTCTTTTTAACTTCTTTGAGTTTGCAATTTTTGGAGCCAGAAGTGACCGTATTTGGACAAAAGAACCCACAGAATGATAAGGAAGGTGATGCTAAATGCTAATTTACAGAGTGAAATATTAAAATTAATCAAACACTGGTCAGTGTAGCTTATCACCATAGATACAGTCAAGCTGACTGACAGGTAAAAATACATTTTATTCAATAAACAGACATGGTATTACCCTTTAACATATTTGCACATTGGTAATAAATAGCCTAAGCAGCAGAGCTGATCCTATTTAACCCTATGTTAACCTTAATGGACCATGAAGTTCATTTTAACTATTAACTTCTTCCACCTTCATCCATGTATTAATCCAAAGTCCTGTTACCTGAATGAAGAGGTATATGTGGAAATGACAGGAGGGAAATACAAGTAGGTAGTTACTACTGTGTCATTAAGGCCATATCCATGTAACACAGCCAGTTGTCATTGTCAATGAAAATAACTTATAATAACTTCTAGTAACAGTGTCTATACGCCCATGCACATGGGAGAACATCACACATCACACCACTGGTGACAGTTGGTTGATTCCTTGTTTTGGATCTCCCTTTCATTGTGCAAAATACACTTTTTATTGCTGATAATGTCAATTTCATGCAGTTATTCTAGTCCAGCCGAGATTTTTTTGTTCTCTATAAACTTGTTTATAATCACAATTTGAACCTGAAAACAAGACTTTACAGCTAAAGGTAGGTAAGATTTTTTTGTTCTCTGTAAACTTGTTTATAATCACAATTTGGACCTGAAAACAAGACTTTACAGCTAAAGGTAAGTAAGATCATACTCCTGTGTGCACAGATATGACTGATAACTGGTCTACCAAAAAGGACTAACTTTTTTTGAGCATTTAAGATGGTATGTTTTGTGTTGCACATCCACGTGACTGAAGTAATATTTTCTCTTTCGTGTGAGGTTTCACTTGGCAAGACCTGTTAACTGTCAGTTAACAACAAAATATTTTAATGTCATGTAAAAAACAGAGTTATGAAAGACTGATACACAGTGTTCCACATGCTTTTGACCTCTGTATCTGTTACACAGTGGTACAAGATGGTACCATTAGATACAAATGGTTTGACTCCATCATCTCTCCACTGACTGATAGATTCAAAGGTCCATTATCTTCAATCACTCACTTTCTTTCACTTTTGTAAAAGTACCACTTTCTTATATATTAAATGAAAGGGAAAAGCCTGGTTTACACTTAATAGCTTTATATGTTTTGTAGGACTTTATCTTGTACATATTTTGGACCTTATATTTTATATATAGACACCTGTTTGCACTGAAAAAGGAGAAGCTCTCCAATCTTTTTGTACACTCCGGATAATGACAATAAAGGGCATTCTATTCTACTCTACATGATTTTATCTTTGGTCACAGGTTTTGACAGGCAGAACCAACACCTAAACCCAAGCGTAAAAGCTCTGACAAAGTGCCAAGAACGTTCGTCTATCATTACCCTGATAATGATCAGATTAACGATGACTATCTGGTTTCTCATGTACATTATTCTGGGTTCCTCTAAGGGACAGAACACTTCATGCTTAAACAGATATGCACTAAGAACTTTCCCAGTTCTCTTTATGTTCTGGGGATGGAAATGTTTTCCCAGCTGTCGTCACTGCAGGTGCTTCAGTGAATAAGAGCAGAAACTACAACAACTTTTGAACGGTTCAGAAGTGGATAATTCAGTTCAATTCAACTTTATTTATAAAGAGCATTTCATGCACAAGGCAAGCTCAATGTGCTTCACAACATATATAATATAGCTACAGTAAAAAAAAACAATCATGAAATAAGAGAGTGCAAGTGCAAGTAAACAATCATATGTACACACACTTAAACTCACATTCGCACGTACCCACACAGCCACACATGCACACACCCAACTCAACAGAATGCTGTCAAAAAAAGATAAGTTTTTAATCTGTTAAAAACCTGATGAAAATCACTTTTTCTGCTCTTAAGCTATGGAGTGAAGTCAGAAAAGTTGACTGAGCTCTTAATGTAGATATCCTTGGACTGAGACAGACACTTTGTACTCCAACTGCTGCTGGACTAAACCATTGAAATGGACTTCCAGAGTTCCAGAACACCTGGTCCAGTTCCAGGCCAACTGGTCTGTTCACATGTAGGTGTAGATCCACTTTCAGTCACATTATCTAACTTTGATTTCAGTCGAGCTAACATGTTTACATGCACTTATAATATGTACCTGTTTTAGTCAGTCTAGTGCAATAATTAGTTTTTTAGTGTCATGTAAACCCACTGACTGATGTGTAAGTCTGGGAAGTCACATGACAGTCACACCTTCACTAACCCTAACCCGGTTCTTCCAAGCACGACTCTCACATTTGCCAAATATGTGGGTGGTTAAAAAGATATGCTATTTATTCTATGAGTGTGAAAACCAACTGAAAGCCCAATGTTTGTTTGGAAGGGTACATTTCAATTCATGTTTTCAGTGTTTTTTGAATATACTCCATCCTCTAAAAAAATGTGCAATGCAACTGACAATTTGTTGACAAGCCCCCTCTTTACTCACATAAAATTGATATATCTGTATTTTGGCCTGAGCGGTTGGCAGAGACTGTGGTGTTCTTGTTCAGTTGAACTGTCCTCACCCTCCGGAGAGAGAACACCCACAGAAGAAGATAAATCAGGACAAGGCTGACAGAAACAGAGGGCGACCACTGAGAAGTCTCATTTACAGGCATGGCTATGGGATTGTCCAGCATCTGAACTCAGGGTCATGTACTGCATGTGCTCTTGTCCATTTATCCGTCAACACCTCCTTCTGTAGGAGGCCAAGCCACTGTAGATGATTTCCATGGAAGTCTGAGACGAAGACTTTCACCCACATCTGACCATAAAGACGCTTTCACAACAAATTACACATTCAACCTCTGTGACTTAATGTGTGAATATGCAGCTCAAAGTAGACACAAACACATCTACTCAGATGACAAGTGCATTGTGAAAAAGTGTAAAATGATTTTAATAGCAGGCACACTGATGGAAAACACTTGAGTGCAGACAATTTACAGGTGTGTGGAACATTCCAGCCAGGTGCATTGGCCCATAGCAGACAGCTGAATCACTGACACAACACCATCTGATATCGGGAACTATCAACTGTCAGGATTCCTGTTTATGTGTGAAAAAGTGTTGAGATGAGACATTGTGTCAGAGGGTGTGTTTTTTAGTCTGTATTTGTGCACTGAGCATACTGATGATTAAAGGAATGATCGGCCCTTCAATTCCAGGAAGGCAGATGTGATTGTTCAGATCTGTGTGTGTGTGTGTGTGTGTGTGTGTGTGGGGGGGGGGGGGGGGGGGGGGGGGGGCGGGGGGTTACAGGTGGTTCAGACATAACAGGGGAACTTTGCAAGCGTTTACAAGGGCTTCAGTGGCTGCACGTAAACAGTGTCACACTGATGACTAAACTACAGCAGCTGCCATTGCACATTAGCACATGGCTGCAACTGGTTGAATCAGGGTGTTGACACTTCAGAAAAGGTTTACTGGAGGGAGGAGTGGGTGGGTCTCATGTCAGAAGGTGAAGTCAGAGGTCTCTAACCTGGGTGGACTGAGGTCACAAATTCTAGTATGTTGGGGAGAGGTGGGAAAAAAATAACAATTCAAGGTGTTAATCCAGTTCCAGCAAGTGTAGAGTTCAACAATACTGAAGATTAGACGTCCATGCAGGAAAAGGAAAAAGGACTCAAATTTAATGAATAAACTACAGGTCTTTTGTGGAGACAGTGTAAATTAAAGACTATAGGCAATGGATCCTGTACACTGTGTTGAGAATAAAACGAAAATGAAGAAGCTGAAGAAAACATACATCCAACAGTATGGATCGGCCCTTTGACCTGACTTTAGCTGTGCTTAGTGACATCAGTGCAGCACATGTAGAATCACCACATGAATGTATTCAATATTACATAAAACAAGTCTTTGAAAAATGTACAGTCTGCAATTTCTGTCACTAGGGGTGTTTCACTTGAGATAACAACACAAGCTGTAGTTAAATAACAGTGTGAAGTACCACAGGATTGTTGCTAAAACTCTGCTATGACTCAGGCATTGGTCACTTTTATAGATTATGTCATGTATTCAAGCTGTATTCACATTACTGTCTGTTCAGTATATTCACAGTATGTCATTCTTATGAACATCTTTCAAACCTACTTAGCATTTAATGAAATGTTAAATGCTACGTTAAAGACTCAAAAGGAAAGAAAGACGTGTGTATGACAAGTTTTTGCTGGAATCTGTGTAGTGCTGGGAAGTGTTGTCTTTTTGACGTTAGCTAACTGCATTTCTAAGTTAACAGTAGCTGATGTCACACATTACTGCTGCTGTCGAAGAGCAAAAAAGAGAGACAATGAAGAATTTTTATTATCTTAAAACAGAATTGGCTAATCTCAATAAATAAATGCATGTAAACAAATCAACAGTTTGTGATGCAGACATGCCTTTATGCCTTTAAGAAAAGATTACATGTCACTGATTCAAGATTCTTAATTGTCAGTCAACATTGGATGAACAAAAATTTCGATCCACATGATCAATAGTGAAATGAAATGAACATTTAGAGAACTGTGCACATTTAAATAGAAAAAAAAGAAAATAGAAAACAGAGCACACACATTTAAAATAGAAATAGAAAACAGGCCGAAGTGCAGATAATAATAATAATAATAATAATAATAATAATAATAATAATAATAAATCAACATAGAAGAGGAGGAGAAATGACTGAAATGTAAACAGGTTGCAGGTTATATTACAGTAACTGAACTTTATATTGTCTAAGTAGATTGCATAGCTGTGTTGTAGTGTTCTTATATTTGCACATTGTGAGCAGCACCGGAGTGGGTTATTGTTCAGTTGTGGTTTGAGTTGTACAGTGAATACTGCCCGGCCTCACATTAACTCTCACGATGTTAATGATGTTTGCTCTTACGTGGCAGAAGGGAAAGTGTGAAGGTCAGGCTGTGAATGGGAGTATAATACTCTTTCCTTTCCTTTGGGAGACCAGCGTTTGCATCCAGTCAGCGTCCTGCAACCACAGCGTATTTGCTATAACTACAGTTGTCGCAGGCACATATTGTAGAAAAATATAAATGTAATATTTGGATTAAACTGAGCATTGCAAATATTGAAATGAACAGCCATTATATTTTCCTCAAGCTTGGGATTTTTTTTTTCAACATTTCAAAATGCTACTATATACAATCTGGAGATATATTTACCATGAAAAACGAGTATCAATTATAAAGGAGAAAATATGAAAAAATTAATGTTGTCATATGGAAATACACTGTAACTGTAAGAATCTTGGTCTGCAGTGTATGTGAACGGTTCTAAGGCACATAGAGGTGGAGAAAATGGTTTTGAGGTAAATTCTGGGATTTGCTTTAGAAGCTAGGGAGATATTTAACAAAGGAGTATCATGGGTTATTAGAGCGAGACAGGTATTTACCAAAAAGGAGGAAGAGATCTGGGTGTGAAGCATTGTGTGATCCTTGAGTCCTACAAGGATTTGTATGGATTCACTGAGGGTGTGTCAGACAGATGAACATTATATATGTGTTCAGCAGTAAAAACAGGGCTGGGCCAGGATCTGACATATGGGACTTTACTTTGACAGGTCATTATTAGCACATCTTTTATATTATTCATATTCTATTAGATAAAAGAGGCTGACAGCAAATTCAGAAATACACTTTAAAAAAAAGTGTTTATTATTTGAATCCCCCTTGATTATTATTTAACTTTTCTTAAATAATTCCTTCTTTCATTTTCACTCCCCCAGTTTCAGTCTTTCACACACTCACATTCTTAGCCACTGTGTCTACTTCTGTTCCCCATCACCACCCACATTCCCACTCAGTAATTACTCCCAGGATTCCTCCCTCTGACGCAGAGCACAGTAAGGGAAAGAAAACTCTAAACTGGGTCTGGACCACATTACCATGGCAACGGGAAACAAATTCGCACAGTTAATTTTGGAAAAGCGCCTTTGCTCAGACCGTTACTTTACAACCCCGCTGAGCGCCCACGATGGGCCCTTTTGGCAAATCTGTGGTGGAGTCGACACACACATTTCACAGGCGTGTGCTAGAACACACAGTGGTAGCCACGATCCAGATGCCGACAGCGCTTCCCTCTGTGTCTGAGCTCCTGGGTTCGATGTTTTTGAACACAATGAACTCATTTAAGCAGACAGACATAGTGTGAAAAGTGTCCTCCAAAGCACTCTCAGTCTTAGTCAAGGATAAAAAGAATGAAAAGAAGGGGGTGAAGAAGAATGACCACTGTCTGGTCTCAAGGAATGTTAAAACTGGCCAAGTTTGACTCTTGGAAGAATCAGCCATTGATGGACAGCAAAATGTTCGTATTCAGAGCACGGGCTTTTAACATGAAGCCAATTACATGGGTTTTATCCACGCACAGGAACCTGGGGTTATCCCTCGCAGGTCAAAGATTGTCTGAAGTTTGGACCTACGTAACTTAACCCTTTATACAGCACTCACTGAAATACTCTGAAATTCAAAATTTGAACCTTAGTGAGTTATTGGGCATCGTAATCTACCTCCTCGTCAGTTGCCGTGACAACAGTCTCCCTCCTCTTGCCATAAAACATCCATGCAGCACTTGCTAAAAAGTAAACACATGCAGTAAAATAACTGTTATAAGGTCATAAACTGATAAAAATACTCATATTCACTATTTACAGCTTCAAAATTTCTATAAAGTCTCTCTGAATCACTGTGTTGTGTTATAAAAACCAACATGCTTCCTGACCTCACTGAGGCACGGGATTGGCCTCATATGTAATGTTTGCTGAAATTACCAAAAATAGTTACTTACCCAATAAAGAGTTAAATGTCAGTAGAGAAGTACAAGTAGAGAACAGAGGTGTAAAGACTCAGTATCAGTACAAATAACAATAGTCACGGTGAGATAACTCACTGGTCATAGGCTATCAGGAATAACTTTTTGTGCTGTTACTTCTTACAGAATGGAATACAAGTGTATTTTATTGTATTTTCAATTTGTAAGGTGCCATGTGCTCATTATAACAAGTCGATGTAGCATTGATGCAGGTGTTTACACTTCCAGTAGATACAACATTCACATTCACTCGGAGTTTGTTTTTCTCTGGCCATTTAGACTGTATAAATACATCGTTTACTCTTCCTTTAGCTCTGTTTTGGTCTCCACTAAGCCTGAAGTCTTTTGCTACCTAAATGTTCCACTGTGTTCTAACTTGACTAACTCCTTCTGTCTGGTCAGCTGGACAGGCTCTTTCCTTTGCTGGTGTTTAGCTGACTTTAACTGCAAAACTCTGACCACTTCAGGAAGTTAAGTATTTTGTTTTCCTTTGTCTCTGTTTTGGCCTCCACCAAGCCTTTAGCAAAATCAAGGATCAAGGTTCATTTATTGTCATTGTTAATACATGAAAAACCAAAATCGACTGTTCAGGCCCAGTAGGGTCAGAGCACAACAAACACTAAATCATTTATTAAACAATAACTACAAAAGTAGTATGTGAGATTTTAAACAGTAAAAATAATAGAAGAAGCACATAATTAAGAAGGTAAATGCTGTGAGTTTGTCAGAGCTTTTTGCTAATGATACAGATACATCGAAAGGCATAGATCATACAAATACAACTGAAACAGTTCATTAAAATGTGCTCACATGCTCCATAAAGTTCCAAAGGTAACTGATTCCACTGGTCTACAATTTTTTAGAGATGATTTGCGTCAGAGATTAAATGTGCTAAATATTACGTATTTTAATAAGATTAATTGGAAAATAAATGACAAAAGTGCCGGTTTGCTGATGTTTTCAAGGTATATGATTAAGTGTTATTACACATGTATATTGGTTTATGTACATTTATATAATAGTTTTATAAATCTTCCACTAAATAGAACCTGTAAAGTGAATGTATTCTAATGTGCAGACAATGTTTTGAAGTAGATCTTGTAGCTCTGAGATAAATATTCCTTTTGAGTCAAACCCATTCTCTCGTTAATTCTTGAATTTCACATTTTGACCTAAGGCTGTATCTTGGAAAGTTCAGCCGACCAGCATTTTTTATTTGATTTTTCTTCATCAGTGACTCTCATGTGGTAAAATTTCATTACTTTTATTCTGGAAGCATTTTCCTTGTAGACCAGTGTTCTATGTTGGTATCGCTACTAGCAACACTTTTCATATTATACTATACAAAATACCACACACAATAGTGTCAAAACTACCAGTTCATGAGAAACTATTCATAGAACTTTATTCCATTCTATATTTTCTGAAACAACAACAGATCCATGGAGCTAAATTGGTTTGCCGTTATTTTTCCGTCCTTTCCAGTGGTTCGTAAAGCCTGTGGTTATATCTCTCCCATCTGCTAACTGCTTTCTGTAATCTGTGTCTATTTCAGGTATAGTGGCTGACTCATTCGTCCCATGTAATTACGTCCCGGAAGACCAGCAGCCGTTTTGCAGATTGTGCATTAAACGATACGTGCAGGAAGGGAGGCCACTTCAGGGAAATCCCTCTACAACGAGGGTATCCCCAAACCAGGGGAACCCTCCATATCCCCTCCCTCTTCTTGTCCTTGCCATTCTTATACATCCATGACGCCCTTATGTGCTTCTGGAAACTATTACATACATCTTCCAACGTCTTTCCACTCATGTTTTTTCCTTCCTGGTCTTTCCAAGCTTTCTTTTTTCAAAGCCACACCACTTTGGCCACGTAAGGTTTGAATTCCAAATGGCGGGAAAACTCTTTCTTTCTTTCTTTCTTTCTTTCTTTCTTTCTTTCTTCACTGCTCATTTTACTGTATCTTGAATTAGATTTTTAATCTGGATGTGAACACATTGAAGGACACGTACACAGGCTGACTCACACTAGACACATGCATAGACACAAGCATGTAACGGAAATGAAAGAAAGGAAGAGCTAGTTGATAAATATCACATATGTTCACTAACTACAGCATATATGTATGAAAATGAAAAGAGATGATGTGGCACCAGAAGGGTCTCATGTCTAGTGGTGGTGGAATCTGTTTGTCTGCAAGTCTGTCCATCTGTCTGCGTTCTATTACTGTTTCCCATATAAAACAGCTTTCCTTTTTTATGAGACTATGATAAAATTTGGTTCCTCATAAACTTATAAATCCCTGAAGGTTTAGGACTGACTCAGAGTAAAACTGAGACCCAGGGCTTCATTTTTAGACATTTAGAGCTTTTATGGCGCCTACAGACTTTACCTGAGGGAATTACCGGCATTTCATTGTGTTATTACATTAAAAGGGAAATATACAATGAAATATCACACTAACAAGTATTTGAGATGGTTCCATTACAAAAATGTGTGAAGTGATTATTTAATGATTGAGTCCCAAATCCACCAATATTTAATACTAGGACTATTTCTGTACCTACATAATTACCCGCCCCACAAAGGAGAGGCAAGGAGTATTGTTTTTGGTTCGGTTTGTTTGTTAGTTTGTTAACACTTTAGCAGTAAAACTGTTAGTTGAATTTATACCAAAATCGGTTTATAGATTGCCAGTGACCCAGAATAGATGTGATTACATTCTGGGAAAAGTAGGTCAAAGTTAAAATGTTTTATGAATTTTTAAAATCTTTTCTTCTCCCTTTTACTTATAATGGCCGAAATTTCAAATGTCTATAAAAACATCAATTTGGTTTTACTTTACTTCAAACTTGGCACATATATAGAGGCAATTATTATACATCACTGTGACATAAAGCTAAGGCATTTGCATTCGTTCACATTTTGGGTAAATTTTTTTTCAAATTTGTTTTCCCACCATTCACCTAACATTGTGCTACTCCGTCATTATAAAGTATTGGGAAGTCAGTCAAAAAAAGGCATCCATGAATTCATTATTTGTAATCAACTCATTCTGAAAAAAAATTTACTTGTTTTAATAAATGAATGCCATTGAGGAAGTGATTAATATAGACAGGATAACATCAGCTGGATCAATACCAAAATAAGGTGCATTATGTGCGAGGGGCGGGGTGTGTTGTGCCTGGCACCACTTGTTTGTTTGTTTTTCGGTTTGTTAACACTTTAGCAGCAAAACTATTAGTTGAATTCATACCAAATTGGGATTATAGATTGCCAGTGACCCAGAATACACTTGATTACATTTTGGGAAAAGTAGGTCAAGTTAAACATTTTTATGAATTTTTAAAATCTTTTTTTTCCCCCCATTTATTTATAGTGGGAGAAATTTTAAATGTCTGTACCAGGAAAACTATTGGTTGAATTCATTCAAATTGGGTTTATAGATTCCCAGTGACCAGGAATAGATATCATTACATTATGGGAAAAGTTGGAATTTTTAAAATCTTTTTTTTTCTCCCATTACTTATACTGGGCAAAATTTCAAATGTCTATAAAAACATCAATTTTGTTTCAATTTACTTCAAAATTGGCACATATATAGAGGCAACTGTTGTGGTGACATCATCTTATGCATAGACATGATGACATCAGCTGGATCAATGCCAAAATAAGTTACAATATGTGAGAGAGGCGGGGTTTGTTGTGCTGGCACCACTTGTTAATAAGTAATTCTTTTGAAGATATATCGTATGTCAGTTGGATCTTCATGGGGGGTTTACTAAAGTTCATCTCACGTCTTCATCACTGTTGTTTTTGCATCGTCTCAGTAACATCATGTGATCAATGTGATCCCATTACTCAGCTGGGGTCATCAAACTGATCACCTGGTGTTGTCAGAGCCTGTGAAGGTTTACTGATCAGGGCTCAAGGCTCAAACAACAAACTTGTTCGACTACAGCTACATTTACATGTAGCCAGGTATCTGGCAAAACAGAGATTTTTCTCTGCATTTGTGCCTATGGTTTACATGACGATGGCCACACCCACCAAAAACAAAGGTTTCTAAAACTCAAGCCAAAGTGGAGATTTCAGCAAATCTCCATTTTCACATTTGCATGTAAACAGAGGGACACGGAGATCTCGGATGGACATCACAGTTTTTGGTGGAAATATATTTGCGTCACATGGGCAACTAACGAAAGTAACATTTTGTTGGGATTCTTTTCAGGATTCTGATAAATGGTACTTGATCATCTCACCACACTGCCATCCACAGGCTTGACATGCTCCTGAAGGTGTAGATATATACGAGGCTGTGTAAACAAAGATTTTTCTAACAACAGTCATGTGTGCATGAGGTTTTTTTTTTTTAAACGGAGAGGGGGAAATATCCGTTTTCCAAAATACCCAACTATGTGTAAACGTAGCCTATGTAAACTCCTATTCAAAAGGTGTTGCTTCTCTAACACTTTCTAAAAAATAAACTACAATGAATGAGTGTATATTTTTTTCTGCATTTCCATAAATATTTTCTGATGTGATACTTAAAAATATGTATATAAAATAAGTGGAAACACACCTTTACCCATTCTTAACATCATCAGAGTGTTCCTGTTTGTCCCACTGTCATTACACATCTGCAGTTGTACTGTTGTGTTTGTATATGCACATCCTTTTGTTTGATCTCCTCTTTGCCTGCCAGTTCATATAACTTTGTGTGGATTTTACATTTGCCCTTTGACCTGGGTGTGGTAGCTGATGACCTGCAGAGACTTTGTGAAAGAATGCAGAAGTTACCCAGCTGGTGCCTCCTTGTCCCTTTCCCTCTCTAATCTCAACTTCCTCAACATTTGACACTGTTTTTCTCAGTAGTTGAGTATTTTCCTGTAGTCACGTCTTCACCCATTTCCTAGTCGTAGTTATGGCCATTGTTGCGGCTCCGTCTTCTATCTCCTTCCTGCTCTAAGTTTTCCTCTGTTCTATCAGGGTTTTCATTTTCTCTGCAGACATTTATCTTTCTGTCTATTTTCCTTCCCATGGCCTTTGCTCCTCTGCAACAGTTCGGTTCTTTACTCCCTCCACATTTCATCTTTATCCTTAAGTTTCTGTATAATGGTTTTCTGTCTGTGGATGTTTCTTGAGCCTTTGGTTTTTGTCTCTGGGTCCCTCCCTCCCTCCCCCCATCCTGACCTCCCAGCTGCAGAACTGCATGACTGTCTCCCCCACAGGAATGTGCTGTTTGTACATAAACAGAACGAGAGGACTGATAAGAATGTGTCTTCACAAGGACAGCTTTCGGACCAGTTACTCAATGATATCAGGGGAGTTATGGAAAAAGGAGAACAAGTTATTAAATTGGAGAGTTGGGCTCAGTGAGGGGGGAATTCCTGATTATGGGTTCAGTGATGCAGTCACAAAAATGAAAGGGTTTAAAACTCTTGATTTACAGTATTAAAATCTAAGCTAAATCAAAGTATGATGTCTGGTGTCAGTTCATGTAAGTTCAGTTTTAATTGTATTACATGTTCACTGCTGCCCATAAAGTTGGAATAATGTTGTTTTTTGACATATTTCTCTTTTAATTTCTATTTATATACATCAGCATCACCTTTAAGCAGGTGCAATAATTCCAAAGTATATCTATCAACAAGAAATCACACTGAGAAGTAAAAATATTTTGTCCTATTTTTATGGCCAACAGTGTAGTTTGTTTTTGCATTTTCAATTTGATTCGAAACTGTTGCTTGAAAAACCTGACACTGTTTCCTGAAATGATATATGTCATGTCAGAGGTTTCTGTTTGCTTTGCCGACACCGTGCAGACACAACACACGACCTTTAACCCTGAATGGACCAGCTGTTTACGCAATAACCAAAAAAGAGACAGTGCGTTGGTGTAGGTCGCTGCTGTATGCACCGTCTTAGTCATGGATTCCTGAATCAATCTCCCGTGAAATGATGGGCGGGGACACACCAGTCACCATGGGAACAGGACGTAGCAGCTGACTCATTAACCAAAAATGGATAAACTTTCAACTTCCCATCAAAATAGGAAATGTTGTTCATTGTCGCATACGTCAAGTCTATTCTCTTGTTGGTAGACTGAACATCCCCAGGATCTCAGTCGTCTGACGCTTAAAGTCTGCAGTGGACACATGACATAACGGTGTCAGGTTACATGCAAACACATGCAGCTGGGTCACACAATAGCTCCTTTATCTTTTTGCCACTATAATGAGTGGATAGCTGAACACTGCCACAAGAGGAAACAAAGACAACCAACCTGCAGTAATTATTAAATGTGCAACATTTCTGTGGAATTCTATCTGTGCACAGTCACAGGTGTTTTGCTGCCTGAAGGGGGCAGTGTAGTGCAGGTGTTTGGTGCACAGGTAAAGGCGGCAGATCATGTGTCAGGTAAAGAACACAACAGACCAGCCTTCTGCAAACTTCTCAAACCTTTGCACTCGTTCCCCCCCTGCAGGTTTCACTGACTGCTGTCCTTTATTGCGTAATTTTCAGTGCCACTCCCAGTGCTCATGCAGGCTTATCTGCTGCGGGTTAGTTTTGGCCGATTGAATCTGTGACAATCTATGAGTGTGTATGTGCAGGAAGGAGGGTAAAAGAGGGAGGGCAGTCCGAGTGGAGAACAGAGAGCGCCATGGTGGGAATCTGAATGTGTGGGTGTGGACAGTGTGTTAGTGTGTCGGTGTGTTTAATCACTGTTCTTATCAGTGACTGTGGAGCAGAACACATTTAAGGTAGTATGGCTGGTTTCCAAAACAATGCCTTACACAGAAAACAAACTGCACATTCCTGCATGGTGATTAAAAAAAAGGGTCCAACTGTTATCTCAATAAAGCATACTGACCGGATAGGAAATAACAGGTCTGCAAACTGCACCCTTCCTGGCCACTCTATGTTACCTCTCACACTAGATTAGAATCTTTAACTCGTCTTTGTCTTTCACCTCTTCTGCACTTCGGTCTTCTATTCACTTCTCGTGCTCAAAAGAAACACAGCCATCTCAACTTTCTGACTATTTTCCTCTTCTGTTTGATCTCCAGGTATTCCACCTCAGGCTCTAGGCCATGGCCGTTATTGTTAGACCTGTCTAACCTGGTTTAGATCTCCCTCCAAACTGCGGTGGAGTGAAGGAACAGAGGCGGCTTTTGACTGCTGCAGCACATGGGAGTCGTAGGCTGTATTTTACACTTTTGCACAAACACAGTCTGCTGGAAAAAAGAGGCTAGAGGAAAATGAATATATTGGAGAAGGAGCGTTAGTGGATTAGGAGGTGGGGTCTGAAAAGGTGGAGTTAACGGTGGTGAAGCACAGTATACAGCAACAAACAGCCACACTAGAGCAGAAGAAGCCAAAGATTGTTTAATAACCAAACCAAAAGAAGAATATCCTTCTCTTTAGGTAGATTTCTTCAAACTGCAAAGTCTAGCCACTCATGAACAATACTGGGCCTTAAAACTATCAGTAAACTAATATTAACATAGACGTAATATTCTTAAACTGTTGTGCAATTCAAAATAAACATTCTGCTGGGATAATATGCAAAATAGGCTTTCAGCTTGTTACTAGTGAAATCTTAAAAGTGCAAACAGGACAAGGCACAAAATATTTTTGAGATTATGAGATTAGTTTAGATATAGATTTTTTTTTTTTTTCCAAATAAAAATAACATTTCCTTAATATTCTTTTTAACCCACTGCTGTTTACAACCGTTACTGTATTGCACTACCACTGCCATTATAAACAGACTTGATGTATACACTTTATGATCTATTATAGTTTATTCTTTATACCTTTTATTTATTTATGCATGTTCTATTTTTAACTATTTAATCATGAGGTGAGAGAGAAACATCATCTCAATTCTCTGTATGTCCTGTGCATGTAGTGAATTGACAATAACTAAATTTTGAATCTTCTATCAATAACATGTCTATAATCCATTATTAAGAACTGTGACCACACATATACTCACAGAATCCTGTATAATCAGAGTTATAATCAGTTGTGATCATTGATAACAATAATTTTCTAACTCATTATTATGTAACTGTCAGTAAAACATTATGAATATATTTTCAGTATGTTATAGTACATATACTGTAAATATAAGCATTTATAAATTCACATTAAACTTAATATTTTCTGGTTTGCTCATATTGCTGTAATAGCCATAATACAAAGTTCTATGAACACAATCAGAATGCAGTACAAAATCTAATAAATCTGCATGTTATATTTTAGAAGTTGCTTATAAGTTACTGTTTGTAAATCATCATTGTTTGCTGTAAGAAAAAAAAGGGGTTTCATTGATGCCAGAGCAGCACAAAACACTGTCAAATGTATTTCAACAGCCACTAATACAATGCAAATGTTTTCATGACAAACATTTTTTTTTTTTTTTTTTGTAGTGCAGCTTTTTTCATCTTAAATAAAGCATAAAGTTCTGTTTATTTTGTGAAATGAGTCAAAGCCAGACTCCTAAATAAAACTGTAGCAGCAGAATGTATATAATGTGTTTTCCAAATGCATTTGGGTGCATCATCACACACTTGGACATGATACAAAATTACTATAAAGAAAGAGTAAAGAAAAGGAACCCATGGCTGTTTACTTTAATACAATCCTGCATCAGATTAACAGTCAGCCGTCAGATATTTACCATCTAAAGACTGCCAAAACCTCAGAGTCAACAAAGACAGCTCGACATATTTAACTTGTTATCTTGAGATATAAACTGTCTGCAGCTAAAGTTCTCAAAAAACACGCAGCTGATGCAGCACGGCATCGAAAGTTATCAAAATGTAAAATACAGCTGCATGTTTCTGCGCAACAACAATGAAACAGAGGACAATATTTAGAATTATTTAGCATTTGCAGAGTTAAATGTCAAATTCGCTCATGCAAAGAAAGTAAACTCTTTGTGCAGAGTGTGTATTTAGTGACAAGCCCTGTTTGATTTTCAGATATTCAATCAGATAAGCGTAAAGCTGTGAAAGGTACTTTTATGCGATGGCGAGCAGGTGGGAGGGTGTTAACACCAACCAGGTGTAGACCCGTATCAATAATTTACACTGTCAGTGCAGGGTCGACAAAAGGTGTTGAAGTATCAGCAGAGGTCATGTTTACACAGAGCGCTGCAAACAGCAGACAACAAACATATGCATACAAACACCATTTTATTAATCATCACCTCATAGGCCTGGGTAGTGTAATGCAAAGGACAGACACAGTAACTATGAATTAAATTAATTAAATCAAATGGCTTTTGAAAACAACTGCTATTTCTTTATGAGCGGCACAGATTTCTGTGGACATAAGAACCAATGTACAGTATATGGGAGTCAGGAGAGTTACATAATATTCTTATGCAAGGATGTCCGGGCTCTGAAGCTGCCACATTAATCATTTTGTCCTAGTATTGGCCCTAAACATGTGTACTGACTCTTTAAAAGTCCAAACAATATTCCACACCCCTCTCTATCACGTCACTGAACAAATGAACTTCTATCAGCACATGTGAACCCTGCAGATAGAGAACAGTGTCTGTCTCCGTTTGTAGGATCTCTCTTTTCTCAACAAATCTTCAACAAATGATCAACTACAATAAAAGAAAACCAAATTGTCTCAGTGAAAATAAAAATGCTTTATTATAGAGAAAAAGGAATTATACAACACGGAGAGAACTGCTGTTTTTGCATATTTCACTAAATTGAATACTGTTCTTGATTAATGTTTCTGTTTTAGGATTGTACTAGTTTACTGACATCATTTGAAGAGTGTTTCACTGAACAGATGTTTGCAGTTGCTTTTTTATATGGTAAGAAACAAAAGAGAGAGAGAGAGAGAAAAGTAGCCTGCTGAATTTTCCACTTGGCCGAGCAAAGTTGGCCTTCTATTTAAGTAGGAAAAAATGGACAGAGGACAGTGGTGGGATTGTTCATCCGTGTTTAAAGAGTCTAGTTAGAGCCTGTGTTGTGTCACCACCACAGACTGAACAAAAGGAGCAGAGGGAGGAACTGTGACGTCACCCATTGAGTTTTGGGCTGCTGTTTGAAGACAATTTGCATTTTGGCTGTCGCTATGCTAGGTTTTGAGGTCCACATGTGACCCTATTTGGACAAAATGGGTGGAGCTCTGAGAGTGTGATAGTACGACGGTCTATTAGGGCCACAAACGAAAATAAAAACGCTTGTCACTATGAGAATAAAGTTGTAATATAATGAGAATAAAGTCGTAGTTTTAAAAAACTCATTATTAATGAGAATAAAGTCGGAATATTTCGAGAATAAAGTCATTATATAATGAGAATAAAGTCATACCCACTCATCGAATAATGGAGAATTTGGAACATATTGTGAAGTTATACTTTCATTTGGGGTTTATGCACAAAGGCCAAATACTGAGCCTGTCCTCCCATCAACACATTATAATTAGTCTAAGGACTTTGAAGCAAGTTTGCACATGTTTGGGTTTGTTTTGTCTTAAGAACTGAGCTGATGTCGACCACATTGCCTCTTTTGTGGAGGAGAAACCGACGAAGTGGTTGGCTGCAGGGTTACACCAGAGAGCTATAGGGTTTGTTGTTTCTCAAGAAACTGTGAGGATTCTACTCCAAGTTTTGGAGTCCAACAGAAGTGACAGTTGCTGCTTCGCTTGCTGCCTTCGCTGTAAAACTGGAAACTGTCAAATTTTCAAAATATTATGACTTTAATCTCATAAAAGTACAACTTTATTCTCATTAAATAATGTGTTTTTTTTTTTTTTTTTTAACTACGACTTCATTCTCATTACATTATGACTTC
Organism: Sphaeramia orbicularis; assembly: GCF_902148855.1. Lineage (NCBI taxonomy): Eukaryota > Metazoa > Chordata > Actinopteri > Kurtiformes > Apogonidae > Sphaeramia > Sphaeramia orbicularis. The sequence continues at coordinate 47,691,088 of NC_043963.1, forward strand.
ATTCTTGAAATATTATGGCTTTATTCACATTAAATAATGAGTTTTTTAAAACTACTACTTTATTGTCATTATATAATGACTTTATTCTCTTCGAAATTCTCGACTTTATTCTTATAGTGACAAGCGTTTTTATTTTCTTATGTGACCCTAATACGTCGTTTTATGATAGGCCCAAGGGGTAACGGGTGAGCTGATGCTAAATGCTAAGGTTACTTATTTGATAAAACAGTAAACTTCCTCCAACATTTACTCAAGTTTACACTGCCATTAAAAATTGGTACATATGGGTTAATTCTCCTGTCAGTGACCAGCTAAACTGATACTGATACTAATGCTAGGTACTGTGTGTGTGTGTGTGTGTGTGTGTGTGTGTGCGTGTGTGTGTGTGTGTGTGTGTGTGTGTGTGTGCGCGTGTGTGTGTGTGTGTGTACTATGGATGAAATGCAGAGACTGAATTTCCCTTCACGGATAAAAAAAAAAAAAAAAAAAAAGAGAAGGAAGTTGACCTTTATTACTACAGCAACAGTTACACTTTCTGGCAATGGAAAAAAAAAAAGAAAATACCCACTGTTCAAGTCCTAGTGGGCAGCTGTCACACAGATTTTGTCAATCGCTGCCTTCTGTTTACATTAAAATGTTATCAGCAGAGAACAGTTGACAGATGTACCATCATCATCATTAGAAGGCTCAAATAGAACAAACACTAGAATGACTCCTGAAAAAAAAAAAGTTTTATGAAGTACGCTATTTACAACCCAAACTTACAATAAAGTCAATTTGTTCTACACATGTGAAAAAGACTTCTGATCGTCTGGAATGAAAAGAAAATTAATATAAATATTTCATTGGGTTTTAGAGGGAGAATCTGAATTTGTCAGTGTATATTGTACATGAAACACACCCTCTGCCTTTAACCATCACTGTCTGAACATGCATGAACACCACACACTGCAGATCAGTGGGCTGACATGTCAGACACTCAGGGGGAAATGGGGGGTTCAGTACCTTGCTCAAGGGCACATTAGGCAACAGTTTCTCTGCTACACCGGGGAATCAATCCGACAACCCTTCAGTCACAAAACACTTCTCCAACCTTCTCGGCCATGGCTGCCACATTTAGCAGTGTGATAGAGTTATTATGCATACTATTATTATTATTATTATTATTATTATTATTATTATTTCAAATCAAATACACATATTCAGCAAAAACTAACAATAGCTAATGCCACCTACTGAGCAAAGGGAACATTTTTAAAAATATCAATAATTTAGGGATTTTGCAAAAAAAATTGAGATTGAAGCCTCAGTCTGGCTATTTAATAAATAAAATGTACCTTCTATTTCATTCACTTTACAACATTAATTTCACAACATGTCTGCTGCACCTGGTTGTGTGTCATTATTTATTAAATCATCTGAATCTAGATGAATCCACAGCTTTTTCTTTCTAAATACTGGCAACAAAGAGTGTAGTAACTCATATTCACAGAACAAACTGAGTTTCCAATTAATTAGATTAGATTAGATTAGACTTTATTGATCCCACAATGGGGAAATTCAACAGTCAAGGCAGCAACAGAATAAAATGCAAGAAAAAGTGTGCATGCATAAAGATAGTGCAACAAACAATATAAAATAATACTAATAATAGTAACACTAAAACAGAGGACTTTAGGTATGATTAATGAAGTGTTTTACATACAGGGGTTGGACAAAATAATGGAAACACCTTAAAAAATCAACAAAATATAATTTAATATGGTGTAGGTCCGCCTTTTGCGGCAATTACAGCCTCAATTCTCCGAGGTATTGATTCATACAACTTGTGAATTGTTTCCAAAGGAATTTTAAGCCATTCTTCAGTTAGAATACCCTCCAACTCTTTTAGAGACGATGGCGGTGGAAATCGACATCTTACTTGAATCTCTAAAACTGACCATAAATGCTCAATAATGTTGAGGTCTGGGGACTGTGCCGGCCATACGAGATGCTCAACTTCATTAGAATGTTCCTCATGCCATTCTTTAACAATTCTAGCTGTATGGATTGGGGCATTATCATCTTGAGGTGAAGGTGTTTCCATTATTTTGTCCAACCCCTGTATGTCATTGTGTTTAGTGCATTCTAGTGCAAATGAAGAACAACTTCCTCTGACTGAATGAAACATCTCTCTCCTACTCTTTCTTCCTCCGCCTCTGTCTCTCACTTGTAGGCTACACATTGTTTATGAATGTTAATATAGTGGTTGAACCTGTCGGTCAGCAAACCTAAATCTAACACAACATCTCTCTCCACATAGTTAGCCACAGAACAATGGCTATTACGTAGGTGTGTTTTGTTTTAACTTGTGTGACTGGGTCTGAAGGGTTCAGTACAGGCAAATGGTCAAACTGCTTCTCTGGGTCAGAATATATCAGTAGACGAGCAGAACTATCGACTGCCTGTGAATGTGGGTGTGTGGCGTGTGTCCATATGCGCATTCACGCCTCAGATTGCATGCACATGTGGCTTAAGGCCCTGCAGATGTTCATGCTGAAAAGCTTGAAAGCATATTGGTTTGTTATAACAGAGAGGTTGAGTAATACCTACCAGCCCTGCAGGCTTGACATCTGAATGCCTCCTCAGCACAGACCACTCCCTGAGACGGCCTCTTTCTGTGGGTCAGGTCATCCATAATTCCCTCCAAATGTCTGATTAAATTATTGAAGTGGGTGTGGAAGTTCAGTGGGAGTAAATCATTGTTATGTAAGAAATGATAAGTAGAAATAAGGAAAGAAGAATACAATAGAACAGTAAAACTAAGGACACTTTCCGATGTCTACACCGCTGATGAAAAGAAACCGATTTCACTATGTCCCAATGCTTGTGCTTTAATGACTGCAAATTTTGGCAAACAGTGTGGTTCAACCATGGCCAGCAGAAACCTGTAAAAGCAAACACATTCATCCAGCAAAGACTCAACATGGCTCACCCATGATGGAGGTTTTCTGGCAGATGTCACAGAACTCCACTTTGTCCACTCCCTTTGTGTAAAAAAATCACCTGTGGTTTTGTGTCTAAAGACTTGACCCTGAACACAAAAGGTCACCTGGTGAGTCTGCTCAGGTAAAGAACATCCTCTTCATCCAGGTCCTGAGCGTGGGGATTATGGGTTGTGGACAGAAGACAGGTGAGGAATTGGACACCTTGCATTCTTTCCTGAAACCCATAAATCCTGCTCTCTCTCTCCACACTGAACCACTTGTTTGGCCTTGAACTCTCTTCGTCTTTTATTGGCCTTTCCATCTCATTCCACTCCCACTGGCTTTATCCCATAATCTGCGCTCGTATTCTGCGGTTGACTGTTTGTGTGGAACACAGTTTGTGAGGTTGTTAAAATGATCGTTCGCACTTTCTCGTCTTGTAGATTTATAACACCCCCCACGTTGTTTGATGTCTTGTCTTCAGTAATCTGAGGAGCTTTAATTTCATCTCATATCTCACAAACCTTGCACAGGATTTACCTATCGCCGTGTCGTCTCCGTTGCCATGCCAGCACCCACGTCTTAACATCCTGCAAAAACTCCCTGGCTTTCCCTATCGCCTCCTGCAGTCACTCCCTAATGATTTTCTCTCCTGTCCTTGTCTTCCTTTGCTCCATTCGTCTGTTTTAGCACATTCCGATCCTCTGCCATCATACCTACTTTTCACACAGGCCCTGCAGTGCATTCGTTTTCCCTCTCTGCAGTAAACCATTTCTTGGATTAATGCCCTGAGGTGGTGTTACTCTAGCCACTAATTCTAGCTACTGCACAAGAAAAAGAGCAAAAAAAAAACCAACCCTAAAAGTACATTAGCCTATCTGTTTTTGTTACTGTGCCCATTCACGCTACTCATGTATGATCTGTTGGTTTGATTTTTCTGACTGTTTTTCTTTGGTTTTATAAAGCATCAGTACTCAACGCCAAAATCTACCAATGCTAGTGCAGCCAGCAAGCAGCTCAGCATATAATAAGCCTTTATGACTCATTGGTGGTCATGACAGGAAGCCCAGATCCTGATTTGAGGCACAGATTTGGAGTGTTTTTTTTTTCTTTTCGTCTCCACCTCACCATGGAGCAGCCATGAGGGGCTGAGTCACTGCAGCTTTATTTCCCTTTCGTGAGTGCCTGCTGTTTGGTTATTCCATTGTGTTGCTCCTTTTATTGTTCTCCTCTCATCGTGCCAATGTACAATTTTGCTTACTTTGGAAGGTGTTAAGAGCCTAATTGCATAACCACATTCCCAGTTATGTTTTTAAGGATGAATGCAGTGTTTCAGATGCCAACATCCAGGTTTTCATACTTGGAACGATGGGATCACTTTTGCAAATAGTACAGGGTGAGCTGTGATGTTTGAACAACCAACCCCTGAGACCAAACAGGAATCAAAGGGAATAATATTGTATGAACGCCTCAAAAGGCTGAATACAGGCTATTTGATACTACAGTGATACTATAGTGTAAAAACTAAAGCTTATAAGTATTCCATATCTTCATTGTTCTAGTACCACACCTTGGCATAATTACAACATAGTACAAAAGCAGGTCCCTCTGCACTCCGTGAACATTTATTCTCTTATTTTCTTCACTGTTGCACATCGCATATATTAAATATCACTGCAGTAAATGTTGTCACCTCTTCCAGAAAACCACAGAGAATTCGGCTGAAATCATTAAGTCCTATTTTCCCAACATTCATCACAGATTAGAACACAGACACGATAAATTCCTCACATGACTTTAAGCAAACAACCAGAGCCACGGACCTGCTCTGTTTGGCTTTAAATAATGTAGCGCAGGCAGGCACACACTGAATTTGTTAAAAATTACATTTTACTGTCCAGTGTTTCCCCTCATTCTATTTCCATTGCTAAACTTTGTGCTTTTATGGTGACTTGACCTTTTGGCCTTTTTCTCATAAATCTCTTATCTCTTTTTTCAGGGATGAGCATTTGAGCATTTGTTGGAACCTTTATATAGAACCAAAGCTGGACATATTCAGAGCGGTTCATACCAGGGTTTACGTCAGCTGGAACATACTGCCATTAAACCATTAAAATATGATCAATAAATAAATAAACTTATTAATGGTGACCTATAAAACAGAACCGACCCATAAAAATCTACTTTCAAAACTTTAACTTTGCTGTTACTTAAATGGTACCTGTCGTGAACTTCCATTGCTAGCTATCTCAAAAACCATGTTCATGTATAATACTAGCGATTCTGTCCAGTAAATTGTTATAGCCCGATGTCAAGTACACGCAAGTACTAACTGCTCTGTCAGTCAAACATTGTCAATGACATGTGGCCTCCTTCACACACTGTTTCAGCATGGATAGTGACAAAAGCTCGCGGTATTGTCCGATTACCTGGACTGTGATGGACTGGTCACTGACCCCGTGCAGCAGACACCAGTCTAAGATGACACATTATTGGCCAGTGCTGGGTTGCATCTCTAGGACAATGGTGGAGCGCAAAGCTTATGGCTGCACAAACAAGCACAAACACATGCTTTCCACTCAATCTCTCTCACTGACTGCTACTTGTTTACTTGTACTCCATCACCCGGAATCAACAATGGTACATCACTTCCAGTTGGCAATGGCTGCTTACTATAGGAAAACTCTTTATTTATGTGGATAAAGCCCCATGTCTGACTATTAAATTATCTGAGAATATTGGAATATGCTGACTACAATCAGACTCAAGAAAAGGAAATGAAATGAAACATCGTTAGATAGGTAAATATTTTAAAATATGGTTGTAGTTATTTAGAACATTTTAATATATTAAAGATTTGAATGTAATTTGTGCCTCATCACATGTCTAAGGGCCCCTATTTATAAGCTGAGGACTGCTTCTGGGGTGTCCGATTACAAAATGTATCTTGTAAATGAACTGTGGATTTTGACTGTTTGTAATAATTTTGTAATAAATGGACTAATTGATTGATTGATAGATTCTGCCCACGCATGTAATTCATATGATAAAAAGGTCCTGTGTGGTGCATTTATGGTGATTTTTTTTACTGAATTTGCACCTCTCTTGCTTATAAGTAACACACAAAGCACAATAAATATCCAAAGCATGACCAGTACAGGTACACTTAAATTATATAAACTTTTAAAATGAACTTATTTACATGTAATGTTTCTGTTTCTGGCTATGCTTGTTGTATAAGTATGGAGAAGTGTATTGTGGTCAGTTTTTGGAAAGAGCACAGTGAAACCTTTTTTTCATAGTAGATAGTGTAAGAGATAACGTTATGCGCTCAGACAGATGGTGATGTAGTGTTAACTCCCTGATGAGATTTGTTGTACGCTGTGATTGCTTTTCGTTTAAATAACTTAACATTTCTTCATGATTCAATCTAATATTTGTTTCAGTTCAGTTGCAGGTAACAGGAAATAATAAATAATAGAAGCCCTTAAAACCCAAATGCAAAGAAGCTTAGATCATTTTCTGTCTGCTGCAGATTTAATTAAAAAACCTCACCGAGACACTTTAAGATGCACTTCTGCGTAAAAGGCTGTTCCTCACTCTGCTTTGGCCCAGTTCTACATATTATGTACAACACTAGATACAACTCTGGTGTATTAACAGACAAACAGACCCTGAAATCAGTGTCTAAAGACCCTGGTTCTCCCTGTGGTGCATATCTATACATACCTGGCCCTAGCAGGACTGGTTGACTGATAAAGTGTTGGCCCTTGTTCTGAGGAATGTCAGAATAATCCCATTCAGAGACAACTGGAGACAGAGTTCAACGCTGGTGTGGATACATGGGTATTTAAAGGATGGATGAACAAGTGATATGACAATGCAAATGTATTCTTAACTCTTTATCAGACAAGTGAGTATTTTTGGTCATTTCCACACACATTACAAGACAGTGACAGCAACAGTTCCAGTGAGGACAGTGAGTCAACAATCTCAGGTCCAATGTGGTCTACAGGGTCTGTAAGGTCCACCTCTGCATGAACAGTGAGTGGACCTGCTTTGATCGGTACCATGAAGTAATGGTACTAATGTAAGGAATGATGTTCAAAGGGATAATGTGGATGTGGACAGGTGTCTGGATCAGCACTGATGTTGGTTTAATGTTTCAAAATACATGTTCCTTTCACATTGCATGGGTTTTTCTTGTATTTTTTATATATATTTCTTGGGATTTTTTTTTTGCCACTTTTTGCAGGGAATCAAATTTGGTAACTTAAAGGTCGGGTGCGAGATGTTTTCCTGGAACATTTTTTACTATATTGCTTAAAATCCCCTCACACCCCAATTACAACCAATTAATTAAATGCTGGAACACAAAAATAAAAAAAAATTTAGTCACCTGTGGAACGGACAGGACTGAAAAAACACTATCCAATCATTTTGAGTGCCCAATTGAAATGATTAAACGGTGGTATGTCTGTCAATATCAACTGCCATTTGTCCCTCCCCCCTCCTCCCTCTGTGCGTACTCCTCTTCATGCATGAATCGTGCATTCTCAGAGGCTTGGAGCACTTGTACAGGAAACGAAGCCAGAGCCAGAGCTTGGCTATATTAGTTATTTTAGGATGGAAAGTTCATCAGCAAACTGTTTTTTCACTAACGTAATTCACTAGGAAATGTAACCATAGCCAGATTAGTATGAACTGGGGCTGTTCTGTAAGAGCGGGGGTGTTGGAGGAGACTGAAGGAGGTATGCATGGATCGGGCCGCTGGAGCCAGGTGAATTGTTGCTGTGCAGTGCTTGTGAACCCTCAAGAACAAGCATTGCACGTGCCAGTACTCTAGAGGCGTGGCTTCGGGGTGATGTCTGAAGAAAGGGGTTTGGACTTTTGAATTGAGCATTTTCAAAATGTAGCCTGCTTGAAGTGTTTTTCTAAGATCTCATACCCTACCTTTAATTGACCTTGATTTTCTGCATGACAATAAAAAATATATAATATATAATAATATAAAATCTCACAAAAGTAATTAAGTCTTGTCAGGTCCTCCAATAACACACAGGGGCTGAAATTTTGAATGGCAGTGTTTCTATAAGTGCCCTACAAAAAGTTAACAGACACTGATACTGCACTAAAACTCAAATTGTGTATTAACTTATCATCTATGCTCAGTCAACCACCAGTAATGCCACTTATTATCTGTACAATATTATTATTATTACCCATCTTATCTGCACTTCTGATCTGTTAATGTGCACAGTCTCCAGACACTGCACATACACAGTTTATTGATGTCTACCTTTATTATATTTGCACCGGAGCTACTGTAACACAAAATAATTTCCCCTGGGATTAATAAAGTATTCTCATTCTGAATTTATTTCTTTTTTTTTTTTTTTCTTCTTCCATTTATTTTTACACTTTTCTGTTTTTCTTGTGTATTTACTGTTGTTCTATTATTGTAAAAAGGTGAGTTGACTGTTTCTTTTTGCCTTCAACATTTCATTGCATTGTTAACTTTGTGGTAATCTGCAGAGGACAAAGAGAAAATTTGAATCGGAATCTACTGCTTTAAGAGAACTGGATAACAGCCACTTGAACATTGTTTTAAGAAGGCAGACAAAAAAAACAAAGAGGAGAAGACTGAGGGAATCAACTGGAGGAAGCTTGTATCTATGCTAACAGACATGCTGCTTAACATAATGGTAAATAAATATGCATTCTATTGGTCAAATTAACAAAAAAGTCAAATATAAAAGGAAAATGATGCGACTTCAACCCTCTACTATGAAGAACAGTACCTGATTTCTGCAGTGAGTTGTTGATCTCTTTGCATTTTGTGAATAACACAGACAATTGCTTCAGTTACAGTGTTATTTTCTCCAACTCTTCTTCTACTTTTAAGCTTTTCTCACCAACCATACAGCATTTAAACATGGAATATTCTTTAAACAGTACATAATCTCCTCATTCACTGCCATAATCTATACTTACTGCTATAATACAAAGTACAAAAGATTAGATAAGGTTACGGTTGTTATGTAACTCTCTTCTTGCCCATGCCACCCACTCTTAAGTGGTTTTAAACTCAAATTACCTGACATTACACCCTCCACAAAGACAGCCTCATTCAGCAGTCACACATTAGAGTGACCCAACATAAACAGTACAATCAAGGTTTGTATATCATACGCTTTTGTGTTAGTTTAAACACAGACACACCCCACAACATGCAAAGAGCAGAGCGTGCAAGACTCCAGTTGGGACAGGAATGGAAAGAAATGTACAGGATATAAACTTAAATAATGTTAGCTGTTGTAGAAAACCATTCTCTAAAGGAAGATAGATGAGGAGAATTAAAGTTAAAACAACATTTGGAACATGTTTTTGTACACACATTTCTGTGAAGTCTTTCATAACTCACTGGTGACAGACCCACCCATGTCTTTAAAGATCCCACACTGATAAAACCGATATGAAAAAACATGCTGTGGAATGACATGGCTGCTACCGTCTGTAAAGCTGTCACTTTAAGTGGGCTGAAGGCGCATAATTCCACACACTATAATTACCTGCCTCAAGTAACTTGCTCTTGGGACAAAAAAAAGGTTCTGATATTGGTGGATACACAAATTAGCTTTTATAGAAAGGAGGCAATACAGCGAGCAACTCATAAAAGGGAAAAAGCAATGAAACAGTTCCCAAAGGAATGCAGGGCAACATAACTCAGGTGGCATCCTCAGAAATGTGCTGACGCTCATTACAGTAAAACAGAGCAGTGTTGGACAGAAGCAGCAAATCCTTCCTGTCATTAACTCCTGGTCTGTTGCACAAGACGGAGAGGAAGGCAGAACACTCCTTTGCGTCCGAACATTTCATCTCCATGGTAACATATCAGCTTATTTCTTTTTATCTGTGTCTGCAGCTGATACGGACCAAAACATGCGGGCTGTAGACGTAGAAACACCAGTTCAAAGACACTGATTCACAACGATATTCCACTTGACATCTACAAACAGAAGGACATGTAGAGGTCAGTGTTTTATGGATCGATTTATTTATTTTTTTATTCAATTGTTTTATTTGGTATTGGTTTATTGTTCTTATTTGCTGTTTTTAATTGTACAGCTTTTTATGTTTACGTATCTATTCTTGTATTTTATTCTTTAACTCAGGTTTTATCTATTCTTCTGTATTTTTATTTATTTATTTATTCTTAATCTATTCTTGTATTTTACTCTGTTTTTCTGTTTTTTATTTATTTTTCTGTACAGCACTTTGGTCCTCTGTGGTTGTTTTAAAGTGCTATACAAATAAAGTTGGATTGGATTGGATAGATTCATCAAACCCATTGCATTCTAGATGTCAGTGATGACCTTTGACCTTTCATATATACTATGCACAGTAGATATTTTAGGTAATCAACAGCTCTCTGGTAAATGGTTAATAATTTGGAGATAATGACAGTAATGCATGGGTATACCGATATCCTTTTCATGGTAGAGGCAGTGCAGTACAGTGTGATATTTATTCAACATCCAGTGATGAATGAGTGGCAGTAATGGTGAAATGTAGTAGTTAGATGATGTGAAGTGAGAATATGACCTGCTATAGGAAGCAGTGATAGTGATCCACAAAAGATGTAACTTGAAAATGGATGCAATACAAAGTGGTATCATCTGCAAAGAAGTTGATAATGTCAGTCCCAGATAGAAAAAGGAGAGAACTAGGTGTGTAATGTCAGAAATCTGTCATTTATGTACTATATAGTGTGAGAGGAATGTTGTGGGTATGCATATGTGCCATTGTTGGAATCTGGTTTTACATAATGTACATGATAAAAGTTTGTTTGTTTATTTTGAATAACATTTAAAACCAATACAACATGGAAAAACAATACAAAACTAGAAGCACTCGGAGAGCGCAGACCTCCGCCAAGGTCAATCAGTGCCCCCCCCAATCACCACCAAAATTTAAACATTTGTTCCTTGTGCCAGTATCAACATTTCCTGAAATTTTCATCCAAATCCGTCCTTAACTTTTTGAGTTATCTTGCACACGGACAGACAAACAGACAGACAGACAAACCAACACCGGCAAAAACATAACCTCCTTGGTGGAGGTAAAAAGAAATGAAAAACATATTCACAATTTAATGATTTTTATGTGAATGTTTCTGTTTGGATTATCTGAGAAAATACTTAGATTAGATTAGATTAGATTAGACTAGACTTTACTGATCCCACAACGGGGAAATTCAACGGTCAAGGCAGCAACAGAATAAAGTGCAAGAAAAACTGTGCATGCATTAAGATAGTGCAACAAACAATATAAAATAATCATATTAATAGTAATAAGAACTATACAGAGCATAAACATATTTACAATATTCTGGAACATTGGAGTGGAACTGCAAAATGTCAGACTGAATAGATGCTCACTCTCACGTACTTCAGCGGTAATATTATTCAATGCTAACACTTTTAGCTTCGACATGCAATGAGTGAACATCAACAGACGTCTTGTTCTTTTCACAATAGACTTAAAATACAAACATCACATAAGCACAAAAACGTGTGCAAATATTACATAGAAAATTACATTTTAATTTATGTAAGGATTGATTTATAAGCCAGAATAGTGTATGCAAAGGAACATCCTCAGTAACAATTATGGGATGACTCTGCTGTGTGTCTGTGCAGCTACACATAAGATGATCATAAAGATGGGAGAAATGTGTGGTTATCATGAAGGGGTCCATCCCATATATCAGTCAGCAACATTTCTGGGGAATGAATCACTGAAGCCTGCAGAGTGAAAAACAGAAGTAACTATAGCCACATAAATGTACACATCTTTGAGAGTCAAGACAACATATCATTACACAGCAAAACATATACTTCATTTCTCATTCAGTTCTCATAGTCCACACATAAGGCAGTCACATGTCAAATAGAGCCCGACCATCGCCATCACACCCCCTCACCCTTTTCAATCCACCAGACCTCTAAAACACTCTGTCATCCAGCAGTGACATAAGGATGAGCTCTGCTTGGACTTTTACAAGTGCGATAAATAGCACTTGTTCAGGTAGGTGTCACTTATCCCTGCTTGGTTCTAAAACCCCTCTAACCCAAAAACAGCCTCTTTTCCAGGCCATGATCCAATGTTTTTCATGTTACTTTTCTTTTCCATGCTGTTGCTCAGCACCACGGACGGTTCTGGATGTAAAGCACTGGCATTTGAAATACACTGATGGCATTGTTCTGGGGCTTCGTGGGGTGGATGCATTTCAGTTTATGACACATGAGAGAGCTGCTCTTTTACTACTGCAGAAATTTGACATAGTAAAGGGTTTGCCTAGCAGTGGAAAGATATGGAAAGTGAGTGGAGAAAAAAAGTCTCTTAATTTACTCCATATATCGAGTACAACTGTGTTCGTTCATTCAGTTAAACATCCCTGAAGTCACCCCTCTAAATAATCCAACTCCCACTGTGAATGTGTATAAAACATAACTATTTATTAAGCTTTAGAGGAAACAACAACATTAACATTTTCATTCAGTCTTGGTGCATGGGTAATTACTGAGAGTTTATTCTCCAATGTACAGTATTTTCACCATGCACACAACTGACATGCATCATTAATTCAAGTATTTGTCGAATAAGCTTGGTTTTGTGGTTTTGGGGGGATTTTCAGTAAAGCATAGTAAAACTGGGATGCCTGTAAATGTTTGTAAAACCATTGGTTACAAACCAGTCTTACCTGTACCTCAGGCTACACTTCTGCCTCAGCTAAAAACTTATACATATTCACATACTGTAGATACAGATGCAGGACTAAGGATCTGAAACTGTGGAAGGCTTATTTTTACCCGTTTACTCCCACTGGGCAGATGACATGAGTCATGCATTTAGAATGGTTGGGTTTCTGCATTTATTTCCTACCATTCCATTTCAGCTCTCAGTCATTTGCTGTAATGTCAAAAAACTGGAATAAACCAGGATTTTAAAAGATGTTAAAATCACAGGTTGTCATGTTGGAAAGTCAGTAAACATCCAAATATTTATGAATAAATGAATGAATGAATGAATGAATGAATGAATGAATGAGACTCAGATGAAACGAGACATACTGATTTAACTTCCTTTCTCAAGTAAAAGGCAAAATGTAATTTTACAAAATATAAAAAATGTACTTCTTTAAAGGCCATTTCTACCATCTGTGATATCCCATCATCATATCATGTTAATATAAACTGAAGATTAATAAACCATGGTACCATTAAATAAATTGTAACTGACTGAAAATAATGGCCCTTTCATTTGCTCTGATGTGAAAAAGAACATAATTTCACTGTTCTGTCTGTTTTATCATGTTACATCTTTTATATTGTTTTGACCTGATAGATTCTTTAGTCTTGTTAAACCTTTAGTTGTAGCATTGTGTGTATTATTGTACATTTTTTGGCTATTCTATAATGATTTTTGATTTTATCCTGTTATTCTTCTTTTTTTGCACAAGCTTTGACAGTGTGAATGCCTACATGTGTGATGCCAATAAAGTAAAATCTGAATTTGTGTCCATCTTGTTTTTCTTATGCAATATGTACCAATGGGTTTAGCAAAAGGATAATCTTTTTCTTTTCTTTGTGTTACTGCCTCATCCATTTAAGTTGAAATCTGACGATGGTGGAAAGGTATACAGCACAGCAAAATACTCAGTAATTCCCCTCAAATGCATTGAAACTAAAGTAATAAGTTATGAAAATGTAAGGAGTAGAGAACAGAGTGAAGTTGTCAGAAAAATAAAGACTTGAATAAAATATAGATGTACTTTTGTAGTGACATATGATAGATTATTTTGGGTTTTTTATGTTAAATGATAATCTTCATTCCTTGGTTTTGCCTCTGAATCTGCATCTATTTAACTTCTATTAATCACCACATGACCCCCATTTGTATGAGAGTGGAAAGAAGTTGAGTAATGAGACAAACTTTGCTCACAAGGGCTTGTATGAGGTCTACAGTTCTGGTTCCATGGAATGAAATATTCTGAATATTGTAGGGTATTTTTTTTTTTTCTGTTTCTAGATATAGTTAAATGACACCACACTTAACTATGGCAACCTCACAGAAAACCTTGGTCTCTTATTCCTCATACCTCTATAGCCTGTACAGAAAAACTCTAATAATAATAATAATAATAAAAATAATAATAGAATAACTATAACCCCTCTACACCCTTACACTTATTTATTTCATGAAGTATTACTCAGCCTTTTTCCACGTTACATAACAGTCTACTAGGCATTCCTTGCTTTCTATTTTTTGAGCTTCTCTGGTTTCACTCAAATGGTAGAAAAAAATAAGACAAAAATTTGGACCGATTACAAGCCCAGACAGCTACCTCCAGCAAACCAAAGACACACCAGGACATTCTGTCTTGTTAAAACTGTACAGCTTGAGGGAGTCTTCACAATGGTTTTTGACTGCAGTTACGAAACCAACATAAATCAGCCTTTCACGTTGTCTTTAAGTCATGTAAATCTTCCTGTTTGACCTATAGATCTAGTATTTATCACATGTGAGCAATTGAAAGCACACACAAGTTCAAACAAGGGAGACGATTGTCAGCAGCATTTGATTGGAAACAGATGTAATGCTCAAAATTTGCTGTACTTGCATTCAGGTTAAAACAAAGTGGAGACTCTAAATTGCTTCCACACTCACAAACACACATGTTTTGTTTCACTATCCCAGTGACGATAATCTGGATGTGTTCCCCAGTCTTTTACCCTATGCTGAACATCCACAGGGTCTTACCATAATATTTAAACTGAGGTGCCGTCCACACTAATGCACATATTTTACAAAATGACTGATTTACAAGTCAACATGCAAATGGTGAGATTTCAGACTGTAGACCCTAGGCATGATGGGTAATCACTGCTCCCACAGGCTTGAACTGTAGACACTAGGCATGATGGGTAATCACTGCCCCCACAGGCTTGAACTGTAGACACTAGGCATGATGGGTAAACACTGCTCCCACAGGTTTATACTGTAGGCACTAGGCATGATGGGTAATCACTGCCCCCACAGGCTTGAACTGTAGACACTAGGCATGATGGGTAATCACTGCCCCCACAGGCTTGAACTGTAGACACTAGGTATGATGGGTAATCACTGCTCCCACAGGTTTATACTGTAGACACTAGGCATGATGGGTAATCACTGCTCCCACAGGTTTATACTGTAGACACTAGGCATGATGGGTAATCACTGCTCCCACAGGTTTATACTGTAGGCACTAGGCATGATGGGTAATCACTGCCCCCACAGGCTTGAACTGTAGACACTAGGCATGATGGGTAATCACTGCTCCCACAGGTTTATACTGTAGGCACTAGGCATGATGGGTAATCACTACCCTCACAGGACTGAACTGTAGGGACTAGGCATGATGGGTAATCACTGCCCCACAGGTTTGTAGTGTAGGCACTAGGCATGATGGGTAATCACTGCCCCACAGGTTTGTAGTGTAGGCACTAGGCATGATGGGTAATCACTTCATCCCCCTCTGGAACAGGGTCAGTCTGGCCTCATCAGACCACTTGGCCTTTATTCATTAAACACAGTCCAATTCATGCTTCTACCAAACTGATGAACATTTCATAAATAAGAAGATGAAGTTACAGATTACAATGAGCTGAATAAACCTCCATGTTAAGATACATTATTCCCTAAAACCACAAAGGTCTCCTATTTAGTTTGTTCTGGATTTTACAGTTCAGGGGTTATTAATTTTATGATCATAGTAGCACCATAACGCTGGATTCCACCCAGTCTAAAACTAAAAAAGTAAAAGAGGAAGTCTCTTCGGTGCTACTGTAGGAAGAGAACAGTGAGCTACTCCCTTTGTACATAAAAATAGGTCATTGTACGGAAATGAAAATACAATGATTCTCATCTTTGTGTGATTATAGACTAACATGACATGAATGGGAAAATTATATAACTTCTATAACTTGCCGTTGCATTCAGGTCAAAGTTCCCACCAGGAGGAAAGAACAAGGCACACACACATTTCTATTTCAGTTCAAAGCTTCTGCCAATGTTTATTTGTCTTAATATTGTTCTACGGTCTGGGGGATGTTGCGCAATATCACATAAGCATTTTACTCCAA
This sequence comes from Sphaeramia orbicularis, assembly GCF_902148855.1. Taxonomy (NCBI): domain Eukaryota; kingdom Metazoa; phylum Chordata; class Actinopteri; order Kurtiformes; family Apogonidae; genus Sphaeramia; species Sphaeramia orbicularis. Next base: position 47,707,244 of record NC_043963.1, read on the forward strand.
TAAGTTTCCATGGGAACAGTTAGTCTGACAGTAGCATCTGGGCAAAGATGTGAATCTGTTTTACACGAGGACTGTGTGTATCCAGCCTCCTGCCAGGAAGAAAAACGACTACAAACCTCCTGTGACACATGTATGCTGCTGAGTCTCCACACACATACCTACTCCATAAGTAATTACACATTGTATATGTGCATGTATTTCTATAACCATGGCAACCACACGCAAACTATTTCCATGGCAGTCGCAAATGTATCTGGCAAAGTCATCACCGCTCTGTGGTAAACCCGTTACCTTAGAAACGGTGGGTGTGGCAACAGTAGAGTGACACGGGTGGTGGGCGGGGGAAAAACGGTTCCAGAGGGATCACATAAGGACACAAACTCATAGAGAAACAGAAGAAAAGAAGAAGAACATGTGGTGTGTGTTGATAAAAACTGTAAAGGCACATAAACAGCACATGTGATTAATCTAAATAAGAGGAAAAGGTTCCCACATATGCGCCAGCACATATTCTACAAAGAGTCTTTGTTTTTATAAATCAGGAAACGCTGCCGTTCAAAGAGTGGAAGAAAAGAGCAGGAGACAGAAAATTGAATCAGTAACTGTTTGTGGGCACAGTTGAAGTGGGCACCGGTCCACCACGCTGACTAAGACCAGCTTTTTCCATGGAACACATTGGTTTTCTGTCCTCCGCCTCTTTTTCTTCATCTTTATACCCGCGTTTTTCATTTTTTCAGGTAGTAAATCATGCAGGAATCAGGATCACAGCTCAGAGGTTGTACAGTCTATTCATTAGAAAACCTTGATGTGTTGGATAGTTTTTAGTGAGTTAGGATGTGGCACTGGACAAAATATGACTTTTAGGTTGACTAAGATGACAGGAATGACACCACCCACATATTGTACTAACTATTCCCCCTGGACAAAGCTGCAGCCAGAAGCTGCTCAGCTTAAGGCACAATACGGGGAAAGAGGACACCACGATTTATAAAGACGTTTTCATGTTCGTCCATCAGCATCACTAAATAACTGTGAATGTTAAAGACATCCAGGAAAAAAACTGAATGGTTAGCACAAAAAAAATAAAAACAAAAACAAAAAAAACACCATCACCAAATGACATTGAATGTGTTAATGCAATTTTTGGATTAAGTTTAAGGTTAGCTTAGCATTTGAGCCATGTTTAAAACCATGTAGTTTAGGTTTTGTTTCAGCCACATGTCATACAGAGAAACTACAGGGTGTCCCATAAGTCTCCATACATAGGAGACATAATACCAGTGGCGATTTCTCATAGACTGCAAGGGAAGCCCGGCTTCCCCTAAAATTATGAAAATTAAATGGTTAAATATGTACGGTTGTGTTGACATTTCATTGACTATAAATGCGTTAGAACACGTTCATCTTAAAGATGACTTCGTTCAGAATCAGCTTTATCACAAACCAACGGACGCGATGTTGTTCACTTCTCATACATTCCCGTTGTGCTGTTTTCTCATTCGATCTCTGCTCAGTGCATTTGTCCGTAGACGCCGGGCGTCTCTGGGCTTCAATGGGACTGAGTGGAACAGTTTTTTTCATTGCGTCAAAACTGGACGGTAATTGGATAAATACCACGATGTTGTCCCGCCCCCGGACGCCGGGCGTCTCTGGGAGTGAATGGAGCTGTGGGCGGAGCTCGGCCGGGCTGGACGCCAGAATCCCACGTGCTGATTGGAAGATCAGTCGAAAGGCTGAATCCCATTTGATTGACAGCTAGTTTCAGATCTACTCCTTCACTGATACAGTTCAGTTTAATACCGCCGTGCATTCTGCTGTGAAATCGAGAGAGAAACCACTACGAAATTACTCGTTCATTTCTTGCACTGTAAATAAAACCCACTCATTGTACTTCCTTGTTTCAATTTAACATAATTTCAGCGTTTTCTTGTTTCAGTTCCATAATTTAATCATTTCTTGTTCAAGTTTAATATCGTTTTGTAGATAATTCAATCAATCAAACTGTCGGCTAGGTCGGAGTGAAAGGAGCATCTCTAGTTTAAAAAGGCTGAAGTCTTACACCCACAACACACTGGGCCAAGGCAATCTGAGCAGCCCAGCTCTGCTGGACATTGAGAGCGCACTGGTCCAGTCCCTGGAAAAGATGCCTACTTGGTACGATAAGGTCACTGAGCATTTTCTTAATTCTTTTTTTTTTTTTTTATGTAAGCCGACAATGAGCTTCCCCTGTCTGAAAGACGAGCAGCCGCCACTGCATAATACATTCCATACATATATGGTTGTTACATGTATTTCTTTATATTTCTTCTTTATAGTTCTTCAGCAGTGGAGGACACGCATTGAAATGTGTTCCCGACAAAATGGCAGTCATATAGAGCATATTATATAAATAAAAATGGTTTATGTCAAGAAACGTTTATTTTTCCTATGTATGGAGACTTATGGGACACCCTGTATACTGTGTGCACAATTATAAGGCAAGTTGCATTTTTGAGGATACATTTTATTATTTAAGAACTAAAGTGCTCTCGCTCAATCCAAAATGTTCAGAAAGTTCAAACCTGAATATCTAAGAAAGTAAAAGTGAGGTTTTGTCATTCTTAAGAGAATATCCCAAGCCATTTTCAGGTCGACAGAGAACCATGCCGGTTCCTGGACCTAATTTTGAACCATCCGACATGTTCACACCGAAAATCATGCAAAATTCAGGCAAGTAAAACTTGTTTTTTCTAAGCAAATCATGACGGCTTGAGTGGATGTCACCACGTTGATCCGGGTCATAAGTGGAAAAATAAACAAACCAAGAAAACATGAGTGTGGAAAATGGCAGAGAAACCGAGTAGTAATGTTCTGTGTTGCATTAAATAAAAACCATCTTTTGAGAGTTCTGTGTCATCTCTATTGCTGCTCGTACATTCACTTGCAGACATGTTTTTCTCCTATAACCTATCCCATCATGCATCAGTCCTACTACATCTACGGTAAGGGTCAAGGGACAAAACAGTAGCAATACGACATCTCCCTTTTTTTTTTTTTTTTGGTGGCGAAGCAACACCCTCTGTCGATGACGCGTCATGGGCTCGCATAATGGTATGAGCGCAAGTTCACAGGCAAGCACTTCGGTTCCCAGTGTAAGTGGTGCCAGAACCAGCTCTGACACCGGGCTGGCCGATCTGAAAACAGCTCCGGTGTGCACAATTATTTGGCAAATATCAATGTGCACAATAATTAGGCAATTAGATGAAAATGTATTATTTTCCAATTTCACTTGTTTATTTTCATCTGTTAAAGTGAAAATAATGAACAAACAATTAAAAAACAACAACAACAACAACAACAACAAACATAGCCAGCCTTCCTTCCTTTCAATAACAGTCATAAGTCTTCCATTCGCCGAGTCTGTCAGTTTCTGGACTTATTGACAATCAACTTTTTGTGCAGGAACAACCGCATCCTTTCAGACCCTGCTCAGAGGGTTAGGGTTAGGAACAAGGTCAGGGTTCAGAGGTGGACTGTTCATGACCATAAATCTACTGTTTAAGAAGGGAGGACAAGTTCTCATTAGGGGTTAGGTCAGATGAGGAAGGCGATCATGTCATTATTCTTTCTTCTTTGAACACTTTATCAGTCAGACACACCGTAGGCTATCGATGGAGCATTGTCCTGCATAAAAATCATGAAACTGTGATGTTACCGATGCAGCTGTGGGTCCAACTGTCTGGTCCATCAACAGTTACTCTGACCTCATTTGTCCATAAAACCTAAAAATAAGTCTTCAGATAGTTCTTGGCCCTGTCCTGATGTTTCAGCTTATGTGCCTTGTTCAGTGGTGGTTGTATTTCAGCCTTTCTCTCCTTGACCTTGTGTCTGAGACCTGAACATCTTCTACTTCTGGACGTTGTAGGTCAGTTTTTGTTCTGGAGCATAGTGGTTCTGCAGGTCCATGTGTTCCCAGTAGTTTCCCTCTTGATTCTTTTTTAATCTTTTGCTGTTAATTTGTGTGTTTTCTTCTCTTTGCATATTTTGTAACCCTGTTGACTATTTGCTAAAATGTGATAATCTTGTTGTCATGCTTCAGTAGTTAAGCTGTTTCAAGATTGTTTCATCTGTCTGAAGGGAACTTTGCAATTTTTGGCTTTTCACTGTTAGCTAAATCCCTTTTTTTGATCCATTTTACCTGACATAAAGAAGATGCCTAATAATTCTGCACGCCTAAATATAAGGCGTTAACATTTTAGGCCACACTCTCGCCTGTTACACAAATATATATAACCTGAGAATGACTAATTCCAACAAAAAATGTAATTTATGTAGTTTGGAGTTGGAAAATAAATATGATGATATGGTCATTCCACTCATTCGCCTAATAATTGCGCACATGGTGTACATATACTCTGGATATCTCAGTCAGTGTGAGCATTTCACTGAGAGGTAACTTGATAAAATACCTGATAATTGAATTCACATAGTGTTTACTGACACGTATTCAAGCTGTATTATTTCTTTTGAGTGAAATTGCTCCAATTGGTCGAATGAAAAATGTTAATCTCAGTTTTAATTTTGACAATATTACTCTACCAACAGGTGACTAAGTTAAATATATTGTTACCCTAAACCACAGGGGTCAAACATGCGGCCCAGGGGCCAAATCTGGCCCGTCAAAGGTTCCAATGTGGCCTGCAGGATAAAAGTGCAAAAATTAACCTGAACAGTCCAGGTTGTCCGAATCCATTTGGTTCAGGTTCCACATACAGACCAATGTGATCTACAGTCCAAATGACAACACAATAACCCATAAATAATGACAACGACAAATTTTCTTTGTGGAAAAATTATGTGGAAAAAATTTTAGTGAAAAAAATAACATTACACTGTGAAAACAACATTTACAAAACTATTCCTTCACAATAAAATGCAAATACATAAATAAAAACAAAGATGAACAACCCCAAATGTGCAATTTGAACAATATTCTGCCTGTTACTAAATGTTTTATGCATTTATAGATCCACTGTGATCTGTAGTTGTGTTAATAATAAGAGATGGAATATTGTAGAAATTGTTCAAATTTTAGTTCCAAACTCCAAAATTTTAACAATATTCTGCCTGTTACCAAATGATTATGTAACATTATGTGTAAACGTACATGTATAAATAATAAGTCGAGGCATAATATTGTTAAAATTGCACTGATTTTTCAAATGAAATTTCTGTTTTTTCAGGTTGTTCACATCTTTTTTGCAAAATGTAAATATTTTCATAATTTAATTTGTTTTTTTTTTAGTACTAAAACCAAAAAAAAAAAAAAACTTGGATTAGTCATTATTTATAGGTTATCAAGTCATTATTTTACTGGTTTGGCCCACTTGAGATCAAATTCGGCTAAATATGGCCCCTGAACAAAAATGAGTTTGACACCCCTGCCCTAAACGAATCAAGGAAATACATAAGTTATTCTTATGTTATTCTTAAGTGTTTTAAAGTGTAAATGCTACACTCTGAGACTCAGGTTTAAACAATTAGCATTCCCAAGTCTTATCTCCCATCAGACCCTTGATATTTTTTCAGCGTCTTGAAACACAAGCTTGGTTTTGAGTTTGCACAGTTGCTGGTGATTATCTTGCTGACAGATGCATCAGGAAACGTTAACCCTAACCCAACGCTGACAAGAAGGAGTTGCAGACCTCTGTGTGCTGGGTAGGAATGATAGGTATTTGTGAAATAATAGGCCAGAGCTCAGGGCAGAGGACGACTCTGGGCCTCTGCAATCTGCTGGTGGGGAAGACGGGATTAAGGTAGAAGAGGCTGATCAGAGGGAGGGAGCTCACAACAGAAGGCTACGTCTCTAGTTAAAACACACTGGTAATAAACCTTTGAGAAACATTATATGTAGGACTTTACTTTCTCATGCTTTGATTTTGATGTGTAAGAACCCACACAGGTGTTTTACAATTTTACTGCCTCTTTCAATCTAATTTTCTTGTGGACATGTACAGACAAGGCCTCCCACTTCTATAGCTTTGTTTTCAGAGTTTTTGGATTTGCTAGGGTGGTATGTGTTATATCGTGTAACAGAAATACAACTGACAATCTCTGCTACATGTTCGCTATTTCTGGGTCTCACAAACTGTGCAAGTGGCAACATTTCTGGAAGTGAAATAATTAGGAGGTTTGCAACAGTTTGCTCATTTCACATTGCAATCTGCATTCCTAAAGTGTGAGCACTGAAACCTCTTCTTTCCACTGAGGGTTAGTATCATGTCAGTGACAGTGTCGTCTGATTTAAAATTAAAAAATGCAGTAAACAAAATAAACTGTTTCCTGGGAGTCTCAGTGTTTCTCTGACTCATCTGTCTGCACACTCCCAACTGCATGGTCCACATACTTGGCTCTGGTATATTATATCCTATGTTTGTTGCCTTTACATTAGTGGGAGGTTTCTGTCTGCTTATTTTACAGCTGTTTTCCACGACAGCTTTGTCACATTCTTAAATACCTACATCAGCTTATGTCACAAAGTGTGTCAGACTTTCTATAAATGCTGCAATGCCCTGCCAGTGCCCACATCAACAACACACAGCATCACAGCAATTACATAACATGCGTCACGTGTATTTTATGCGAGTGTAATCTGATGTCACTGAAACAAATCATCATCAACATTCCCAAGTGTCAGTTTTTAACAAGGACAGTACCAGATAAAAGACAATATAATAATAATAATAATAATAATAATAATAATAATAATAATAATAATAATAATAATAATAATAATAGCCCTTAAATATTGGGAATTGATATCAGGGTTCAAGTTCTGTTTCATGCTCTCTTTATGTATTTTCTCTTTTGTTTTTCAGTTTTACCCTTTCCCCAACACTTTTTTCATAGCCATAAGGAAGTTATTCCTAAACTGCCAAAACTGAACCAAACTGTAACCATTTCAACATCTAGGTGTCTTTTGACTAACATGTACGTCAAAAAATGACAATGGGTACCCTCCCTAAGCATTAAAATGTTCCCAAGCATCATTACATTCTCTTGTGCATGACCTTCTTTTTTGTTTATTTTATTATGACTCCATGCGTATCAGTTTGTGTTGCAGAATGATTGCAGAGGGCATTATACTGGCACCTTTAAATGCTCTAATAAATTGAGCAAATTAACATATATCAAAGCAAAGTCCTGTTTGCATGAACATCTTTTGCCATTTTGTTGAGTCCTGATTTAGCATTAGAATCTTCCTTTGTCCATCTCTAGCTGAACATGCAGGAAAACACCACTAACTACAGAGTCCAAAGCAGTGGCTGACATGTCACACACCCGGGCATAAATTAAGGATTAAGTGCCTTGCTCAAGGGTACATCAGCCAACAATTTCTCTACCAGTCTGGGGAATTGAACTAGCGACCCTGTGGTCACAAGCTGATTCTCCAGCTTTCTAGACCCACAGTATAACTTCACTTCTCCAACTTTACAAGTTTATTCCAGCCCAATGTATGTGTAAAGTTGTTCTAAACAGTCTAATATTTATCTTCAAAGCACACGTGAACCTACTGTTAAGGATGAAAGTGAAGTAAACCTGGTCTGTGCAATCTGAGAAGGATGGTCGTCTTTCACTATTTAATGGTATAGACGTTTCAACTGCTACACAATGGGTCTTAAAACACAAAGGTTGTTCGAAGTGCATGCTGCTTATACTGTTTCCTAACAGGAAGGGCTGCCGGACAGATTGAAGTTCTTGTTGACAGAAGACAGAGTGTACTTAAAACTACAATGAATTCAGGGAGTTTTTGCTCATAAACGCATAACTCAATACTATCACATTTGAGTCAAATGTATTATTATACATTTAGAATCATATAACTACATGGACTGAATATTAAATATCTTTGAACACAGCCAGTGATTGAGTGAATCACACAAAGTTGTCAAACATAGGTCTATACCTCTGCTGTATCATGTTGCTTCTAATTACCCCGCCCCCCAAAGAGGAGGCAAGGGGTATTGTTTTTGGTTCAGTTTGTTTGTTTGCTTGTTTGTTAACACTCCAGCAGCAATATATTGGTTGAATTCATACCAAATTGGGTTTATACATTGCCAGTGACCCAGAATAGATCTGATTACATTTTGGGAACTGTAGGTCAAAGTTCAAATTTGTTATGAATTTTTGAAATCTTTTTTTCCCCATTTACTTATAATGGGTGAAATTTCAAACATCTGTAGCAGCAAAACTATTGGTTGAATTCATATCAAATTGGGTTTATAGACTGCCAGTGACCCAGAATAGATGTGGTTACATTTTGGGGAAAGTAGGTCAAAGTTAATTTTTAAAATCTTTTTTTTCTCCCATTTACTCATAATGGGCGAAATTTCAAATGTCTATAAAAATATCAATTTTAGTTCAATTTCCCTCAAACCTGGCATATATATAGAGGAAAATAATCTGCTGACATTGTCACATGCATAGACATATATGACATCAGCTGGATCGATGTCAAAATAAGCTACAATATGTGTGAGGGGTGCACAGCAAAAATTAGAGAGTTGAATCAACTCCCACAGAGTTGATTTTAACTCTTTTTCAGAGTTTATATAGGTCCACACTTTACAGAGTTAAATTAACATTTTCATTGGAGTCAATTATTTAACACTATACCAGAGTTGCCTTTTTTACTCAGAAACCTGAGTTAACTTAACACTGACTGATTTAACTACCAACACTCACAAGAGTTCAAAAATGGTAAATGGACTGAACTTACATAGTGTATTTTCCACACCTTCATGGTGCCCAGAGCAGTTTACAGTTCCTCACATTCACCCATTCACACACACTCATACACCAGCGGGTGATTTTGACACGTGGACAGTCAGAACCAGGACTCGAACTGCTGACCCTTTGGTCATTGGACAACCCCCTCTACCAACTAAGCCACAGCCGACCTGGGTTAAATTAACCCATATGGATTTATTATTTACACTGTCAGAGTTTCTCCTTTAACTCAAACAGAGTTAAATTAGCACCATGAAAGTAACAAAAACAACGCTCATTTTACTTAATTTTCACTCTGAAAGTAGTGTTAATTTTAAGCATAAAAAAAGTTAATCCAGTAAAAATGACTTAAAATTCCGTGTTAACAGGATGATTCAAAGAAAGCTGTTGCATTTTTTTTTTGAAAATTTATTTTTCTTTTTTTTTTCTCTCTGACAATGACAGTCTGATAGAAATTGTACAGGTTCACCTGGTTTGAAATGCAGGGACCAGGCAAATTAACTATGGACAGACGCAAAACAACATTTCTCCTGAGTTAATTTCCACAGGCTTGACTAACTCTTTTCATTAACCCCAACTCTGAGTGACATTTAACTCACAGTGGGTTAAAACTACACTTTGAGAGTGAAAATTGACTCTCAAATGTTTAACCCTGAAATTTCAACTCTCCAATTTTTGCTGTGTGGGGTTGTTTGAAATTATTTGGAAAGCAAAGAAATTCTCTGCCATAACTGAGTCCAACCTTATTAAAGCCAGGTCTTTGCTTTAATTCCAAAAGTGTGAGGTTAAATTGTATTAATTTTGTTAGTGTATGATAAAAAATAAAAAAAAATTACAGTTTTATGTGATTTGAAGCATATATAATGTTAATTTGGCTTTACTTCGCCCCCTTGAAACCCTTGAGGAAAAGTTTCACCCTGCAACACACTTTGTCAGACACACCTTTCAGTTTTGTGCGGAACCAACAGTGATTTATCCTCCTTCTCCTCCTAGATGTTTAGAAAGTGTTACAACATACATACAGAGTGTAGAGGTCACTGTGAGCACACTCATTTATCCTGCTGTAAAAAAAAAAAAAAAAAAAAAAAAAAAAAAAAATAGAAACCCTAGTTAGTCCTGTTCAAACAAGAGCTTTGGCTGTGAATAGCCTGCAGATACTTTATCAAGGTGAGGATGATGATGTTAATGGCAGATGATGACACTGCTACTTCAAGCATGTGGCTCATCCTGGTGAAGTCTCTCATGTACGAGTGATTGAGTTAAATGGAATGAATGGAGGGCGGACCTCTTTGATATCCCTCTGATAATGCTGTGTGACTCAGATACAGACAGGGATGTTTTTATCAAACTTAATTATAGTCCTTGAGCGTCTGAGTGTGACTGAAGAGCACTTCAACAACAACAAGGACAAAAGGACCTATACACCTCTACAAGTGTCAATTACTTATAGTTGTATTTGTATAGTACTGAGGGGAAGCTGGATTTGTGAAGAAAACACTTGTGGTGTTCTAAAAAGCTGCTGATACTAGCATCTAACATATGTCTATCTACAGATTTTTAAAAAAAAAGTCATTTAGAGGAATCAAAAGTGCTTTTTCTTGTGTTGATTTCTTATCTTTACACTATTGAAAAAAAAAAAAAACAACTTTTAAAATAGTGGACATGTGGCATCTTCACTGGTTCCAAAAATGTGTCAGGACTTCTATAGCCCAGTAATAGGAGTCATACGATCAGCCAAAGATGTTTCATAATCTATGGTGGAATTTACAAAATTCAATTAACTTCCAAGCATTTGAGTGAGTCTGAGTCACACATGAATCAAAACCTGGTGATAATGTTTGTATGACAGCTTGGTGAAGTCAAACAGGAGTTCCCTTTTGCGGTGGTTTATTTTTGTTCCTTACCAACTCACATCATCACAAAAACATTGACACACTTGCTTCTTTTTCAGAAGAACATTATCAGTGTCTCAGTGTTCTGCAACCCTGTGTGTTGCAGATGCAAATGCTCTGTAAACTGGCTTCTGTTTAGGCTGAAAGAAAGATGGAGAGTTTTAATTCGCTATGTTTCCATGGCGATAATAAGGCCACGGGCCATTGGCGGGAAAAGAAACAGGGTAGAGAAGATGGAGACGGGGACGGGAGAAAGTATGGCAGAGGGTCAGATCTTTTTAATGCCAAGACTCATGACTCATCGTGGTCAGGGATTGGTGGAAGAAATGAATGAGGGAGGAGTGACAAGCAGGGCGGGGATTGGTTCAGGGTCTGTTTGAAGGTTGAGCCTCCTCTGTCAATGTGTTTTTTTCTTTTTCTTTTTGTGCAGGATGGTGAGAAACATAGGGAAGTTTCATGAAAAGCAATAATGATATGATTGATAATGCATCTGTTATCAGTGGGGAAAAAAAATACTTGTGTTTACATAGTGAGTAGTTTTATTAGGAATAAGCATCAGCAATCAGTCACAAATTATGAAATCAAACATTATTTATGATAGCACTACAGAGAGTTGAACAACTAAAAACATAACTGCATATAAAAGCTTAAAGGGTCTTGAAAGATGCTTGATACATGTAACTTGGGTTCAATACCATTTTCAACACTGAGTGTAAAAAATTACATTATACATAGTAGCAATAAAACCTTTTTACAGTATATATACTCAGTGCAGTTTCATGACTTAAAAAAAAACTTAAATATGTTTATTTCTTACAATATAGTTTTACCTAAAAGGTCCAGTGTGTGAGTATGTTGTGACATCCAGTGACAAAGCTGCAGATTTTAATCAGATAAACACCCTCCTCACTCTCCCCTACAGTCAATGTGCCTTTTTAGAGCCAACATTTCTTTTGTCCATTCTGTTATTTATTTATTTGATTTGAGGAAACGAACTCTCCACACTCAAACACAGTAGGTAAAGGTAATCGACCAAAACAAAAAATCTACAAGCTACTATAGAAACATGTTGGAGCAACAAGGTGGATTCTACAGAGTTGGAGTCGATATAAGTGTTAGAAAATTATAATTCATTCATTCTAAACAACTGAAAATGTGATAATTCTTATTTTCATTCAATTTTGCACTAATGGAAACATCACTGTGAGTGTTATACTTTATTCCTGTAAGCTAAGCCCACCTAAATCCCGCCTTTTTCCAATGAAAGCAGTTCTAAACATGGAAAACCTTTTTATCATAAGTTGAAGTTATCTGTTAACATAATGTCATCTTCAAAATATATTAATCTGTGTCTTCTGAACTGACACTGATAAGACTTTACTCTTTCAATTTTGAAATTCAGTACCAGTCATTCAAACATTTCTTCACTGGTAGCTGAACAAATCTGGTGGTTCAGTCCCCAGCTGTAGGTCCATATTATTTAAACACTACACACATAGTTAAATAAACAATGGCACTTCATTTCTATTGTTTCCATATGCCTCCGGCTCCATAGTGTTAACCTAACATACCTCTGGTGTGACTTTAAACCACAGCTTGTTAGTGCAGTTCACCAGGTTTGACAGATACACAAAAGACTACAAGTGTTTTACATAGAGTCCCCTACAGTTTAGTAACATGTTGTAGACAAGAACCAGGGAATTTCTTAGCCCTAGGAACTTGTAAGCATGATTTATGACATTTTTGAAATTCTATATAAAATGGGGTTATTCATGCTGTTATGATAAATTTTACATTCAGGGAGCAGGAATCCAGTAGTTTCATCATCACTCACAAAGTTTTATTTAAAATACATGATGCACATTATAGAGATTTTTAATCTCAGTGAAACTTTCCTGATTGAATAAAGATTAAATAAAATAAAGTAAAACTATTTAAACACATTTCTTAAAAATTAAAGTCTATCCTATCTATTTTAGGAGATTTATTATGCAAATGTACCGTGACGTTTTTGTTAAGGAGTTTGAGACTAAGTAGAGAGATAAATATTAAACCTCCTTGAAGTTACACTAGTGTCAGATTTTGGCCTGGCAATAACAGAAGTATGCAAAAGAATATAATTAAATATAAAGGCAACACTGTGTTATCCATGGCTAAATGATGACATTTGTTGGGAAGAGTTCTGAATAAGCAGTAGTGAACCATGCCTTCTATTATATATAGAAGGGGTATCCAACCTCACAATCTCACATTATGCTGTGAACTTTTCATTAATATTCATCTGTGCACTTACCAGCAGCTAACATAGCAAGCCCATTTAATATTAACATGTGGTATGTATTTATTATAATGTCACAATAAACCAGCTAATGATTTTTTCACTTACTAATATATGAAAATGTTCCTAAGGACTTAATGTAAAAACTTTATTTCCTATTAACACTCATTACATCAACTGAATTAAAGTATAACCATAACTTTTTTTTTTTTTTTCAGAAAGGCAACAAAATAAGTCATCAACCCATGTACATGTCTTTGAAAGAATGAAAATTGCTCAACATTTACAGTACTTCAGTGCATTGACCGTGTTCTAACCTCGACATTCCACATTCATTAAATACATGTAATCAGCAGCTCCGCCCTCTTATGCACACACGCCTAAAACACTGCATTAAAAACACACCTTAAATTACAGGTGTCAGTAGTATCATTCGTTCACATACCACTGATGTGGATGAAGTACTGAGGTTCTTATCAACAAACCGCCCACTTGCATGTCAGGTTTCTGTGCTTTAAAGGGACATAACACTGCCCTAGATGTTAGACTGGTCTAAGCCCACAGATTCAGAGTCACATTGTGGGATCAAACTGTCGCCCCCACTTTTTTCTTATAAACTGCTGAAAGATATTACACATGATCTTTGCTACATTTGAGATTTCATTTAACATGTCGAGTCTGTGGTGAAATGGAATTCTTTCACAGAAGAGACTTGAAGCCGAGCTGAAAAACATGCAAACTTTTCTTCATACCCGACCAGGTTTTCTTTGACAGTGCACGCAGACAGCTCAGCCGAAAGAGCAGGTAATGGTTTTGAATGACTGGACAGTGTGTCATAGAAGTGTAACGTTACAGCCCTCCCACCTTTCTTTCCTTCTCCCAGCCAATCAGAGCTCACCCCAGTCCCCTCCCACAGCAACAGGCACTTTAAAACTCCTCAGTACTTACTTCTCTTCCTATCCATTCTGGTCTCCCGTCTCTGCTGGCCTGCCTGCCTGCCTGCCTCACCAACTAAGCTGTTCGGTTGAACCCTGCCAGACTACTCCAAACCTCCACAATGTCCCGGAGCAGCATGAGGAGCAGCACCTACACTGTGAGGTCATCTGCTGCCCCACGGAACTTTAGCAGCTTTTCTTACAGCACCCCTGGGGTCACCCGCAGGAGTGTCTCCACCGTCCAGAGCAGCAGGGGCTTTGGAGGACCTGTCTCCAGCTCAATGGTCTATGGCCTGGGCTCATCCATGAGTGGAGGAGGCATGGGTGGTGGCATGGGTAGTGGCATGGGCATGAGCATGGGAATGGGCATAGGCATGGGTCAGGCCCCGATCACTGCCGTGACTGTGAACAAGAGCCTCTTGGCCCCCCTGAACCTTGAGATTGACCCCACCATCCAGGCTGTCCGCACCCAGGAGAAGGAACAGATCAAGAGCCTCAACAACCGTTTTGCTTCCTTCATTGATAAGGTAAGATGACATATGTATGTACGTGTGCACCTTTGACGTCTTTTTTTAATGCATGTCCATCCCATGGAAACTGTTATCGTCAAACAGAGCAACAAGTTTACTCCAAAACTTTCATACAGAGCACTGACATTGTTATTATGTAATGTTAGTGCTGACTGAAGAGGTCCATATGTGCATCACATGTTTCTACAATAATGATTTCTTCACTTTTGCAGTGTGATTTATAGCCCTCTGTGCTTTTTTCATATCCCGCAAATGCAGATCTATGAGAAGAACGTGCACAAAGTAAACTCTGTCTTTTGACTCCGGCTGCCCTTTTATAGTGATGAAAAACAGACGAGCAGAAAAAAAGGAAAAGACAAAGTGAGAGAGAGAGAAAGAAAGAGAGAGAAAGCGAAGGGTGTGTCAGGGCAGAGGGAGCTTGTGATATGAGTTACCTTGGGAATGGCCCCTCCCTTAGCTGGGGTGGGGCTCTTTATGCCTGCCTCAGCAGCCCTTCCCCCCTCCCAATGCACACATGCAGTCAGGACTGAGTGCTATTGTTTGATAATTGACAATGCTTTCTTTCAACCTGACACATTTGGAAAGATCTGATAAAATGGTTTTCCATGTAGAAACCATTTTGATCTAAATGCAGTTCCAGTGTTTGTGTAAGACCCAGGTGTGTGAGAACATGTCCTCACTGAGCCTCAGCAGTGGGTTAATATTTAAAAAGGTCAGTTGGTTTCATGTTCTCTTCGATGCCAGCTACATTTAAGCTCTTCCCTCAGGATTATAAAGCTACCTTTTCCTTATTTTGCATAGTTTATCGCAGAGCAGATTCAATTCTACACAGTTCTCTGTTATCTTTTGATGACAGTCCAACCTCAGGCGCCTCATTATCGCATTGTCTCCTGTTCAAATAAAAACCTTAAGGTGATCTTCCTCAGATCTTACCTGCAAGGTGCAATGTGTTATGAAGCAAAGTCCAATGACTCAGCCACATATCTGCATTCACTATCTCCCTTTTACTGTTCACCAGCATACGTACTCCACACCTCTTCACCTTCCACCTCCCACCTTCACCACAGCCCCAACTCCCCCTCACTTTCTGTTTTCCCCCCTCATCACACCCATAACACAGTTAAATATTTACCTTCCTCACATCCACAGGCAGATGCAACATGGTTTTATCCACCCTCTCTCCCAGTCTGTACAAAAACAGGAAGCTCTGCAGGGGAAGGGTTAACCAGCTCTATTCCTCCATCACTGGGTTTTTCCAGCCTTGTCTTGTTCTCCTTCCCCTCTACCTCCTGTCAGGATGCACATACATCAGGCCTTCCTTTGGAAAAACCAGTGTGAAAACACAGCCAGCAGTAGCTTACAAAGATCTAAAGATATAGGAAAACAAAAAAGTGTGGACACTGAATGGAGGCATGGCCAGGTTGATCCTGTTGATTGTTTGGATATTAACCTGGAAGTAATGTGGTTAAGCAGGGTTGCACTATACTTTTAAATGGACTCATAATTCCTATCCTACCAGTAGCAATAAACACAAATGCATAAAAAACTTATTTGTAAGGGATTCCTTTAACTCTTCTATATTTATAACTCTTTTGTTTTTGGCTCCTTTTCAACACATCAGGTGCGTTTCCTGGAGCAGCAGAACAAAATGCTGGAGACCAAATGGAACCTGCTGCAGGGACAGACCACCACCCGTTCCAACATCGACGCCATGTTCGAGGCCTACATTGCCAACCTGCGCAGACAGCTGGACAGCCTGGGCAACGACAAGATGAAGCTGGAGGCCGACCTTCACAACATGCAGGGCCTGGTGGAGGATTTTAAGAACAAGTGAGTATCAGATGGTAGTAACCAGCGTTTTAGTGAGCAGAGTACTTCTCTTTTTCTTTTGGTATTAATGTCAAGATGAAAAATAAGAAGGGAGGGGGATTTTTTCAATGCATTGAAACTCACAAATGAATTACAGCTGAAAGTTTTCACATCAGGACCAACATATGAAATATTTGACTTCAGATGAGCCACACCATACACTGAGTTCATGTTTTGCAGGCTACTCCCTACATCTGTCCATTGTTTTGCGTCATGTAGACTCAAGAGGATTACAACACTGAGGAAGCATGTTTGAAACTCCTTAACATTGTATATGGGAGGAAAGAAACTCACTTCTCTGGCAGAAAATTTAGATTTACATTTGAACATAGGCAGGAATGGAATAGTGCCACTTAGATTTGTCAGTCCCCTGCAGACAAATGAAACACATCAGCTGAGTTTAAAGGAGTCCTCAGGGAAAACTTTCAGTAACACAGCTCACACTTGGACATGCCAGCACCAACTGCACTGTTTGAAGCACAAAGGACAACCAGAGTTAGGAATGGATGACTAGTGCCTCCTAGTGTTACATTAGTTAAGCTTACATTATTTTGTGAATCTGAATTTTTTTTCTTGTCTTTTAGGTATGAAGATGAGATCAACAAGCGCACAGAGTGTGAAAATGACTTTGTCCTCATCAAAAAGGTCAGCATTATACCTTGTTTTCATTCTCTTTCAGTATTTTACTACTTTTTCTTCAAAGGTTTTCTGAGATGCCATATTCTGAGAAATTCTCTGATTCTTTCCAGGATGTCGATGAGGCCTACATGAATAAGGTTGAGCTCGAGGCCAAGCTGGAGAGTCTGACAGACGAGATCAACTTCCTCAGGTCAATCTACGAGGAGGTAATGACAAATTTTAGAAAATCCATTCTGCTTTCTATAAATGACTCAGAATTAAATATTCACCGTATCTTTTTATTATTTTGGAACCCATTTGTTTCTTTAGTATCTTAATTAACATCTGTTCTTTATGATTTTGACTTAAGTATTGTAAGTTGAAAGAGTCTCCTGTGGAATACAATGTGAACTAATTCCTACTCTTTTTCTGCTTTCCCTTTGGTCCTCAGGAACTGCGTGAGCTCCAGAGCCAGATCAAGGACACTTCGGTCATCGTGGAAATGGACAACAGCCGTAACCTGGACATGGATGCCATTGTGGCAGAAGTCAGGTCACAGTATGAAGACATTGCAAACCGTACACGTGCCGAGGCCGAGACATGGTACAAGACCAAGGTAAGGAGGAAACCTTGTTCATATCAGCACCACTTCACAAATCTGCTTTACACAGCTTTCATCAGGAGGTTTTCTGAGTCGTCATCCTTTATATTGCTGTTCTTTCTTTAGTATGAGGAGATGCAGACATCTGCCAGCAGATATGGAGATGACTTGAGGACAACCAGAACAGAGATCGCAGACCTCAACCGTATGATCCAGAGACTTACATCAGAGATTGATGCCGTCAAGGGACAGGTATGTGAACTGTATAACCGTCCTTTAGCTTTCTCCTAAAGGTTTTTGCATGAATGGAGGTAAATCATTTTTAATATCCTGCTCTAGCGTGCAAACCTGGAGGCCCAGATTGCTGAGGCTGAGGAGCGTGGTGAGATGGCAGTGAAGGACGCCAAGGCCCGCATCAAGGATTTGGAGGATGCCCTGCAGAGAGCCAAGCAGGACATGGCCCGCCAGATCAGAGAGTACCAGGACCTGATGAACGTCAAACTGGCTCTGGACATCGAGATCGCCACCTACAGAAAACTGCTGGAGGGAGAGGAGGACAGGCTGGCAAACGGCATCAAGGCTATCAACATCTCCCAACAGAGCAGTACGTCATTATTACTTGGCCTTGGCTTGATCAGATTCAGAACAAATGCTCTAAAATGAGAGGTCCTCACTGAAAGACACTTGATAATGAAATCAGTGAAATGGAACGGTGCATTATTGATGTTTGTTGTTCTGGTTTCCTTCTCCTTGAAGCGAGCTTTGGCAGTTACCCCATGGAGTCAGTGAAGAGCAGCTACTCCAGTGGCTACTCCAGCGGCTTCTCCAGCGGTGGTTACAGCGGCAGCTACGGTGGTGGCTACGGCAGCGGATTCAGCGGCACCAGCGGCACCAGCGGCTACGGCACCACCACCACCCAGACCAAGAAGAACGTCGTTATCAAGATGATTGAGACCAAGGATGGCAGAGTGGTGTCTGAATCCTCTGAGGTCATTGAGGATTGAGCTTTGTCTGTTTTGCTATGATCTCGTCTGCGTCTCTGTAGTTTTGTACTTACAGTTCACAACACCCCCCCCTCCCTAAATATTGTGATGCCATCCACTTTCAATAGAGCTTAAACATGTTCATGAAGCAATAAATGATCCTTACACTACCAAAGATCTGAAAGGGACCAAAGAAGTTTTTTTGTATGTTTGATGTCTGACTGTGTACTAAAAGAGCAGATTAAAGTTTTGTCTCAGAAAGTGAGATTCAAACTGGGCAAATTGCAAATATTAAATAAAACACATGGAACAGTTCCTCCATATCTATGCAACAGTGGTTTTATACATGAAGGCGGTTCTCCTTAAAACTGAAGGTTTTGCATTAAAAGGACAGTGGTGTAGTCAAAGGAATGTGAATGTACTGAACCAGTGCTTCAGTGTTTTTGGTCATCTGAGGTCTTCAAACACCTGTTACAGGTAGGTAGTGCATGTCTTCCCTGTGTGTGTTCTGCAACTGAAACTGTCGACCCCTTAGGAGGCGGCGTACATCATACGCTGGTCCTGAGGTGCTGTTTTTGCTACCAAAACTCAAATAAAAATGTGTTAACTGAAAAAATGATTTCTTGTTTTTCTTTTTTCTTTTCAGTGAAAAGACACATTCAGTAATTTGACAGAAATCATTTTGAGTAGGAGTAGTGTAAGAAAAGGTGATTTAAACATAAGAATTTGAATGAAAATACATTTCCTGGCTATAGATGACGGTGAAAGATATTAATAATACATCTGTAGAGTGAATCAGACAATATGTCGGGATTGAAAAAATAATGTAAATGTTAACAAATGAAATTTAATTTGTAGACATACCCAGGGATAGTCTAGAGCAGCATAGTTTTTCTTTGCCACCAGGGGGAAGCAGCACATAAACAAATCATATCGTGTCAGAGGGTTGGTATTATAAACCTACAGCTCAGATGTTATCCACACTGTGATTATTTCATGTATTTCCTATTGTATGACAGTATGGGCTCAGCATCCTCATCTACAACCAGGCCCTGAAAATAATGGATAAAAGCCCATCCATTGGTTTCATTGTCTAATACTAAAAAGGTACAATTTATTTTGCTCTGAGAGCTCCATTAATCTTTGCTTTCGCAAATAAATGGTATCTGTAAAATATCACATAGTAAATCCACATTTGGGCAGTTCGCGCTCTCCATTCAGGGCTCCATTCAGGAAAAGAAACAAGAAAAAATGGCTTGACAGCAACATTTTTCATAAATAAAATTTCACCAAAAATAAATCCACATATAGTATGTCATATTTAACAATGCACAGTTTTATGACCTAAAAACTATATGTATATAAACTATATATATAATGACCTATAAACTGAGTAGTGATAATTTTGTCAGACGGGATGAGACAAAATAAGTTCGTCAACGACCCAGTGTTTGCTGTGTTTATGTTTTCACTTTAAAAACCCTTAATTCAAAAACACATTTTTTTTCTAGACCTCCATCTCACAATGGATTTTTCTTAACTATGGGTCTATTCCAGTTTTGTGTCATTATTTCTGTCCAGATCAAAATTGCATTTGTTCTACTGTAACGTCAAGCACAGAACTGAACCCAACATGTAGATAGTGTATTTTAGGTCTACAGTAGGTCTATCCTTCAAAGTTTCTATTCTACTTTAACCTGTGTTTGCACAGGTAAAGTCTGTAGCTATAAGAGTCATACTATTTAACAACAGTTTTTCTGTTTTTTTTTATTTTTTTTATTGTTATTATTTGATTGGTGATTCTAAATAAAATTTTGTCAGAAAAAGTGCATCATTTGGAAATGTGTATTGAATCAACGAACGAGACACTTTTAGCAAAGTTGCATTGACAATTCATTCATTCAATTAAGTTCATTCAAGATATTTGTTTTTCCAGGTTATTATGACATTTAATCAACATTTTAGCTGTGTGAAACACAATTCAACTGGAATGATAAACAAAAATCATCCCTGAAATAAAAAATAAAACAATCCTGAAATGTTTTGACTAAAACTAGACTAAAATACCTTGAGTTCTCATTTGACTAAAATGTTAAGATTTTTACAGTCAACTAAAACATGACTAACTAGAAAAGCACTCAGAGAGCACAGACCTCCACCAAGGCAGATCAGTCCTCCTCAATCACCGCCAAAATTTAACCATTTGTTCCTTGTGCCAGTATCAACATTTCCTGAAATTTTCATCCAAATCCGTCCATAACTTTTTGAGTTATCTTGCACACAGACAGACAGACAGACAGACAGACAAACCAACGCTGGCAAGAACATAACCTCCTTGGCGGAGGTAACAAACTAGAAAAGCACTCTGAGAGCACAGACCTCTGCCAAGGCAGATCCACCTCTGGTTTCTTGTTTGTCTTCTGTCCACATTCAGGCTTCAGCTCATACAGCATTCAAACACTGACATCTAGTGGACAGCCTATGAAACTGCAGCTCTTCATGTAATGTTTATCTCAATAACACTTTAAAACGCAGAAACTATTGGTCAGGATATGCATGAAAGATATCAAAATATAAGTAAAAATACAAAAGCAGTGCAACATTAAAGTTACATCTGTTTGTAGAAAAACCATAGAAGCAGGACGATATGCCCTCCTCTGCTTTACCTGAAACATTAGTGTTCATACTTATATTCCATACACAAAAAAAGGAAAATATCCTCAGTTTAAATTCAGATCACGTTCCAGCTCATAGCGATATATATCTATCTATTGATTGAAAGATAGATACACATAGATTTTTAAAGGGTTTAAACCATAGATAAGATAACTGCCTCTTACCTTCATTTGTAGCATATTCACTCTGACAGGACGTTACCAGTGCCACCATCTTTACTTAGGGCCGAGTAAGTAAGTCGTGTTATTAAAGGTGAAATGCAGACTAAGTTTTGTAAATGCAGAAAGCGTTTTGTAAAAGCAAAAAACAGGTTTGTAGGAGCAAAATAACATTTGTAGGTGCATTTTTTAAAAGAAATATATGTTTTTGGTTTACAAAGCTTCCCTTGCACTTACAATACTTCACGTACGTTTACAATGTTATCTGGCCTCATCTTGACGCCATAGGCTGGTGCGGTGGCCTTTTACAGAGGCCACATTTCAGTTATTGAAGGTCACATAGTGAAGGCTTGAAACAGTTATTTATCAGCCACCATGCCTTCTTTTTCTGATCCCAGTTAAAAATAACATGTTATTTTACAGTATTTGTTGTTGAAGTAGTTGGTTATGAATGGTTAATTCAATTTAATTCTTGTTCAGATTATGTAATACCTAGTCTGAGGCAAGATAAATGAAAAAAGTTCTGTGTGTGAGCAAAAAAGAAAATGAAGGTAGAATAACTCTGGTTAATCTTTGAGGACTACCTCAATTATGTTTCAGTGGGACACATCTCACACTTAGATTCAAAAGTAAGGAAACTTAACGACTACCTGTATTTACTTTAAATTATTTTTTGCTGTTTTTTATTTTCCTTTTACACAGTGTTTCAATGTCCCTAAATACAAATCTTAAGTAGCTGGAACTAAACACTAGAAGTCTAAGACACAATTTAAAAAGAGAAGCAATATTTCTCTATTATAAAAGCAAAAATCCACATTGTGTCTACCTCCAGGAAACTCACTCAAATGATGCTGATGTTAAATTCTTGTCCACTCAATGGGGAGACAAAATTCTCTTTTCACATGGTACATCTAGGTCTGCAGGTGTAGCAATCCTTTTTAAGCACTGTCCAGGGAAAGTTGTAGCAACAGTCTATAGCAGCAACGGCCATTGGATTCTCTCAGTGATAATTTTAGAAAACAGTTCAGTAATTCTGGGTAATATGTATGGTTACTGTAATCCAACACAAAATAGAAGCTTACAACAAGAAATAAGAGAAAATGTGATTAAACTTAAAGACCAATTTGCTACAGAGAATATCATTTTAGGTGGTGACTGGAACATGGTTTTAGATAACTGGACTGACAGATCACCCAGTAAATTCTCAAGTACAAAGCCAAACAACAATTCAGTTGAGTTCTGCAACAAATTACTCCTCCATGACCCTTGGAGAGATAAACACCCCAATGAAAGACAATTTCCTTGGTTCAAATCAAATGCAACAGTAAATCTGGTTTAGATTTATGGTTAGCGACAATCACGATGCATAATTAAATAACAAACAGTGAAATATCCCCAGTCCCACTTGCCGACCGCTGTTGTACAGACTTATTAATATCACCACAACTGCAGCCTAAAAGGAAAAAAGGCTGTTGGAAATTCAGTGCTAACCTCTCAAAACATAGTGGACCAGATCTACTAAGATCCCAATTTGTGTGTACAAATTTGCGTGCACAATCTAGAATTTTGCATGTGGGGTTGAACCACGGTTTACAGGTGATTTACTAAGATTTACTTGCACAAATGTCAACAGGTGCAAAGTCTTGGAGACCGCCGTGTTTAAATTAGGATTTTGTGTGCGCTACTGGAGACTATATGCTGTAAAAACTGCTCTGGGACACACCAGCACTGATGGTAACAGTGCACAGAAAGACACACAGAAATGTAATGTTGGAGGAGTTTTGTCATAGAAAGTATTGCATGACTCATTCATCCCTTTATTCATTCAGCAACATCAGTCAAGTCATTGGTCCAAAACATAGATAGACAATTTTATGTGACAGTTGTACCTACATTCAAATTCAATAATAATGACCTTTTGGCTCAGAGAAAATCGAACAAAGTGTTACGCCTCTTTCTGACTGAAACTCTCTACCCAATACGATCAAATAGGAACTCCATTATCCAGCTGTTTTCAGAATCTGACATCAACATAATTAGAACTATACACATCAAATATCCAGTTCGCTCCAAGGCAAAAGAAGACCACTTCAAAATTTTAAACATTTATCCATCCAATGAACTGCTGAGACTGTGATTTGACATTGATCACAATAACTGTTTCAATATCTTGATCACAGTTTCTGTGAACAAGATATTGAAACTACTGCTCAGCGTTGTTTTTACTGTTTGTATACAACAGCTTTCTGGGAAGATTATCAAGACTGGTTGTCAACCAAAACACCTCCTCCACCTGTTCCAGGGGGCATCCCAAACAGGGCTGGCATTCTTAATTAGTTTGTACAGCCTCTTCCTGTCAGCTGCTGTGATGCTGCTCCCCCAGCATGTCCCGCCTTCCATCCCCCCAGATCACCAGCCCCCCCCTCTGCTGAGACCACCATCTCCTCTGCCCCTCACTCATTACTAGCACATCTCCCCTCCCTGTCACAGAGGACCCCCTCCAGTCACCTCCTGCCCCTCTCTCCATCACTATGGACCAGGTGAGGTGGGAGCTCAAGAAGACGAAGTCCAGGAAAGCCCCAGGCCCAGATGGCATCTACTGCAGGCTGCTCAGAGAATGTGCAGACCAGCTCAGAGAGGTGGTTCTGTACCCGTTCAATCTGAGCCTCAGTCTGGACAGAGTTCCCACCCTGCAGAAGACCTCCCGTGTGGTTTCGGTTCCTAAAAAAGCCCACCCCAGTGAAGCCCAGGCATCAGGGTGGAGGACACTGTCATCTTCCTGCTGCACCAGGCCCTCTCTCACCTGGAGTCCCCCAGGAGCACTGTGAGAGTCATGTTCCTTGACTTCTCCAGTGCTTTCAACACCATCCAGCAATCGCTGCCATGGGAGAAAATGGAGGAGGCAGGTGTGGACCAACATCTGTGTGCGTGGACCACCAACTACCTCACCGACAGACCACAGAATGTAAGACAGTGTGTCAGATGTGGTAGTCTGCAGCACAGGGGCCCTCCAGGGGACAGTGCTCTCACAGTTCCTCTCCCACCTCGGACTTTACACATAACATTACTGACTGTCAACTGCAAAAGTTCTCGGACGACACCGCCATTGTTGGCTGTGTGTCTGAAGGAAACGAACTGGAATACAGGAGGGTCATCACAGACTTTGTGGACTGGTGTGAGCGAAACCACCTGCTTTTGAACACCGGGAAAACAAAGGAGGTTGTGATCGACATCCACAGGTCACCCTCACAACCCACACAGGTGAACACCCGGGGCTCGGACATTGAGATAGTGGACTCTATTAGGTACCTGGGTGTTCACCTCAACAGTAAACTGGACTGGACACACAACACAGACGCCCTGTTCAAGAAGGGCCAGAGTCGCCTCCACCAGCTGAGGAGACTGAGGTCTTTTGGAGTGAACAGGGCTCTGCTCCGGACATTCTAGGACACTGTGGTGGCCTCTGCTGTCCACTTTGCCATTGTGTGCTGGGGAGTGGGAAGTATGGACAGAGACAGAAAGAGACTCAACAAACTAATAAAGAGAGCCGGCTCTGTCCTAAGCTACCCTGGACTCCATCAATGAGGTGGTGGACAGAAGCATGTCAGCTTTGGGCGGATAACCCCTCCCATCCCATGCACCACACTGTAGAGGCCCTGAGCAGCTCCTTCAGCACCAGACTTTTACATCCCCTGTGCAAGAAGGAGCACTTCAGCAGGTCACTCCTCACCACAGCCATCAGACTGTGTAACAGCACACAGTGACCCTCCACCACCCCCATATCACATCATGTATATATGCAATCACTATGTAAATATGTAAATACTTTAAAACTTTATACTCGGTGGGATCAATAAAGTCTTATCTTATCTTATAATGGAAATAAAGTCAGCGTCATAGTGCAACAGTAAAAACACCCTGTGTGTGTTTTACTATTGTACATGGTGTTTGTGATTCATTTCACTGTTTTACTGCTGTACATGTTTATGGTATTCATTTGGACTTTATATATGCTAGATTTGTATTATTGCTGTTCTATGATAACCCAATATCTGTAAGTCAACTTTTCATGAGCTCAGAAAGACAGTTTCTAGCTTTGTGAATATGCATTTTACAGGTTTTCACAGGACAGGAAGGAGCTGGAAAACTGTGACAGGGAAAGTCAATACAACTGTCGGACAAATGTGGTGGAGTCAAAAGTGTCATATTTGCCACTGAGCCACTGAGGTGTGGTGGAGTACAAGTACGAGGGACAGTCAAAAAGTTCTCAGATGAGTAGTGTCACTGGGGCTGAAACTTGGATCTACCAGTTTGACCCAGAGAGCAAAATTATATATATATATATATATATATATATATATATATATATACATATATATATATATACATATATATATACACACACACATATATACAGGGTGGGGAAGCAAAATTTACAATATTTTGAGGCAGGGATTGAAAGACAGTGTATGACCAATTAGTTTATTGAAAGTCATGAGAATTTATTTGCCACAAGAAAATTTACATAATAGAAAATGTTTTTATTCTATGTGTCCTCCTTCTTTCTCAATAACTGCCTTCACACGCTTCCTGAAACTTGCGCAAGTGTTCCTCAAATATTTGGGTGACAACTTCTCCCATTTTTCTTTAATAGTATCTTCCAGACTTTCTCGTAATAGTTTTGCTCATAGTCATTCTCTTCTTTCCATTATAAACAGTCTTTATGGACACTCCAACTATTTTTGAAATCTCCTTTAGTGTGACGAGTGCATTCAGCAAATCACACACTCTTTGATGTTTGCTTTCCTGATTACTCATATGGGTAAAAGTTTCTGAAAAGGTATGGATAATAGTGTTAGGTATGATCATGACATCAATATATGTTTGGTTTCTAAACAATAGTGCCTGCTGAGAAAAAAACAACTAAATGTTCATTGTAAATTTTGCTTCCCCACCCTGTATACATATATAAACTTTAAAATTGAATTTGAGTACAATGCTGCTGTAAAATGACCTAACACAGGATGTTACTCAAACAATGGTATCCACTTAAAATACATTATATATATATATATGTATACATACATACACACACACACACACACACATACATATATATAAATAAATAAAAAAAACCCTTCAGTGATTACCGAGTCTTGAAAATGTGTTTTAGAGATGACAGAGATTGCTGTCCTTGGAAACCCATTTATTCATTTGTACATGAATGCAGGACTCATCATGCTTTCATACAAAAATATTCTAAATACTGTACACTAATTTTCAACATTGTGCAAAATGTCAGAATATTTACAACCATAACGAGAAGACAGTCAAGGACAAAAAGAACATAAGCAGTTTTCTTAAAATCCAGATCATCATTTGAACTGATGAGTCCAAATACTTTGAAATGATGTGATGACAAAACAGAAGCCTCCAAGTCATCTGAAATGAAAACGAGTAAACAAAAGGCTTTTACAGACTGTGCTGAGAGGAATGCAACATAAACAACCTAAGTAAACATGAAACATTTTGCAGACATGCATCAGGTCAAAGTTTAAAAATATTGAAATGTGGCATTTCAGTTGCATTTCCTGATGAATGCACACACGGTGCAGAGGAGATGAAATCAATCATAAACAAAAAACTTATACCAACTAGAGATGTTCCCATGTAAAACCTTAAGAGATGACTGAATTCAACTCTACTCCTGTATGATCAAGTTAAGAACTGATGAGGAGTAACTGGAATGTTTGACGGTACTTTGATACATAAGTCTGCAGAGCCTCGGCTTCAAGGCTTCATAAAATAATGTAGAAACAATGTGTATAAGGCTGTCC
The DNA here is from genome assembly GCF_902148855.1 of Sphaeramia orbicularis. NCBI lineage: Eukaryota > Metazoa > Chordata > Actinopteri > Kurtiformes > Apogonidae > Sphaeramia > Sphaeramia orbicularis. The sequence continues at coordinate 47,734,390 of NC_043963.1, forward strand.
AGTTGTAGTCTGATGAGAAGTGCCCTGGCTCCAGACAAGACCAGGTCTGAGATGACACTGGTCCCCTGACTCCTCCCAGCCCCCTCCTTCACATCAGGACCCAACAGGATGTGATCCACAGTCCAGTCCAGCAGCGACTGGAGCTCTGCTTTTCATGTCAAAAAGCCTGAATGTGGATTCTTTTCATTTCATTTGTAAAAGCTTCATTTTGTTTCCTGAGGGAGAAAAGACACAATCAACTGTTGAAAATTACCCTTTTATAATGCAAATGTTTGATGACAAAACGACACTCACCCAGCCCTTTGAGAAATTTGTTCACACCACTGGGCTCTGGCTCAGAGTACGACTCCAGATACTCGGCCACTCGGACTTCAAACAGACCTGAGACAAAGTGGAAACTGTTTAGCTGACAAACTCCAAGGATGAAAAACAACTTCTGACTCTTTCAGAAAAGTCAATTAACTTACATTTCCTTTCCTTTATTTTAGGAGTTATTATTTTACACACACAGTATGTTGTATTTCTATGTTAAATCATCTCCAGACATCCTCAATATTTTCTTGGCATATGTACTTACGATATCAAATGTTTCCAATAATGGTTCAAACTCAAAGAAATCTGTCATTTATTCACTGTAACAGTATGTTTAACAAAATGAAAAATTGTATAGTTTACTCTTAATGAAGTGGTCCGAGTGACTGTGCTCAGTCTGCCACGCCCTCAGTGTAAATGTTCAGGGCTTTTGATTGACATCATGAAAGGTAGTGACAAAAGAGGCTGATTTGTAATATGCAGCAATTAGATTGAGATGCTAAGTGGCAGAAAATACATACAGTGCATTTCAATATTTAGTTAATTTTTGAAGTCAGATTTGTTGTGATTTCATCAACCTCCAAGGTTGGAGGATTAAGCCAGAACATACAGTTCTTTGAAATCCCACTCAAGGCTCAAAGTGATGCCAATCCCCACAGAGCCCCAGGTTAAACTTTACACCTGAACTTTACAGCCTGGTACAAAAATAAAAACTTTGCCGACTCTAATTGCTAATTCCCTCTTCATTGCAGGGATGAATTAATATGTAACTCCCCTGTTTGAATTTTATCAAGACTTAAAGTTATGCATAATTACATGTAGAAGCAGGGTGTAAAATTAACTTTTTACCTCATCTCACTACCCACTGGTTAGTGACCTCCAAAAATTTACCAGCCAAAAATATTTTTCACAGGCCAAATAAAAAAGTTACTTAAAATAATTACCAGTCTTTATTTTTATTATGAAAATCCAACTTAAGCATCAAATAATATAGTTATGTACCGATAGAAATAGATTATTGCCATTTTATTAGGTTAGATTTCATTTCAAGGTGACTACTGCATCATCATGTAATAAAAATATTCAAAAGTGCAACCTTTGACATTGACTGTGTGAGTCAAATGTCTGTCTGACAGCTTTAACAGGAACGTTCCTTTTAATCCGCAGGAAAGGGAAAAGAATAAAAAAAAAAAACAAAAAAAAAAAACATCAGCTGGGATTGAGTCTAAATGAAATGAACTCCACAGACCAGAGATATTTTTTTAAGAATGCTATATGAATTACTAGGGCTGGGGAAAAAAATTGATTTGATCGATTTTGGACCGATTTTATTTAAATTTTGCGTTATCAAGTGATAATAGAGAAGATCAATTTTTCAGAGCGGGGCCGTGAGTACCTGACCCAGGTACTGCCGACATGTGCCCGGCTCCGTCTCGCGAGCCCCTAGGGGAGACAGGCGACTCTATGTTGCTCGCGCCTGGTTCCGGCGCAGGAGGGGCCCCTCTGCAGGAGGTCCTCCTGGTCTCAAACTCGAACCCGCACACAGTGCGGATGAACTGGCTGCCCGGACCGTCTGGTCAGTGGAGGCTCTCCGAGGTGGGTTGCGGAAGCCGATCATTCTAGGAATATTAACTTGGATCCACACTCAGCCATAGGTGATAGTATCACCTATGGCACCCAAACCAGTGCAGGACTGTGGCTCAGGTAATCACCACATCATCAGCCTGAGTCAGACATGTCTGAGTCTGTCAGCAACCTGCTTAGAATGATCCGGCAGAAATGGTCGAATGGATGAAAACAAAAACTCACAAGCAATTCAAAACTTTCCATGGGCCACTGACGGGTGAGTTTTTTGTTTTACACGCCAAACAGATTTTTTACCTGCCATTGGCGCTTGGCTGGTGTTAATTTAATGCCCTGGGTAGAAGCATGGGCACTTTGAGTGACTCAGTTTCACCTTAAATCACCACAGACAAATACTGAACATATCTAATGAATGAGCAGCATTGGATACCTCTTCCTCCTCCTTTGCGCAGTTCTTTGTCTTGGATGAATCCAGCAAACATCTGAGTGTCCATGAAGAGCTGCAGGAGCTGGCGGACTCCGCGAGAGGGGTGAGACTTGCGGAAGCTGTCGCGCTGAAGTTCCCTGCTTCCGTTAGACGACTCAACCATGTGGAGAGGATAGTGGCCAACAAACTCCACAAAGAAGCGCACAAAGGCCTCCGATACCAGGGAGCTGAGGTCTGCCTGCTGCTCTGCATGACCCAGATTAAAAGAAATGTGTTACTCACGGATCATTTCCACATCAAACCAATTTTAGCAAGACCTCAGATTCAAGGTTCAGTAATCTAGTAATTCCTGTAAGACTGATTTCCTGAAGTTTGTTTTGGAGTCTGTTGATTATTTGTAGATGTTAGCTAATTCCAAGCTAATCGCTTTTTTGTTGCACATGGGTTTCTATGGCATGTAGAGGACTGAAAACTGAAAATTCTTGTCCTTGCTCATTTTTAGAGCTCCTCTACAGTGTTACATTAGCTAGTAATTACACTACACTGGCAACTAACTACAAAACAAAATGTTACATACTGCACCTTTAAGATTATCTACCCAACATCATATACATACTGACTTGCTGAACTTTCTGACACATTTCAAAGCTTTATTAAGTGCATATATATGAGCTACATAAAGACATCATTCAGACTGAATGTCCTGCAGTCACGCTGGCATTTGTGTTTAATTCTTGAGCAGTTTGTGATCACAGAAGAACCGGACATATGAGCTAATAGTGCTGTAATAAAAACCATGCTCCTCCATAAATTCTGCTGACAGGTGTCTACGGTCCGCGATCAGCAAACACACACAACACAAATATGGCCAAATATTATAACATGTAATATGTTATTTAACTGCACATGAATGAGTCAGCCTTGTAGTGTAGCCATAACAACAGTTTGTTCAACATAAATGCAATTAAAACTGGAATGTCTCGTATACTATGTGTGCTTCTATTAGAATTAGTCACAGAACAAGAAAGAAAATTATAAACTTGACCAGTGCAACCCTTGTCCACCTGATCCAAGACATACAAATAAACTGGTGTATGTAAAGTCTGTGGTCTTTTCTACTAGGGGTGTGATGGTACAGGTAGCCCACGGTCCATGGTTTCGGTACGTGTTTTGTGCGTAAAGAGAACAGTTTTTTTTCTCCCAAAATTATACTTTTATTTTGCTTGTCAGTAAAAACTGAATTTCACAGAAGGAACAAATTATATCACTGTACTGAACAATAGAACCCTTTCTTATTCCTTGACTTCTTGTATAAAGTCGTATAAAACAGGCACGTGCACACATAGGGCCCAAAGGGAGCTTTTTTAAACCAAATAAACTCCTGTTCTCCATAGAGATGTAAAAAAAAAACGGCAGTATAAAAACGCCACGGTTATCTACCGTACGCATTTCCTTGTAATAGCGTGTCTCGGTACTTAAAAGTGAGTTACTGTGTACACAGTATGTTTAATCGTGGGTCGGGTTGGGTTGCGGGTCTAATGTCCACGAGTACGGGCGGGTGTGGGTTTGGAAAAGTGGTGGACCCGTGCAGGAAGTAGCCAATATTCTATCCACTGTCTCTCACTGAGGGGTGGGGCTTCCCCATGCTCATATGCATGTCCACAGAGAGAGCAGTATATAAAGTGCCAACATAAAATCAATTGCAAAACTGAAATCCCACAGTTCATAAGGGCAGATTTTCCCGTGCAGCGCGGACTGAACGGTACACGGTTTTCCCGAGTACTGTTACATCCCTATTCTCTACATCACGTTATGATCTTGAGACTATGAGATTTTCTTATGATCATGAGAAAATATAATAATAAAATTGGAAATGTGAGGTCAGGATCTGGTAGCTATGAGAAACATTAAAGTAGGTTATCTATTTATCTATCAATTGACTTGTCAGTATGGTAAGTCAGTTTAAGACTGGTTTAGTGTCAGTGGATCAAATGACATGAAGCTGTGGAAAGAATTGCAGTTATCTTTAATTTCAATAGTTTATGTAAAATAAATCAGTTACACATTAACAGACAAAATAGGTGTGCTACATGCAGCTAAATTAGTACAGTTTCTAATTTAATTGTTACTAAAAGGGGCATGTCTGGTAATCTGTCATCAAACAGTAATTTATTGATGGTCCCAAAGTGAAAGTATTGCGAGTAAGAATGGGAAATTGACTGTCTTCTTACTGCCACCACTGGGTGAAACTGAGGAAGAAGGACGCTGGATCTGGACTGGTGCTGCACGATATTGGAAAAAAACTGAAAGTGCAATATTACTTTTTCAGCCAAATACATACAAAATCCAGGAGATTACAGCAGAATTGCTGAATTTCTAAAGAATAAAGTTTTTCTACCATTATTTGGGTGATTTTGCAAAGGAGTGTGTCTACATAAAAAAGAAAAGAAAAACTTGAAAAATTACATTTAGTCTCAGAACTTTTCCAAGTGCAAACTAACTTTTGAACTTAAATGCAGTACAATTGAAGGCACCCCTAATAAAGTACCAGTTGTTGATCTCTAGAGATGAAAAATAACCCCATTAAACCAATGTCACTTCTCGTTTTGCCACCTGAATTATCAATGTTTTTCTACTGTTCATTTTCAAGTTTGGTTGACATCTTAACTTTGATTTGTTTGATAAACTGATCAGGAATAATTGTGATTTACCTCTTGCATCAAATAGTAAAAAGATGCAACATCGTGTAACTGATTTATGATAGTTTGTGCATCTGTTGAATATCCACAACCACAACTCATTTCACTGCAGTGCAAGACACTTGAGATGTTGTCAAGTATGGACAACTAGCAACATTTCCCAGTGTCTCATTCAGAAGGAAATATAAGTAGATTAAATAGAGCCATTATTACCTTATCCTGTAGCCTGAGTTAGTGATGAGTGATAACAAGGCTATCTTAACTTTTCTCATAATTACAAGACCCTGATCTCATAATTACAACTTATTTTTCATAATTATGAGATATTTCCTCGTAATTACAAGACAGTGACTCATAATTATGCTGTAAAGTGTCTAGTTTTTTTCCTCTTCTGAATGAGATGCTTGTAGACCAACCTCCATTGTGTTCGTCCTCCTGACTCAGGATGGCTTCTCTCTCCTCCAGGACCTGCTGCAGCGCTGCCTGCAGTTTACTGGGCAGGATGCAGTCTTCATCACCCAGCTACACATAACACATCATGTCATGTATGATCCCACAGATTAAAACATCCTAACAGCACAGAAAAAGTGTACAGAAGTGGCTTTTTGTCCTGACAGAAAGATTTGCTCACAGATAACTTTACACCTTTGTGTTTTTTTGTTCTGCACAACACAAACATATGAGACACAGAGGATGGCAGTATCATAACAGAGTCAGTCCTTGCTGGTATCTGACATGTTAACTTCAGTTATGACTCATCTGCAAAGCAGCTTTTGTGTCTGTGTCACATGATCGGCAGGGTTTTCACCAGGCTCAACATCCTACACACTCTCTTGTTACAGTTATGTGTAACGTACTTTTCTTTCTGTCAACAAGGGACATGTGTGGGCAAAGACATCTTTGCCACTGGAACCACACCCGGCATTTCCATTATACAGTGCTATGTGTACACACCTGAATGACAACTTGTCTGCACACAGATCCACTATGAGCACCTGGAAAGACAGATAGAAAAAAACTAAAGTTATGAACAGTAACAGTTTGAAGAACACCGTCTTCTGTCTGACTCACAATACTGAATATACAGTAACTCCAAAACACACATAGGATGTCTGGTTCAGGAAGTCTAGTTTCAACTGCAAGTTGTTACAAGAACTACCACCTTCTTATTGACAAACAGTAAAGATTTCCTTTTCCAAACTTCTGTCAGACTTTAATGGAACTGACTAAGATGTATTTTAAGTGGAATATATTTAATGGTGAAATGGATGTTATCACTACATTGACATGTACGTTTCCAGTGAATCATATCGTCTTCACCTTAATCTGTTATCCTTTAGATATAAAATTCCATCACTCAACCATTTATCCTATTACACGTGTGAAATTGGTCACAGTGACCTTTGACCTTTAACCACCAAATCCTAATTACTTTCTCTCTAAAAACCAAGTGAACCAAACATCAAGAAATTCCCCCAAGGTGAATGGGACAAATATTAAGGTCATAGCTTGCCCTTTGACCGGCAAAATCTAATCACTTCATATGAGTCCGATTGGATGTTTGTACCATTTTAAAGAAACTGTGTCATAATGTTCCTGATATAACATCGATTTGATTGTTTAATCGAATCGAAGAACATAATCAATAGACTAATCAATTAAAAAATAATTGCTAGCTGCAGCTCTACTCACCATTAATGTAAGACACTGAATCAATAACTAAATTTGTACTTCCCTTATGTAACCAGAACTGGACAGACTGACAATCTGAAAACACAACACCAACAACAGATTATTAGTGATCCCTCCCTGACCTCCTCGATGGGCAGCTCCAGCAGCTCTGGAAGGTAGGGGGACAGCACCCCGATGAGGAAGGGGGTGGGGGAGCAGCTGATGTCCAGCATGTTGGCTGGCAGCACAGGCACAAATGTGTGCTGCCAGGTGAACGGGTAGAGCAACGCCAGCGCTGCATGGCTGCACCTAGATAACACACTGCAGTCAAAAAGAGAAAAAACACAGTTCTTAGTCTTGGTACTGACAATGTAACACACAGATATCAATTATAACACTCTGAAAGAAGACGATATTCATGCTCCTGTGGGTTTTTTTTTACATAATGTCACAATAAGAATTACTATATACAGTAGAGGCTACTTATAAATATAGACTCCTGTTTATTTCTACTGGTTAATGTCATCATCTACTGTGTGTATCACCTCATCTGTCTTCTGACTGGTCAACTTCCTAAAAACAAAATTTTCCTAACGTTTGCGAACCACTTTATACTCTGCACTTTGTATTTTTATGCACAGCCACTCAATGCATCAATCAAGTGTTATTCATAAAGCAAACTTAATACGGTTTAGAGCTATACCGTATGATGTGGGATTTTTACACTTTTCTTTTGTAATCTTAAAATGCTCTTAATAAGCGGGTGTCAAACTAAAATGTAAAAGAAATCCACCAGGTTTTGAAACTCAAAAATGTTTAATTCTCATATATTTCTGATAAAAGTCTGGCCAATCATTTTATTAGATCTGAGTAAAATAATTCACCGAGCCTGGCTGTGCCTCCTGTCAGTCATCCGATACTGCCGTCCCGCATCCGATACCGGTACCTGAATCTGACATTTCACTCGCGCTACTCCTCCTGTCACTGACCACTGTCTCCTGTCTAGGCTGTGAATGGATAGGACTCAAATGCACGTGTTGAAGAGAAAAAATGGATTTATTAACAGAAACAACAACCAAGGGGAACAAACATAACAACCCGACTGCAGCAGTCAGAGTCCAGCGAATGAAGGATGGAGATAAAGTCTGGGAGTCGGGTGTACTTGACTCCGCAGACACATCCACCCAAAGCTCAATTTTTACGACTGTGGGACTCTGCGTACATGTACTTGGTGTCACTCAATGTAGGATGATAAATGTATGGACTATGAAACCTCAAATGTCCACGGACAGCGGTGGAGTCCACGCACTCACGGTACAGCCCAGTCCACCCAAGTGATGAGGTGCAGTGAAGACAATGATCCTACGTTTCTATTTTTTACACTTTTCTACAGAAGTGGAGGTATGGGACCCTTACAGACTACTTTGATTCAAATTATCTACAGCTTATCTAAAAGTAGACAATCCATGCTTTCAGTTGAGCTATTGATCATAAAAATTGGATTTCAAATAGATTTTTGGTGATTTTTTGAAAAACAGGGTCCATCTGGACCCTAGTTATCCAGTAACGTAAGTTTTTCGGTTATCCTGAATAGGGTTAAGTGATTTATTACCATTTACTATGATAATATGCTCTGTATTTTGCAATTTACTGATCATGTAGATGTTCAGAAAAGCTCAGATTACAGTTGAGGGTTATATCAGAAACAGGAAAACTCCATCTCCATCCACTCTCATTGATCCAACTCCATGGGTTTTACTGGTGAATCAATGTTGTAGAAGACGACAGTGTTTCCACATTCACTTAAGAGCCCCTAAATGTCCAAATGTGTCATATCTGATAACCATGAAATGATGACAAACTGCATTTTACCTGAATTATTTACATATATTGATAAGATTAGTGGATCAGAAGTTCTTAAACATTTTAGGTCAGTGGAAGATTTTTTTTTATTTTTTATTTTTTTACTTTATAACAGAATAAGTTAGGTAGTATCTTGCTTAAAGCTTATATTTAAAGCGTAAACTAGTCAAACTGCCTTGTCTGCAGGTTGCGAAGTGTTTCACTTGTGAGCCAATAAAGCTCATTGTGACACTGTAATTGATACTGGGCTGTACAAATAAACCTGACATGACTTGCCACTGGGTCTTGGAAGCCACAGCATTTAGTAAATACACATTGTGAGGTGAAAGTACACACAGAAAGGTAACAGCAGCCTTAGGCCTGTGTGATGTAATCAAGCATCTATGATTACTAGAATACATCGAAAGGGGAGTCCTATTTGTTATAATGTTGACTGCAACAGTTTCCAAAAGAATCCTACCTGTCAGGCACGCTGCCAATTTACCAGTTGTGCAGTGCTTTGTATGGGAGTGTCTGTGAGTGTATATGTGTGTGTATGGGCTGTACCTGAGTTTTTCAGCGATGAAGATAACCCTTCTCTCAAGCAGAAGAGAAGCAAACACCTGCAGGAGCTTCCCCACGCTGAGACACTGCAGCAGACTATCAAAGTCCACATGCTCCAGTCTGGAGTCCACAGGCCGACACAGAGTGAGAACCTGAGAAAACAACACAAGTACACACAGTTGTACAAACACATCTGATGAACTTTTCTATACTTGTATCAAATTTTACAAGAATCCTTTCCAGAAACACTGGGACATAAAATGCAATAAAACTAAAATCTGTTTTGTTAATTACTGGTAACTTAGATGACTAACAGAAGCACAAAGAAATCTGAGATATTTCACCATCTATAGTTCATAATGGAATGCATGGGTGCAACCTTTAAGCCCTCAGGCAGCATTGCATAAGAAACCGTCACGATACTGTGATGAACACACACACAAGAAGCCTGGAGTGCTCTGGGAAACTGTTGTTACTTAACAAAGTTCACGGCTGCATCCAGAAATGCCAGCTGAATCTGCATTACACAAAGAGGAAGGAGGAGGTTGAACAACACTGTGTGGTAATGCAACAGTATTCTCCAGAACTAAGCTCTTCTCAGATGGGCCAAAAGACTGAGGAAATTTGCGCTGTGGTCAGACGAGTCCATGTTTAAGCTTGTTTTCCGGAAAAACAGAAATTGGATACTACTTGTGAAAGATGAAAAAGACAATCCACACTTATTTGTGAAAGGAACCAATCTGTCAAACCATCTGTGAGGGTCTGCATTAGTATCCATCCATGTGGAATAATTGGAATTTATATTGGAATTGGAGATATTGGAATTTTAGAGCAACCTAAGTATGATCAAGTCAATACACGGGAATGCCAAATCTTATTGTGCATGAGGTCCAATAGCATGGCTTTAGAGTTACAGAGCGAGACAAAATAGAGCACAAAGAGCCTACATTCAACATCTGTCTCCGACTCTGCCGCAGACTGTGTGGAGCAGCTCAAGTCTTATGAACAGCAAGAATGGACAAAAGTTCCATTTTCAAAGGTGGAACATTTAGTGGCCTCAGTTACCGAAGGATTAACGTGTACAAAAAGGACACTAACTCAGCACTGAACATGCCATGTCAGTATTAGTCCTATTTATTTTAGCTGGTTTTACTTGTATTTGTGTTTTTATAGTAGGTTCTAGATATAATAGAGGCACAGATTGGATGGCACTTCGAATTTCATTGTACTTGTTAGAATTACAATAAAGACATTCTATTCTATTCTATTCTATACATAAAAGCTCAAGAGAACATATTGCATACATTAGTTTTAATTGCATTCCAGAAAAAGTCCAAACTATCTTGAAATTGGGTTTATAATTTGTTTAGTTAGATATATAAAACTGTAAGACTTTAGAAAAAGTTGTCTCATGGCTTATGAAGACACCTCCCTTCTCTAATTATGTATAATCGTTATTGTTATGAAAAGTTTGAGTTAACTGGAGGTTTGCAACTTTAAAGCAGTAGAGTGTAAGGAGGCAGCAATGGGCTTATGAATATCTACATCAGCTTGCATTTGTAGTAGTAGTGTTAACAGTCATGAACCTTTGTTCTGGTTTTTAATAATTATACTCACACCAGCTGATCTACTTTTGAGAGTTCTAGTTCAGTTATCTGTGCATCAATTGCATCCATGTGTCTCCCCCTACTTCCCCCCTTCTCCCCCAGTCTCTCTCTATCTCTCTCTTATTCTCCTCCTTTACCCTCTCTCTTTCACCCCAACTGGTCAAGGCAGATGGCCATCCTCCAGGAGTCAGGGTCTGCTCCAGGTTTCTGTCTGTTAAAAGGAAGGTTTTCCTCACCACTGTCACCAGTCACTAGTGTTTGCTCCTGGAGGATTCTGCTGGGTTTCTATAAATTAGCTTAGAGTCTGGTTTTGACCAACTCGACATGTAAAGTGTCATGAGATAACTTTTGTTATGATTTGGCGCTATATGAATAAAATTTGATTTGATCTGATCTGAATATATGATACGATGCCTGGATCAAACCAGTATTCAGGCTGTTATTGTGGATGCCTGTAACAGAGACAGTTAGCTTAAGAGTGGAGTTCTACTACAAAACAGACTTCACATAAACACGCAAACATGCATGAACCTTAACCGTTCGTACTTTCTAAAGAGAGAACCAGATACTCTTTTGGATCATTTTATGACAGATATATGCTTTATATATAAAGCAGATATATTATACTGCTAAACACAGTATAGAGGTGCTACATAAGAACAAATCAATCATGCACTGAAAAAAAAATATAACACTTGTTTTTGCTCCCATTTTTCATGAGCTGAACTCAAAGATCTTAGACTTTTTCTATGTACACAAAAGGCCCATTTCTCTCAAACACTGTTCACAAATTTGTCTAAATCTGTGTTAGTGAGCGCTTCTCCTTTGCCGAGATAATCCATCCACCTCACAGGTGTGGCATATCAAGATGCTGATTAGACAGCATGATTATTGCACAGGTGTACTTTAGGCTGGCCATAATAAAAGGCCACTCTAAAAAGTGCAGTTTTACTGTATCGGGGGGGTCCAGGGGGTCAGAAAACCAATCAGTACCTGGTGTGACCACCATTTGCCTCACACAGTGCAACACATCTCCTTTGCATAGAGTTGACCAGGTTGGTTATTGTGGCCTGTGGAATGTTGGTCCACTCTGGATACTGCTGGATATTGGCAGGAACTGGAACACGCTGTCATATACGCCGATCCAGAGCATCCCAAACATGCTCAATGGGTGACATGTCCATATGCTGGCCATGCAAGAACTGTGATGTTTTCAGCTTCTAGGAATTGTGTACAGATCCCTGCAACATGGGGCCGTGCATTATCAAGCTGCAACATGAGGTGATGGTCGTGAATGAACGGCACGATGGGCCTCAGAATCTCGTCACGGTAACTGTGCATTCAAAAAGCCATCAACAAAATGCAGCTGTGTTGGTCATCCATAACATACGCCTGCCCATACCATAACCCCACTGTTACCATGGGCTACTTGATTCACAACGCTGACATCAGCAAACCGCTCACCCACATGACGCCATACACGCTGTCTGCCATCTGCCCTGTACAGTGAAAACCGTGATTCATCTGTGAAGGGAACACCTCTCCAAAGTGTCAGAGGCCATTGAATGTGAGCATTTGCCCACTCAAGTCGGTTACGATGATGAACTGCAGTCAGGTCAAGACCCCGATGAGGACAACAAGCATGCAGATGAGCTTCCCTGAGACGGTTTCTGACAGTTTTTGAAGAAATTCTTTGGTTATGCAAACTGATTGTTGCAGCAGCTGTCTGGGTGGCTGGTCTCAGATGGTCTTAGAGATGAAAATGCTGGATGTGGAGGTCCTGGGCTGGTGTGGTTACACATGGTCTGCGGTTGTGAGGCCAGTTGGATGTACTGCCAAATTCTCTGAAATGTCTTTGGAGATGGCTTACAGTAAAGAAATGAACATTCAAGTAACAGGCAACGCTGGGCTGTCGTTATTTATGATATTCTGGTCATGTTTTCTTTTCTTATATTCCTCATTTAATAGTTCTTATTTATTTTATTTTATTGTAATTTTTTTGGTTTATTTGTTTGTTTTTCTGTCTTTCTGCCCAGTTTACTCAGTGCTTGTTCTAGTTACTGTTACCATTATAATTATCGCCATGGTTGTTATTGTTAGTACTGTCGATATTTTCTGGTGAGGGCCTTCGCCACCTTATTCTTCCTTTTTCTCCCCCCTTCACTCTTTCCTTCTCTTCTCCCCCTGTCTTCTCCTCCCCCATTCCTCCATGTCTGTAAACAATAATGACTCAAATGGCTGCTGTTGACTGTTAAAAAAAAAAAAAAAAAAAATATATATATATATATATATATATATATATATATATATATATATATATATATATATATATATATATCTGTCCCAACATGAATGCTTCAAAGTTGAAAAAGCAGTCCCTATTGTTTACACAGATAACCTCCCATTCTGAGTCACTGTGAATCTGCAGAATGGGGCGGTTGGGAGGAACTGAACCTACTTATTAACATTTCCTCTTTTGGTTACAGTGTTACCTCATTCCCAGAGCCGGGGAGGAAGCTCTTGACGGTGACGGTGCGTCCAGGAGCTGGAAACGGGGCCTCCATCACACTACGCATGAAAGGGTAAACCAGGGCAGGCGAAATCTCCCTGCGCTTCTCTACTAACTCTAAAATCTGGATGAACAGACAGACAGAGAGTGTGAAACAGAATTCTGAAGAGACTGACTGTGATCATCAATCACAGTCTGAACAGTATCAGATTTATCAACAACAGGAACAGAACAAACACAGGTTTCAGGTTTGAGAATTCTACTTGGCTGGTTGGAAGATGGGTGGGACACTTATTAAGTCCATACAATTTCTGTCCACCCCCCCCCCTTTTTTTTTTTTTAACAAACACACCCAGTGATTGCTGAGGATTATCGTCCAGTGGAGCCTCATTCCACTCTCATACACAGTTTTAAGGCAGCAACATTTAGACACTTCAAGTGGATTAGCGCCCAAGTTTAGCCAACATCAGTCCAGCTTCTTTCATCATTTCCCTGGAAACAAATCTATACGTAGACAGACAAGGGGAGATAAAGTGTGAGGCTGCTTTACCTTAGCAAACAGGTCGAAACACCCCAATTTGCTCACAATACAGTGCACTTCAGGAAGCCTCTTCCCTTTTCCACTGGGCTTGAAAACACAGACAGAGTTTCACTTAGTGGTAAAAAGGGCAACAGAGAAGAACAAGAGTTCAAGAGGTGTGAAAACTAAACTATATCAAACATTATAAAAGATCTTCTCCTTGTGAGGCAAAAGAGAGGGAAAATGATGAAATTCTTTTTGCTTTGTGTCATTGATTCAAAAGTGGTTTATGGGCTGTGATTCACATGTACTGGTCCTCAAGAGATGTTGAGTAAGCAAATGGCCAACTGCCATGTCATCACAGACGTATAAACACATGTAAGTGAATGAGTCACGCACAAATGTTAGCATATCCACACTTACCAGGATCTTGCGGCAGTAACAAAACCAGCGGCTGCCATCCTCTCCGGTCAGGACAAAGGAGAAGGTCTCACTGCAACAGCAAACAACACACAAAAACATACATATAGCCTCTTTCATGTTGCATTCATCCTGCGAGTCATTTTGGTTAACTTTCCAGTGCTGCTGTAGTTCACACTCCCAACAACTCTGGAAGTCCACCTTCATGCTTCACATAAGAAATGGTGTACTTTTTGTCATAATGAAGAGTCTCATTAACTGCTTATACACAGACATTACAACAGGTGTGGAAATGTACTCTTAATAGCTATTTAACCTGTGTGTATCAACATGTGTGTGTATCATCTGGCCCAATGTAAACTCACCAAGTACATTTGGGTGATTTCAGTTATTTAACCCATGAAGACCTGAGGGGTCCTCTACAAAACATGACTAGTATGATCTAACAGAACTTCAAATTAAGTGACATTTATTGTCTCTATAAGCAATCAGACTTAAAGACAACTGTTGTAGCTGGTTGTACAGGTAAAAATGTGTCTTAAAGGGAAAACCAGACAAAACTCGCACAAGGATTTAAAGGTAAACCCCACAATGTTGTACTTGGTCATAGGTCAAAACAGGATTATGTCTGATCTTAAGAGCTTAATATCTGCAAGGGCTTAAATGGTCTCATCTGACCAAATAAAATAAAAACTTTCTGCATGATCAATCACATTTTTTCAAAAACTCTCCAGTATCTCAAACATTACCTGCAGGCTATAGGTAAAGAACAGTTTATTTTGTTGCACAGACAAAGGCTGAGATTAAAACTCTTATTTCCACCATGACCCATCCCCGGCAGAGATAAACAATGCCCAATGCCCCTTTCACACTTGGCAATTTAATTATTTCACATAAACTTTTATTATCCACTTGGGAAGATAGTTAGTGTGCCTCAAAGGCCTCAACTGGCAGCCGAGGAGGTAATAGCAACAAAAGAAAATCAAGTGTATTAAAACTGACATAAGTGATGACTATAACACTACATTTATTCATAATACATTTTCTAGTATATATTGTGCAAATCGCTGTTCAAATTTTCTGTCTTAATAGAGTGTTTTAATGTGTGTGTGTGTATATATACACACACACACACACACACTCCTGATCAAAATCTTAAGACCAGTGGATCTTAAGAAGGTTCTAAGTAAAGTGTGAAAATGCAAAAAGAGGAAATGGGAGTTGCTTTTTTTTGTTGTTGTACTGATTATTTCTTTCCTGCTACTTTTTATTATACTTGAATGGAGTGAGTGCAAGACCCAATAATTTCCCCCTTGGATTAATAAAGTATTCTGATTAATAACCAGGTTTATGATTGCATTGTTTTTTTTTTTTTTTAATTTTAACTTTTGTCTTCAGTATCAAAGTAGTTTTAATAACTTAAATAGTGGGTTTGAAAGTATATTTTTAAATGTACACTTTTAATTTAGTTTTTATTAGTTTGTGCTCATTTTAGTCTGTTCTGTAATATGAGGTAGTTATTTGAAAATGATTCAAAGATCTGGGCTTTAAGTTTTAGTATTTTTTACTGGGCTATAAAAACTAAATAAAATGTTTTCACTTACAACTATTCTATTTTCATCCATCCATCCATCCATTATCCACCGCTTATCCGGGGCCAGGTCGCGGGGGTAACAGTCTAACCAGGGATGCCCAGACTTCCCTCTCCCCCGACACCTCCTCCAGCTCTTCCGGGGGGACCCCGAAGCGTTCCCAGGCCAGCCGAGAGACATAGTCTCTCCAACGTGTCCTGGGTCTTCCCCGAGGTCTCCTCCCGGCGGGACATGCCCGGAACACCTCCCCAGGGAGGCGTCCAGGAGGCATCCGAAACAAATGCCCAAGCCACCTCAGCTGGCCCCTCTCGACGCGGAGGAGCAGCGGCTCTACTCCGAGCTCCTCCCTGGTGACTGAGCTCCTCACCCTATCCCTAAGGGTGCGCCCAGCCACCCTGCGGAGGAAACTGATTTCATTCTATTTTCAGTTAGATTTATTTATTTATATTTACTTGTATGGATTGAAATAATATAGTATAGATTGGAATGTTTGATTACAGCAAAGAAGAGATCTTAGAACTGGACAGAACTATGGTGTCGTGTCTGAGCTGACCTTGGCATGTGTGCACAGGGTTTCCAGTCCTGTGAGTCTGGGAAGCAGAACTGAGGAATGACCTTGAGCTGGTCCTCAGCCTCTCTGGACAGACGGGATGACTTCTCAAACTGAAACAGAGGGAATTCAGTTACAGCTGTGGCTCCTGAGGGACCCAGGTGCACTCAGTTATCATTTAACTGCATTTGAATATAATCCGATAGAAATGATCCCATTTAGGGAAAAAGACATGACTCATTCTAGGTTTTACTGTCTTGGCTATTTTTTCACTGGCACTTTAAAGGGTATGTTCAGAAGTGGGGTTGCGTGAGCTCTTAATCCATTGTGGGTGAATTCCTTGCAATAGACAGCGGTCAACACGCCCCCACTTTGGAGAAACAGAATTCCAGTAATGAAACGAAGCAATGCAACATTACTGCTAAAAAAGCAATTAAAAACATAAAATGAAACATCATTTTAAATTTTTTAAAATTCTTAACCTTTAAATCTGTATGTTGCCGAGTGAATACATGTCATAAACATGATGTTCATAAAACTCCAAATTTTTTCTTGGTTTAACTTTTTGTGAAATGCTCTAATGTTCAGTCATATAGAGTATATGCTGAAGTGGTGGCTCAGAACTGGTATGTTTTGTTATTGATTGAGAGAATAGCAAAAATTGCACACATTTAAGTGGACAGTAGATACAGAATACTTTCCCACCTCATCAAAGTCTCCAGACTCCATTGAAACAAATGATAATTTTAAGTTGCCAAATGAATAAATATATAATATTAGAAGTGCATGCCGTTTTCATAATTTATTTTTTTCAAAGCTTTGCCTTCCCACCTGACAAACAGGAAGGCACTGATGCACTATTCAAATCACCAGTCTCTTCTGAAAAAATTCTGAAAAACTCAGAGACCACAAGAGTTGCTGGTCTACCACTATCTCAGTTGGTTAATTTGTTTCAGTGTTTTAACACTTTAATTCAGATCATAACTTTCCAGCACATTAACAATCAAAGTTGTACTAGACCTGGAGTTTTAAAATTACTGCTTTTTTCAAAGGATTCTTGTAGCACTTTTGAGCTTTAGTTTCTCATCAGAAAAGCTGTGGAAAAATGCTAAACACAGCTTTTACTGCAAATGATATCATTTGTTATTAATGCCCTGTCCACATTAATGAGGATATTCTCTACATTTGGGTCTCTCATCCACACATAAATGGTATCTTACGTTGCAAAATTTTAGATTTTTAGAAACACATTCCAGAGTGAAGTTTGTGTGTTTGTATGGATAGTGAAAAGTGAAGAAATTACAGAACAATGGTGTCACACTCCAGTTTGCTTATGCCTTTTATTACTTAGTGTAATGAATGTGCACCAGAAAGATCGATTATAGGCAAGTCAGAATTTTACCTACAGTAGATCACGATCAGCACAGACGCACTTGGAGACAAACACGTGTCTGTCAACAGACTAAAGCCTCTACATCCGCTGTAGCCACCATTATCTGAAGGTCTGCGCTTTCCACAGTTTACAGTCCAACAGAAGCATTGGGTTGTTTGAGACTTTACTGGTTTGTAGTGGTTTTATGTTGTCGGGTGGACAGAGATATTGTGTAAAATGAAAGTCATGCGGCCATAATTTTTCTTAAAAACAGACGGAGAAAAGACAGAAAAATATTCATATTAAGCCACTTTTACACAGAGATCCTGGAAAAAAGTGAGACGGTGATTCCACCTTTTTGCCACCATTGACCGATTTCCACAGCCAAGTCAAAGGAGTAACAGAGGTGAAACAGGCTGGACTTTTACAGAATGGACTCGTGTTCCAGAATCAAGGGGGCAGTGACGCAGCACAGCGTATAGTGTGACATATAACTTGTGCGTCTGAAATACCCCAAGCATAGCGGTGTTGCTAACCTCTCCAGAGTATTTCACCGTTCCACAAACGTTAGCATGGATAGCCCGAAGTGACAATAACTCTGCTCTCTCCCCAGTTCGACATCTTTCTGGTCGCATTGACGTGTTTGTTTACTGTACACCTTAGTTGCAGAACGAGAGGTGTTCCTTTTACATAGCGTTCCTGAATCATGATTCCACTTTTATCACAGCTCCGTTACTACCCCCAGAGGTTTTATGAAGTTGTGACAGAGGTGGGACCAAATGATCCCACCATTTCGTTTACACAGACATCATTCCAGAATAATAATAATAATGGATTGGATTTATATAGCGCCTTTCTAGACACCCAAAGCGCTTTACATTATTGACCCATTATTCATTCGTGCTCACATTCACACTCTGGTGGTGGTAAACTACATCTGTAGCCACAGCTGCCCTGGGGCAGACTGACAATAAAGGTGAAATATTCCTGGAACGGAAGTGCTGTGTAAAAGGGGTTTTAGAGTGGGTAGAGACTATGTAGGTTTGTTTTTTTGGTGGCCAAAATGCTTTTGCAAGTAACTCATCTGACCCCTGTATAAAATCCCAGAACTAATCCTGCTATTATTATTGTGTGTGTGGTGTAATCCTAGGAAGGAAAAATTACCATGTTTCAACATACAGCTGTTAAATATATGGATACCAAAACATGTGAAAAATATGAGGTGTTCCAAGTGACGAAGAGTTTTTAGTGAATCAGAGTATTGGTCAAAGCTTTTAACTAAATCTTGGAAGTTCCCTTTTAAAAGACTGCTCATACTCCTTAAGGAAACAAGAATCATCTTCCTTTAATTTTGCCAAATAAGATTAAAGTTTTGACTTAAATGAATCAGCCCAAATACCATCCAGTTCATGAGTTATGATCAAAGCAGAGGTTTGTCCTTTGTCCTAAAGATGGGTGGGGTCAAGACTTCTCACCATTTTAGGGAACTGTTGTGTAATTTCAGGGGAGTAGGTGTTTCCCAGGGAACTTTTTCTCAGCGACACCACCACGAAGATCTGGAAGAGCTGCTGCTGCTGCAGCTGGATGAGGTCTCTCTCCAGGGTGCGGTAACCTGGCCGACGCTTCAGTGTGGACTGGATGTAAACTGATCTCCTGGAGCCTCCTGAACACCACAGTGAAACAATATGGTAACGGTGTCCCTGAACACTGAGGAACAATACAAGGCCTTTTCTTGACACAATTATTGTGAACTTCACTGTGATCAAACTGTGGAGAAACATAAATGTCCTGGAGAACTAGTGGCCTGTTTTCCACAGCAGTAAGTGAAAGCCAAAACCACGTTTTTCATCCGACTCATTGTTTTGCCTTTCACAGATGCCATTCCTGATGTTGTTTGAAAGCTTTCTCTTTGGGTTTTAGTTAGTGACGTACTGGTTAGTCAGAGCACGACTTCTAGTCCAGACCCAAATATCTCAACAAATGATGGATGAATTCACTGTTGACAAAGCCTGTATCCTTCTAGTGTTTCCACGGGTTTCAACAAATTTAATTTCTATGTTCAGAAAATGCCTTTACCTTTCCAGACGAGATTATAACAATGTCAGAATCACAAAATACAAACATTTTAAACCGTTCCCTTTTAATACTGTGTGATCAGTCCTTGTCTTCAGTACACATTTAAGTGTTTAAGGTATGATCTGTGCCTTTGAGAAGTGTGTTAGAGTCAGTGATTTGCTAAGAGACGGTTGTTAATTGACATTAGCTGACATGATTTCTATGCTAATGGTAGCATTACTCAGAAATAGGGTTGAAGATGGACCTGTGGAGTTGAATTAATGAATAATTCAGACCCAAGCATAGCGCTTACAGTTTATGTAGACCACAGGGAAATGTTTTAAAATGCATAATTCCATTTAAAAAAGCAAAATATCACTCCTTAAAGTAGAACTAGACAAAGACAAAAAACTCTTTTAAGTAAAACCCATTCTCTCATAGAATTTCACATTTCAACCCAATTCTATCTTTAAAACTAGAGCAGAGAACAAGCAGTTTTTACTCATTTTTATTTGTCACCCAAATCTCGTAATGTTTCATTCTTCTATTCTGAAAGCATTTTGTTTGCAGATCAGTGTTATTGAATTTTAGACATTAAAGCTTTTTTAAAAAAAATTCTGTGGAAACCATGATGAAATGCAAGTTGACATTTTTGGTCAAGAGTCAAATGTCTCTTTTGTTTCCCCCTTTGGAGAAAATGCAACAACACCAGGTGAAACATCACAATTCTGGACTGCAGTGACTATAGGAAGTCATTGTTGTCATGTTCTGTTCAACATTTGTCACCATGTGTAGACCACAGAATATTATCTTGTATTACTATTTGTTGCATTTCTTCAAATATGCAATGTGGTGAACATTTCCAGGAAATGATAAACAAAAATGACTTTGCTGAAACTAATAAATTCCTGGAAGAAGTTACAGATTTTCCTGGTGGAGAGTTTTCATTTCTTCCTACTTGCTCATACTTAATTACACTAGTATTAAATAGCTGACTAACACAAGCAGTGTTTCAAACTCTGTTTAAGAATGTGTACTTGTGTGCCAGATACATAAAATATAACTGGACATTATAGACATATTAACTTTGCAGTGATACCTTTGGTGCTGTCCTCAGGGTCGCTCTCTGTCCCGCTGGTCTCCTCTGTTAATATGAATTAACGGAAAGGGGGAGGGAGGAGAGATTAGTAGAGGAATGAAAAAGTTTGTGAAGCCATAATCAGATACAGACAGTCTGCCTTTGTTTCATAATCAGTGGCTTCGTCTAATGCAGCTGGCCTTGTGTGTATCATCAAAAGATGGGTATTTCCACCAGGAGGGTTAACTTAATCTTAGTCAAGTGTTGATGTGGGTGACATTTGGACATCTGCTGTGTGTGTGTCTGACTGTGTGTGTGTCACACCTCGCACTGCTACTCCCTGGTTCTTCACTCTCTTCCTCCCTCGCTTGTCGTCGAAAATGGTCTCGATCTTGTTGACATACTGCAGAGTAGAACACGCGCTTGTCAACCCAGTAATTTCACATCTTTTACAGAATGATGATTAGAGGGAGTCGAGATATAACAGCCTCTAAGTACATAATTGTATTATGGATTTTCAGCATTTTTTTTATCTTACATTCCTACATTCTAGTATGAATGCCTGAAGAGAGGCCTACTGTGTATGATAGAACCCTGCATTAATACACATGAACAGTTGGATTTAACTCATACAGGAAGCTGTAAATTATCTAGAAGAGGACGCACTAAGCATAAGCAGCTGAACAGGCAAATTATACATGACAATGACAGTGCGGACAGAAAATAGTGTCATTACCAAGAAAATGGCAGTGTTGTAAGGTAGAAAATGACATAATGAGACATTATTAGGTCTACGCCTATTTTCAATGGTTTATCATCTTCAACAAAAATGTAATTTTAAAGATTTTAAAGACTTTCCTGAATGTTACATTTTCTGCTTCTTGAAGGTATTCATTGTAAGTTTACATGGAATAACAGAAAATGGAAAATAAAAAGACTGGAACAGGGAGCATTTCATTGTCTAAAAAAAGCCTGCGTACCAGTTTTCAAAACTGCGGAAACACAAGTGTCTTATCAGTTTAATAGTTTATCTAGTTCTGACGTACATTTACATATATTTTACTGTACCTCAGTGATTAAGTTCGTCTCTGTCCACAGTCTGCCCACTGCCATGGCTTGTACAGATATAAGTCTAATGTTTGAATTCTGACAAGTATTCCTGTGTTTACTGTTGTGCTGCCACTATCTATTTCTTTCAGCCTCTTTCCTGCTCGGCAAGTCACCACCCCCATTTTTCACACGTCACTCATCTCTTTGTTGCTCTACCAGATGCCTGTGCGTGTACACAGAGTCCATATCATTTACAGTACCTGAGGAATCCGCAGTGTTTTCTGAGTGGTTGCACATCGTGCTGGAGCTGCTTTAGGATTATCTAAAAGGGTTAGGGCTTTGGATGCTGTAGATGCTTGGAACCCCTTTCTCTCCACTCTGCCAGCATGGCCTTGTAAAGTGTGAGGTTTTGGAGGAGGCTGGAAGACAAGAACTGTATGTTAAAACTTGTTCCTGCCTTAAAAATTCAGGTTAAGTGAGGACTATGAGATACAGTCACCCAGAGGTAACAGAAAGATTTGTGTAGGGAGCAAAGCAAAACACATGGGGAACATCTCCTTGTACCTTTGGGCCATGAGGTCTGACAATAGGGAGACACACTGGAGAGAGTTTGACATCCTCGTAGGGGTTATCTCTGGTCATGTCACCTGAGGGAACACAAACTGATGGCTGAGAAGGGTCATAGGACACCTGGATATTTTATGGGGTCCACACAGTGAGGAATTCCAGCAAACTATATGCAAACGTAACAGCAATTCAGTAACAAGTCAACATGAAAAAAAGTAAAAGAAAAACAATACAAAAAAGTAAAATAAGATTTTTTTTCTCCACAATCTTTTCACAGCTCTTCTATAGTTAGGCACATATGGTTATTCCTACAAGTCCTGATTTATTCGGAAACTACAGTGCAGTCACTTCCATCAATGCAAGATAAAATTAAACTCTGGCTTAGTTTTTTTTTTAATGGCTAAAATCAAGGTAATATATATATTCCCAAAATACCCAATGATTTATCTGCTAATTTTGATTCCTACTTTTATGTAATTTTTGCCCACAAAAAAGAATAATAGAAAGGATAATCAATATTAACAATCAGTGGTGGAAGAAGTATGCTTCTTTTTTTTTTTTATTGAAACTGTGCAAACCTTCCATGGACACATGTGTACACCAACACACAAATGCACACACATTTGGGTACAACAGAAACTTCAAACAAGCCGAAGAGAACCCCCAAGAAACTTAAAAAAACAACAAAAAAAAAAAAAACCCAACTCTTTAGTCACTGGCATCAAAGTGAGCAACATTGAATGCACCCACCACAATGCCTCAAGACTCCCATCCAGCAACCAACTGGTGCAAGAAATGGCATCAAGCTGCAAACAGCCCTTGGAATGTGTTCAGAAAAGGACCCCGAACCTTCCGGAACACTCCACTCGAATGATGAAGCAAGTGTTCGATTTTCTCAAGTTTTAGGCAGGACATAACGTCGGTAAACCATTGCACAGGAGTGCATGGGGCAGCGTCTTTCCACTTGAATAAAATAGCACACAGAGCCAAGAGGGAAGCAAAAGCCAGGGGAGGACACTTTTCAGAAGTTAAATGTGCCTCCTCCTCAGTAATACTAGCCAGAGGGTTTGGTTCCAACTTTACCTTTAAAATTAGAGATCAAGTACTGCAAACCTCGGACCAGTACTTCGTGAAGCTGGGTCAGAACCAGTACATATAGATGAGGGTGGCTTTGGAAATCTTACATTTTTACAGTAAGGACTAACCTCGGGGTAAATATGGAATAGTTTATTTTTGGGTATGCGCATCCCATGCACCACCTTTAACTGAATCAAACAGTGACAGGCACATAGGGAGGTAGAGTTAACAAGTCCAAGTATGGAATTCCAGGTGACTTCTGATAAAGTCACACCCAGATCTTCCTCCCAAGCTGCTCTAAGTTTGACCATCAGATAACCCTTTAGATTCGACATTAAGCCACTGAGATGAGCCTTTTGTGGGATGGATTTAGA
Organism: Sphaeramia orbicularis; assembly: GCF_902148855.1. Classification (NCBI taxonomy): domain Eukaryota; kingdom Metazoa; phylum Chordata; class Actinopteri; order Kurtiformes; family Apogonidae; genus Sphaeramia; species Sphaeramia orbicularis. The sequence continues at coordinate 47,758,260 of NC_043963.1, forward strand.
GAGAACTGTATCCATTAATGATATGTCAAACAAGGTATCTATACTGGACATAGAGAAGAGCACAAAATGTCTGGCCTGTAAATACCTGAAGAACTCTAAATTCAAAAGGTCACATTTTCTTGCCTAGCTGTTCTAATGATGCAAGAGTATTATCTACAGACAGATTTCTGAAATGTCTAATACTCTTCCTATGACATTCCTGAAAATCAGCATTTTGAACAGATGGTTGAAAAAGATGGTTTGAAGTGATGGGACTTAAGAGAAGCCATGTGAGCCAAAGTGTGTCCTGAATTGAACCCATATTTTAAAGTATGTTTAACCACAGGGTTACAGATAGATTTGATGTGGGGGAGTGGAAGTCCAAATAATGCATGAATAGATGTTTTTAGTTGAGTGCAGCTCCACTGCCACTCAGTAAGGCGAAAAAAGATATATGCCAGACCATATAGGTTACCAGACCAATAACAAATGAAAATTTAGGAGAGAGAGGCCTCCACTGGCTTTAGTGTTTTTTGAAGGTAGGACTTATTTAGACAGGCATGTTTCCCCTACCAAATGTAAGATGGGATAGTCGCATCCAGCTGATCAAAAAAAGAAATGGGTGTAAATGCAGGGAAGGCCTGAAAAAGATAGAAGAATTTAGTCAAGATGTTCATTACCTCCACCAGTAGGTATTGTGATCACTTTGCTTTGTGTGTTTGCGTGTGTTCGTGTTTGTTTGTTTGTTTGTTTGTTAGCAAGATAACTCAAAAAGTTATGGCTGGATTTTCAGGAAATTTTCAGGAAATGTTGATACTGGCACAAGGAAGAAATTATAAAATTTTGGTGGTGATTTGGGGGGGCAGTTCTGTCTTGGTGGAGGTCTGTGCTCTCCGAGTGCTTTTCTTGTTTTAACTGAGTTGATTTGACCTGTCAGGGACATGGAGAGGGGTGACCACAGAGTGATAGAGTTTTCTTTGAATAGATCTTTATATTTTCTTGTAAATGAAATTCACAGAAAAGTGAATTTATTTTTAACTATTCTGAAAGGCAGGTTGCAGCACTTGATAGTTTTTTGGGGGCTGTTTAGTATAAAATCCACAGTAAGCTTTCAGCATGCTAAAACTTAAGTGGTCTCAGATGAAACAGGTATTCTGGCCACAAAATCAAATCACAAGTGTTTTTAGAGAGGTAGGAGAGATAAAATATATAACTGAATTGTAAAGATTAGTCACTGTTAAGATTTCTTAGACATGACTTGATTGTTCTAACCTGTGGCGCTAAAACAGAAGTTTGGAAATGTGATGTGGCTTTTCTTTTCCACAGGGTGTGAAACAGCACTAGGTTAATCAGTATTTAGTCTTTTTTAAAATATTTTTTGGGCATCTTGTCTTTATTAAGATAAGACTTTATGTATCCCACCATGGGGAAATTAATTAGTAATTAATTATCAATTAATTACTAATTAATTAATTATCAATTAGTAACTCAACCTTTCAAAGACAGAAAGGGAAGGGTGAGTGAGAGGTGGGAAAATAACATGCAGCAAAGGACATGGACCAGGAATTGAACCCAAGTCTGGTAAAGCCTGATTCAATGTCCAGTTAGTCTTGTAATTTGGACCAAGGGGAGAGAGATGCAAAAGAAAGGTATATATTTTCAAATACTGGCTCCTGCAGTTTTAAATAAAAGCAACAAAGACATATTTTCTGCAAAATGTATTTCCCCACAGAATTACTACCAAAGTGGTATGTGCTTTAGCATAATCCTGTGTTTCCTGTAAAAACAGGAATGTAGTGAGGCCACCACCCCCAGCCCAGTCTTAATCAATCTGGACACAAAACCACCATGAATCTATAATTAGAACTGGAGTCAAAACTCACCGGTGCATTCACTAAAAACTTTCTGGCTTCTGGGCTACCTCTGCAATATGTAGCCCAGTGCACATTCCACCACTTTTAACATTGGATGACATTGGATGAGTCATCCAATGTCCTCTTCTCCAACTGTTCAAGTGATCATAAACTATATCTATACTATATCCATCTATACTATAACCATTGTCCTACTTTTAACCTGCATGTCCAATGCACTTGAATGATTCTTTATTCTTAGTTCAGTTTATTTACAGTATTGCTGTTTATGCAGCTCTACACCAGTATTGTAATGTACCGATATGTAAATGGACAATTTGAATAAAATGAACTGCACATTCAGCTGATGATGTGCACAAGATCAGAGCAAATTCAGCTGGTTGAGGGACAGACATCTGAAATGATCAAGCGCTCTCAAAGAATTCACAAACAGTAACTCTACTATTTATTTTTTGATTACTGCAATACTCTCATTCATGCATATCATAGCAAGACCTCAGCAAAATTCTACTGGTTTAAAATGCTGCAGCCAGATCTGATGGAAGAAGACTTCACTGGCAATCAATCATTTTTATAGTGGATCTGAGGATTTTAAGATTTCACTCTCAGATATACAGCGGACTTCATGACCCCCTACCAGCCTCAACACATCCCTGCATCCTCTAGCAGGTCATGCACACGGCAAAAACTTTTTCTATTCTTTTCAGGGCCCACAAAAGTGGAAGAACAAGACAGAAACTGAGGAAGTAAACGCTTCTTCTTTTAAGTTAATATAAAATTGACTATTATTAGACTTGCTTATTATTTAAGTTTGGCATTGTTTTCATATGCCTTTGTCTATATTTGTGCCCTCTATGATGAATTAGATTGTTTAGAAAACTACCTGAATAGAGTTTATTCATCAAAGATGCAGAAAGCTTCACTTACAGATGATGTCCTCATATATATTGTCGTCAGAGTAGGCATGGTATAGGCCCGAGTTCCGAGCCTCACCTCCCAAAGAGCCTGGCTTTGCTGTCAAACGCTCTGCATCCTCGTACTCAAAGGACTTCCTGTGGCAATGAGGGAGGGGAAGGTGGTGAGTAAAAGGGTCCTAAAGATAGTCTACTTTTCTCTTGTTCACTATCAAATGTGCAGACATTGTTTCACCACTAAATTCCTTATGTTGAAACTAGACAGAAAAACTGAGTGAAACACTGGCATAAGGGAGATCACTGAGCATATGGTGCAAAAGCAAACTGGAGACACAGCGTGAAAGGATTTAGACAGAGATATGTGTAGCAGCTGGCGATATGACAATGTCAGCTGTCATGTAAAAATTAAGCCCCTGCTACTTTTAAAAAAGGACCTAATTTAGTTCAACAAAACCATGTCCAGATACTAATTCACATTCCTTCTACATGCTTTTTATTGTGCAGTTTTTATGTGTACAATTATTTGTTTTACACATGCTCAGTTGCACTTGTATATTATGTATCTCCAATAATCTGTTTGACTACTGAGAGGATTTATACTCATGGATGATGTAATTCCCAAGATTATACATAAAATGTGCACGATGCTCCCAGGAGATTACAGTTTGGCAGTCCACATTTTTGGAGCCTACCATTTTGAAGCCGAGTTTGGCATTTTGAACACTGTCATCTTATTTTTGGGAGCACATGTTCATGTTTTGAGAATAGGGTGAAGCTGGGGAAGAGCAAAGGGTAAAAATGAATCCATTTCTGAAGTATCTTAAAGTTGTAACAGTTTTGGGGTTGGCTCCGGAAAGCCCTGCCTCCCATAGAACTTCTCTCTAGAAATACTAAACCATTTTTTTTTTCCAGGAATCACTCTGGTCTTTTTCGTTTTATTTGGACTAGTAACAAAGTGAAGTGGTGGTCTATCTTTAAATTACTGCTCTGTTAATAAGATTGCAGGCCAAATAGAAGCTTTGATAAATGCAGTGTCAGGTTTTGGTTAACAGGTGTGATTGAGAGCTCACTTGTTGCTGAGTCAGATTTTGTGAGTTTCTTGTTCTTTAATAAAATCCTTTTTCCCCTAGGAGGATGGCTTGACTGCAGTTGTACTTAATAGGCTACACTGACATAGCACTTGATGAAGTTTGATGTTTTAGCAAGTCAGTAAGCTAACTTGTAGCATTAGCTCACTCATAACCCCCTGCAGAAGGCTCTGAACTGTGCCGCTCCTGCAGCTCTGACCCTTTTAGTCAAATATAGTCACTTCAGGGGCAGTGTAATACATGAAGTACATCACCAAGTACCTTCAGCTACATGATAAACATATAATAGTAGTAGTAGTAGTAAAGTTGACCTTGCATAAAGCATCCTAATTAGAATCATGAGACCTATATCACAGGCCAACTGATCAATCATATAATGGAGTTCCAAATTAATGCGAACACTAGCTAATGTAGCCAAGCTAATGTAATAAGGTAGTGTTAAACCTCATGACAGCACAGGAAACTACTCCCACAAATCTCTGAATGGAGACTACAGGTTGGAAATCAATGCAGTATTTTTGAGAATGGATAGGATACCACAAAGCATAATACCAGAGCCCTCAAATTTATTGATATTGTCTTCAACCTCAATGCACCAACACAATTTCTTGTATGTGTGACATGCAGTGAAATAAAGTGTCTCTGGTTTGATTGCAAAAAATAAAGCTTCATTTACAGACAAATCTATATAACAACAACAATATCAGTCACTTTATGCCTTGTTGTTTAGCCTTATGTGTGCATGTGTGTGAGTGTGTGTGTGAGTGTGTATGTGTGATTGTAGATGATGACCCTGGACACATAGAAGAACTAGGCCACATCCTAGACAATAGAGAACAATGCTGCCAGATATCATGTGACATCATAAACGGACCCTGGCCAGCAATTAGTCTCAGTACCCACCCAAAAACTGCCCTAAAAACTAAATCCTACACACCTCACTGCATTCCTGGGTATTTTCACAAAAGGTAGCAGCAAAATAAAGAAAAGCTTGATGAAATTGATGAAAATGCCTCATCCATAGGGCTAGAGAGGCCCCTGAAAGATTTGATCAATATGAAATTATTTAAGTAAGAATTTTTGATGCTTCAGTAATATAAAACAATAGTTTAAGGATTACATGTTCATAACTTAGGAAGTGTATGGCCAGTTTCTTTATTTTGCATGTGACAAAAACACGACCTGAACGACCGCATTTTAAACACAGCTTAAAAGTAACCTCATTCCTAGTCCTTAAATGGGTCACCAGTGAACTGGTAGATGTGAAAAGCCTAATGTGCAGACAAAAACACAGTTCTAACCTGTTTTTCGAATGCCGTGAAATCCCATTGGTCTTTGCAACTGGACATGGAGGAGGTGGGAAGCTGGGCGGGTGTGCAACCCTGCTCCTCCTCACACTAGAGTGCTTGTTATGAGAGGTTACTTTTCGCCTTGTGTTGTCGTTGGCTCCCTGGTACTGGAACGTCCGCTGAGGTTTGGGAGGAGGCTGAGCTTCACCTGTAGACTCTCTGCCTTTCTCCCAAAGTAATTTGTCCCCCTCGAGTTTCCGCCAAAAGCCCCGTGAAGTGTAGAAGTTCCCAGCAGGCATGCCGTCTTCTTGGTCATCAGCTGACAGAGGTAGAGGTTTAGAAACTACTTCAATATCCAATACACAGCCAATTTTTTTGCTGCCATTGGTAGTGAAGATTTGTTTCACTGTAGAGTTTTCAACTGCAGTGTTCGCTTTAGGAAATGCAGATATTTGTGCTGTGAGTGGTTTACTTCCTGGAGTTGAGATTAAAAGTTCAGTGGAACATTTTTGCAAGGGTTCTGACTTTCTACCAACCACACCAGGTCCACAACGTTCTTGGATTTCCCGAAAGTCTAAGCCTACACTTTTAGATTTGGAGAGGGTGGCTTTGGCATGAAGCCCTCCTTTTGAACCCGCATTGGAAAGTCCATTGCCCAGTAGATCCCCGGACAGACTGCGACATACAATTGGAGCACGTGATTTCACCCCAGTGTCCTGACTCTGTTGGCTGCGACCTTCCCACTGTGAGATCTTCTCCCTGATATTTATGCCCTGCTCATGAGAAGGGGACCTCCCCGACTGGGGGCTCATGATGGCCCCTTTTTTCAGGCGATCAACTTCACCACCCCCTCGTCTGCGCTGCTCCTGCCTCAGAGCTAGCATGTTGAGAGGGGGCAAGTGTCAGCTGACACTCAGTTCTCCATTGGTGAATCCATGTGGGATTTTCGTACTACGACAAGCACTAAAAGCCAGGTAATCTGTTGTTAAATAGTCCAAAAAATAACTGTAAAAACACAAATTAATGGATATCACTGTTCCACTACGTCTCTATGCGTCTTCTTCTGCTAGCAGTGTGCCATTTCCTCCTTGTCTGCTTTTGTAAACAACCTGAGAAGAAGATAAGACACAAAAATTACTCATCAATCACCCTGCACTTACAAACAAGTCTGAACAGCATACTAGAGGGTCAAAGAGAGGTAACACTGGAGGTAGCTCACATCAGATCTGAAACTCTACAAATTGTAGTCAGAATTGGAGTGAAGATCAGAAAAGACAGAATGAAGGTCAACTTGTACACGAATAACAGGGAAAGACAGTGAGAAGGTTAGTGTAGTATTCTGCAGTTCTGAGTGTGTGTTTTGAGCCATTCCTGTCTTCTGTAGCCTCAAGGGAACTCTATATTATGTGTAGCTGTTGTCCTAAACCACAGAGCTGGACAAGAACAAAATGCCAATTATACTGCAAAGCATGAAATCTAATTTAGTGTTCTTGCAAAGCTCTTCTTCAGATAACGGGAAGAATGTGCATGTTTAATCATTTCAAAGAACTTTCTAAGCAAATGGACATTTAAAAGAAGAGGGAGATGGCAGCAATTAGGTGGAAATATTTAAAACCACACTTCTCAACATGGTGTAAGAGAAGCTCTTTGAATAGTTTTATTTATGACAGAGTCAAGATAAAAACAGACTAATTAACTGCAGTCTTTGTACCATGATTTGAACATTTATGGTTTTAATCAATAATCTTTGATCTTGCTTCCTCTTATCAGATGCTATCAAACATAGACTTCATGTAAAACTCAGCATTGCCTCCACCCTGACTCATTTTCCCAGAGTCGAAATCAACATGCTCACTGTACAGTCTTGTACAGCGGCTCCTGTCTTGCTGGAAACAAACCATTTGGACACGTTGCACATTGAGGGGTTGAGAGACTGTGGGGAAGAGGAGACATAGTAAAATTCCACAGCTCAGCTCCTGATCATAACAATGCTATGAGCTACATTCCTGTATCAGAGGAAGGGGGGCATATAACTAGACACAGTTAGGACTGAAAGTGACGCTTTTGTCTGCTTTGACCTAAATCAAATGTATGTGTGCCATTGGAATATTGCTCGATCATTGCCAGACCATGTCATGACAATGTGATTCCCAAACTGACCCACTTGCATTATTTGTCTCATGTGTAGCGGTATGTTGTACAGGAAGGCATGAGTTGCGTTTCCTGAGCTTCAGGAAGAAGGATCAGCAGACTGTCCATAATTATGGTGCAGTAAGATTTGCACCCAGCTGCAACCACCGATTTGAGCTATGTTTGGATCAACTATATCCAAACCCTGTGATAATGATCAAATATTCCATCTTGGATTACAGAAAACCTAGTTAGATCTGATAGTTACTATTTACAGTCACTTCTGTGAACATGTTCCAAATCATATTTTTCACGGTATGGAGTTAAACCTGAATGTTGTTATTCCAAGTGAGCAAACTCTGACATAATATACTACCAAATAGCAGACCCAGAGGGCGACTCACTGATTTTTAAGAGGCTGTCAACTCTGCAGATAGGTCTTCCTTGTCCTTTTAGCAAAACTCACTCATTCCCGTAGAAACCAGACAGAGGACCTGAGAAGCTGAAATACCCCGTCATCACACGGCAGCTAAATTAAAACTAATTGCACCTTCAAAACAACCACAGAACGCCCTCCGAAATCAGTGCGACATGACACAGCATGTCGTAGGTGAGGTATTGTATGGCAGTGGTTTACCATCAGCACTGACAGTTAAGTCTATAATAAAAGAAAAATGTGGGCTCACTAAATACCAACATAAAAGGACACACCAAAGATGAAGTGTCTTAAAATGACTAATCCATCAGCAGTTAGCAGAACTGCCTTTGTGCATCCAGGTGAAATTTTTCAAAGAGGTGCAAATGAGTGATGCACCACTTTATTGTGACAACTTCCACCATCTGGAGCCTTTTGTTACTGAAGGGTGTGGAAAGTGTGCTGTGTTTATTAAGCTCTCACCGAAACTGCACCACAGGTTTAATGGCAAAAATAAAGGCTTTCATTTTTCACTCAAACTTTGGCACTTATTAGTAGTTTTCCTGTTTATGCGACTGTTTCTGTCAGTAAATTGGTGAAATATATGTTTCATGTTATGCTTAGTTATTCATTAAATTCCTGTGTATTCCCATATTAAGCAACACCTGCAGATGATTTGCAAATAGTAGTTATGTGAGCATTACGATCAATGACCTCAGCTGCTTCTGTGAGCTGGAGTGACTGCTCACTTCTTTGGTATCATTTTAGACTGTGAGGTCATGTATTATACTTTAGTAGCACTGATAATATGTATAAAGGGTGAAAAAACATTACTCATGTCTACTTCTTTTATAAACCATTCTCTGCTGAATATGGCAAACACCATACCAAAGTCCATTTAGAACGACTGAAATATTTTAAATTACAAAGTTTTCAAAAAAAGTAACGAATGCAAACCTAAACCTTAATATGACCTCCAGTTTCTTAATAAAATAGTATCTAGTTCGGCATTGAAAAGATGATGGAAAAACTACCATCATCATACAGTATACCAACACGGTGTATACTTCCTACCACATTAATTTGACGTTGTGGTTATGTTTGACAGGATGTTTTTTAAGTTCGAAGGGCTGTTTGAAGTATTGCATGTACGCCGAATTGCACTGCATAAGCTAACAATTCATGAAAAAAACTGTAACTTTTAGTAAAATGCATTGGTACACTTTTAAATACTGTAAAATACCAAATTTACTAGATTTAAAACAGATTTGTGTCGCCCCTTGGGCTGCCACACAGAGGAAACATCAAGTTGTGCAAAATGCAATTTCACAACATTTTAATGGCCAAGAAAGAACTGGCGAAAAAACTGTACGCATTACAATAATGTAGAACTTATTCAGTTAAGGTTAACTTACTACTATACAACAGAAAGACAATTTAAGACACGTTACAGGACATATGATAACGAAACATCACGATAATGAAAAGCTTCATCTCGCGTGACTTACCTCTGTTAGCTTAAATGAGGCGCAAACAGTTATTTTCGCTCCACATTTTCCTTTCGATAAAATAAAAAAAAAAAAAAACACTAAATAAAACCCGACTCAGTTCGCTCTCATCGCTCAGCAGTTCTAAAGTACTTTAAGTTCCTGAATAGATAACTTCAGAAAAGAGGAAACGTTTAACAGAGCTAACGGCTGATAACTAGAAACTAAGTTAATAACTATACACATCAAAAACAACAACAAAGAGACTGGTAACAGAAAACGAGGAAAGTAAGCAGCCTGCTTCGCCCCTTGTCCTGTGGACAATTACGATCAAGACATCGAAAAATAAATGTAATTTCCGGTCAAGACTTTCAGAATAAAATCAATATTCGGCTTATCTAAGGTTGACTCCACATCTGAAATGAGGACAGCCTACGAAGTGAGAGAGAATATTTACTCTCTGGAGCTATGCCGTATTTTGTGGACTGTAGGTGGACGTCAAATTTAAAGTAATAGATGCGTTTATCTTCACAGTATTGTCGAAGTTTACGAGCAAAACGCTGTATGACATAATCAAACGGTCGACACAAATTGGTGAATAGGCTTTTTATCAGCTTAAATATAAATTTCTACATTTTGTTTCCATTTCATTTCGATATCACAAATATCAAAAATATCACAAGTTCCTCTAGACTAAAAAAAAAATTAAAATAAAAGCATTAAAAAAAAGTATATTAACTTGGTACGTCAAATACATAACTTCCGGGTTCGACGTAGTCACTTACGTACGACTTGATGTTCTGTGACTGTGAGAAAGTTTGGTTGAATCATCGCGTTTGAAGGGAAGACGTCATCACATCAACTCCTGCAGCTGTCACCGATGAATAAACAGTGTTGTCTTCAAGTGTCCTGGGAAATATGGATGATACGTTATGAGGAGCACCTGCAAGACCGCTTCAGTATCAGCATGAAATAAATGAGGGAAACCGTAAATATTGTGTCGTGGGAAAACAAAACAAAACAAAACTTTTCGAGACATATTATAGCAGTTTTTTACATTTTACACATCCATTTTTTTTTTCTTATTTTGATATTTGTCATTTTGTAGTCACCCTGCTGTAAAATGATCCGTGCCTGTCTTTGACCTACACTGTTGTCCATAAAGTTGGAGTAATATATTTGCATCCTTTCTCATGAACTGATTGTGATATATTGTTGATAGATAATGTGTAACTGGGAGTCAGTATGGAATCATTGCACCTGGTCAAAGGTGATTACTGATGTGTATAAATAGTTTTCAGCTTTGTCACCGTGCATTCACCAGGTAATCCAAGTAAATAATGTAAAAGAGAGGGCATTCAGCTTAAGGAGGAAGTAAATTTCCTTAAATGGAAAACAAAAAACATATCATAAACATTCAAAATTAACATACTTGGAGATTTATGGTTTTTACTTGATGACAAAGGGATGAAAATCTGAAACGGAATAAAAACTTACTGATAAATATAGTTGCGTACAAGTAAAAAGTTAAAGATAAAGTCTGAGAGAATTTCCTGTATATAATTGCTTATTTGCTTTACATATTACTCAAGATACAATTAAGCATTTGTAAAGTAAATATAGATCCTGGATGTCTTTACAGGAAATGCCAGACACTACCAAAGCTCTGATGGTAAAAGGGAATGCATTGAGCAACAACTTTAGGTTCACTGGGATCAATAAACTGCATGCCTGATGCAGATTCCTCCTCTTCATTCTGCTTACGTTGCTAAAAGCTTATTGAATTTAAACTTCAGGGAACAACAGCCATTAGAAAACTCCTTGGGCTACAGGGTGAGCAAGCTGCTATGCAGCTGTATTTACAACTGGTCAGACTCGATGGAAAACATGTAAGAGCAGCTGCAGCTCTGCACAGTCATAAAATCACCACATTCCCTTTGTCAAGTAAACATTGTTCTTCTGATCTAATATTCCATTCATTGTGAAATGCATCAATAAGGAAAATGTCACAGACTTGTTTCATATTGTATTTATTTTCATTCTAAAACATGATGCTTCTCCATATGGAATATAGTAATAAATTATGAATGGGAAAAATAGACAAGATGTGCACATAATTTACAGTGAAGACAAAAGTTTCTTCCACCAAAGGAGAGAACATCACTGAGTTAGAAGGTCACTTTTCTTCAGGAAACTAAAAACTGCTTTTCATTTGTCACAGCACAGATAAGGTTGGACTGGGTGCACCACAGTCTCTGATGGATTTGTGAGCACTTAGTCAGACTTTAGACCCTCCTTGATAAGGTCCAGTTCGTAGCACAGGGTCTCAAAGCGGTATGCCATACGGATCTGAGCCACATTAGTCTTACGGATGTCATTGCCCTCTGGACCCTCTTTCAGGTAGTCCCGACCCAAGAAGTGGGTCTTCTCCTAAAGCACAGAGGAAAACCATAGGCATGTTTTAGACAGTCTATGTATGTGAAACTTAATGTATCAGATAATCAGAAGCAATTTTACTCACATCAAGACAAAACCATATCATTATAAACAGAAACACACATTTCAAGATGAATATGTGCAGTTAATGTGTCAGCTGTTATTGGTAACAGCTTTCTATCTGTGTGTTACCTCATGAGACAGGCCACTCTGCAGAACACTGTTCCTGGAGATCTCACACATGTCACAGGTGCTGAGCTTGAAGACCTGAGCTGCGATGGCATACTCTTCCATCAGTGGTTCCTGTGGACACAGAAACGAACATTTACACTTTGATCTGTCACTCGCGTGCTTTTCATGCTAGTCCTTAGAAAAACATTTATATTGAAATAAATGAGCTATGCGTGATACAGCCTGTGAGTACCGTGAATAATCTGAATTCAAGTGTAGTATAAAAATGTTTTATATGTTGTTTAGTGAGCAGTCAAGTATATACAGCAGGATAGCTCAGTGGGTAACACTACCAGCACTGATGCAGGAGAATGGGGTTTACTTCAATACTGCACCTTCCCAAAAAATTATTTTATCATCCACCATTGCTTAATACAAGAGACAAATATAAACACAGCATATGAAACAGCAGCAAAATCTCACCAAATCTTAGACAGTGGACTATAAGGCTTTGCTTTGATCCAGATTAGAGGTTTTGTTTAGGGACAGAAGCAAAAGCCATCCAGAGGCTTTTGACAAAATATCTCTTACTTCTATTTGCTCCTTAAACAGCAGCTCAGGTAGTAAGTTATTATGTGAAATACTGCACCAAATGAGCAAAGTTTGAGAGGGCAAAGAAAGTGATGACAAATCAGCTCTTATTATTCACTTTACAGTCGACAAATTGTATTTTCTTTCGTCAATTCTATGCAGACTTGGATGAAACTGCCTTTTTGTAGTACAGCAACTGAAGACTGATTTTGCCTGTATTCTATGTGGATCACACATCATTACATTTATGTTTTCAAACTTCAGTGGCAGAATGTTACACCCATGATGCAGGAAGGAACGCTAGGAAGGAACCTGTATACCTGCACATGGTATCCTTTGATTCCTATAATTCCTCCTGTTAGTATTGTTTTCCATTATTTTGCTGAGTATGTTCTGTAGTCATGTTTTCCCCTTGTAGGCAATGACTTCAACACAATACACACCTCTGTAGATGCATAATACACAGAAGTTCAATATCCATTATATACTGTACATAGGTCAGTGTACTCGCTAGTGTATGTTACGATCAAAGATCCTCTCTCCATGTGGTCTGACCTTGGTGTAGTGGAACTGCATGGGGTCGTCGGTTGACAGAGACACCACCAGGCCTTTCTTGTGGAACTCAAGGAGGGGGTTCTTGGCGTATTCCAAAAACAGGCTGTTGTTGCTCAGAGGAGACATGGCAATAGGGATCTGGGTCAGGAAGTACAAGTACTGCAGAACAGGACTCTGGTGATGCAAGACAGAAAAGAGTCATACGATTAGATTTTGGCATGTTTACTGAATAATTTGAATTACTTGTTAGTTGAAATAATTGAAGTTGAGTTTATCTGATGAAGAAGGCTGACCTTCTTGAGATTGAGGCCATGAGAGATGTTGTCAGCAGTCATGAAGGAAGCCAGCAGATGGGTGATGGCTCCAGCCTCACCACAGTGAGGCCTGAACAGGAATGTGTTCATTCCCCTCTGTCTGAAAAGCAGAAGAGAAACCTACAGTTAGGAGAGGACTGACGCTTTTACAGCAACAGAATAGACAAGTGATATACGACCTGTTGTTGTCAAGTGTGTATAATGTGAGTAAGGGAAAAGTCAAGATCTAATATCATCATATGAGGGGAAAGTCATCACGGTAAAACTTATAGAATGTTTCATTATACAAAAACTTCTAATTGTTATTTCGCATTTTTGATGTTGGTAAGGAGAACAATGACACACACAAAAAAAAAATTATTCATAATTGTCCTCAAACGCCTTCAAATTAATTCCCTAGAACAGGGGTGTCAGGCATATATATGGCATACGAGTAAAAACCAGACCACCAAAGGATCCAATTTGGGATGAATTTGTAAAGAGAACAAATTATACTTAAGATATTAACAATCAAGGGTGTCAAAATTGTCTTAGTTCCGGTTCCACATTCAGCCCAATTTAATCTCAAGTGGGTCTGACCAGTAAAATACTATCATAATAACATAGAAATGACAACTCAAAATGTTTCTTTTTTTTTAGTGTAGAACAGTATAATTACATGAAAATGTTTAAAATAATAAACTCTCACAAAAAATATAAATAACCCGAACAAATATGAACAGCATGAAAAGTGCAATTATAGCAATATTCTGCCTGTTAATAAATGCTTGGTGCCTTCGTAGTGCCATTGTGATCTGTACGTTTTTAATGCATTTGTGTAAATGACAAGATGAGGCATAATATTGTTGAAATTGCATTTATTTTCTTATGAAATTCCAGGTTTTTGTGATTGTTCATGTTATTCAAATGTTTTAATGCATACTATGTAGATAAACATTTTCATTATCTAATTTAACTTTTTTCAGTGTTATTATTTTACTGGTTGGACCCATTTGAGGTAAAATTGGGCTGCATGTGGCCCCTGAACTAAATTGAGTTTGACACCTATGCCCTAGATTTAATGAAATAAAAATGAACATTCAGTAAGTATAACAAGACAACAGTGACAAAGTAACTTCACTGGTAAAACTAAATGGAAATCACCTCCCTGTTGGTTAGTATTATTCTGTAACAGACAAAGTAGGTCCAGAGAGACAGAGGTTGTTACCTGCGGAGCTGGTTGAGCACAGCGATGTTGGCGTACATGTAGTAGATGTAGTAGGTGTAGGAGGGGTTCTTAACAATATCCCACTCCTCTGGCTTGGGGCTCTTGGTGGAGAACATGTGACCGCTGTGTTTGGACTCATCGTCCACACTGTCGAAACCTGTCACCTACACACCAACAGGTCAAAGGTTAACTACATAGTACGACACTTGGGTGACTCAACAATAGAGGTAAATCAGGGTTAATTACTAAATGACCAAGACTATAATAGGTTTCTCCTACCATTACAGGGCTTAAGTGCAGCACTCAAAGCCAATTTGGCACAAAATAAATGTAAAATCAATGTGGAAAGCACCAAAAATAAATGACTCTCTCCAGATCAAATTTTTTGTAGTTGACAATCAGTCGACTTCTGTAAGAATTTTTCTTCTTAAGCATTTCTTTTTGAACAGTTAAATCCAAAATAATATGAAATTACATATATTTATTATCAAACACTTAAACTTTTCTTGCCCTACCTGCGTCAGAGGTCTACAACCTTTACAATCTTTTTTAACACAACAGAATTAGAAAAAAAAGTCTCCGGCCAAGAAAAAATAGTCAACCCCATCTATGATTTACATTAAGGTCTTTAGCGCAACTGTACAACTACAGTCAAGACAATTTAAGATTTTTGTTTTTTGTAAGCTTAACAGACTAATGATGAAACATTGAAAAAAATGTTCTTTGAATAAGCTGCATATTTTTTACAGTTGAAAATGTATGAATGGCTTTAGCCTAAAAACAATGTTCAAAAAATATTTAAAAAATATATATATTTTTTTGTTTTTGTGATAAAGCCATATGGAGCCATATAATAAGACTAATAAATGCTTTACTCAGTTTTAAGGAAAACATGAGTCCAGGCAGCAAAAACCGAGACAAAACACCAAACAACTAGCAATGAAAAGAATACATCTGTGACTGAAATAAGAGACAACACTGAATTTTTTCTAAAATATATATAATAAAAATAATCCTAAAATTAGATATTAATGCACATAAAATGTACTTACTTTTTATCCTCACAATATTATGGGGTTTGAATGTTCAACTACAAAATGGTTATGCACAGTACAAGTCCTTTGAAATAAACAATAGTTTTGCAAATCATATTTGATTTCTCAGATCATGTCCTCCTGTGTTTTTCATTTTTTGCATTCCAGGCTTTCATTATAATACCTGACAACCTGAAACCTAACACTAAAACAAAATAATAACTTACTCGAAGCTTGACAATTCTTCAAAATAAAACTCAAACTTCTTATTTAACTAATTATCAAATAGAACTAATCTGAATAACCCAATAAAAATGAAATGTCATGAACATTTGAAAACTGTGCATTTCAAAGTGAATGTATGGTACTTTTCTAAAAACAGAGGCTATTGGGTTTGTCATCTTTTTGCTATCGATGATTCTGTTCCTCACTCACATGCTTAAGGAAGATGCTGAGTTCTGGGTTGGACTGGGGGTCGATGGTGGCCTGGAACACAGGGAGGAAAATGTTCTCCAGCATCTTGCCGAAGTGAGGTACAAAGTTCCTGCCTCTGAAGATGTCACTAAGAGGAGGACGGACAAGGTAAATGGATTTATAAGGGAGGTGACAGGAAATATATCAGTATATAGTGTCGCAGAATAGTTAAAAAAAACAAACAAAAAAAACCTACTAGATCCTGGGAACTTGGATCATCCATTTGAGGTTTGGGGAGTACACTCTGTGCTTGTTGAACCAGCTGGAGAGCTTGGTCCACTCATTGGGGTTGCAGCCATAGATGGACAGACGAGGCTCTGCATACTGGTACTTGGCCTCCTCCAGGTCAGTGGCTACTTCCTGGTTTCCACAGTGGTCAAGAATAAGACTGGTAAACTGAAACTGGTAAACTGCTAAACCACTGTTACCAGTATTTTTTTTTTTTTTTTTTTGATTACACAAACTGACCTTGATGATGGTGGCAAAGTACTCTCCATGGATGTGGTTCTCAGTCTTCAGGTACAGGTCACGCAACTCGCTGGCTCCCACAGGATTGTACTTGGCATTGAACTTATCAAAGCGCTGGAAGGTTTGTCTGCCCTTCAACCAAACAGCACAGAGTTAAATAGAAAACTGTTTTCCTGTCAAAAACCATATAGAAAAAAGGCAAAATATGCAAACTTAACAGTTTGGTTTGCAAATATAAATGCACATTTCAAACATATCATGCTTCAGACAAAACTACAGTGTGTCAGAACATGTATATATATATCCTACAAAGCCAAAAAAAAAAACGGTCATGTCAATTTAGGTACGATCCTTCCATTGTGTTTAACAGGGTTTTTTTCACAAATGTTTGGAGTAACCCATTTACACAACAGCAGCAGCTGCTATTTTGCTTTAGCTTAAAAGAGGTTGTATTATGTTTAGTTATATCCTTTTTTTTTTCCCCCCAAATATAATGTAGGTAACATTGTGCATTTGGGAATTCTTCAGAAAATTATAAAAATAATTGGGGCTCAATTCTTTCAAAGAGTTCAATTTCACAGAGCTCAGCATGACACTTAACTTTTATTCATTTTCACTCCTGTCATACACTTGCATCCATGAGACTACAACAATAGGACACAGTTTCTTGCACTAGTAAGACTTTTATTAGTTTCTGAAGCCTGATGTGGTAGAAATGCACTATGTTGTATTCATTTGATATGTATGCTTTATTATTATTTTATTATTATTATTATTATTATTATTATTATTATTATTATTATTATCATCATTATTATTATTATTCAAAAAAAAAAAAGGAAAATGCATTTGTTTGTTGAAAATATTTCGTATTGGCAAACTAATCTGTGTTTACACGTGAATCGTGGTGCATTTGTAAAATATGTTTGATTTATTTGGAATGTTTTAGAAAAAAATCATCACTATCAGTCTGACCATGTGTCTTTACAGTGTAATAGCAGTAGTTCACATTGTTCTGTCAGGTGTGTAACATACAGCATGCACATCCAAGGAGTCCACGGTCAGGTCATATGGGTGCAGGTTGAGGGACTCGAAAAGCTCCTTCATGGTGACCTCGCGTCCCTTGAGGTTGTGCACAACGCGGTCTGCATCCACCCTGTAAGACTTCTTGATGAAACGCAGGAGATGCTTCTGGTTCATGCAGGCAGCAGCGTGGATGTGGGTGTCCACCTGAACGAAAGGCAGTGTTGAGTTCATGTTGTGTAGTAACTCTACTCAACCAAAAGAGGGAGCCAAACGCAAATACAAAGTTTATGTCAGCTGGACGCAATGACAGCACCATTTGTAAAGAGTGAATATCACAAGGTTTAAAGATGTCAAGTCACATATCACTGCTTTACAACAAGTTCTAAGAATTTATTTTTAACTATTCAGCTATATTTTAACATTTTAAAGCTGTTTAGTGATGGAAGAGTGATATATATATATATTTTTTTATTTTAGTTGGATGTTAACACTTAAAGACCCACAACTCTCACAACTTTCAAATGATGTTCTTTGTCTTTTCTAAATGATTTATCACCATTTATTATAATATCCTCTGCATTTTGCATTTTTCTGTGTAAATTAGATATTTTCCATATTTCATTTACTGAAAACGAATTTGTTCATAAAAAAAATCAGAGTAAATTTAAAGCTTATTGGATCAAATCAGAAAAAATGAAGGAAAAGTGACTTTTTCAACAAAATATATCATTAACTGAACATAAAACAAGTGGCTACAACCACCATCATTGATCAAACTCCATGGGTTTTACTGCTGAGTCAGTGTTGTAGAAGATGACACTGTTTCCACATTCACTACAGAGCCTCTGAATGTGCAAATGGGTCCTATCTGACGACCATAAGAAGATGACAAACTGCATTTTACACCACTTATTTACATATATTGATAGGACTGGCAGATTAACAGGTATTACATATTTTAGATCAGTATATGCTGTTGGTCAGTGGTGGGCGTTTGGGTCTTTATGGGTTAATAACTAGCACTTAATGGTACAGCTGCAAAAAATAGAAAAGAATAGCAGGCATGCCAAGGTAAAAGGTATGGTGGGGATAGTTACCTTCCTGCAGTTGTAGAAGTCCCTGTGAGGGTTCATCTTCAGCTCCTTCAACTCCTCCATCTCATTCAGCATCTCATGCACGTTGAACTTGGACATGAGGAATTTGAGGCGGCGGTGGGTGTAAGTCTTACTGCAAAGTGAACATGGATGTTGGCACATTGGCATTACACCATGTCTACATAGTGCTGGTGTAGTTATAATTATTAGTTTAAAGTTTCTCATATTTACTAGTTAACATAGTCAAAGGAACTTACGTTGGGCCCTGTGCAATGAGAGCAATGAGGAAGTTCATGTCATCAATGAAGGTGTTGTAGTCGGGGCACGGCAGGTCTTTTGGCTGGTGTTTGTCAGCAGCAGCAGCGTCACTGTACACATAGATGACACCATCCTTCATACGCGCAACATATCCCAGATTCTTTGGCAAGTCCTGGGTATCAAAAGGGTCTTCACCATTCTGTGCAGGAGGTGTGAAGACTGAGGATGGTTGAAACACATGTTAGAAACCTGATGGTACAACCGCTGCATCTTACTACTAATGTGAGCTAAATATGGATATACTTTTCAGCACTGGCTCCTTAGATAGATAGATAGATAGATAGATAGATAGATAGATAGATAGATAGATAGATAGATAGATAGATAGATAGATAGATAGATAGATAGATAGATAGATAGATAGATAGATAGATAGATAGATAGATAGATAGATAGATAGATAGATAGATAGATAGATAGATAGATAGATAGATAGATAGACTTTATTGATCCCAAACTAGGAAACTGTACTGAACTGTGAGATGTCCTGCATTTTCTAACCCTAATCATCTCTGTTGTGTCTTCACCTGGCTGCACCTGATCTTCAGGTTTGAAGGTCTCTCCCTCAACCTCACGCATGTACTGGGAGGCGGTCCGAGGGAAACGCTGGTAAGCCAGCCTCATGTACTTCTCCCTGATGGTCAAGGCACGGTACAGACCTTTACAGGACAGCTCGAAGTCATCCATGGTCACCTGAAGAGCACATAGAATACACATTTCAGGTGCCAGTATGTCCTTCAAACAGTGTCCACATTTATAGAATTACTTTGTCATAACAGAGTTCTCCAAAGAGGGCACTATCAGTACATCCATAGTAATATAATACCAGTAGTTATTATCATATACTCCAATAATGATGAGATTAGTGACACTCCCAATCCAGGAGGACTGTAAATACAACTGCATGAGGGGGCTTCTAAAAGTTCATGGAAAAAGGACATTTGGAAAAAAAAAGTTTATGTCAAGATGTTTATTTTTCAACATATGTTCCATCTAGGTCAATACACCTCTGCAAGCATTGATATCAGACTTTGAGTCCCTCTGTGTAAAACTGAGGGCCATGCGATTTAAACCATGTCAACACTATGTTCTTTTTCCACAAGCTTTTTGAAGCCCCTCTTTACATAGTACATTAGAATGTAGAGGAAACTCTGATCATCTGTGACATCAGTATACGTGTTTTTAGATTTACTACGTTGTTGCAAGGTTTCCACATACGTTTAGCCACAATTGTTAATTTCATGTTTTTTCCTTAGTAATAGCAAATATATAACAAATTATAACAAAATCTTTAAAAAGACATGATATTCATTATCATCAGCTTTATACCTCTGTGTACTCTTGTTACATGGTTTTCAAACATGTACACAGTAAAAAAAAAAAGTTTTAAATAACAAAAGCAATATTAAAACATTTTCCATGGTGAGTACATGAAAGGGTTAAATCCTAATAATGTAAAATGACCATCTGCAAGTGTTGTTGCATTTATTTATACATAAATGTAGAAAACCTTCTAAACAAAAGTTATCTAATTTATTATTTAGTAATTTATTAATACCTTAATAACCACCTCTTTATCAATGACATGGAAGAAAAGCCAACAGAAGGGGCATTGTTCACCAAAATGGCCATAAATTATAACACACCTTTTCACTGAAACAATTCAAGCCATAGAAACATACTCATCATGCTGACTGTGCAAAATGATTTAGAAAACTCAGCACTTCTCCCATTGTACATGTTCAAAATATATGTTCGTGAAAGGTGAACCCCGGGCTGCTCTCGGTTTAACTCCATTCATGGACGTCTGGTCAGATGAACAGACACTCAGGTCACTGACCCACAGACACTTTTAGAAAGTGAAAGTCAAATGACTCCAGGTCACCTTTAAAAATCTTCATACAAAATCTATCACGAGATTAAAAATATCACAAGAGATTTATTCTAATCCATTATTAGGTCTAATGAGACAAATAAATAAGTAAGTAAGTTAGTTAATAAGTTTATAAGTTACTTGGTGTGTTAAGACACATTTTTCGCTAAAATGTGGTGGTGCTACATATTCAAGACCCACTCCCTCTGCACACAAGACTGGCTCATACTGATGAAATGGAAACACAGTTTTTCAATGTAATTACACTCTAATGAAAACTTAAAAGTAATAACATTTCATCTCTGCAAATAGATCCTCTTTAATTGTACTAACTGCGCCTTTAAGCACACTCAACAGTGAAGAGACAACACAGAGATCATACATCCATACCTACATACTTCACCAAGGTGACACCAGAGGATTTGCTGCCTGTATTTATTAAGTCCCAAATTTTGTCTGTATGTAACACTGGTCTAGAATTTTATGTATTTATTTTTTGATAAATTATTTGTCTTCGAGATTAGATATGCTAAATCTTACATACTTTAATAAGATGAATTGAAAACAAGGTTATCTGGTTATCTGATGTTTTCAATATATATGATAAAGTGTTTTTAACCATATCTATTGGTTTATGTACATTTGTGCTATAGATTTAATAAATAAGATTTTATAAATCTTGCACTAGAAAGAACCTGAAAAGTGAATGTATTGCGATGTGCACATGGTGTATTGAAGTAGATCTTGTAGCTCTTAGAAATGTTCCATTTGTTAAAAACCTATTCTTTCATTAATTCTCAGAATTTCACATTTTGACCCATAACTGTGCCAAGGAACTTACAGCCAACCAGCATTTTTGACTTAATTTTAAATCTTTATTAGTGACTCAAATTTGATAAAGTTTCTGAGACATTTTACTTGTAGAGCAGTGTAATCTGCAGTTAAGCTGTTTGCATCACAGAAATTTAATCTATTCATCATTTTATGAAAGTATAATATAAAATAAAATGAACAGTACCCCAGCAGCGTAGTCTCCAATGACGGCCACTCTCTGGAAGTCAGGCACCTCCAGGTACGTGGGCGTGTCCACCTCCACCTGGACCACAGGGGCAGCAGCTGTCTGGGCAGCGGCTGCCGGCACGGCCATAGTGCGGCTGCGCTGATGCCTCTTACTGTGGGTGAGGATAAGTGGACTTCAGCTACTGTTCAGGTAGTATGTGGGATTTGTGCAAAAAGATCCACTCTAAGAGGTCCTGATTAAATGAGTAAACAAATAAATAATAAGTATTTCCACTTTCTGCTGACTTATTCTTCTACTCCACTACATCTCAGATGTAAATGTTGTACTCTTTATTTAACTACATTTGTCTGAGAGCTGATGTGATTTTTGAAGTTTTCCTTTTAGGGTTGAGTTTAAAATTGGGGTGGCCTTGGGCAAGACACTTCACCCTCCTTGCCTCCAGTGCTGCTACTCACACTGATGTATGAATGCGTATGAATGTTTGGTGGTGGTCAGAGGGGCCGTAGGTGCTGATTGGCAGCTACGCCTCCATCAGTCTGCCCCAGGACAACTGTGGCTACATATGTAGTTTACCACCACCAGAGGGAGAATATGAGAGTAAATGAATAATGGATCCAGTGTGCACTTTGAGTATGCGTTCACAGAAAAGCGCTATATAAATCTAATCTATCATTATTATTATTATTATTATTATTATTATTATTATTATTATTATTATCATTATTATTATAAAATTGCTTTCCCTCATGAACTGAATATATTCTTTAAATACTCTCTGAGATTTACTAGAAAATACAATGTCA
This sequence comes from Sphaeramia orbicularis, assembly GCF_902148855.1. Lineage (NCBI taxonomy): Eukaryota > Metazoa > Chordata > Actinopteri > Kurtiformes > Apogonidae > Sphaeramia > Sphaeramia orbicularis. The sequence continues at coordinate 47,780,821 of NC_043963.1, forward strand.
GAAAACTGAAAGAGACCTGTTTTTCTGAGCTTATCAAACTTAACTCTCTGTTCTCACAGGACAACCAAACTACACACATACTGTATGATGTAGATTCCACAAATGTGCCCTTCTCTCAATTTATACAGAAGGCCTAAGGAAAGAAGTGGAACCCCAGGAAAAAAGTTTTGGAAACACTTAATTAACCCATAAAGTCACAGTGCTATTTTTCCGTCAGTTCCCAAATGGATTTTCTCTCTATTTAACCTTTTTTCAAAGATTGATCACCTTTTGTTATTATATTATCATCTGTATTTTGAATATATTCAATGAAAATCAGGTATTTTCATATATTTAATTTATTGATCATGTAGATATTCACAAAACCTCAGACAAAAGCTGAGGGTTATTATATCAGAAACAGAGAAAATTGAAGAAACAGTGACTTTTTCAGTAAAGATCTCAACTGAACATAAAAACAAGCATCATAATCCACTGTCATTTGTCAAACTCCATGGGTCTTACTGGTGAATCAATGCTGTAGAAGATGACATAATTCCATATTCACTACAGAACCTCTGAACATCCAAATGGGTCATATTTGATGACCATGAAAAGATGAAAAATTGCATTTTACCTGAATTATTTCAATGTATTGATAAGTTTTGTGGTTCAGAGGTTATTAAACATTTTAGATCGGTAGATGATTTTGGTAGCCAGTGGCTGTTTGAGTCTTTGAGGGTTAAACTATCCAGCAAGTGGTTCAAATGAGCTCAAACCTAAACATGCACAGCAGTAAAACTCAAGTATGCACTCAAAGTACATCTTTTTGATAAATCTTGTACATGGGTGACAGTATTATGTAGATACATAAAGAAAAAGTCACATTTTCTTTGTGTTCGTTTTCTGTAGATGATTTTCTGTCTCACCGCTTCTCAGTGTTATCCTCAGTGTGCAGATGGTGGGCCATCTCCTGGTGCATGATGGGACAATCCTCAGCCACATCGAACATGGAGATCTCATCGCGGGTGTTCTCGTCTTTGGTCTCAGACGCAAAGACTTGCTCCGCGAAGGCCCGCATCTTATCATCGGTCTCTGTCACAGGCACAGTGAAGGTGTACTTATGTTATTGGGAAGTGAAAAGCATTCTGGTCCTATTACATCATGCAACAAGAGCTAATGAAACTATTGTTATGTCTTCAACCACAAACTATGAACCTGATTCTGAATGAGGATCAGCTGAATGAAACAAACATGACATCCTACGTATATGAAGTCAGAACCGGATGTGTCTAGCACATGCATTTTATACATGGCCAAAGACAAGACTCAGCATCTACAGAACAAACAACTCTGACCGTTTGTTTGGACTGTGAACAAATAGACCCATGCATATACTACAGTTTCATCTCGACTCATACACAGTTGAGTCTTTAATCCATAACTCCAGACCCCTGTGTTCTGTTCAAAATCCAGAGTTTCTGGAGTTATGGTCTGATCTATCAACAACAGCATGTCTCCAAAGAAACAAAGATGGCAATGTCCTCCTATAGAACTTTCTAGATGAAATTCTACATGATACATGCACTTTCTGACCAAAGCCAAGACTTTCTACTCTAAGACAAGAATGGAGCACAGGCCCAAAAGTAATTTCATTTCCCACCCTTAACCCTCCATACTTACTTTGACCTGATTATGGTCAGCAAGAGAGTAGCATCGAACATCATGAAACCCAAAGGAGAGAGTGTTAGAAAGCATGGGTTAAAAATGTTACATTCACTGTGTTAAACATGAAGAGGACATACAGTATAGACAGAAATCTGGGACTGGGATCTGCAGTAAAAGCACCATAAAAAGGATATATTTAAAGAACATTTTCTGATCTCAAATATTTATAGCAATTACATACAGCATGATATATTAGAAATACATGCAATTGCAATATGAGGGTTCCATTTCTGATATTATTACACTTATTAAGGATGTATAAATGGTTTATAATTAGGTATCAGATAGGTGTTACTTTATCCTTTTTCGCTTAAAAATAACATGTGAGTCATTTAAAACTAGTAAAAGGGAGATGTGCTGTAAAAGCCATAATTCAATACAGCAAACAAAACTTTTTTTGAGTATTATTGATTCAGTATGAAACATTTGCTTGTGCTAGCAAGACACAAACTAGCAGATATGTCAACATATTGGCATGCTCATGTAATTTATGTAAATGAACACTCAGCTTACACGTTTAATCTTTTTTTAGTGTTTTAAATGAAAAAAAATTGAAATTGTTTCTTTAAATTGAGTGAAATGAATGAATGATTAGTGTTTATTGCTCAGTGGCTGCTAGATATGTAAATAGGTTACATGTTAGCAAGTTTATAAAGCTTGTGTTTACCTCACTGAAGGTTGTAGGTTTGACTTATTGCAAGTTTGTATGTAAGATTTCATGCTCTTGTACTTTCAGGAAGTTTGTGTTGAAACGCGTTCTGTGCTGAAGGCCAGTCATTTCTTGAAATTAGCTGATTATTTCTAAGCCAATGTCTCAGGTGCTTCCATCCATGAAAACAGCCCGAGCACCGAGTTCTATCAAGGACACTCAAAGTCAAGTTTTCCATAAAAATCCTCACATCTACTTCAAAGTGCCTTAACGCCTTCTTTCCTTACAGCAACACGAGGTACCATTTGCCGAGTTCGCTAACATCCATAATCACCTCCCAGGACAACACAGACTCTAAAACGAACTTCATGTGGGCATTAACAATTTTTCAATATTGAACATTTAAGACATATTAATGGTGGTGAAAGTTGTACTCTATAAATCTTAATTTGTCAATTAATAAATATCAGATAAAGATCAGTTACTAATGATACCTGAGGCTTAACAGTAAGGATAAACAAGCAGCAGGTCACTCTTGCCCTTTTTGTTTGATTTCTAGTATTATAGCGACTTACTGGGGATTTATAAAGTGATTCCAACCTATTTAAAAACCTAATTTCAACCATTTCTAAATCCTTCATAAGGTAGTTTTACTGTAAATTGGTACTGATATGAGTACACATGATGTTAAATGAGGGATGAGTAAATAAGTAACTTTTGAGATAACAGACTATGATGACAAATGACAGTTAAATTGCATTGTTTTTATAGTCACTGTTTGAAATTGAACATAGCAGCTGGGTAAATGATTGGTAACTCTGTGATTAAGGCTCATGCAGTGATGATTTCCTGTTCTCAGTGCTCCAGGTGTAGTACTGCATGAGAATGACTGACATGATGCAGGATACCAGATGATCCCACAACTGAGCACCTTTACTTTCACATTTTCATGCATCCTTTCCTCATGACATTCAGTAAGAACCAATAGGGGCCTGTCCTTTGATGACAAGTCAGCCTTCCTTGCGTGCCTCTTCCATGGACTCCCAGTGGAGAACAACCAGCAACTACAACTTCGTCATTTATTAATGGAAATGTTCACTTTCAGTTTGGTTTTAAGTGTGAATGCCAAGTTTGAGAGGCATCTAAGCATATGTAATGAACATGAGAAACAATGATGAAAGTGAACAGTACATTAATAAATGGTGTTCATTTCTAATACATTTAATTTCTTCTAATATACCAAATTCATGTTACTAAACAGCATTAAAATGCAGTTTGTTGACATGATTCACGTGATGTGTTCTCTGGATGTTGAGAGGCCAACATCCACAGAATTATCCATGCATTTGAAATGCTTCAAATATTCTCCAGGGATGCTTGAAAAGTCTCTTATCTGGCTCTGTACTTACTTCCTCCCTGTGCTGGGTTAGCAAAATATCACAGTCAGGTAGGGACGGTCGAGGTTAGAGGGAAACAAAACAAGTGTGATTATGTTGCAGAACAGTCATAACAGAACAGCTTGGGAGCAACACACAGAATGGTCCATTTGGGGATAATTTGAAATAAGTAGAAGAGAAATATCTTTCATTTTGTGTCATTTAGGTGAACTTTGATCAGTTTGATCTTTAGTGCATTCACTGTCTGTACTCCACACCTGCTCCAGGTGATTTCCATAAACTGCTTAAACAGACTACATGACAACAGTGGTGTGGAATTTTTGCATTCATAGCAAGTGTAAAAGGCCCAGCAACACCTCCAACCTGATCATCACAACCGAAGGGTATTAGCTGTGAAATCAAGCTCTTGAGACAGCAGCTGCTTGGACCGTTACACTTCTATTTTTTACTCCTGACGGCATTATGTGGCTTGCCAGTTGCACTGTGACTTATGAAGGAAAGCCCATAATTGGTCCCTATTCCAACAGCACTTCAAGCTGAAGTTAATAAACTTTATTTTACCTCTGAAATCCAAAGTTGTATGGAGCTGCACAATGCAAAGACAGAAATCTGGGGAAAGTGCTTTGAAAGGTAACCTAAAAAAAAAAAACCCTCCCTGGTGCCTTAAGAACAGGCTGTATATAAAGATGGACTGTGCTGTTTTATATCACAATGGAAAGGCAAAAGCAAAACATCACACAGTGGGGAGTAGCCATTTTTTTTGCCTGTACTTAGTAGAGACACAAAGCAGTCATTACACCTGTTAGTGATCCATTTTATACACTTCTGCTTTGAAGAGACCTGTGATTGGCTAAAGTCTCCAGTCATGTGACAGATGTTCTACAGCCTGAAAACAGACAAGGTCAGGAAACCCTGTTTAAACAAGAGGTTTATTGGGGAATTTTTGCCCAGTGACACTAAAATAACTCTACCTACTTATACTTTGATGATGCAGCTGCTTATGGCAGGCATGCAAAACAGTCCAAGAATGTTATTAAAATAGATAGAATTTTCTTAAAAGCCACTTCTGACCTGATTAAAAAACCTGCTGATGAACACACACATCTCATACACACAGCGCATTGAACAAAATCCTACAGTTTTAGAGCTAATACTTCCTAACTTAGCTAGATTCAGCACTAATTTGCATCATTATGTAAGTGTTCAACTGCTCATACATGACGACAGAGTTATATGATATGATGATGAAACTCAAGTTGTCATCTGAGAACATTTTTCTGAAACTATCATCTATTTTTAGAAGTAAAAATCATTATTTGTTTGCAAAGTTAAACAGGTAAAACTTATTATTACAAAATCACAGATATGCAATGATTACTTTTCTACTTTTTCCTTTTGAGAGTATATGGTGCCAATGAATACTTTTGAACTTTATGCATCACAACCTCAATAAACCTGTCAGTATGGCTGTCGAGAATATTGCCAGAGTCACCCTTTAGAGTGACAAAGCAACACTGGTAAATGGAGGACTATTTATTACCTTAACAGTTGATGATGTGCTACATAGTTAGGGGTGTGACCCTCAAGATTGTAAAGTACATCTAGACTGAGATTAAGAACAGAAAACTTTCATTCTTTCAGGATGATGTTTATTCAGAGATGTTTTGTCTCTTCCATCTTTTAGGAAACTTTCAAAGAAGCACAGTACAAATTCACTGAAATGCACTGACAGATTTCCTCAGTTCTTCTATTCAACCTTTTTTTTTTTAATCGATTTATTTCGAATATGGAAATGGTACAAGCTTCCTAATTGCTACTAATTGACTTCTTTGCACAACATCATATAGAAATTAAAATTCAAAGAAGCAAAAAATAATAAAACCAACCATGTCAGAGCAACTTTTTTAAAATGCCATCAAGTCATTTTCCCATTTAGGTAAGAGTGCATGTGCCATTGTGCCCATACTCACCTGGCACTACGACTTTAGGCATGGTGACTATCTTCCGGTGAAACGCTCCCTGAGGACTGGTAGAGGGTGGTCAGCCACTGGACCCCTGTAGTAGGGAAGTGTGGAGTCCTGTGCTGGGTCTGTGCAATATTAAGCTCACCCTCTGCCTCACGTGTAACCAGAACCTGTTGCTGTGCCTGTGCTGGACATGCCTTGAGGTAACGGAGGAATCATATGTGTGCTCCAATTCTATTTTAAGTTGCCTGAGTCGGCCTAGGACCCACTGACTGGTACAGCGTGTGGACAAAGCCAGGGGGAATCAGATTATATAACAACTTGATAGCTGCACAGGTTGCTGGGTACATGGCAGCGGAGTTTTTGGATGAGTCCTCATTTACTAAGATCATCATGTTCCTGATGACCCAGACACAATAAATGGTATCAAATGCAAAAGTTTATACATCGGTCAACTTTTCATACTCTCACATTACTTGTCAAATATTTTCATGCAGCTTCCCATTCAGTAATTTTTCTTTACACATTGATGCCAATTTATCTATCTCTCTTGTTGCTAGATTTAGCAAACTTTTCAGTCTACCCTAGCAAGTTTTTTTTTTTTTTCTGTTTGTTTTTGTTTTGTTTTGTTTTGTTAAAAAAAAAAAAAAAAAAAGCACCTTTAGCTACGTTTAAAATTGGTTGGAAACTTTTAGTAACTTCTGAAAAGTGACCCAGACACTAAAAAACACACATTTTCCCTCTAGATGACACAAAATTATTTTCTCTGCTGCAAAAGTCAGTGTTTCTAACTGAGCCCCTTTGTTGGTATATTTAATGATTTTTCAGACCCCTCTAGAGACTCTTTATCAAAAAAGGGACTAATGACAAATCCATCAACTTTTGGTGTTACTGGAGACTCTGATGTGAAAGCATGTATCGTTCTTTGTCTAAAACAAATCACTTAATATAAATCACTCCCTGCATTTATAGTGTTAATGTAGACTGAAAATTTAACCCCTTCATGCATAAGTCACTCCAGTGGGCAGTTATTCTCCAGCTGTTCTCTTGTATATTAATGGGTTTAGTTGTTTTAGTTCCATATCAGCCAACCCAGTGGACACTTACACATCATCTCATATCCTGACATTCATACCATTACTGTAACTTTGCTGTTCTTGATAAACCTGATCTGCACTAACATGTTTGAGTGTAAATCAATTGTTATTTGTTAGACAAGAAGGTTTTTTTTGCACATTATCTCGATGAAGTGAGGAATTAATTGCATTAGAATATGTTAAAATGTGAGAAGACATCAGATTAGCAGCATTAAACATGTTTTTATTTCATTGTTTTCATATCCCTCTCTGATATGGGGTTTTAAACACATGTTTCTTTACTTCAAAAATTAAATGCATGGATATTTTTGTAACTCTACAGAAAAAAAAAAAAAATCCTTGATCGCATTATTTTTTTCATACCTAAGGAGGAATAAAAACACTGAAGAAAAAAAGCTTGACTAAGGTTCTCACAATTAATGCATGAAAGGGTTAAAATGTTCTGGTCAAAACTTTTCACATTTTACCATGACTTGTTATGGGTTCCAAGTGGACTGTAAGATTAAAAACCAAACCAGACAGAAGAAAATGAAGATGAAAACAAAACAAACCACTAAACAAATAAATAACTAACCTAAGTAACTCCTCCAGAGTATTTGTTTTGGGTCACTTCAGTTGGTCCTCAAGCCCAGATAAAGGAGGAGGGTTGAAATTGGGACATTAAAAAAAACAAGACAATAACCATCAGACAGCATCTGCTAGAGAAGGGCTTTTAGAACAGAGAATGTCTTCAAAGGGATCGTCTCCTTCAATGCCACAAAATTACCCATTTGGACTTTGCAAGAGGGCACCAAACATGGGAAATTGAAAGATGGAAGAAAGTTTTATTCTCTGATGAGAAAAAATTTAACCTTGACGGTCCTGATGGCTTCCAATGTTACTGGCATGACAAGGAGGTCCCACTGGAGATGTTTTCTAGGCGGCACAGTGGAGGGGGCGTGGCCATCATGATCTGGGGTGCTTTTTCCTCCAGTGGAACAATGGACCTTCAGATTGTGCAGGGGTGTCAGTGGTGGCTGAGATGTTGCATGACTGAGGGCCCTTGTCTATGTGGTGATGACTGGGTTTAAAAACAGGACAACGCTGCAGTTCACACTGCCCACCTGACAGAGGACTGAGAACAGAGGAATAACCTCACTCTTTTGGACCATCCTGCATGTTCCCCTGATCTAAATCCATTTGAGAACATTTGGGGATGGATGGCAAGGGAAGTTAACAAAAATGGACATCAGCTCCAGACAGTGGATTCAAAATGACTGTCTTACTGCATCTAACCTCAGCAGTGATGGCACATTGCAAGAGGCCTTACTTATGCAACTCAACAACATTCAAAGAGAGAAAACTTTTTTGCACCAGGAGGTCATGACAGTGTGAATACCTGACAGAAAATGACACTGAATCCACATTTTTGCACAGATTTTGTCTTTTAAAGGCTGTGGTCTTAAACTTTAGATCGGCTGATGAATAGCCTATTTCAGTTTAATTGTTGTTTTCAATAAATTGCCTACTCAAATTTTTTTTTTCCTCACTCCCATCTCTTCTTTCGCATTTAGAAACTCTACTTAGAACCTTCTCAAGACCCAACCGTGCAAAATGTAAATTCTTGCAGTTTTTCAACTGGTCTTAAAATTTTGAGGAGTGTATGAGCCCTAATTAAGTCTGCAGGAGTCAGGGCTTTTTAAAGCCAGCATTTAGTGTTCGTCAGTGATAGTATAATTTAAGATGCTTGCATGCATTGGCTTCACTTGCAGTGGCTGCACACTGGTCACACACACTGTGCAAACTTTGAGAGCTGAGTTTTAAATGAGGTTTCTGCCCCTCTCTTTTTGTCTTTGTACAACTTTTGCATTGGTAAATTTTTGCTAACATGCACAAACTTCATTTGTATGAAGATTTAATTTAAGGTTTTGAAAGGGTTAGAACATTTGTACTTTACACTAGTACAAACACTAGAGGATCATCATAGGAAACAAATATCACAGAGATGATTGCAAAGATTTAGAATTACAGCAAAAACTACTCAGTGTGTGATCCAGACTAACACAGGCACTGTCTGTAGTGAGACACTGTACTGCAGAATTTCTAAAATGTCATTTTACTTTTCCAGCTATTACAGTGTAATGTTTAAGTAATGTCTAGTTTACAATTTGTAAATCATAAAAAAATGTTATTCACTTTTCATTCCCTTGCATAACACCCTTGTGCTTCCATGCTCATGTCTTTTTACACGGAGCAGCTTGTAGACACTTCACAGTCATCTATTTTTAGGGAATGTGATCCTAAATGTCAGCGTTCCTCTACGGGTACTACTAGTTTGAGAGATCAGGTTAGAAACACAGACTGTCCATTCAGTCACCGGAAATTTTACCTTCTGAAAAACTGTTAATGAAACATTTTGAGACTGGTACCACTCAGGTTGAATTGTAATAATTTAGAAGTTTGTCAAAGACTAAGAGTCTATTTTTTTTCACAGATTTTATGGGAAAATTTGATGCAAATATAAAAATTATTCATATTATCTCACCTAGTGAACACTGATTTCATTCTGAAAAGGCTCAGATGCAGATTTTTTTTACCGCTAATTTTTGCTAAAGTTTTGAGCACAGTGTAAACAAGACAAAATCACCAAAAAGTCAGTTAAAAATGTCTAATTTGTGGACTTGCTGTTCTTCCACATAACTCTGAAAGATTATCAGTGGAACATGTTGTTTATAGGGTCAAGAGTCCAGAAAGTCTGAGTTTCCCCGTGTCATATTACCCATATCATCATCACTCAAGTCTGTCAGGCGTCACCAAATAACAGGTGTTCCCCTGTTCTGCTTCATGTGAGGGAGATGTTTGAGTCAACATTTTGTGTGGTTTTAACTGCACCAATCAGTTCAGATATGACTGTGATTATAACACTGACGGAATGAAGGACACGCCTCCATCAGTATGTTTCCTGTTACACTTTAGTCACACTAATGGTAACACTTTCAGTTGGTGTCACGTAACTGTGTTTTGTTTTGTATAGAAAATTTGTGTCAAGTTTACTGTTACTTAAGCTCCTTCACTGACTTGTGAGAAGAAATCTGAAACTACAGCTTCTGACACTTGCATTTAGCACATGTACTATATCATACTTTGTAGTACATACTGTAATGTGTTATACTGTATAAATTTTAAAAAAAAGCCCCCTGTGTAGTTTGAGTACACCCATTGCACAGGCTCTGAGGAATTAATTCAGTACGTGCCTGATAGTGGACAGTTTACAGTATGAGCATGTTTATGTGTTCAGTTTGGATTGTAATCTCTCTTCCTGTTGAAAAGATGAAGAGCAAACAGCAAGTTCTAATACTGACTATACCATGTTTACAACTCCCGTTTGTTTTCAGGCAAAAACTAGGTTTATATATATATATATATATATATATATATATATATATATATATATATATATATATATATAGCTAAAACAGCAATTTTACATTTTATTACAGTAACTGTAGACCATTTATAAAAATGGGTGGAGCTAGAAATGCGGAGATCAGTTCTGCCCACCTGCCGACCACCTGATGTGTTTATGGCCATGTGTCTGACACATTCAGGGCCGTGATAGGGCAGTACTAATGTCAACTGACCATTTATATTCAATAATAATAATGATAATGATAAGGGGTGGTACTGGGTACTCTGGCTTCCTCCCACTGTCCAAAGACATGCAATAATAGGTTTATTGGTCAATCTAAATTGCTCATAGGTGTGAATATGAGAGTGATTGGTTGTTCGTCTCTAAATGTCAGCCCTGTGATGAACTGGTGACGCGTCCAGGGTGTACCCCACCTTCGCCCAAAGGTATCTGGGATAAGCTCCAGCACCCCCACGACCTTTTTGGGATAAAGTGGTTCAGAAGATGGATGGATGGATGGATGGATAGTAATAATCAGAAATATGACAATTTGAACACAAATCAGCCTCATGAAATGTAACTGAAAAGACTGAAATGCCTGTGAAAAATGAAAAAACCCAAACATTTTGGCTGTGTACTCATGCTCCAGAAATTCCATATAAACATGGAGGAGGGGAGGTTCATGACCTGTACTGCTTAGACAGTATACTCTCTTACTGTGCATAGGCTAAATCAAAGGTTTTTGTGGCTGAACACCAAAAGCCCAGGTTTGTCCAGTGATTGGTCAATACAGCTGTCACTCATCTGTTTTAGTACCCCCCTGAAATTTGTCATTTGAAAACCAATTTCATTAATTGAACAGTGTCTAAAGCCTGAAACAGAGCAAAAAGGGGATCGGAAAGCTTTTCCTCTCAAACACCTTTAATTATAATGTGTTAAAAGGCTAATATGAAATTATTCACCCAATCACTAAAAAATCTTACATACTGCAGATTTAATAATAGCTTTAACCCTTCAGAGTACCTGGACGTGCCAACATATCCAAATCACAAACCAATTTAAGATGCAGCAGACGAAGCATCGCTGAGTCTTCCTTTCAACTTGTGTGAAAATGCAGATGTCAAAGTAATTCTGTGAAAACATAATTTTCTGCAATGTTGTCATCATGTTTGGTGCGCATATCAGTGCAGGAAGAGATGGTAAAAATGGGCTTCTAAGGGAAGAACTTTAGTGAAAAAAACCAACAACATGTCATCGTGTTTGCTGGAAAAGTGAACCACATCAACCAATCAGATAGTGCATCTTGTGTCACCTGATTGTTTTTAGAAATAGTTCTGTATAGTTTTCTGAGTTGTTAAAAAATGATTAATTGAACATGTTTGTCCATCGTCTTGTGACACCTAATTGTTTTGTAAATAGCTGTGTATAATTGTATATAATTTGCTAAATTTGTAATTTTGTTTAGAAATTATCAATTCATTTGTAGATTCTAAGTTGTAAAAATGATTCATTCAACACTCGAGGATGATGTGATTGAGATTTGGGTGGCCAGGGGTCAAAGTTGTTTTTTTTTTTTGGCCACAACTACTAGTAACTGAAGGAAATACGTAAAAGATTTTGTTGCAAGAATAATGGAGGTATAAGGTACTTGTTAAAACAAAGTATGTTTTGAATTAGACAATGCTGTGACCTTAAATCCCCTGGATTAGGATTATTACCTCAACAAAATATTATTAACCCTCACTGAGAGTTTGGTTTTGACCCGCTCTATATGTAAAGTGTCGTGAGATAACTTTTGTTGTGATTAGGTGCTGTATAAATAAAATTTGATTGATTGATTGATTGATTGACTGATTGAAAGACCCAAACAGCTATTGGCAACCAAAATGATCTACTGATCTAAAATATTTAATAGCTTCTGAACCACTAAACCTACCAATACATGATTGATGTAAAATGTGGATTGTCATCTTTTCGTCATCAGATGTGACCCATTTAAATGTTCAGAGGCTCTGTAATGAACATGGAAACATCTTCTACAATACTTACCAGTAAAATCCACGGAGTTTGATGAATGATGGTGGATTGAGACGTTTGTTTTTATGTTCAGTTAATGATATATTTTGCTTAAAGAGTCATACTTTTCTGTTTCTGATATAATAAACCTCAACTTTAATTTGATCTTTAATGAACATCCTCATGATCAATAAATTAGATGTAGGAAAATAACTGATTTTCATTGAAAAAAACCAAAATGCAAAGGGTAATGTTATAATAAATTATGATAAATCACTTAAGAAAGGTTACATAGAGAGCAAAATTTATTTGAGAACTGCCACAAAAGCAGCTCTGAGTCTTTATGGGTTAAAGATTAAAACTCTACATGTTTTCTGCAAAATTCTTTTAATTTTTGTTGTTCTGTAATATTCACATAAACATTATAGAGTATTTAGTATTTTTTCAGGCTAACGGAACTATGGAAAATGGGTGGTGTCACTAACTGCTCTGTGTTGGTATTTTAATTGATCTTAATTGTTCTTCGGTTCCTCCCATCTTGGACATCCACCCATGTACACAGGTCCCAGTTATTATTAGAAGTGGCTCGACTACGAGGTAAGTCCCTCTAATATTTTTCAACAAATCAATCTGTAAGAAGCTCTTTTCTGTTTATTCCTGTCCACTCACTTTGTGACAGTCAGTTACTCAGTGATTAGAATGCCCCCGAGCTTGACCAGGACATAGAGCAGACAGATTACAGTGGATGTTAATGAGGGCCATTTAGCAGTCTCCAGTACTTCCCCTGACACAGAAAACCAAGTTGTGCTGCATAATATGTCACACTTGTACACATTTTTAAATAGCGTTTTTTTTTAAATCACAGATTGGATACAATGGAAGTGAAGGTGTATGTGGATGGAATCCCTCGTGTGGTCTGTGGACTTACTGAGGACACGACATGTCAGCAAGTGGTCATAGCATTGGCTCAAGCTCTAGGTATGTGCATTCAGTTTCTTTATAAGCAATATTAATATGTGTTGCACTGTAAAAAAAAAAAAAAAAACATAAAAAAACGGTAATATTCCAGCAGCTGGGGTGCCAAAAAAACACTGTTAAATAATGGAAAATAATCACCTCATAAAAATAGGGTAATTTTCCATAATTAAAATACAGTTTTTTGCCCTAACTGTACATGAGATTTTGCTTTTTTTTTTTTTTTTTTTTTACTTTTTAATGTTTAATAAAGAATATTTACATATATTAAAACAATCAAATTACCTCTCTCTCTCTCTCTCTCTCTCTCTCTATATATATATATATATATATATATATATATATATATATATATACAGGGTGGGGAAGCAAAATTTACAATATTTTGAGGCAGGGATTGAAAGACAGTGTATGACCAATTAGTTTATTGAAAGTCATGAGAATTTATTTGCCACAAGAAAATTTACATAATAGAAAATGTTTTTATTCTATGTGTCCTCCTTCTTTCTCAATAACTGCCTTCACACGCTTCCTGAAACTTGCGCAAATGTTCCTCAAATATTCGGGTGACAACTTCTCCCATTCTTCTTCAATAGTATCTTCCAGACTTTCTCGTAATAGTTTTGCTCATAGTCATTCTCTTCTTTACATTATAAACAGTCTTTATGGACACTCCAACTATTTTTGAAATCTCCTTTGGTGTGACGAGTGCATTCAGCAAATCACACACTCTTTGACATTTGCTTTCCTGATTACTCATATGGGCAAAACTTTCTGAAAAGGTATGGATAATAGTGTTAGGTATGATTATGACATCAATATATGTTTGGTTTCAAAACAATTGACGTAGTGTCTGTTGAGAAAAAACAACTAAATGTTCATTGTAAATTTTGCTTCCCCACCCTGTATGTGTGTGTATATATATATATATATATATATATATATATATATATACACACACACACACATAAACAATTTTCAATGAGACTAAGTTGTACAAATCCACTGATAAAAACTGTATTTGGACAGTTTATCAGTGCTTGTACATATTATACATTCACAAAAATACATTTAACATTTTTGTTGTGAAACCTCCTGTAATTACACAAGATATTTGTCAATTAACAAACAAGTCTTGTTAAACTTACACAACAAATACTTCTTTTATGGTGAATTGTCAGTTGTTTTATCTCATTTTATTTATTTATTTATTTTTTACGGTATTAAACTTTAAATTAACAGTTTAATCTCATAAATAGAAAAGAAATATTTGTGAAATTACAATACATTTGCAAATGTATTTTAACTTTTTTTCTGTGAAGGAAATTTTTTTTTTTTTTATTGAAATTTTATGGTTAATCACAGCTACAGTTTTTTCATGTTATTTTAAATTTGACATCTAAAATCACAGTCTATTTTTGTAATTTCATTGATATTTTCCTGTATCTTAAAAATACAGGAAAAACCTGTAAAATAAACAGTGAAAATTCCATTAAATTACAGATTTTTTTTTTACAGTGTGTAACATGTTGACGGAACTCAAAGCACACTGCCATTCTCCTTTTCAGGTCAGCCAGGACGCTACATGTTGCAGGAGAAATTTAAGGACTTTGAGCGTTACATGATGCCCAACGAATGTCTCCTGGAGACACTTGAGAAATACGGTGAGCAAGTGAAGGAAGTCCAGCTCATCCTGATTCACAACGGACCCTCAGTCTGGGATGAAATGAGCAGAGCTAAAGTGGGCAGATACCAACCTTGCCCACCACTGAGGAGAAAAGATGTGGTGAGCAAAATGCGGCGGAGCAGTGGTTCCCTTACTTTACATCGCCAAAGCTTGCCACCATTGAACTGTTTGAAGGAGGAAACGGAGCAGCAAAAAGATGTGAAAAGACCTAAAAGAAAGTCCCTGACACTAATGGAGGATGCATGGGAATGGCTAGAAAGTCTGGGAAAAGGCAAGGTGTACAGTACTGCTGGTGACAAGGAAAGCACTAAGAAGACTGATAAAAGAAATCGCATATCTTTGGATGTTTCTCTCACTGTTTGCAAAGATAATTCAGGGCGAAGCAGCAAAGGCAAAGTCAGAGGTCAGAAAACTTTAAGCTCAGAGTTGGATCATCAGACGTCCTGCTGTTTGGGAAGTCAGACAAGAGAAAAGGAAAGTAAACATTCCAAGAAAAGTCACGAGATAAAAGCCATAGACCTGTCCAGCTCAAGCACTGTTCAAACTGAAGATGAGAAAAACAGGTTAAGCAAAACCATAACACATCAGCTCAGCCGTTTGCACGATCTTCACATCCAGATAGCACATGTAGATCAACAGATTTTTGAACTTGAAGAACGGCAAAAGGTGAGGAAAGCTGAGGAAGAGGCCCAGCAGAGGGTGGTAGAAGAGGAGCTGGAGCAGATCAAGTTTTGGGAGAATGAACTCAAGGCAGAGGAAGGTTATGAGCAAGAGTTGCAACGACAATTCCTTGAGATGAGGGCGAAGGCTGTGGATTGCAAGGCCAAACTAGAGGACTACAAGTGTGAAATAGAGGGCTTTGGTTTTCACAATGCTCCTCAAGAGGATTCAGAAACAAAATCTTCCCCAAATACTGTCAGTCATGTTTCAACTGTTTCCACACTGAACTTCAATCAGCAGCAATCTCATCTACATCCAGATGTAAATATTAACAGGAAGTTGCAACCCAGAGTAGCCTGCAGCCCTCCACATGCTCTAGTTCCTCCCAGTCAGATAAAGGAACGACGGCCCACGGGACCAACGGAGCTCAGAGAGTGGTGGACACGCTGGTCTGAAGGCCAGAGCTCCAAGCCTCAGAATAAAAACAAGGTTCTTCACCGCTCTGAGCTCACCATTTACCTGGCCAGTACAAAGGTGTAGAATTAAAGTGCAAATCAAGTTTTTAAAAAAATTTAAAAAAAATACTACTACAAATGGACTTCGTAGACTTACTTTAACTGCTCAGAGCAGCCATAATCCAGTCAAGTCACCAAGAGTGTTTTACATTTAATTGAACACACTTCTTAACTTGTGGACTAGTCAAGGGATTGTACAGAGGTGCCACTGAGCCTTGCATTGGATTTTGTTATAATCATACTATTTTGATCCCATAGTCCCACATCTCAGAGACCATGTTCCATATTGCTACTGAAGGGAATACATGCATTTAAGGAGAGCATTGTTTCTTATATCCACGTTGCAAAGTTCAACTGTGTTGTCAGAAAACATGTAAAAGAAAATGTAAAGTTTAGCAAGTTGCCATCAACTGTTGTCAAATATCACTATAAACTAAGTGTTCAGTGATGACGGGGGCTTTTTGTTCATTTTGATTCCACGCTGTAAACACTTGCTTTCGCATTTACTCAAAATTAACCAGTAAGTTCAATCTGAATTCTTATTTTCAGGTAAGATAAAATGCCTAGTGTGGAGAATAATCTCTTTATGCTTTGTTAAGTATGTTATCACTCAAAGACTTGATTATTTGATCAGAATGAGAAACAGGTCCACAGCTTTTCCAGTCTTCTACTTTTGTAAATCTCCAAGTTTAATTCTAATAAACTGTTAAATCCTCCACATACTGAAGACCTCAACAGCATCCTGCCGAGTCAATTGTGCGTTTCTTTAAGTAGGAAGATGCATCAAAATGTAGGTCAACCTCATGGACATCCTACATTTGTTTTGTGTAGATCTGGTCCCTATAGTTACACTGGAGTAGAAGAGCTGCAAAAACAGTTTGAATACTATTAGTTTTCTTGAGTGGTCTCAGGGGTGTCCAACTCCAGTCCTCAAGGGCCAGTATCCTGCATGTTTTAGATATTTCCCTCTTCCAGCACACCTGAGGGTCGTTCTCAGACTTCTGCAGAGCTTGACAATAGGCCTATCATTTGAATCAGGTGAGTTGGAAGAGGGATACATCTAAAACACACAGGATACCGGCCCTAGAGGACCAGGACTGGACACCCCTGGGCTAGATGGTGTAAGAAAACAGTGAAAATGTTGGTCAGTATTCCCTTTAGTGATGCAGTCCTTCATTTAAAAAAAAGACAAAACAAAACACCATCTACATTAATTTAGCTAAGTACTAAAAAAAACAAAACAAAAAACAAAACAAAACAAACTGGCTCTCTTACAAATAAAAGACAAAAGGAACATCATGATTTTCATAAAACTTTAATTCAATGTTTTCATTCAAGACCATTAAACAAAAGTACATAAGAACCTCTGTAAGTGGTTCAACGGAAACCCGGTGACTGAAATTAATTTGACTGTAACTCAATGTGCAGAGGCACAACACCTCACCAACCTCATCTTCCAGAGCAACAAGTATTGAGATCTGATTCTGAAACTGGATTTCTAATAGTTCACCTTCCCCCTTCTTTAAGTTAAATTTGCTTTGTTATTATCATCTTGACGTTTCACTAAGAAAAAAAAAGCACACATTACATACAGTATATTTCAACCCACAGGTTTGGGATGCATATCAGTATTATTTCTACTAGAAAAGAAAGCCACCCTAAGATTGTTCTGAATATTTTGGTGGTTGGCTGGGAACAGAAGATACATCTAATTTTTTCTTGATTTTTTTTATTTTTTTTATTTTTACATTTGCTTTCAGTTTTAGGCACCTTATTCTTACTTAATTCAATATTAGCAGATTGAATTTCAATGAAAAAAAGCAAAAATATGTGCAAGAAAAAAAAATAGTATAAAAGAACTGCAGATATAAGATGCCACAAGGAATTCTGCACCTGGGAAAAATTGCTTAAATTGGAGCATGTGAATACCAAAAAGGTATCTAAAGGCTCCAGATTGGTAAAAGTAAATCCTATTATCCGATTAACTACTTTGACATTCACATACATCACACACACCATGCTTCCACTTCAGCTCTTCAGTAAAGCATTTTAAAACTGCTCAAAAAACCGAGCAGAGAAGAATCTTCAGTTTAAGCTTGCACATATGAGAAATATGATCCTCCTTATGGAGGGAACTTTGCTTTATGCGTCTTGTAGGAAAGCATACAGTAGTGGAAACCTGACTATCGAGTCATTTCGAGTTTCCATGGGTAAAGGCGCAAAACTATAATGGGAGAAAAACGAAGCAGATCAAGACATGCCAACAGTCACTCGCTACCCACGCAAACTACTGGACAGATTACAGGTGCAGAATTCCAGACAAAGCAGATTCAAAAGACAGGGACATAGACAGCCACACAATCATCACTCTGATTTAGAGGGACATTTATGGCCCTCAGAAACAAACACCTCCATTACACACTATAGTCATTTTAGGAACACATCACACACGCGCACACACTCAGAGATCCCATGTAGACTGCAGTGCCAAGCTGTATCCAGTAAATCATACATGGGAGGCAGGGAACTGTGGAATGAGAAAAGTTCCCTTGCAAGGTTGATCGATTCATTTATACAATTTTTTTAACACATGCCAATTGTTTTTATGTGTGCGTATGCTTTGTGTATGAGTTTGCGTGTACAAACACTTGTCAAATCAAACTCCCTTCTCCCCTGCTGTTACCCTTTCGGGACCACGTTCCCCCTCTGATTGGGGGCAGGGCGGAGTTTGTATTGCTCAGTCGATGACACCAGGCTGCCGAGTCTTCCTCTCCACATTGAAGCCCTGCAAACAGAGAACGCGATTTACGTTAAACCTCCCATTTCATACAAACGTGTTGTACAGTGTCCTCTGACAGAGTCTTCTGAGTTACCCAGGCAGAGCTTTAAGTTAGAGTTGACTTTTTGATGCCACTGAAAACCAGTGAAACTTCAGACCAACTTTATAATAACCAAAAGTGATGAAAAAGAACAACAGTAATTGTCGGATTACTTTGAATGTATTTACTTTGACTTAACTACAACTTATTGTGGCACACAGGTAATTTAATGTTGACAATAGTGAAAATATGCTCTGTTCTGATACCAGTTGAGGGAAAAAAGCATAAAAAAGTAATTAGCAATTATGATACATCTACTTTATTTTCAAATAAGACATTGCATGTGCATGTGCCAGTAGATGGGTCTTACAGTTGTTGCTCTCAAGTCTTAGTTATTTGTGTCATAGGGATCAATTGATAGATAAGACTTTATTGATCCCACAACTGAGAAATTCACTGGTCAAGGCAGCAGAATTAAGTGGAGGAAAAAATGTGCATGCAAAGAGATGCAAAAGACAATATATAAAAAAAAGTTCATAACAAGTGGTTCCAGGCACAACAAACCCCGCCCCTCACATATATTTTAGCTTATTTTGCCATCTATCCAGCTGTTATCATGTCTATGCATGTTCAGATGCCAGCACATCAATAGCCTCTATATATGTGCTAAGTTTGAAGTAAACTGAAACAAAACTGATGTTTTAATAGACAGTGGAAATTTTGCCCATTATAAGTAAATGGGGAAAAAAAGATTTTAAAAATTCAAACTTGGACCTACTTTTCCAAAAATGTAATGACATCTATTCTGGTAATCTATAAACCCCATTTGGTATGAATTCAACCAATAGTTTTGCGGCTAGTGTTAAAGAAATAAACAAACCAAACCAAAACACATTATCCCTTGCCTCCCCTTGGGGGTGTAATAATAGCAGTAAGTAATAAAAACACTACATGCTAAATAACATAAGTGTAGAATAGCGTTCATCTGTGTCTGTATAGAGCATTGTTGAGGATTCTTCAGTGGATTCTTCTGAAATGTGAGCCATTACTACTCAGGTCATTTGATGTTTGCTGTCGGAGCAGCATGACTCCACATCATTATTTCACAAAAGTAACACATCTGGCAGCTGTACCTTTGAATTGTCTGGACCACGGGGCTGTCTAACTATGACCAGGCGAGGAGCGCTGGCGTCATCCAGAGTGATGCTCTTCAGTCTGTTCACCAGGCGATCAGGACGTGGAGTCACCACAGGCTTAGGCCCCTCACTGAAATATTAAATATGTGATGATGAGCCTCTAAACCAACCCATCTAAAACAAACACACACACATTCTAATCGAGTTCTTACCTGACTCTACGGACATTGCAGGCACTACATTTTCCTGTGCGTTGATTAAGGACAACTGAGAACTCCACCTCATCCCCGGTCTGGAGCTCCAGGCCGTCTTGCACTTCTTTGACGTGGAAGAACAGTTTCTTGCTTTCACCGACTTCATATGTGATGAAGCCAAACTGAGGACATTAGAAGGAAGGTCAGGGCCCAAACCCACAACTTTTTATCTTGGTGCAATCTGACACTGTTCACATACACACTTCATATACCATTATCACACTAAATTTATCCATGTAATTAGGACAGTGTTATTTTATAGTTACATAGATGGTAGAAGTTTCTATTACTGGTAGTAACATCTGCAGCAATAGTATATCCACTGTTAATACTTGTATTCGGAGTAGTAGTATTAAAAGTAATGGACATTTGTTCTTGCTATTGGTAATTATACTAGCACCAGCCGTTTTAGCTTTTAACAGTTGTAATGCAGGTTGCTGCGCATCCGTCTCCTCCTATTGCCAAAATATGGTTTAGACCAGTTCTAAATGTAAAGTGTCATGAGATAACTTTTATTATGATGCCATACTACAGAAAGAAATTTTATTTAAATGACATTCTGAATTTGTTACAGCTCATGTAAATAGCGTATTCCATTTCAATATTCTGAATACAGCCTCCTACTGGGGAAAGTATTTTCCAATTAAAACATGTTGGATGGTTTTCAGATTCAAAGCATATGTACACAGCGCATTCAGAATATGCATCTAAATTTCTAGACACATGCTGAGCTACAGCCAAATATCCTCTCCAGCAGGTGTGGATTCAAAAACAAAAACCCACATTTTTTTGTCAGAATGTAAACATCTCAATAAGAACATAGTTGTTTTTGGAATAAGAGCAAAAACCGGAATATTTAATGCATGTAAAGTAAAGTTTTAAAGTGCTTTATAAATAAAGTTGGTATGGTATGTAAAGAGAGTCACTTTACACTTCCACAAGTCCAAAACAAAAAAATGAATGTACCTGGTCTTTGACACACTCCACCATGGCTCTGCGCTGAGGGACCACATTACAGGCCATCTTCTGTCCAGTCTGGGATATTGTGCAAACTTGGAACTTCACAACTTCTCCTTTCTGCAAACAATCTGATTTGTTTGCCATGCCCATGATTCCAAAGGGATAACTCTGGCCTTTATTTCCCCTGAAGAATCAAACATGTAGTCTTAATTCTCCATCAGAAAAAACAAATCTCCATGTGATGTTGTCATTGATACCAACCTTCGTCTGTGATCTCAATAAGTCCTTGATATTCTGTCTGGGAAGGGTCCACACTGCGCAAGGGACGAACAACTTTTCCCACCATCACTGTTGCACCTACATCTTCACCAATGCCATTCACTACGAGTGAACAAAAATAAGTAAGACATGTAAAAAACACTTCATTTCCACTGCAATGCCTGGAATTATTCCAAATAGCTAACAAAAAAATATAACCACTAAAAACAGTCCTACCTGCAGCCACCTTGGTAACCTTTTCAGCACTGACTTTGTTTCCTTTCCCCTTGGACAGAGTATATTCCACAGTGTCCCCGAGCTCCAGGTTGTCCAGGTCTCCACAGAGCTCACTAGTAAGAGTGCAAACATTTTGAGCATTGATTCTTAAAGCAGTGTATGACTTTCATCACAACTTTTTTTTCAAATTTGTAAAACCCAATTGATAGGCTAATTATCACTTATCCATTAGTCTTTCTGTGCTTATGCCCCTGAGTCACTTCCCTCACAGTGAACAACTTCAAAGATGACTCCAATAACACAAGTGTATTGTGGGAAGTGAAAGTGGTCTCACAGATCTGGCAAGAAAATGAGCCAGATTGCAACAATATAAAACTATACAGTTCACCAGGGTTGTTATGAAGAATGAGTAGTCTGTGGATGGAGGTATAGGCAACATTTGGGTTCAGCACTCATGAATAGACAGCCAAATTGCTGCTTCGTGGAATTCTCATTCCCACAATGCACTTCACGACAAAACTTCCAAAAAGGCCGGAGTGACATTTGGATTTGTTATGCAAGCAAGTGGACTGTGTTAATGACGGAGTCATCTTTGAAGTTGTTCACCGTGAGGGAAGTGATTCAGGTACGTAAGCACGGAAAGACTAATGGATTAGTGATAATTGGGCTATCACTCAGGTTTTATGAATTTGAAAAAAATTCTGATGAAAGTCATACGCTGCTTTAATCTCAACAATAAAAACATACAAATAAATCAGTGAATATAGTGACTCTAAAGAACATTTACCTGTAATGGAAGAAAATCTCTTGGTCATGATTTGCTGTCTCAATGAAGCCAAAGTTGTCTTTCAGAGTGGCAACAAATCCCTGCAGTCTCTTGGCGTTGGAAGTGTTCCGGTTGAGAACCCTGATGGAGACTGCACTCTGCTGACCAGTTCTCTTCACTTCGTTGATGGAGAACTCCACCTAGTGGACACATGTGTTAATGCAACTGCAGACAAAAACAAACCCACAAAAAGTCTAAACTATTTGAACAAAAACTTATGTTCATCATTATAGACAAGGGCAAAACTCAAGTAAAGTACTTTACTAGTATTGTTCAATTTCATGCTTTCCATTACTTCTCCAGTACAATTCAGAGGGATACATTATATTTATATTATACTTCATACTTGATTCCATTTAATACACAGCTTTAGTATTCAGATAAAGATTTTACACAATGGCCAACATGCATTTTAAAAATACCATACAATGTTAAAAATTATTCCTGTGGTTTCCAAATGTTTTATATTCTGATGCCCTACAAAATGCAGTGCTGTCAGCTTACTTTTCAAATGTCAGACTTTTCCCTCTAAGATTCTCAGTTTCTCAAATGTTTAAAAAACGTGTTGACAAAGTATCCATCAGAACTTTGATTTAATTTTTTACTGTTCAATTAACCCTGTGATGACTTCTCATATTAGGCCAGTGTATATAAAATGGGATATAAAGTTGTTCAAACTAGATCCACCTCAAGCAGCACAATACTGATGATTCACTTCAACTGAGATAGTAAATCTATCATCATTAATCAGTTTATAAACTATTACTTACACTGAAAATTCTTCAAAGACAGTTTGTTACCAATATGCACAAAGATTTGCACAAGCTTGTGTACTTATGTGAAGTTTGTGTTGAAGTCTGTTTGATGTCTGCCAAGTGAAGATACGAGAAGCATTCAAGAACAAGTGGCATGACATTTGCAGAAAATCCAAAGCCAACCCTCTACACAAACAGCGTATTGTGTATGTTATGGACTCAGGAAACAGAGTTAATAAAAACCCTTAATTTTCAAGCTACATTACTAAGTGCAGTGTCTGGCTCAGAGGATACTCAGAGTATCAAAGTGTTGCATTTATGTCAAACAGTAGGAAAGTTTAATCTGATGAACACAACCTCCAGGGCTGTAGATACACATTTTCAATAGCAAAAGGTTGGTGAACTCTGCAGAAAATACTCCTGACTAAAGCAGTGTAAAATATGCACCAGATGAAAGATGAGATACCTTATCTCCGACCTGTGGGTAAGATGCTCCCTCCAGGTCTTTGGCATGGTATGGCACAGAGAGCTTCACACCACAGTCTTCATATGCAATCATGCCTTCTTCAGCTTCCTACAGAGCAATCCACAAATCAAACCTGCATTAGCTTTCCAGGATTGTGCAGTTCTAAGATTTCATCTAACTGATCCCAACTGAGGCCAAGATACTATAGAACAGGGGTCACCAACCCTGGTCCTCAAGATCTACTACCCTGCCTGTTTTAGATGTTTCCCTCTTCCAACACACCTGATTCAAATGATAAGCCTATCATCAAGTTCTGCAGAAGCCTGATAATGACCGTCAGGTGCGCTGGAAGAGGGAAACATCTAAAACATGGAGGACACAGGCCCTCAAGGACTAGGATTGGACACCTCTGACCTAAAACATGCAGGATAGTAGATCTCAAGGACCAGGGATGGTGACCCCTGCTGTAGACAATCTCCATTCTTTCAGACTGACTGATTCCTTTAATACACTCCAATATTTTCAACAATTCAGGTGAATGCTAGGAATTTCTCCAATAGACAGCTCAACTTAATTGCACATCGTGATTTAAGAACACATGGTGTATTAAGCAATGTGCAGCTACATAAGCATATTAGAGGCACTGGTATGTGCAGTACATCTTTGTAGCAGTCTAATTGGTTAGCATTAGCTTTGTCTAGTGCAACAGCTCTAGCCTCAGCCTACAAAGTAGGGCTGCATAATTACACATGACTACTTGGGCGGGGTACTGAACTTGAGTACTGATACATGTGTAGCACCGACCAAACTGCTTAGATACTGTCAGAGATCAAATAATGCCTGGTTTTATGTTTTTGTATCAGTACCAAAAAACTTTTAGTGAGAGACCCAGCCCTACAAGTTGTGCATGTGCTGCATGTAACCAAGAGGCACTTTTTTAAGTCCCAAAATAAGAGAGCATGGTGTACAAATACACTGATCATGTTGCTTGATCACATAAACTGACAGGTTTTATTGTGCTTACAATTTTGTGTAGCCAATTCTATTTACTTCAAGTACTTTAAGTGCACAAAACTAATAAACCTTTAAATGATTACGTGTTCATGTCATCATTAAGGTAGGGAAAAAAATGGAAGAGGAGTTGGTAATGAATGGTCAGAACTATTTTTTCCCATAATTGTGCAGCCCTACTAATCACTTGATGAGTGATCTGTTTTGATTCAAATTTCGTAACGGTTAATCCGTGATCAAATACCATGCTGTCAACTAAACAGAATTAGTGGATCTGCAAAGACCAACCTTTTCTAGAACTTTACTCTAAATAAAGAGGAAATAAGAGAAACAGGCACCCTTATCAACACCACACATCGTAATACAAGATCTTAAAGCAGTCTTGACTTCTGGATTATCATCTTAAAGTAGTTAGATCTAAAATTAATATAATTTCTTAAGATTAAATGTTAGCGATATGTGTATATACTATCTTACATACGATGTATGTCTAAAAATAAAATGCATCCTAATCCTATTTGTGGCTTCATGCAGAAGGTCTTAGTCCTACCTTGTCTTTTTTCTAACCAACAAGGAGCATGAGCAGGAGGAGGTTGTTGGAGGAGAAACAAAAAGGAATATCAGAACTAAACTCAAAACTGGAATGTGCTGTAGGAAGGGGGTGGGTATAATGTTGGATGGACTGAGGGTGATCATGGATGGTTCTTTTTTGTCTAAAGGATGAAACCTAAGTGCACAAGTTGTATTACATTACGTAGTACCTTCTCCTTGCCCTTGGTGGGACTGGCATTTTTGTTGGCTGCCATGATTTCTTTCTCTACCACGCCTACAAAGCGCTGCTCAGACTGGGTATGAAAGGACACTGTGCCCTTGGGTAGCTTCTTGATGCGGACTGCATGGTTCCTCTGAGCTGACAGCATATCCTGAAAATGATAGGACATTGGCCTGTTTATCCAAATATTTACTGTGGCTGCTCAGGTATCAACATGCACACGATACAGGTATAACATTGGAGAAGCTTTATAAACAGGACTCACAGGCACAACAGTGAACTCGACTTCATCTGAGATGTGCAGTTGGCTTTCCTCCAGGACTTCACTGAAGTGAAAGAACATCCTGGCATCTCGATCCACGCACTTAATGAACCCAAAGCCATCACGAATAGCCGCAATCACTCCCTGAAATAAGATAAAATGACACAAATGTGATTGGAAATGGTAACAGGAGTGAATGTTGGTTTATATCTATGGAATAAATAGACAGGGTGTACTTGTTTCATATTCTACACTTTAGTTTATTACCTCCGCCAGGAGGTATTGTAATCACTTTGCTTTGTGTGTTTGCGTGTTTGTTTGGTAGCTAGATAACTCAAAAAGTTATGGATGGATTTTCAGGAAATCTTCAGGAAATGTTGATACTGGCACAAGGAAGACATGATTAAATTTTAGTGGTGATGGGGGGGGCAGATCTGTCTTGGCAGAAGTCTGTGCTCTCCGAGTGCTTTTCTTGTTTCATTGTGTGATAGACTGTATAAAAGAAGTGGACAGAGAGACAGGGATGTCACCTTTGAACAGCCGTTTTGAAGACAGGGTATGCATTTTGATCTCTGACCTTAAGCTGGGGAGCCTGAGGGTTCAGCTGATGTTAAACGCCAGCTTACTAATACATTGAAAGTGTCATCTTCAAACATGTGACAAAAATCACTTGACAGAGTTATTCACTCCATTACTTTTGTCATTTTTAACCATATAACCATTTTAAGAGTACATTTTGTATGCAGCTGTTAAAAGTGTTCTCTTGGATAGCTGGCATAGGCCTTGTGACCTTACTGAGGATTAAGCAGCTTGGAAAATATATGCAACTCTCACCATCTCACGGGTCTCCTTGGTGAAGTTAAAGGTGTCTGGGAGAATGTCGATGTTGGTAGCTCTCTCTAGCTTGTCTCTGCGGTCGGTGGAGATGTTGAACTGGATGTGATCTCCCTCCAGCAGGGTCACCTTGGACTTTGTGTCCTTCTCGCCAAATGGCAGCTCCTTGTCAGTGAACCGATCCGGGCACTGATACGACCTGGTAGAGGGTCGTTCTGCAAGAAGCAGGAAAGAGATGAGTTGGGGGAAAAAAACTGTATCTTATAAAACAGCTGGTTGTGCTGATCTGCAAATGTACTTGCCTGGTTTTTGGTGGGGACCTTGGGAATAACTTTGATGACTGTGCCTTCAAACTGTTCAATGCTGATGTCTTCAAAGATGACTGTACCTTGGGGGAGCAGCCTCACATCTGTGGCTACCTCCTTGCCCTACGACCACACAAATACATTTATTTTTTTCAACACTTGTAAACTTGAGAAGCTGTGTAGGTTATTTTTGGACAACAGGCATACAGAGCTGAAAGGAGACACCCACATTTCTATCTTTGATGGTAAACTCAACATCATCTCCAGCCTGCAGAGCTTCCAGGTCACCTTTAAACTCACTGTAGTGAAAGAAAATCTCTTTCACCACATCAGCCCTCTCAATGAATCCAAAGGCCTCCTGAATGGAAAAAAAATATGGAAAAAACAGTACTGATGTATTTGTATGGATGTAGCAAGCAGCCGGACAGCTCTAGTTTTTCCAAGGATTGTTCATTGTACCTTTGTGGCACACACCACACCCTGACATCTCATTTGCTTCTTCTTCACCAGCTGAATGTTACGTGCACTGACTGCACCAGTACTATAATAAAGGAGGAGTAAATATTAAAAACACCAAGTGGTAAAGTATTACTGTGACAATAGAAACATGGTGTAAAGACTCACTGCTTGTTGGTCTCCATGTAAAAGCTGACTTTGTCACCCGTGTCCAGATGGATATTGCCCTCCACGTCATCAGGAGTGTAGGTAAGGTAAAATACCTCCTGTGGAAAGTGAATGAGACACATTTATTAATAGTCGGTGATGACAACACTGGGTTACAACAGCTATGCACAAGTTCCAACATAGACTAGTCTGACCATTATTTCTAACTAAAGACAGAGTTCCCAAGAGAATATTTTACACGTTACACCAGCAACAAGTACCACTCCAGGTACAAGGTACAAATGAAATCTTGCTTCCACGTCCTGTAATACCATGTTGTTTGAAAAGGTGCAATACCTCAGGGAGGTGAACTACACTGGCTGGTCTATGTTTGTAATGCATTCTCTGTGACAGATTACACCAATAAATCTCTAACTGTTAAACATAATGTGCTGTGCACTTCTAATACCCCTCGCCCAAATATAGTGTAAAATTCTGTTGAAAGTTACTGCCCTATAAATTACATTAGATTGTCTTTGTGTAAAATTTATTACATACATATTTACATTCGAAAGTACTCAAATATTATAACTGCACAAGGCCATTGGACCTTGAAAAAGTAGGCCAAGGTGACCTATTTTCAATAAGCTTCTGCTCCATGCCAAGATGCATTGACAGTATAAATTGGGTGTATATACCTCAAAGCATTCTTCAGATAATGCCATTACGTCATTGAATGGACAGACAGATGACAAAACAACTACAATACCCCTTCAGCCAGAAGTGGTGGAAGGGTAAAAATATATCAACATAGCATCAACAGGTCATAATGACAGTAAAGATGCCAACTCGATTAAATGTGAATTTCGGCATAAAAGTATTGGCAAGAAAATATGTTTAAACTTAAGAAAAAAATTGTAATTTGAGATATTGTAACAAATGAAATCAACCCTAATATTCACACAGCTTTAACATTACTAACTAGTCTCAGTGCATCCTCTAGTGCACAATTTTGTACAATAACTAAAGAGGCTACGCTGGTGCAAAGGGCAACAGAAACCAGTACAGGAAAGAAAAATGCAAGTGTGTGAATAATGACTACATACACCCTAAGCTGTTCAGGACATATGGTTGCATATCTTTGGTTTCCATCATCATTAATGACGACATGAGAAAAGACAAGCACGCAAATTGCAAACCTAAGCCAAACATGTACTGAAGAATAAGTGTCTGAGGAAAATCCTCATAGACAACAACACTACTTACCCCATTTCTTTCGTAACACACACTGCCAGTGGGAACCTGGCCAGGAGCAGACTTTCCATCTAAGTGCACAGGAATAGCTGAAACAACCTACAGAAAAGAGGAGAGTACAGGAACAAGGACTTTAACACAATGCATCTCAAAGGTAAAAATAAGCATCCTTTTTTTGTTTCCAGAACAAGTCTTCCAATGCCATAAACGTTAATGTAAAAACGTGAATGCGCCATCTAAAGTCTACAATGTGAACACTGTGCACCATCAGGCCTCCAGTCTTTCTCTGACATGCAGACGACCTATGTGGGCTGCTTTACGTTAGAGACACTGCGATTGGACAGTCTTACTTTGAACACATAAAGATAAACGGCATCACATATTACCAATTATGTCATAAAATATGCACAAACACGTCAAGCCTAGCCTCACATGCAACTCCCTTGACCTGCTGACATGTGCATCATACTTGGTTCTGCGCATCAAAAGTGTTAGTCATTGTAAGTATTTACCAACTGGTGAATTCACCCACATTTACCCACAACCATGTGAAAATCTATGTCTAAATGCTCAATCTGTTGAGCACATATGAATGACAGTGACATCCAAGTCAGTTTAATTCAAATGTATTAAAAATCTTGATGGGAGGAAGAGAAACAAAACATTGTTTTAAGGCTTAAGATGCAGGATGAATGGGGCTAATCGGACTCAATGATCCCCAGCCCAAAAACACAATGGGCTACAAGAAGGTTAAGTTGACAGACAAGGACAGAACCAAAAGTAAAATGGTATTCCTTAACTGGATGAATATAACCATGCAGCACAGTAAAGGGATAGGCGTGCAGGTCTGGCCCCACCTGGCCCGAGATCCGCTCCTCTGGCAGCACCTCTGGCTTTATCTTAAGCAGCTTCACTGCTATGGGCTTGCCAGTGCGCCTGTCAGAGGATACCTCAAACTCTACATCATCTGTGGAGACAGAGACACAGAGAAACAATACAACTCAACTGAAGTGCTTTACATTTTTGTAGGTTTCAACAAGATAAATTTAAAAGACTTCCAGACATTTAGTAGGGCAACTTAAAACCCATTTTACATGCATACAAAAAGAGAAAATGCACAAAAGATATGAAGTATATTTGTACTGCTGAAATACTAAATCAAATTTATCAAATCAATTTATACAGAAACCCTGTTGAAGGTTATGCAAATTTAAGCAGAATTATCATTGGTCCAGGGTCTCTCACCTCCTACTTTAAGCTCCTGCAGGTTGCCATTGTACTGGGAACAGTGGAAGAACAGACGCGCCTGACGTTCGGAACATTGGATGAAGCCATAGGAGGTGAGTAGCTTCTCGACCACACCAGTCTCTCTGATGCCAGGCCCTGTGCCGTTGGCATAAGCAGTGTGCCCATTGTTATGGAGCATTCCTGGGTCAAAACTCATCTGGAGAAGACAACAAGAGTGTATTAAAATGTGGCTGACAGAGGTCTGAGGAGCCAAAAGAGGAGGCTACGGTGTTTGATGCCAACCTTAAAAACAAAACATGCACATAATGTATAGCACACTTCAGAGAAGGTGGGGAGGAAGAAAAGCAAAAATAAAACTACTTTGTGGCCTTCTGTTGTTCCTATTGCCATCAGTAGAGGAGCGCAAACCACTGATGAAGTCTGCTTAGAATTTCAGGTGGACTTAAAATTTAAAATTACTTTTATCTAAGAAGTGAAAAAAAAAAAAACACGTGCCAACACTGTGGTGTTTTCTGTTTTGCACTTACTGGTTAGTGTCATGCACATACAAGTACATTTCCCTCTTAGTGGTCTTAGTCATAAATCATCTGGGTAGCCTCTGACCCAAAGTCCATGCAAATCTGGTCTAAGAAACATTAAGTAAAACCTGCACACTGTCCTCCAGCAACAAACCTCAATACTATACCTGACAAACACAAATTCGCCTTAAATCTGACAAAACCAGTTCTTTTAAGTAATTTTCTAATAACAAACCATGCTGTTAGCCGAAATCAGATGACAACAGCATCACACACGTTATACTCAGCTTGGGTACTACCAAACATGCCCCCTTACTGATCTCTGATAAAGGGGGGTCCGCTTGTGTTTTTTACTTCCTGGGTGGGGGTGGCATGAGACGGAGGAGGAGCGGGGAATAGGCATGGGAGCAGTGGAGGTAGATGGGGCAGGGCCAGTGTTGCGAGCCACTGGGGGTTCAGAGGAGCCTCTTTCCATTTCTGACACAGCAGGGAGGACTCGGATATGCTGTTGAGAGGAGGCAACAGCTTTGAAGAGGAGGCTGATCGAAATTAGGACAAATTAGTCTGGAATCCACAACAACAGACTGTTTAGTGGAGAGTTACATCAACATTAAGATGTGACCAAGTAATAGGCTATAATAATAAAATCCTGTATTATACCTACATACTGCCACTGAGTAGACACCAGAAGCAAAACTGAAAATATCACAACGTAGACCAAGTATGGCTGAGCAATTTGAGGTCTTATATCATAGAGAATAATATTAATACTAGTGTAATTACTATATTTACCAAAGTTGCTTGTAGCATTAATATTGCTCAGGTAGGAGTTTAAGTCAGTGTAGTAATAATTTAGCATCTGCACCAACAGTGTTCAGTTTGTCCAATTTAACCAGCAGAGATGGAGTAACATGTTGCTTTAGTACCACTGAAGAACCGAAGAGAAATTATGGCGATGCTGAAGCTACATGACTTACCAATGTACAGTAAGCCTAGTGCTGCATAGATACATGATGTCATTGATCTTCAATACACTGTATTAGTATTTTGATTCTTTATGAAATAGTTCCATGACAAAAGACACTGATGGGCTCCCACAGTTAAGGCGATTAATGTGAAACACTGCAGCTGTGACAGATGTATGGCGCACAGTGAGCAGTGGACTTGACTAGTGTTTATATCATCAATGGGCTTATTTGTTTTGTGTTTCTGGTCCTAATGAAGCAAATGTGCGGTTTTACTCAAATAACAAAAGCCATCATACTGCAGCCTAAACTTTCCAGAAACCTTAGGAGAACAAGGGGGAAAAACTGTTATACTTTGGTTGTAGTGATCCTATTTTTTTAAGATCCAGATGATGGATCTGGATTCTACCTCAAGATCAACCTGGCATCCATTATTATCTTCCAGCCCCAAATCCAAACGACATCAAGATTATCAGTTAAAAGAGCCACCACAACATTGTAGGACAACTCCATACCAAAATTTAAACAAAAATTTTTTAAAAATAAGAAGCCGGGCCCTAAAGAACAATCTAGCCTGTAAAAATGCAAAAACACCGCTCAACCAACATTGGTGGACTGCTAGTTGAAGTAAAGTGCTGCAAGTCCAAATGTTAAGTCTACAGACGAAGTAAAAAAAAAAAAAAAAAAAAAAAAACTACTTAAAATAGAGAGAATCAGAAAATGCAAATGACAGGACAAATAGCAATGCATCTACAGTGGAAGAGTCGGTGATGGGTTATGGGTTATGAAGGGGTCCCAAAGCAGCCTCATCTGGTAGGCCCTGTTCTGCACTATAATAAACTATTCAAATCCAGGATTCTATAGATTCATAGATCTTTATGTCTTAAGCATTTAAAAATAGGGAACACAGACCCCATGACTACACCGTAGAGGTTTTATAAGCCCCAACATCCATGTAAAAGGTTTTTGCCGTCTGAAATGACTAAAATTTAATCGCTCAGTAGGTTCATGGGTTTTCCTAACGACCTGGCAATTATAACTTGCTTAGCCCGTGTCGCAGCCTGAGGTAGGTCTTACTGGAATGTGATGAAAAATACCAGGGGAGAGAAAGAGTATAGCCGTTTTTAAAATGCCAAATATGTTTTAGCCTTAAATCGTAGAACACCACTCACCCTGCAACACTATAGCTGAGCAGAGGCTGGTCTCGGGAGCCCGAAAAAGGGATGAAAAGAGGTTAGGCCATTCACAGCAAGAGATGCAGGGCAAGGTGGGTGGATGGGTGTTCAATGGGGTGGGGAGTGGGGCACGTAGAAAAGAGGTGGGAAGGTGGAACTTACGGATCGGCCATATGGTGAAAGGCTGAGTCCGACAGGGGAGGTGCTGCTCAGGTCAGCGCTAACAAACGCGGTGGGTGGCGACGCAGGCAAGGTAAACTCAACAAAGCCTTTCCAGGGGCTGCCCATATTGTCCCATAAACTCGAACCAAACTTGCTTGAGCACTTGCTGAACTTGATTATTGTTTTATACTTGTTTTTGCTTGACTATTAATTTTTTTTTTTTTTTTTTTTTTTTTTTATGTAACCACCCAATGATACACCGCTGGATGTCTGCAAGGGTGAAGAAGAGGAACAAACATAACGGGTGAGGCAGACAGGTCAGCCAGTGTGCCAAGTGTTACAAAGAAAGAGCTGTAGGCTTTTTATTCCACAGAGGGAGTTGAAAAGGCTTAACAGCGAGAATGACTTTATAATGAAAGAATAGGGAAAAAGTGTGGGCTCCATCAGGAAATCAAATCATTCTTGGATTAAACTGAGTAAACTGTCTGGTGGTGGCAGTGGTTTGGTTTAAGGTATGTACCTGAAACCTTGAAAAAACAAACTTTGGCAATTCTTAACATAGAAGCAGGACAGAGTCAAATATTGTTCAGTGTTCATACTAATTCCACGTTCCATGTTGGGAAGTAGTAATCATGTCTTAAAACAATGAACACACAAGATTTTGTTTCTCAAAGTCAAGGATCCTTCATAATCCAGTCGTGACACCTTCCTACCAATCAATACATAAATGTATGGAACAGTCTAGCAAGTGCTGGTCGCATCATTGAAAAGGTCCCTCCCCGCTTAAACTGGCTCAGTAAAGCATATCTGATGCGATTATTAATAGATGAAAATGAAAACTGAAGGTGGTAAAAATAAGACTGCACACATCATTCTACTTCACGAACAGTAGCTGGTATATAGTTAATAATTAGAAATTAACAGGGGTACAATTTAGTAGATTACTAATACCGTAAACAAGCATTTAGCCATGATGCTGCAACATAAATGAAATTTCCACAGAGCTTAGTTTTATCCAAAATAAGACATTTTAAAATACAGTGTACAATATTTCTCTGTTAAGGCATTCGGGAGATAGATATCTTACATCTTATTGCACAGTAAAACTTGTTTAAGTGTTTTAATAATTCTTTAATTATGTTATCTTTTAATAGGATTTTATACCATATTTACTTGTTTTTGATTGCCTTTGGAGCTTCTAATTACTGAAGTGCAAACAAACTGAACTATCTTCATGTATGAAATGCAGAAACAAAGTTGCTTTTCTTTGTGGACTTACTTTTAATAGGCTGCACTGGTGAAATGATCAGTTATTTTTCCATTTAGCAGCAAAATATTAGCAAAGGATTATAGGCACTGAAAAGTGCCAGGCATCCATATAACCATTTTTTGAAAATTCTCTGAATGAAGGTCTCAGTCCTTGGTAGGATTCTGAAGGTCTGAAAAGTCTTGCAGGGAAATCTGACGAGGTATTATGTAAATACAGCCTTTAAGGATCCTTCCTTCACTTTGAGAAACACCTAAGGTTCCGCAATAACCAAGGCCTGTAGCAGCTCATTTCCCCTTTCGCTACTTCAAGTGTCAATCAGCTGTTGCAAATCAATCACTGAAGGATCCATCTTCCACCTAATGTCTGAGAACTGAAACCACAAATCAAAACATAATTTCTTTAAAGGCCATTTTAAAAATGGCCAAAGTTATAGTGTAGTTAATGATGGTAATAGGATGAATGCATGTTTTGTTGCACTGAGTGATAACAGGAAAGAAAACTCTGCACTGTTGTGCAAATCCCTGCAGCTGGACAAACTGATTCAGAGTTACACAATCTGTGTTTGTACATCTGACAAGTAGGTTAATGTGAACAAATAGCCAATTTACAGATTAGTTTCTGAGAACTGCCATTAACTTATCAAATTTGCTCTTACTAGAACTTTACAAAAATGTCAGCATCTTAAGTGAAAGAAGTCACTGAAAGACACAATACACACACACACACACAACACCACATTAACATGATACTCCTATTATGAAGGGACTACAGTTAGACACCCACCTTTTAATTGTTGTCTTGATTCCTTTAATTGTCTCAATCACTATGCAGTTCCTGCAGATCTCTTCACGCATACAGTTGAACACACACACTTATTACAAGTTTCTGGCACAAGTTCTAGATGGTTGCATAAAGCCAAAAAGGGGGAGAAATCTAGCACAAAAAAGGCAAATGCAGGTGCAATAACACTGCTTAGAAAAAATATAATGAAAACAGTGGGAGGAGAACAGGGGAGGGAAAAAAGAGGGAACTATGGGGACCAAAAAAACAAAACAAAAAAAAAAAAAAAAAACAAAAACTAGCAGATAGCAGCCCACTCCACACCCCGGTGGTGACTCGGAGGTGTGGTGAGGATGAGGAGGGCTAGGAGCAGCGTTGGGACGTGTGCTTTGTCAAAGCTGTTGAGTAGGCACAAACTTCTGGTTTCAGATCAGTTATTTTCTTGTCAGAATATGCTTAGGCATAGGATTGCTTCTCTTCTGCACGTTTCAATTGGGGGGACATGCGTCTTCTTTGGTCATTTCAGGATTTGGTTACTTCTTGTGTTTTAAACATTTGAAGTGATCCTTTTTTCCACGTGTCTTCAGTGTTGCAACTTTTTGCTTGTTTGGGAAGTTTCTCTTCAGTTTCTTTGTTATGATCTGAACTTGAAGCAGTTGCGGATGGTACAAAAATTCAGTTCCGTTTCACTTCATACTGTAGGGAAAAAGCATACTTGGTTAGCTGGGCAGAAACAATCCCTTTCACTTCATATTATCATAAATCATAAGGCCACAAAAAAGGCAAGCCATGAGAGATCAATATGTCTGCAGAATAATATTATATTCATGAAGTGATCAGAATTTTGAATTTCCTCTCACATGAAAAAAGTAACAACCAAGATGAACTTTTTTTTTTTTTTGAGAACACTAGATTCTTTAACCCCCCCACCCTAACTGCCTAGTGTAAAAATAGGTTTTCCTCAGATGCCTCTGGATACAACCCACAATGCCAGGCAGCTGACTAGATACAGCAGGCAAGAGCTGTGGATCAACAAGTCCTTGTGCTCTGCTTCAATTCAGACCATGATATTTATGGCACCATTTCTGACCAGGAATCTCCATATTCATTCATTAAGCTGTTTGCACATTTTCCAGACATATCGGAAGGTGAGGCGAGGTCCTAATAACTACTTTAAGAGAGTTGGGTTTGGTTTGCATGTTGCTAAATTTATTGAAAATGTATACTCTAAACTATCATTAGTAAAGAAGAGTGCTGTTGACCTAAATACACTGCTTTGAAAACAAGCTGCCTGAGCCAGCTGGGACACATGATATCTATTCTGCTGCAACTGTGTCGCAATGACTCCTATCCCACTTACTTCCTGGAAAGCTAAAATATGTTATTTAGAAAAGGGTCAAGTTGCATTGTAATCAGTTCAGCAGAGACTTTTCCGTATGGAATATCTACCATATTTATATCAAAATGGGAAAACAATGATAACCACTTCTTTGGTGCAAATCATTTGTAAAGCCTGCCCTGAAACATAAAAAATAAAATCACTGATGCTGTACAACTTGGTGACAGTTAAAAACAAAGACAACCAGTTATTACAAAGACTGGTTAAGTAGGATAAAGGTTGAATGAAGAACAGAGACAAGTCTTGGAAGAAAACAACTTTGCGGGACACGGGCTTCTGAACTTCCCCTTTACAGCTCCTGGTGACGTAGAAAAGTGGAAAAAGGAAAACAGTCCACCCACTGAACCACCAGCACCGATTGGTTCTCTCTGCAATCTTATGACGATTATACTATAGCTTTGCTCAGTAATTATTAAGCTAGAAAAACTCGGACATTTACTACAGTTGGAACAGACCCGCTGATGAACCCACGTTAAGGTCTCCGGGACTCCGACGGTAGTACCCTGATCCAAATAACAACCACCCTGTCAGGAGTAACCATGTGACTTCCCAGTACTCCGCCATCCGCTGCTTCAGCTGAAAGCTAAAGGGCCTCTGCCAACACGTTGCGGCATGCTACGCTATAGAAAATTACACCGCTAAGCTGGTCAGAAAAACAGATCAAACTCTTAAGTTTTGTTGTTGCTTATTAGTCAGGACAACGTATTAAACTTTGAGTTAACGATAGGTCTCCTAGTATTTAATGACCTTGTGTGAACAAACCACACAGATTAGCATTTCGCTATCGCTAATTGGTAAACAGTACCCTCGGGCGTTTCCGACTCCGTACAGACGCTAGATCAGCGTAGCCTTGGCATGGAGACATCAGCTAACCCGGTAACACACAAAGTGCTCTAGTTATTGTTAAAACCCATGTGACTTAAAGTCCGTAATATTCACAGAAAGTTGGCAGCCATTCGTATTATTCTTGTACAGTCAGAAAAGCGTACCAGTTCCCCGTTGAAAACGTGTTGAGAGCGTTACGTGGATTTCCTCTGATAAACCCAGTCTTTATGTTGAGTTAAAAAATATAGAGGTAATGTCTTTCAACACTTTTGACAGCCATTCCAAGAGCCAACAAGTGCTTTATTTTAATGTACTATCTACTGTGGCGTTAATGACTTGCTCGGCTACCATCCGGTACAGTGTAATTTAGAGGCAGACCTCCGAAGAGTCGGTATGAAGGTGACAAGAACGACAAGGCCATATGCGCTAGATATTATACGTGTGACGAGCACTTGTCAACAGTCGAGGTCACAGTAAATTATCATTTGAGTGTTTCCTCCAACAGAGATAACATTAAAACAATGATGTCGACTATGGTAGCACGAGGACGGGACAACAAAGAAGTGCGACACACAGCCACAGCATGGAGCTTGTCCTTTACAGTTAACCCGTCGCTTGTTTCTCTTTAATACAACTCCACAACATAGTCGCCTATTTTGTTGTGGCGTAATTCAGAAACCCAATATTAATGTAGTTTATACAGTTAACAATGTAGTTAGGCCGTTCACCATGCTAAGTGGCTAACAGTTCATGAGCTAGCTGTGGTGATTTATGGTAAGGAAAAACACGGCTGCCCCCACCCAGGCCCGAGCTCTGCGTCTAACTAAGCGCTAGAAACCCCGCTCAATTCTTACGAACACCAACGTATCAAAATGAAATACTGATTTTAATAAAGTCAAAGAAATGTTTAAATAGATATAGTAAAGAAGGAAATTATTAAAAACTCACCCCAACAGCTTTCAGCACTGTCACCAGCGCCGCTAGAAGCAGCACGGCACATTACGTAGTGATTAGGGAGGCGGCTACCGCGATATTTGCCGACGCGAAGACAGCCAAAGAGCGTAAAAAGCAAAGAGAGTCCACTCTTGTGTGATTTAGTAACCGCAACTCTGAGCTCACAATGACTCATGAGACATTTGGACAGAGAGTTTATCGATAATATCGATTAAATAATCGAAAGGAAATATGATTGTGGATTTTGTGATGGCTGCACAGCAAATAGAAAGTTCCAGGACTTTAATGCAGAAGTCAACTCGTACCTCATTTAGTGTTTTTTCTGTCTTTGATATAGTACATAATCTGAGACAACGCGTTGCAATTTGAGGCTGCATTCAATAACATCATTTTAAGTGCTAAGTAACTCGCCTCGCTGGTTATCCAGGAGGTGATCCCGTGGTATATGGTTCATTTTACAAAGACCGATTGCTTTATGAATAAAAGCATATATTGTATACAATTATTTTACGATTGTATAAATTTACATTTGCAATAATGGGACTCTGTATATCGCTTCAGGTTATGAATCGGTCACTGCCTGCATCCAATTAACGTGACGTGGCTATAGAGTAATGAAGGTCATGGTCATTTTTTGATGGGCTAAACATTTATTTTTTGCGAGATAATTATTTATAATTGCCGTGCAGCAAAGGGAAAAATTAACCGAACATATTTGTAAAATGCATTTAACGTATACAACCCAGAAATAACAACACTGTCTTGGAAGCACTTGGTCGCTTGTGCTATAAAGACAAATTATTAGAAATAGATGTTAGAATTCCAAGTTAAAATAATAAGAAAAATGTTTCAACAAGTTTTACGTATTGAATATTTATTTCTAAAAATAAGATCAACTTCATTATTATCATGAAGAAATAACTGTAATAAATCGTCAAATAAGTATGATTTGTGTGACTGGAGTAGCTTCCGTCTATCACCGATAGATGGCGCCACGCAGTCTGCGTTTGCGCAGAGGAGTTAAACTACGGAAGTGACGTCATCGTTATGCCTCACGGAAACAGAAGACTTGACAACAGTCGAGTTTGTGTCTTATTTGAACAGTTTATTTGTTGCATTTAGTATGTTAATTTATACATGTTTATGAAGACACTCCATAGTTTGCACTCGTTCCATTAAAGGCACTGGACCAGGTTCGTGTAGCTAAACCCACGTAAGCTAACGCCGCTTGTGTTTTAGACCCAGCTGGTAATAGTAGTAGTAGCCTGTTTACGTTACATAAAGCAGCTTATATTTTCCAGTAAATGGCCTGCACTTTAGAAAAAGTCTTGGGAGATGCTCGGACCCTTCTCGACAGGCTGAAAGAGCATGACACGGCCGCCGAGGGACTAATAGAGCAGTCGGGGGCCCTCAGCCAGAGAGTCCAGAGCATGAGGGAAGTGGGGAATGCTCTGCCAGACAAGGTGAGGACCAGTTTCCACGCTGTTCAGTCTTGTTCCTCACACTTCACACTCTGCTCTGCACTGATAAAACAGGTTACGCAGAGCTGGTAATTACTGAAGCCCTTAATAGACTCTAAATGTCCCCTCTATTCAGAATGGATTGTACCAAAGATTCTTCTGATGTTTTACCACTTCCTAACCACAGTTATTATTGTATTCAAAATGTTGATTATTTAGTTTATTGAGTCTTTCAGATAGGTCTCTGATTTTAGTGCATAAATGCAGCAATGGGAACTAAGTAGTTTTATTTTAGTTTTGTATTAGTTTGTTACGTACTATGAGGAAAACATTTGTTTATCCAATTTAAAAGCAGTAGAGTGAAAGAGTGCATGTCTGTGTAAGTTCTTATTTGTTCAGGTCATCATTCATCCTTAGCAGTTTTTCTAAGTTAAACTGGACTGGTTTTGTTCTTGAAAACGTTCCGGCTCTCTTCCAAGAGACTTCATCAGTTCTATTTACTGGTGGGGGAAAGCAGACTTATAAACCTGTAGGGGGAGTGGTGTATGTAGATTGTTTTTCCTATGTGTTAAGTGTCAGGGTCATAGTGGTGAGTGATTCTGAGGTTCAGGCTCTTAGTGGGTTTGTGTCTGATTTTCAGGGTCATTGGTTGTTTGTTGAGAACTGTTTTGGGAGGTGGTTTAAAATGGTGTCTCATGTTCTTGACCAGTAGTGTCTCAGACCACCACCTCTGTTCAGGGAGAGTTTTTCCCCTTTTAAAAAGATAGCGTCTTTGGCTCCTCTCTCAAACCACTTGTCTTCTCTGGCCAATATTGTGACATTGCTGTCTTCAGAGGAGTGTCCTTTTTCCTCCAAGTGTAGATGGATTGCAGAGTCTTGGCCTGAGGTGGAGGTCCTCCTGTGTTGAGCCATGTGTTTATGGAGGGGTTGCTTGGTTTTTCGTAGGTACGGGTCAGTGCACTCCTCACTGCAGTGAACAGTATACAACGTTACTCTGTCTTTCCATTGATAGTTTATCCTTAGGGTGTATTGGAGCCTGTCTCAGGATGTTGGTTAGTTTGAAGTATACTGGGATATCATGTGATGATATTATGGGAAAAACAACCTACACAGACCACTCCCCCTACAGGTTTATAAGTCTGCTTTCCATCAATCCATCCATGGATGGATGGATGTAATTACACGTTAAACAATTTTTAAAATATTTATGCTTTGATGAGCAGTTTCATTTAAAATAGTATGACGATCAATGCAAATCCAAAGGGAAAAACCAAAGTGGGTATTTGCCTACTCTTTAGTTTTAGTTTTGCAGCGTTCTTCCCAGTTTTTGTGCAATAGTTCTATTTTTTCTTTTCTTTTCTGGTAAGTAATTTTTTTGCTGCTTGAAATTGGTTTTTAATCTTATCCCTGATCCATACCTGGTTTGTTCTATAAAGGAAGTGACTTAGGGCTGCATGATACTGGAAAAAAACAACATTGCAGTTTTTTTTAACCCTGCGATATATATTGCGATAATGAATGTGTGGTGTCAATGTAAATGGTCACACAAACGAGTTGTGTTATGTCTTATTGTGGCAACAATTGCAAGGCACGCGAGTAACAGAGTGATAAAGCACTGTGCAGCAATACTAATCATTCCATATCTGTCTTTAAAATTTAATTCAGCAGCAGCCATAATTTCTCAAAATGTAGGTATAAGCAAGTACTTTAACATGCCATTAAGGAATAATAACTAAAAATTTAATAAAAACATGAATTTATCATCATTGACAAAGTAGCAGAGTGAGGTAAATATAGCTACAGCAGTTATTCAAGGTTTGGAAAAAATGCCATAAAGTGCTGTTCCTCAAGGAAAGTGCAAATATTTGGCATACCACACTTTTCTTAATATATAGTAAATTATATCCAAAACTGAAACTGATCTCCTTTTTATTTTAGTTTTAAAAGACATTAATTCATGGTAACGGAGTGAGAATCCAAAAAAATAACAGAGTTCAGTGTAATGCACCATAATAATAAAAGATTTTATTAAGATACTGTTCAAATTATCAGTCTTTAGTGACATATGTTTCACTACTGTATTTAGTACACATCTTTCTGCTGTTTGTTTATAAATAATAACATTCAAAATTATTGTAGTATTTGATTATTATGAAATATAATATTAGACACAGACATATATTTTGAACATATTTATTTACACGTTGCTATTTACATTCTGAATGTATACTGTATACGTTCATTTACAACTTTTACTGTTCTTAATTTACACTGTATACTCATATATTTTCTTATGTATCCAGTTGTAATTCAGGTACAAATTAAATAAACATAGTTTTTGAAACTAGAGATATATGTCTTTTCTGCTGAGTAATCAAAACTGCTGTTTTAGAGAAAAAAAGAAATTGACCCTTCACTTTCGCTTGGCCAGGCCCTTTCCCAGCTGGGAATATGACCTTTAAAAATTAATGTGGTTGGTGTTTGTAAAGATTAAATCAATTATACACAATGTTCTGAATATGATGAAAATATTATTTTACCCCAGGTCAGTGATGTTCTTAGTTGTTTTGACATGCTAGATTTTATAGAAAGAAAAATACTTGCATAATAAGTAACACTGTATGTTTTATTTATGCTGTTAAGCATATAGAGGATACTTCAGTGATTCAAGAGCTGACCAAATGCAAGCCTCACATCCTTCTGACTCAGGAAAACACTCAAATTAAAGATCTACAGCAGGAGAATAAAGGTAAAGCTGGATTTATTGATGATGTGTTTATTTTTGATTTTTGTGTTTTTCTTTTTTTTCTTTTCTTTTCTTTTTTTTTTTTTTTCATTTTTACCTCTTGGCCAACATCTGGCCAAAGGGGTATTGCAATTGTTTTGTCATCTGTCTGTCTGTCCGTCTATTCGTCTATTCAACGACATAACTGCATTATCTGAGGAATCTTGGCATGGAGCAGAAGCCTATTGAAAATAGGTGACCTTGACCTACTTTTTCAAGGTCAAATGGCCTTGTGCCTTGCGCAGTTATAATATCTGAGTACTTTCAAATACAAATATACGTGTAATAAGTTTTATACAAAGACAATCTAATCTAAATTATAGGGCAGTAACTTTCAACAGAATCTTACACTATATTTGCCCAAAAGTGCGCAGCATGTTATTTTTGATGTTGATTTAACTTTCTCTTCAGAGCTATGGCTGTCACTTGAAGAACACCAGTATGCACTTGAGCTGATCATGGGCCGGTACCGGAAACAGATGCTGCAGCTCATGATGGCTAAGAAGGAGCTGGACACCAAACCTGTGCTCAGTCTCCATGAGGACCACGCTAAAGTATGCCACTTTTCTTTTGGATGTTATTGTTAGGGTAAAAGATCTGACAGTCATAGATCAGTGTTTTAAACTGCATTGTGTGTGTGTTTTTGCTCCTTCTTCAGGAGGTGCAGAGTCAGGTGGAGCGGATATGTGAGATGGGCCAGGTGATGAGAAAAGCAGTGCAGGTGGATGATCAGCACTACTGCTCTGTTAGAGAGAGACTTGCTCAGCTGGAGGTAAGGAGTATTTTGTTAGAAGCAACCACGAGTATGTCACTAAGTTTTTTATTATTGATTGGTGCTGTAATACAACAATGGGAGTACAGACTGAACTGTCTTTGAATCCTCTCTGCTTGAACACCAACTGCTCTGATATATGTGTAGTCACAGCTTCAACCTTTAAAATATTCACAGCATTATGATCTTTCAGTGCTGCGTGGTGCATGTGCTGAAAAATAGGTGTGTTTATGTGAACATTCTTATGCAAATTCAAAGTTTGCACAAGAAAGTGTTTGTTGAAATAGCAAGATTAGACCCCCCCCCCCCCAAAAAAAAAAAAAAAAATTTGCCTGGGGTGTTTTGTTTTGGGTTTTTTTTTTTTTGGGGGGGGGGGCACTGTTAACTGGAAAAAGAGTAAATGCACATAGAGGAAATCAAAACACCTTTTGTGAATAAATTCTGAGGTGGTGAACTTTTAACTTTCATCACTGTTCAGCTCTTTGTTGTGTCTTCCCAAATACAGAATGCTCTAGTTATTCAACTCTGGTTATTACAATGATGGATAATGACGCTTACATGCCACCTGTTAGCGATACAACGTAGACTGAATCATTTTCTCCAAACAAGTTTATGAGCTTATGGACATACGCATAATTTGCATTTTTGTTTGATGTGACTTTTCCTGAAGTTTAGTTTTCATGGACACACAGCTCTACTGTTTATTTTAGGTAATATTTATGTCTTTATGGAAGGTTTTTGAGGTTGTTGATCCTTTATCAGCATATCACAAGACTATCTTGAATTACTTTTGCCAAACTTACGGTCATTGCAGTGCCATTTGTATTGGGTTGCCAATTGTTAGTGTAAAATACATAACAATCCTATGATATGT
Source organism: Sphaeramia orbicularis (assembly GCF_902148855.1). Taxonomy (NCBI): domain Eukaryota; kingdom Metazoa; phylum Chordata; class Actinopteri; order Kurtiformes; family Apogonidae; genus Sphaeramia; species Sphaeramia orbicularis. The sequence continues at coordinate 47,824,815 of NC_043963.1, forward strand.
ATATAGTCTGAATTTAACATCTGCATTAAATGTAAGTTTTTCCTTGGAGCGAGTTAATCTTAGAATTTTCTCTGCCATATTTTAGGGTAAATGTTTATGAGCCATGCTGAGAGGCTCATCAGTGTTTTCTCTCATATAAGAGTTTACAGTTTTAGTCCACTCGGTCTATGTTAGAATTTGACACAGAAACACACAAATATTTTGATACATTTAATATGAAATTTGCATTGCATGGTATAGGAAAACATGCAGGCACTGACAGAGACATGGTACATTTAAGTGCACGTGGTAAAGTCTGATAGACTAGTTGATCTGAGTTGGCTTTCCCACTATATATTTTGTCAAACGAACCAAACCATAACATATTCCCCTCCTTGTATGCGGTGGCGCTGCATCAAGAATTGCTGAAGAAGAAGACAGGACAAACAGTGAACAGGAAAACTCGGTCATGTATTGGTTAATGCTGTGCAACTTCTATTTTCGCCATATGAAAACAAAACATGGAGTTATGCTATAGTCCGCTTCCTGCAATGGTTTCACTTGAAGCGGACTGAGACCTACATTTTCAGACGGACCAGATTTCGCTTCTTAGTTCTGCATCATAGTTTAGTGGCACATTCACACCTCAGCAGACGAACCAGAATTTCCAAGCAAACGAACTAGAGTTTGATTAAACTCGACTGGTGTGAAGGCAACCTAAGAAATCTTTGCTCTAAAGGCAGTGAAGATGCTTTAAAACAAGAGCACTGTTTTTTTGTCTATAGAACTTTATCTGTCATCCATGTAACACTTGAATAATTTAGTTCTGAAATCAATAGCTCATTTATTTTTATAAAGGCAAATGAAAATTTCCTATCAAATTACGAACAAGTTGTTTTATGACAACAACTAAAGTCACGTCCAATATGTATAGTCTTTTGTATTGAACCTACCAGTCCCCATGTAGGTGTTACAATAATTGATGGTCTGTTTTTGTAACTTTGAGTTGTGGGACAACACCAATTTTATCTTTTGGGTCTGGAGCTGAAAAAATTTAAAAACCATTGGACGATAGTGTAATGTAGTGTATCGGTGGACTTTGGGGACAGATCTATGCTTCCACCTAAATGCAACAGAGATTGTTATTGTTGTGTAATGTACATTATTTGACTTTAGTGAAGGTAGACAAAAACTAAAATCCTGGGAAAGCAAAACAAAAAAGTAGACGTCAAAAACAATATGTGGTTATTTGTAGTTTATGTGAACTGGTACTCCAGTTTCCATCTGAGGTATTTGTCAGTGTCTTGTGATTTCTGTCATGTTCAGATTGAGAACAAGGAGCTGCGTGATCTCCTGGTCATCAGCAGAGGCTCTGTGAAAATGATGAGAGAGGATGGCAACCAACCAGCAACCACAGCAACATCAGCAGCAGCGGCAACATCAGCAGCAGAACAAGAACAGACTCCACAGCCACCAGAGTCCACCGAGTGAGCAACGCAACTTTCACCATCATTAAGTCCTCCAGGACCTCAAGACAGGGTCGATGGGTGTCTTCACCTGTGTTCACCACTTCATGATTTTTCACAAGCTGGAATTCAATCAAAGCAACACATATTTTTCTTTAGTGAAGGCCACTTTAACATGACTTTGTAGCATCAGAAGAATTTGCCTGTGGGGTATATCTGCTGTTTTAATTTGTCAAGTATTTGTTCTTTTGTCTCACTAAAGTGAAGACAGAGTGAATTCCAGATGACTTGTGTTTCTTTGATGTAAGATCTCAATGAGAGCTGAGGAAAGGAATTGAAAGCAAAGTCATTACTGTTGTTTTTGGCCAAAGATGCATTTATTCTCCAGTGACACAGTTTCTACCTCTTTGGTGACCCTTTGCAGTTCATACACTCTCACAACATGCAAAACGTTCACAAGCATCAGCTATGTATGTTCACTTGAAGTCTGTTTTGATATGTAATCTGCACGATTTGAAAGTGGCTGCACTGCAAGACTTTGAATCACTCTGCCAACAAAGATGACTCTTGGGTGTTTCACACAGTTTGCCTGCTGAGGACTGAGAGTGGATCATTTGTATGTGATTGTTAATCATTTTATGAATTTGATATGTTTGTCAGGTGTTTGTAGATTTCATATGTAACATTTTTTCCATGTTTAGTAGTTTACTTCTGTATGTCTTAACACCAGTTTTTTCTAGTTTTCAGATATGGGTGCAGAGTAATCACGTGTCCTAATTGAGGGCACATGTTTATTATTTAATGGTATCGATATTGAAATATGCCAGTCTCTCTGTAATGAATATTAAGTGTATGGGCACTGTAGGTTTTCAGAAATTGTATATTGTCATCTCAGGAAATCAGTGTTATTAAGATGATATAATGACTTCATGACAATGTACGGATTTGTGTCAGAATATCAGTAAGTGAAAAATAAATTTGCTATAAAACTGTCTCCCACAAGTTTGTATTCAGTTTGAAACTTTGTAAGTCAACTTTTGAAAACCTTAAAGTAAAAGGTTTTCAAATGTAAAACAAATAGAATAGCAACTGTTACAGAATATTATTGTGAGGTTCTTTTCGTCATTCTTTTTTTTTTACCGCGAGATGGCGACATTGTTCCACTTTACATTAATACATCGCGAGGTTTTCAACGCCAGTAGAAGGCTGCGTTTAGGGACGCCTCACAAAAACAATAGTATAAACAAACTTTATCCCCATTTAGATACTGATTTGTTAAAAAATAATCACATGAAGAATATATCTCCGATGCAAAGTGAGGTTTCTGAAATACTTGTGAAAAACACCTAGTTGTCGTTTAACTGGTCCTCCTGCTGCATTCATATTAACACGCATTATACATATCCCACTGCACCTGAAGATACCGCTATTGCATTTGACACATCCTGACGCAAGCTAACAGTTAGCATGGCTGAGAAGGAGCTGGGGAAAAAATGGGACAGATGCCTGGCAGACACTGCCATCAAAGTCGGTAAATATCCAGAATTCATCCGCACGTAATAACAGTCTAACATGCTGAAATAAAGCTGAAAAGTGCCGCATTTTTCACTGTAGTCCACAGCTGTCATTGACTGGGCGAGAGGCTAGCTAGCTAGCCATTGTAAAGGACAACTGAATGACCAGTCAGATATCTGGCAGGTCTGTTTTTTTATCCTGAGATATGAGTTATGAATTCACTGTGTCATTTTTGTACAAGGGTTCAGTTTCTGGTGCTTGTGCCGTAATGGTATTCATAGTTCATTCATACTTTGAATGAAACAAAAAGGGCACGCTAATATGGCTACTATCTCCACCCACAGGACATGTTCAAATATAATAACAAATAACATGTTTAAAGAAATTAATCGATAAAGGGAGCAAACGCTGTATAAATTCTAACTGCTAAAATGTTTTATTTGTATCATTTATATGCAGTCTTTTTTTTTTTTTTTTTTTTTTTGTTCCTTTCTCTATTTTCTCTCTTCTTTTCAGGCACTGGACTGGGCTTAGGAATCGTGTTTTCTGTCCTGTTTTTCAAAAGTAAGTCTTGCAATTTTAATTCGTTGCTGCTTTTTATTGAATTTATTCTTTGCTCTTATTAAAGAGGAGTAGTGGAGTTAGGAAGGATGTTTATAGTGTTCACAGGGTTGTATGCTCCTGCTAAGCAGCAAACAAGTTTCTATTACACAACAAGCGTCCTACTTAGTAAAAAAAAAAAAAAAGGGAAAAAAAAAGTCATACATATGAATTGCAAATGTGCTTTTGACATGAGAGGCGCACCTGAGAATCCCATTATCTAAAGTGGATATTAAAGTCAATGACAGAAAAAAAAAAGAAAAGCACTGTATAAAAGGATTTCACACCACATCTTTAGTATGTTTTTAATCACATATGAAGTACATCTACCTACCTTCCTGTGTGCATTACGAAGAAAAAGATCAAATTCCCTGTTTTCACTTGTAGGACACACATGGCCGATTTCACTGTGCTCTGGAGCAGGGCTTGGCATGGCTGCTGCAAACTGTCAGAATGATCTGAGATCACATTATCTGCTTCACAAGACTGAAAAGGTTAGCTTTTCAAAGGGTGCATTCTGTTTTTATTATTTTCTGATTGATGTAACTGATTTCTCTCTCTCTCTGTTTTCCATCCACAGGAACAATAACTGCATGTCAACGTGGGACTGTCTTTTTTAAAAAAAATTTGAATGTTTTCTGTTAATTTTGTTTAGTCTTTTGGAGAGTCACCATTTGCACTGTCCTCCAGTTAAGATTTTTGTCTCCCTGTTGGACGATCCTTCCCTGTTATGACTCTGTATGATTTGTGTGTGCCTGATCAGGACAGTCTGTTTATTTAATAAAAAGAGATGCTAACAAAAAAAAATGCTTTTCATATGATTTACAAGGGATGTAAACCTTGAAAAAATAGTAGTACTGTAAGCCAGATCATACCGCAATCAGTTTAATCAATAATGGGAGAACCTGAAGGAGCAAAAGAAGTCAGATATTAAGACGCAGTTCTGAATAGGTGTTTTTTTTAGATTTATCTTTGAATGTGAGTGGGAGTAAGATTCTGAAATGTGTCCGGAAGAAGTGCAAACACTGTCCCATAAGGTGGTGGGCTTGGTGTGGGTGAGGGGGGTTAGGAGGTTGGCAGCAGCTGATGTGGCAGATGACAGGGGTGAAGCGATGGAAATTAGTCAACTGAGGGAGCATGAGAACTGAAAGCATTTGGCGTGTGGTGTTTTGTATTTGATAAGGTTCTCAAAATGCTGGAGGGCACAGGATTATATCTCCGGAATGATGATCATTCTTTTAGTATTCAGTGGCTACAGTGAACAGTTAGTGCTGTCATGTTAATCCTCTTTTTCGTTTTGAGGACAAAGGAACAATGTGGAGTGACTACATTGTTTTCTGACAGTTGTTTAGCAGTGAATCAATTTTATCATGAAAGAAACAAATGAAGAAAATCTTAATCTAAAAACTATAAGTCTGTGTGATAAATGCACCAAATGTGGTTGCATCATATAGATACAAATAACGTTTGAAAATAGATTCCAAAAAAAAAAAAGTTTCAGTTCTTTGGTAACATTTTTGCCTTTTCTGACATCGAAAGACGATGCAAGTTTAAAAAAAAAAAAAAAAGTATTCTCATATCCTTAATGTCAAAAAGACTGGGCAATGTCAGGATTCATCAGGGTCATCAGGCATGTGGCAGAGTGGTACAGGGAGGGACATTATTTTTCACACATGGATTAGCCACTGAAAGTTTAGACTATAATTTGGGACGTGATGAAGACTTGATGCAGAGGTCTGATTCTCCATAATCAAAACTGAACACAACTATGAATGTATAAAATGTTCTGAAACTCACTGTGACACTACATTAGCATTATGTGGCACAGAAGATGCCACAGTGAATGTCTCCTCTTAACACAACTAAAGGTGGTTCAGTGAAATATTACATGTGCAATATATTTGTGTGTGTGTCCTGTTCTGTGGTACTGAATCCAAAGTGTCCATACTGGTACCAATAGTTTAACCTTTGAACATCACCAACACATGAACTAGGTGACATTGTGGCTCTGTAATTGGCTCTAATGAAGTACTTGGCCATTTTTACTGGCAACTGTATAGAGAAAATGAAGGAGCTATTTGGTTGGTTGTAATCTGCTATTTCACCACCAGATACCTCTAAGTAAGGTATGTTAATAGATTAATTGATTTATACAGAATGTCAAATATGTAAATGGACTGTGAATGTGAATAGTCTGTACAGTCTGTACATGGATTTCTGTAGAGGACTCAGGTCATATTTTCAGGCAACAGGGTCTCAATTCTCTCTTACAACAGGAGTGACTATGGAGCCAAAAGTGACCATATTTGGACAAAAGGCTAGCTAATGTTAAGTGCTAGTTTACAGACTTGGTAAATCAGTAAACTTCATCTAACACTGGGTAACAAACTCATTTTACAATCTTGGCAGTGGAGCCTATTAACTGCCACTATAGTGGAGCTGCCTGTCAGGGGAAAAGTGTTTTATTAAATAAACCACAATGATGAAAATCCAACTGAAGTCATACAAAGGTGGACATCACTGATAACCAAACTTTCTGTTTCACCTGAAATATGAGTAAAAGGGAACATTTACAGACTGACCACCAGTTCACACATTAGAAGTTCCAAGTAAAACTGATAAAAACCGGATGGCTGAGAATTTTTACAGAGAGGTTCAATTAAGGATGCCAGGGCTTTCTGGAGTCGTCGCCCCACCGCCCCCAGTGGCCATCAGCGGTATTACAACTTTAACATGCTTCTGTACTGGCTTTATTTTTGAGTCAAGGTCTTTACCCCTTGAGTACAACATAGACCCCTCTAATATTAACTTGAGGTAAGCACACACAGTTGTTATGTGTTCCACCTGTAAGACAGAACAGTCTCAAAAATTGTAACAAATTCATGTAAATTAATGCTATGCGTAACTATTTCTATATGAATATATTATTAAATGCAGATATGTATTATAGGAGAGGTAACTTAGCTGACATAAAATAAATAAATAAAAAAATGTTTAAGCAACACATTTAGCAAGTTATGAACACATCCCAAGATCAATAGTAAGCTAACTGTTACCAAATTAATAGTGAATTAATGCTTGTTGCTGTGTGTCTGCTGGGTATGCAAAGTGATAAATGTATAATAACATGTTTACCATATCCACTTCAGCAAGTGATAATGCATTAGTGTACATTTACAGCTTGTGCTCCTATCTTTAGCTTGCTATAAAATCTATAGACTTGTTTCATGGCAGATACGTTGATTTGTTAAGATACAGATCACACAGGTGTGACTGGTATCACTGAAAACTGTTGCATCCTATTTACATGCATCAGTGAACACCTGAGATTTGCCTGTTTTTTTTACAAGCTAAAATGTCATTCCAGTGTACTAACAGTGATTTAACTACAATTCTAAATACAAAATAATTGAATGTATGCATCATTCCAACAATGTCATGAAGTTAAAAACATCTCTCATGCATTAATCAATTTCTGTCATTTCTATTATCCCTCCTTATCACCGTTTCCTTTCATAGACAGTGAAAGACAAGGAAATGAGAGAATTTCATATGCACTCAACATTCCTCAGAGCAGAGAAAAAAGGTTAATTTCATTCAGCGTGGTTCATTAAATTCAGGAAAACTGTGGTTTCTTTTTATAGGCACCCCACCTGTCTGCTACTGTTGTGAAGTTATTTCTAAGATAAGAAAGAAAAAATGTGTATGAAAGATTACTGCCACAGTTAAAATAGATTTTTAAATGCAAATGAATATATAAAATTTCAATGTTAAGTCATTTCTCAAATCTATTGAAAAAGCACATCTGATTCATTATGAAAATGCCACAACAGTTGTACATGGGTAGGTAAAGGCACCATGACCAAACATGGACAAAGACCACCCACAGCAGTTCCTATGATGTAGAATTAGCATTTCCTGGCTGTGATTGTGCATGGTTATGCATTAACAGCTCAATGCTTTGACACGCTCCCTCTCAGAAACTGGGTGCTCCAGCTGGGGGTGCGCTGGAGTGGCCGACACAGGGATTAACAGGAGCGAGGGATATAAAGGCAGCATTACAAGGACCGTGATACCTGTAGAGCACTTAGGAACAAAGCTTTACTTACAAACAAAGGCTGAAGCACAGATCTTTTTATTTGTTTCTGCTGTTTATGAACTGCTTCCTTGAATAGCAGGCACATCTTGGCAGAGGATTTTCAGAAGCAGTCCAATCCAAGTTCTACGAGGTGAGGTGTTATTCTGACAATTGGTCCTTGCTCTCCTTATCTTCAGTAACTGGTCTCACCGGTACAGCTCTTGTCGAGGCTGAGCTGTTGTTGTGCTCTCCTCCAGTTACAGTCATCACTGTGATATGCTGCTTCGGGAAACTCTCTGTCAGCCGCTCAATGGCTCACTCTGGCTCTTAGCTGTGGATGAGGCAGGAAGATGCTTGCCAGAATGGAGAGATGAATGAACCTGGTCTTGGGATTTTGAACACCAGTAGCAGGACAAGTAAGTACAATCCACCAGGATGTGTCTCTGCTAATGGGAGGTCGAGATTTATGGCCAAATGTTCTATTAATCCTGAAAGCGACAAGGATTGGATGGCATCTCAAGTTGCATCTTTTTATTAAACAATGCCCCTGAAGTAACTGGCTGTGAAGAAGACTAGTCAAGGTCTGTATCCTTTCGTGGTGCCTGAAGAGGAAGTACTGGACCTGCTTCTCTCATTGTTGCCATGGCGGATTCTCACTTGTCTGGCTCTGTGGGAAGCTACAACAGCAGCTCTCCCACTCCCAGTGCCTGGGACATCACTGGCAGTGGCCCGTGGTTGTTGGCATTCATGCTAACGATCATCATCCTAATGACAGCATGTGGAAACATGTTGCTCATTGCTTTGGTGTTTGCCCACCGCTCTTTACGTTGTACCTCCAACTGCTTCTTGGTGTCTCTCTTCCTGTCTGACCTGATGGTGGCGCTGGTGGTCATGCCTCCAGCCATGCTCAATGTACTGTGTGGGGCCTGGGTGTTGTGGCCCGGGTTTTGCCCCGTCTGGCTTTGCTTTGATGTAATGTGCTGTAGTGCATCCATCCTCAACTTGTGTGTAATCAGCCTAGACCGTTACCTCTTTATTATCTCGCCATTGCGTTACAAGCAGAGGATGACCCCTCCTCGGGCCCTACTCCTGGTTGCAGCTGCTTGGGGATTGGCAGCACTGGCGTCCTTCTTGCCCATTGAGATGAAATGGCACAGTTTAGGCCACTGGAGTGGACACACATCACTTCCTGGGGTCAGCAACATCAGTTCCTACTCAGATACACTTTACCCAGAATCCTATTTTCAGCTGTCACCATCAGGGGGCCTTGCCTTTCAGTGCCGCCTGCAGGTCACCCTACCGTTTGCCTTGGTGGCATCAGCACTCACCTTCTTTTTGCCCTCAAGCGCCATTTGCTTCACCTACTGCCGAATCCTTCTGGCAGCCCGTAGGCAAGCCAAGAGGGTTGCAGCTCTGAGCCACCCACCACATCCACATCCCTCTCTTGGGGAACCCTCAAGACCTCCATCACCTGGAGCTGCAGCAGCTCACCAGGATGGAGATGACTGCAGCCACCAGGAACCTCTAGTATCACAAAATCTACCGGTAAGGGACACAAACGTAATACTTGATGAGATGAGATGGACTTTATTTAGCCCTGATGAGAAATTAATTTGTCCCACAGCTCAAATGAAACCAATACTTAATATACTAATCACAGAATAGTCAAAGTAGTAAATAGAAATATGCATTATAAATAAAGTTAAAGCAGTGGTTTAGTTCAAGAGTCCAGTCTGTCTTCTGTTGATTAAGGTGTTGTACAGTCTGATACAGTGGGGGGCAAAGGACGTTGTCATGTAATTCAGAAATTTTATGTTACATGAAGTGAATTCATGAGCTTGTACGGTATGTACAAACTTAATATACAATCTATTAGAAATTGGAATGACAAACATTGTTTCATCCATGTTATGAGCTTATGTTCATACATCCAGAAGATGTATGCATGTGTTATATCACCTCATAGGTAACATATGGCAATTTCACTCTTGCATACGGGTATGTATGTATGTATGCCATTGTATATGGGGAGATCAGACATGGTAGATAAGTTTAATAAAGGTAAATGCCAGAGGTGACTCTTCATATTATTTTAAACCAGGACATTGGCTACAAAGCAAAACATTACTTGTGATAAATAAGCAGTGATAGTGAAATAATACACTGTCTCATTATTGGAGTGTTAGGTGAAAAGGTTCATTATGTGGGTGCAAATTAGTTTCAAGGCTTGTCTTTTACTTGACATTTTAAGATCTCTGTTCAGTACAGTGTGACGTGAGCTTCAGAAAAGCCTTTTATGTGAATGAAATCTATTCCTGTGATTAATATCATGAAAGTGCAGTACTTACAACTGGAGATAATTATTGTTGTATCAAAGGTTACTGAATCCCCAAAACATCACCGGTGCTAGAAAAGGACTGTAGGATAGCAAGGTTTTTATTTAATACCTTTTTTTTTTTATTAACGTCACATCAACTTTGATGGAAAGCTAGATAACCTTCCCCTGAATATGTGTCCCTTATTGTGCAATGAGGATGATTCATAGATGTTACCTTTATATAAATCCTTTCACCTGTATTGACAGAGCTTTTTCTTGACCTAGTTGAGCATGCCAGTTTGGAAGACTGAAGATTAGAGGTTAGGTTGACAATTTAATTTTGTATCTTTAAATGATTTAAAGGAAATGTTGTGGATTGGTTGTAAGTACCAAAACAGGACAAATTCATTTCAGAGTTTTAAATGCTCTGACACTACATTGCAGTATGTGTTTCTTTTTGAAAATCAGTAGTTTCCATCAGAATAATTCACACAAGTCTATTTAGCAAAAGAGATGTCTGATGATATACTGAAGACCTTGAAGTGGTGATAAACATTGATGCACAAATGCTGCATATACACTTGAGGAGAAATCTGCACTGAGAGGCACATCTATTTAAATACATGTTAGTGACATTGCTTTAAAAACACTCATATTGTTCACTAGCTGTCTACAAGGACAAGAGGATCAAAAATACACTAAATTATACATTTTAAATTAAGGCTTACACTACCATAGAAGTAACTACTTTAGAAATTATGAAAGCAGGCTGCACCTAGTGCTGTACATCATCTGTATATAAGCTATTATCAGCGTCTCATTTTAGACATGACTTGCAGAACTTGTGTGAGAAGTCATGGATATGAAAGTACAGACAGTGTGTCAGATGTGTTGCTCCCATCTGCAGGGATCACAGCATCATAGTCTGACACATTTGTGTGCAGTAAATCTGGCACATAGGCTTTAAAGTCTTCTTATCAACATGTTCATACCATCTAGATCAGGGGTCGGCAACCTTTAACATTTCGACCCGGTTTCCACGGAAAAGACAACACTGGGAGCCGCAAACACTTTTTGACATCTGAAATGAAGATGTTAGCCTATATATACCGTAAATTCCGGACTATAAGCCGCTACTTTTTTCCCACACTTTAAACACTGCGGCTTATACTCCGACGCGGCTTATACAACGATTTTACCGGTACCACAGCTTGGTGCCGCGGCGCACCTCGGTGCTAACGCTAGGTGCCGTTGCACCGCTGTACCATGGCCAGGTGCCGTGGCACCGCGGTGGTGCCTCGGCTCGAGGTGCCGGTGGTGCCACGGCACCCAGTTGTGGCACCGCGGTGCCATGGCACCTGACACCAAGCAGTGGCACTGCGGTGCAACAGCACCCGGCACCGAGGTGCCATGGCACCTGGCACTGAGCCGTAGTACTGCAGTGCCACGGCACCTAGCGTTGGCCCCGAGGTGCCGCGGCACCTTGGTCGTGCCATGGCACCTGGCATCATTAAATGTTCTATTTTCTTCAGATATTTTTCTTTTCTTAGATCTTACATTTCTCCATACTTGGCCTACCTGGGGTTGAAAGTCTCGATAAATGTATGGTGTTTTGGCGGGCTGTCGGAGAGTGTGACGCATATTTTGAGCGACGAAAAATTATATATATATATATATATATATATATATATATATATATATATATATATATATATATATATATATATATATATATTTATTTATTTATTTATTTATTTTTTAAAGTCACTTTTTCCTTTTTTTCTTATTTGATATGATAACCTTTGAATTTACTCCGAGCTTTTACGAACATTTACGTATATGATCAATAAATATAGGGAAATATCCGATTTTCACTGAAAAATGTAAAATGGAGAGGATAATTTTATAATAAATGGGGATAAGTCACTTGGGAAAGACAAAAAATGATTTTGAAGTTGCACATGCTCAGATTAGATTTTCTGTAAAAATGTTAGGACAGATTGTACGAGTACTGGACCCAGATGCAAGACCCTCAGACAGGAGTACAATTAAAAGGGATTTATTAGAAATAGTCAGAGTAACAGGTTCACACAGAGTGGTAATGAATATATCTTCAGCTGGACAGAGATGGGGAATCGTCTCGGCTTCGGATCTTAAGTGAACCACGTTACGGCCCAGGTCGGGAGCACACGAGGGGAACCCGACTTAGGAGAGAGCAAAGAAGAATCAGTGGGCAGACCAGGTCATACACGGGCAGACTATCAGACAGGCAAACGTACATAGGGTCAGGCAGGCTCACGTACCAGTAGTTCAGGCAGGGGTCAAAACCAGGAAAAGGCACCAAGGCGGAGGAACAGACAGGGGTCAGGCGTATTCTCAGGTGTGATGGACAAACCAGGTCGAAGACAGACGAGCAGGCAGACGAGGAACAGGCAGAGTCGGAGGTCGATGGGCAAAACAGGTCACAACAGGCAGGCAGGATCAAAAAACGCTGGTAAGTTATCACACCAAGGGTTGAAAATGAACTGGCAACGAATAGGGGGAAACACAGGGTTTAAATACACAAGAGGGCGGGAAGACAATTGCACACAGGTGGAGACAATCAGGGAGGAGGCAGGTAATCAGGGCAAAGGTGAACACAAAGAGGAAGTAAAGACACCAGACAAGACACATGAGGGAAACTAACAAAATAAAACAGGAAACAACACACAAAACAAGAAAAAGTCCAGGGACTGATATGACAAAAAATGTATCTGCTCACCCTCAAGTGCTTCTGTGACTCTTTACTGTACCTCTACAGCAGTAACAGAGTTCATAAACCACCATTACCTTAGAAACTGAGCGAATAACAACATATAACCAGCTACTAGTGCAATACAAACTCCAAAACAAGTTTCATGTGAGCACATGAGCCGATGTGAATGTTACATATTGACCCTTTAAAAAAAAAAGAATGTCTAATTTATGTTACATAATTATTTTTATATCAAGAATATATTAATATTAATACATTTTAATATAAATATAACAGCAAGAATTTACCCCAAAACCATCTCTTATAACCCATGAAGACCCAGTGCAACTTTTGTTGCAGCTCCCAAATGAATTTTTCTCTCTATTTAACCCTCCTTAAGTGATTTATCACCATTTATTATAATATTATCCTCTGTATTTTGCACCCTTTGTATATTTTCAATGAAAATCAGGTATTTTCATATATTTAATTATGAATCACGTTGATATTCTTCAAAGCTCACATTAAAGTTGAGGGTTATTATGTCAAAAACAGAGAAAATTGAAGAAAAAGTGCCCTTTTCAGCAAAGATGTCAATAACTGAATGTAAAAATGTCTCCATCCACTGTCATTTGTCAAACTCCATGGACTTGACTGGTGAGCCCATGTTATAGAAGAGGATAGTGTTTCTATGTTCACTACAGAGCCTCTGAACGTCCAAATGAGTCATATCTGATGACCATGAAAAGATGACAAACTGCATTTTACCTCAATTATTTACATGGATTGATAGGATTAATAAACAGGTATTAATCATGTTAGATCTGTAAATGCTTTTGGTTGCCAGTGACTGGTTGGGTCTTTGAGGATTAAATCTCAGTCAACAATTTTGTTTCAATTTCCTATGAACCTTGTCACCTGGAATTAGCAAAGAAAAAAAAAGTGGACGTTTAAGAACAAATTTAGCATCTAGCTCAGTGGTTCCCAACCTTTTTTTTGCTCATGACCCCATTTTAACATCACAAATTTCTGGCGACCCCAGACAACTGAGACTTTTTTTTTTTGCTAAAATTAATTTGTTTTTGATCATGTAAAAGTTTGCTATACTATGTTGCAAATAAATGTTAATTTTAGACGATATTTAGGCTATATAATGTATATTATTGTGGACGGAGGCAGAAAAGCCAGGTGTAGATTACTGCACAAAGTGAGAATTTTATTTTCTTTGGTCAGGATATGTACAGTAAGTCCAGCTTAAATTTACAAGGCTGACAGTTAATACTGAACAAACAATAACTCAAACTATGAATTATGAAAGAGCTGCAGTATCTTAAACTGGCCACAATGAACATTTGAAAGATAAACAGAACCACAGTGCTTCAGTTTCAGACTCAGAGTTTGTCATGTCTTTTATGTATTGTGATCGTCTCTATCAACTCACCATATATTTTTTATTAGTAAGTTGTTTATTATTATTATTATTTTTTTTTTTTTTTTTTTTTTTTTTTTTTATCAATTACTAGAAATTTTAATTAACCCAATTTGAATTCCAGGTGACCTCTCATGGGGTCCCAACCCCAAGGTTGAAAAACACAGATCTAGCTCATAGATAATGCACAACTTTTAGCAGCCAATGACTCAAATATTGAAGTCAGTGGTTTGCTGTTACTGAATTGACAATAAACAAATGCTAGTTGTTCTGTGCTCTCAACAAACAACATCCTACATACTGGATCTATAAATACAATATTTTCCTGCTTTTGTTGGAGTAACTCTTTTCTACTGCTCTCCACTGTCTGCAGCAGTCAGTCAACAGTGAGCGTCGTCTGGCTCATAGGCAGGGTCGGAGGGCACTGAAGGCCAGTCTGACACTGGGGGTCCTCCTGGGACTCTTCTTCAGCGCTTGGCTACCTTTTTTCATCACCAATATGGCTCAGGTCAGTAGAGGCACCAGATGATGATTCTGCCAGCTGGATAACACAGATTTTTTCTTTTTCTTTTTCTTTTTTTTTTTTTTTTTGCCATTTAAAAAAAAAAAACGAGGTTTGAGTGAAAAAAAAAGTTTTCAAGGTTCAATGAATGTCCCTATGATGTTTAATGTGGTGCTCTATCTTCAGCATAAACAAGTAATAAGAATTATTCCTCAACATTTAAGAAGGCTCTTAATGTCATGTTCTGCAAAAGCTCTCCTGTACTAGTGATTCATTGTTTGTTTTGTCATTTTTCTCACAAAATTCTAAAGTGTGGTGGCCATTAAAATTGTGTGAAATAAAGGGAAAAAAGAACAAAAAAGAAAGAAGGGAAAAAAAACACTTGGATACAGATCTATTTTTGTATTGGCCAGCCTTGGCGTCACAGCCATCCAACAAGGAAATAGATTGGCATTTCAGCTTTGTGTGGCTGACTCATTCTGAAAACCCGAAAACAACATGCAAAAGTGCCATTTATTATCGGAATTCAGAATGTTAAGACTGATTTTGATTTAATTAGACTGGAGAACAAACACTGATTACTCAGCGATGAACGGTGAAGGCCATGGAGAATCACAGCAGAAGTAAATAAAAGTCAAAGAGCAGTTTACTCCAAATTGCTAATAATAATGGATTTTTCGAGTGTTCAACGATCCAGTCATTTTGATTTCCCATCTGTGCCCCCTCACTCCTCCCTGGCATTACATCGAGCACAGAGACTCGACTGTGTCTGCGTTCTCCTTCCTTTTCACACTCAATGTGGTGTGTGAAGCGCAGCCCCCCCCCCAGCCTTATTCCCACCGCCTCCCTGTCTCATCTTGATAGTATTGGAAGTTCTCCTTTAACAGCTGTCTCCTCCTTCACTGTCCCTCTCAAAACCTTGTGCTTCTGCTGGAGAGGAGTGTTTATAACAGTCACATACAAATATATGCGCAAGTGTTGTTCAGGGAAAATTAGAAAAGAAAAAAGCAGTGGGCAGCGTATGTGAGAAGTGAGATTAGTGTGTTTCTCACTCTTCTGATATTAACATGTGGAGGCCAAAAAGGGACACAAAAATTAATAAATAAATGAACTGCGTGATAAATTAAACATTTTGTGAGAAGGAATAGATGAATAATTCATAGATGACTAAAGCTCCTCAGTTTGAGTGTACTTAAAATGTATGTGTGATTCTAACCTTAAAAAAAAAAATGCAAAATTGTCTTCATTGTCAAATATCACTAATTAAATTTACCCCAAGGGT
Source organism: Sphaeramia orbicularis (assembly GCF_902148855.1). Classification (NCBI taxonomy): domain Eukaryota; kingdom Metazoa; phylum Chordata; class Actinopteri; order Kurtiformes; family Apogonidae; genus Sphaeramia; species Sphaeramia orbicularis. The sequence continues at coordinate 47,840,717 of NC_043963.1, forward strand.
CTTTACAATCTGTTCAATAACTTCACAACTCAGGTACTAAAATTATTGTGGTCCAACCAACTGCAACTTGAAAAAATACATCAAATGCACCCGCCAAATTCAGCACTTGTGAAAATAACTAAAAATGATAATCTTGTCAAGTTCAACAGGGTCTTCACACAGTTCCATGCTGAGGTACTAATAAATTGACATTTACAAAGATTATATGATGTCTATATTTGATTTGTTTTATTCTCAGTCATACCAAAACAATGTGATAAATAATAAAAAGGTTAACGCTACAATATGTAACAATAAGGACATATATATTTTGTTGACATGCAGACTTAAATGATTTAAAATGGTTCCAAAAATGTTAAAATTCAGAGAAATCTGATATTTCATTCATTTTACTCAATGACCCTTTTCATATGGTTGCTTGTCCCTGCTGTCACATTTCCTTTGAGTAATGTTAATGTTATTTGTTGACGTTCATTCATATGGCATATGTAAATACTTTCATTCATTCATTTTCTGAAAGGCTTCTCCTTGAGAGGGTCACAGGGGTGCTGGCGCCTATCCCAGCTACGTATGGGCGAAGGCGGGGTACACCCTGGACGTGTCACCAGTTCATCACAGGGCATGAATAATACTTTAAAGGTGCAATATGTAACATATGTAAAAAAAAAAAAAAAAAGCATATTGATATGTAAGCATATGGAGCATGTGCGAATGTTACGTATTGCACCTTTAATATTTTGCTTAAGTCTGTAAGCACATTTCAGCCTAAGTCACTGAGATAGCTAGATTTTCATCAACAGTAATAGTAGAGGAAAAACACAACTCCTGTGATTCCACACTGCTTTATGACAGCATCTTCTACAGGGTGTATCAGAAAAAAGCAGACTCTCAGAAAAAACAACATAAAACCAAAATGCGAAGACATTTTGAAAATATGGTCATATGTGTTTATTGACCATGTAATTCTCCCTTGATTGACACCAGTGTCCTGGGTCAGCTTTCATGCTTAAGTGAACAATGCTAATTTGATTTGTGCAAAATAAAAGTATTTTGTGCATGGAAGTGTAAGGGTTAATATGAGATCTGTTGCCATGGATGACAAGTTCCATTGGTCTTTTACTTGCATGCATAAAACAGGAAAAAAATAACTACATGTTAACCCTCTACCATCCATACAAAGATTTCACATTAACAACAGGTTTGAGTCTATCATGCCAAACGCTAGGACACAGGTGTCAAACATGCGGCCCGGGGCCAAAACCGGCCCGCCAAAGGTTCCAATCCGGCCCGCAGGATGAATTTGCAAAGTGCAAGTTAGGGCATCAAACTGAAAAATAATATCATAATAATTCATAAATAATGACAACACCATTTTTTTTCTCTTTGGTTTAGTGCAAAAAACATAAAATTATGAAAATGTTTACATTAACAAACAATCCTTTAACAATAAAATGTGAATAACCTGAAATGTCTGAAGTAAATTAAGTGCAATTTTAACAATATTCTGCCTGTTACTAAATGTTTTGTGCCTTTGTAGATCTGACCTGTAATGCATATATATAAATGATAAGTTGAGGTAGAACACTGATAAAATTGTACTTAGATTTCTTAATAAATTTCATCTTTTTTTTTTTTTTTTTTGTTTTATTTTTATTGAGTCCTTCAAAAGTTCACAAATCACATTTGAAAAAAAAAAAAAAAATCAAGGACATCACAATTAGTCCACAGCCCTAGCACAGAGCCGAACACATTGCATCTTGCACTAAATTGGAAAGAACACACATTAGTAATATGTCCATGTTGAAGGAACAACTCTTCCTTTTCCTTTTTCTCCCACAATCCCCCCTCTCCCCCAGCCAGTCAGTCATAAACAAACAAACAAACAAACAAACAAACAAACAAACAAACAAAAAAAAAGGGGGGGGGGCACATTGGATCTTCCAGCATGAGCTGAGTTCAATCAGCATCCCTCAATATGAGCCAATCTGTGTTAAGAAGGGTTCCCACACACTTCTATATATATCCATCTGTCCATTTATCTTGTGGATCAGTCTTTCAAATGAGGCAGTCTCTGATAAGGCTGAATACCATTCAGAATAAGTAGGGTTGTTCTGCCCCTTCCAATGCCTTAGTATGACCCTCTTAGCTGTAGTGAGTGCAATTTCATCTTTTTTCAGGTTATTCACATCCTTTTTGTTTGGATAGTTTGTAAATGTAAATATTGGCGTAATTGAATGTTATTTTTTGCACTAAAACCATTTGGAGTTGTCATTATTTATTGGCTATCATGTTATTATTTACTGGTCCGGCCCACTTCAGATTAAATTGGGCTGAATGTGGCCCCCGGAAGAAAATGAGTTTGACACCCCTGCGCTAGGGGTTAAAGCTGTTAGTGAGGATTCTTTAAGCTTGTTTTGAGCTGACATTTGAAACTTTAAACATTTCAGTCAGCATATGTAATTCATTGCATCATCATAGCTGAAATGGAACTCCTGAAGCAGGACAGAGGCATGATTAGGCATGCCTTCGCAGATATGTTGAGGAGGGAACAAATTTACATGGCAAGGAACAGGGCCCATGTGGAAGACTAAACGTGCTGGAATCCTTCGACTAACGGAAGTGTATGCCTTCATTTCAAATCCTGAAGTGTAAAACCCAAATCTTGACTCACTGAACAAATTTTGCTATTAATTTTCAGTTTCTCACCGATGTGTGAAATTTTTGTATCGATGGTAGGGGGTTAACATGTAATTTTTTTGTTTGTTTTATGTGGAACTTGTCATCCATGGTGACAGATCTCATATTAAACCTTACACTTCCATGTGCAAAAGACTTTTATTTTGCCCAATTCAAAGTAGCATTGTTTACTGGTGTCAATCAAGGGTGAATTACATGGTCAATAAACACATATGACCAGATTTTCAAAATGTCTACTTTTTTTTTGAAACACCCTGTATTGTCATGTATTATTGATTGAGAAACCCATACCAGGAGAAGTGACATGGTTTGAGTTAAAGTAAATGTATCAACAAAGAGGGATTAGTTCTCTGCGTTTATTTATGCATTTTGTGTTTAAGTTGTTTAAATTCAGAGTAGTTTAAACTTATGTTTGTAATTTGTAATTAATTTTTCTGTTATTACCTTTTCGTCCATGTTTACTATAAACTATTTCACTTCACAACACTACAGCTTCTTAGATAAATGAATGTAAGGTTTGACATGCACATGTATTTACCGGAATTAACTAATGCCATTTCTAAGTCTTGGATACAGTCTTAGATACTTACGTTCATGATAACAGCCTGTACACCAACTTTTACAAAGAGGACTTCACTTAGGTTGAAATTTCTGCAAAAATCCAGGAATTCCTCATAAATTTTCTTCTGCTCCTCTGCAGTGGCAACAGTGTGCATCAACCATTGGCTTACACTGAATTAACACCAAAAGACAACTATTAGTACAAGAAGCATATATGAAATTGGGGAAAATCCATGTAAATTAAACATGCACTGATCTGTGGTTTTTGGTGTTTTTGCTGGTAGCTCGTCTCTCCACTGCATTTTGGTATTTAGTGAGCATAAAGACAGACATCAGTGGACAGTCTGTTATAAAAGATGATTGTAACCAAGACAGTCACTGACTTAACAAACGTGGCACACAAAAGTGGCTGTCTCCAGCACAAACCAGACATCAACACAAGCTTAATGTAAGCACACGAACATGCAGAAATTACTATGTATTGAACATCTAAGTAAGTATGTTTTGTGTTTAAGCAAACAAATAAAGAAATTAGGTCCACAAGTCATTAAAACGACTTATCAGTATTTATTTTGTACTTGTAACATTTTTGTTGTGCCTTACGCTTGCAACTCTTCGTCCTATTTTCATTCAGGCAGTGTGCGAGTGCGTCCCTCTAGCCCTGTTTGACGCCATCACCTGGCTGGGCTACTGCAACAGCACAATGAATCCTATTATCTACCCCTTGTTCATGAGAGACTTTAAGCGAGCTCTGGGGAAGATCCTACCCTGCTGCTCCTCACGCTCACCCAGAAGGCCATCGCCAGCGCTCTCCCTTTCCCTCCGCAACTCAGGAGAGCCCAACATGGCCAGCAGCCCCCCCTCCCCTCTGGCCTCTGACCCCACCCATGCTCCTGCAACTGCCACCGATGCGGTCAACCTGCTGGACGCTGCACACGGAGGGATTGAACTGCCTTTACTTCTGCCAAATCAAGTGGACACACTGGATTGAAGGGTTAGAGGCAGCTGGAAAATACAAAACAAATGAAGTTAGATAAAGGAGTTACTAGTAATTTTGAGATTCTTAGTCTCCCAACAATGGGAGGTAGTATTCCCCGAAGCATCACCCTTCACCAAAATAAGTGTTAAGATTATTGTTAACACATGTGGGGTATGATGTCAGGTTTTCTCCTTCACACAAAAACTTGACACACTGCTGTTTTCACATCCTGCGTCAGCCTATAGTTAACATTATAGCTCGATTAGCTCAGTTTTTAGCAAGAAAACAGCCACAACTACACCATGAATTACCTCCATTTGGAATATTTTTCAGTACAGATTGTGTTAAGGGACATAATCACCAAACATAACAACTGTCTGGGGTGGCTGTGGCTCAGGAGGTAGAGCGGGTTGTTACAACACACTTCCACCTCCAGTGTCACTCCCACTCACTGTGAATGTTTGGTGGTGGTCAGAGGGACCATTTGACGCGGATTGGCAGTCACGCTTCTGTGGCTAAAGATGTAGTTTGCCACCACAAGTGTGTGAATGTGACAGTGAATGAATAATGGATCAATAATGTAAAGTTTTTTTTTCATATCTGTCCTTTAGTTGGGTCCAAACATTTAACATGGTGGCAGCCAAAACATAAACTCCTGGCTTCAAATGGCAGCTCAAAAACCAATGTTTGTGGCTCTGAGGGCAGACTCAAGGTTCCACATGGGTTTATGGTTCTACAACCCAAGGCCATGCCCATGGTTTAGCACAAAGCCTGAAAAGCAATATACACTGACACCTTCAGCTTAACGTCAAAACTTCTTAACACTCTAATGGGAATTTCAGGTCCTTTTGAACATTTTAATGTAGAAATATTACAAACTAGTGTGTTAACCTGAGGGGAACCACGGGTTCTAGATCCTCTGATACAGTTCATTCCTTTACTTTCTTGGTAAATTCCAGTCATTTTCAGTTGAATAACCTCTCAGGTGGCATGTCTGTTTCTGCACATGAAATGTGACACCATGGCAACATGGCCCTATTATTTATCTGCTGCTAGGTAACCCATTTCAGTGATGATTCTATGATTCTGGGCATAGCAACGCGATTGGCTATATGTATTCCAAAATTACTAATATCTCCCAAAATATTGGTCCTATCAACTTGCCATTTTCGCTAGTTTCTTACTTGACCAAAAATATATAAATATGCCTAACTGCAGCAGTTAGCTTTTTCTGGATTTTGTGTGATGCCCCAGACACACAGAGTCCACTTCCCTTTTATAATATAGATAACTCCTTTAAGGCTGAGATGAAATGCAAATGAGAATAATGAAAAATATGAAAACAGTAAGTCACATTCAAAATGGTATCTTTATGGTCACATGAGATGAAGATGGAAACATATTCACAGGCAAATTCAGTAATTCCAGATGACATACAGCACACATTATAGGAAACAGTGTTCCCCATCAGTATGGGTAGAAAAGAGACAGAGGTCTTGAAAAATACTGCTACATTCTCTGAATTTTCCCAGGCCTTATGTTGTTTAAATTACTGTGATAATATCCATGGTAACTGGGCCAACTAGGTAACTGGACAAAATTAGAACAGTGACAAGCACTGAGATACCACATGATTTGTTACATCCTTTACAACCTGCAAAACAAATGCAATACAAACAGTTATTAGAACTATAAGGATAGAAAATAAATTAAGATACTATTGACAATTTACAAAAACAACCAACTTATTAAAAAATAAAACTACATTGTTATGATTTAAGTAACACATTAATCTAAAAAGGCCATGAAGTGGTTAAACAAACAGTTCATGTAAGCGCTTTTGACTGGAAGCTGCCATATGTGTGCATTGACTCTTGGGCCATCCCTGGCATATCAGTGTGTTAAGAATGGAATGAGTATTTTCTCCTACAAAAGCTGAAAACAACTGAGAAAATTACAGTTTACAGGGAAGCAGCTGGTCCTGTAACGTGCTTTTTACAAGTTTGTCCCTTTTTGTTTGTGTGTGTGCTCTGTAGTCCAGTGTGTATCATCCCAACTCCACGATATGTGTTCGCTGTCAGGGTCAGTCTCCTCCACGCCGTCACACTGGGCATTAAAAGCAGACGCCATGTAGCTGTTAGCAGCGTCCTCCTGTGAAGAAAGTTGCAAACTGTTCGTGGCACTGTTTTTGCCCTCCGACTCAGTGTCGTTTAGAGAGTCCAGTAGATCAGAAATATCAGGGATATCCCAGCCGTCACCTGTCTCGTCTGTCTCCACTGACTCTCTCACATCTCTGTCATTGTTTTGTGGTGTCCCATCGTCCTCAATTGGGTTTTGTGCCTCTGTTGTTTGTTGCTCATTTAGAGCCTGGTCAGGGATGTCCATTGTTCCCTTTTCAACTGTGGCACACTGTGGAAGAGCAAAGGAGGCTCCTGGGACTTCTTTGGTGGGGACTCCCACTGCCACCAATATAGTGTCCATTTGACGCATGTAGTCCAAGTGACCTTTGACCTGGGAAGCAGAAATATTTGGCTTTAACGCTCTTGACTGAATAGGTTACACATCCTTGTAAATTTCTAAGTGTTTAATTCTTCTTTTTTAAAGGTACATCTTTCAGTGTCTTAAAGTAATATTTACATGGCTCTTTTTCTACTATTCAGGATAGCACTTTATATTAAGGGACGCATATTCAACATTAACAAGTTATATATTAGCATAAGTGACTGGCTTTCTATTATCAATATAAACCACTTATTAATTCCTTATTCTACATCACCTTTTTCTGTGAGGACTACACTACACCACACTTCAATTCATCACAAATGACTGGGTGTATTTAGGACTAAACAAACATTAAAAATACACAGTGTATCTATTTAACTTGATCATTTCTAGCAATGTCCACTCTCTGAAAAATAGGTATTGATCATCTAAGATGGTAACCGCACATGCACACAGTGACAGTGTACAGATAAACACTGACTGTAAATGACTTATTATTATGGTTCTTTCATTTTTGGATTTTACACATTTGGCCCCAATCATAACATGATGTGCCGTGAATGTGTAATCAAGAGAAGTGGGTTAAACAAAAGAAAACAGTGTTTTCACTGTTATTGTGGAAGGTGACCCTTGATTTCGATATCATATATGCATTTTCATATTTAACAACTTCCTTATTTACCACTGATGAGCAGTAATTAGGAAGCCATTCAGGGAAAACTGTTAATGAGTAGCATAATATAGTCATGCAGAATGAGGCTTTAAAAAAGTGCTTTATGACAGCCACCACGCTACTATTGTTTATATTAATAAACAATGAATCTGATGAATATGTGAACCTTAATATAAAATAAAATGTTACTAAAAAAAATATGGAATCTATCATATGACAGACTACTATGATTCAGTGTTGCGTTTGATGTAAATTCATGTTGCATTAAAGGCTGGCAGGAAGGCGATGCTGTGAACTGAAACAGAAACCAGCAGGGGCCTTAATTTTTATTTACTTTTTGTAAAATTTTAAATGATTTAAAAAAAAATATATATATATATATATATATATATATATATATATATATATATATATATATATCTTTTAAAGTCATGTGCTAATATTTATGATTGTGATGTTTTATTTGGATTTTTATTTATGACCTAAAATTACAATAAAAATAAAACTTATTGAAAAAGTTTGGTTATTTTTTTTACATTTGCACTATGATGACATCAAATATAATGTGACCAAGAAAGTAAAACTGCAGATTGCAACCAGCTGAATACATTCCCATAACCTCCCCTTTGGTGCCTGTAAATTGTGAGGGTCTTTATAATCAGCCAGTGCTGCTTCACTGGAATGTTTAGTTAAGGGGATATTAACTCTTGTCTACAATCAGACACACTAGGTCATACTAATGCACTTTAACACAGGATGCCGCCTATCAAAAAATCCAAAAAAGAAGAGGAAGTGTGTTCTGAGTTACTACAAAACATGGTCGACTTTATGGAGACAACCTGCTCCCTCTGTAGAAATAAAAGGCTCATTTTAAGATTAAAAAAATGTGTTTAAAAAAACACAATTCTTATTTTTGTGTGATAGAATAGAATACACAACAATGAATATAAAAATGAATAGGCCTTAAGTATGTAAAATAAAGTACACCACCCACTTTTTGTAAAAAATAAAAAGCCTGAACATAATGGACCGGATCTACTAAAGGTTTGCGTGTATTAAAACGTGTGCAAACTCACTGCACACAAAAAAATGTACAAACTGATTTACTAACTGTGCGCACTACGGGTTGCGTCTTTCAAAGGTGCAAAATAGTGCATCTGTATCCAGTTAGTACATTTGCCACAATGAATATGCAATATGGGGCGTTTACACGCAACTGTGCGTGTGCTGGGAGGAGAAAATGTAAATATAATAATTTAGGACACGCAAAGTGATTTATCAAACCCGAAAGCAATGTTGCTCATAGAAACTGTGTCTATATTTACCATGTATCAAAAGGATGTGCAAACAGTTTAGATGCGTAATTGCGCACACATGGCTGTGATTAGGAGACATCGAAATGATGAAACGAGATGCAGAGAATGCATTTTTCACTCTTGTGTGAACATTTTTGGAGTGACGGAAGAAATAATTGAGACCTATGCCCCCCACCACCACCACGCGCACACACACACACACACACACACACACACACACACACTCTTTACGGGACTCTTTTCCACTTCTGATGATTGTGATTAAAAATACGCACCGACATTAGGGTACAGTGTGATAAAATTATGGACAGATTATGGAAAAATGAATGAATGAATGAGTCATGCAATACCTTCTACAACAAAACTCCTCCAGTGTTACATTTCCGTCTGGATCACAGGTGTCAAACTCCGGTCCTCGAGGGCCGGTATCCTGCATGTTTTAGATATTTCCCTCTTCCAGCGCACCTGGTTCATTTAATGATCAACTCATCATCGAGCTCTGCCAAAGCCTGATAACGATAGAATGGCTTCTAGGTGTGATGGAAGAGGGAAATATTTAAAACATGCAGGATACCGGCCCTCAAGGATCTGAGTTTGACACCCCTGGTCTGGATCATTCAGTGCACTTACCATTAGTGCTGGTGTATCCCAGAGTAGTTTTTACAGCGTATTTTCTCCAGTAGCGGATGCAAAACCATCATTTAAATAGGGCTGTCTCCAAGACTTTGCACTTGGTGTAATTTGCGCAAGCAATCTAAGTAAATCACCCGCAAACCGTGGTTCAACCCCACATGCAAAATTCTAGATTGCGCACACAAATTTGTACACGCAAATTGGGATGTTAGTAGATCTGGCCAAATATGTAATAAATTCACCAACATTTTGTTGTAAATGCTATATATTGCAGGACTGTTTATGAAACACAGATGTTGCAATGTAATTATGAATATGCTGAAACTTTCTGATGGGGTTTTTCTAAGTAGTTTTACAAGTAGTTAACCCTGATAGAAATGAAAGTATAAAAAATGAATTCTTCCATGTTGACTTTTGACATGTGTTCCCTGAGCTTGGTTGAATTTGTCAGATTACTATGATAAAAAGAGGATGCTGTTATGGCATTTCTATGACCACTTAGACTAACTACAACCTGACCCACTATGGCTATTCAGAGTCAACTATAACACAGTGTGATTTAATATTCTTGGAACATGTTACTACATAATGAAACGGAAATGTATATGTAACTATGTTTTTTACATTAGTGTTGACTCACCACAGAGGAAAGATCCACATTGATAACGCGGCGATCCTGGACATTGATTGGCTGAAGTCCGGCAACAGAGAGCTGTGCTGCTGAGCTTCGGTACAAGAACCCCAGGAGCCAGTCCCCTCTGATAGGGGGATAGATCACACTTATTCATGCAATCCTTAGTCCATAGGTTATAACAGTACCTTCCAAACACAGGGCAGTCAAAACATTTGGATCATGCAGGAGTGAGAGACAGAGTTTTGCAAGAATACCTGCAGTATCCATTGACTATTTTTCCAGCCACTACCCTTGTCATTCTCTCCCAGGCCTTCTCAGAGCCATCCACAGGTGCCCCCAGGAGGACCACATCCTCCACCATTCCTTCACTGCCTGAGAAACCACAACAACACAAACTGAAGTACATTTTCACACCTAAAGACGACATGAAACATTAAAAGGATTGCCAAACAGACAAGGTCATGTTCTGTGTTATTTGTATTGATGGAAATAAGGACATTTTTATACATTGTAACCCTTTTATTGCAAATAATACAGAAGGTTTCAGCAGGCAGTTAGAGTGGTGATATGAACCTGTGTAGTTTTCATTATGGATCAGTGCATACCAGACAACAGAAACTCTGACACAAAACAATGGCAAATTGCACTTACTGTAGGTGCAAAAATGTATGGATGTGTTAGTGCCAGCATATCATTAGCACAAAATCTTATCTAAGTAGGTCCTTAAAATAGAACATGTAAATGTTGCACAGTTTGCAAATGGTAGCAATCCATTGCTTGTGTGCCAAAAAATATGATGTATTTAGAAGTTGAAAGTTTTGAAAATGAATTTTTGGTACTTGGGGGCTGTTAAAAAGATTCAACTTAGTAATAGGGAGAATAATAATAGATGTGAGACACAAAGGTTCATTGATGACATGAATCATAACTAGATTTAAGACTATAGGGATCCATGTTATTTTTTTCATTTCATTTACTCAACTAGTTATCAACCATTCAAATATTACGCAGTTCAATTATGTGATTTTAAATTCATAACTTACGACAATTAAAAACTGTAGTAACAGCCCTTAAAATGATAGGATTTATTTGTATCTGTGCAGGGAAAGACTGATCTAAACAATACTTATGGATAGAAACTGCTCAGACCTTGATCATTAGCGAGCTCCTGCAGACAGAAGTAGATGACTCTGGCCCCAAGACTGAAACCAATGAGACTGACAGGACGCTTCCCCTTCAAAGACAGACAAAGAAGGCTTTCATGCTGTTTCAGGAGAATAAGCACATTATTGTTTTTTTCAGCAGTTGATATTTTAGTGTGGTACATTGCAGGAACTAGATGTACCTGCTGTCTGCTTCTCAGAACCTGGGCCAGGTGTTTTCCCACCTCAGCAGAGCGACTCAGACATACACACCAGGGGTTGTCGATAACACTGGCCGCCGCCAGCAGAGATGCAGGCCACGTCAGAGCCGTCACAATACCTGGTGGTGAGAAAAAATATGATACATGAATCCAGTAGCCAACTCCCAGTACTACAGAGAAATATGCTAACAAGCACATAAAATCTTTAATTGTGTATCTTTAAGTACATGATCTGTATACTTCTTTTACCGTTGGCATAGGAAAGGATCCACCTGTGTGTATGATGGGATTATTACAGTGGCTTTTGCTCAACAGCAGTGATAACTAATGGTAATAGCAACCTTCAAAATTCCATGTCAAATTACCTGAGTTCAGAGCAGAAAATATGCTCCCATAAAGCTATACCAATCACAAGTGCTTTCTCTATCCTCCTACCTGAGAGTACTGTGTACTTCAGTGCCTCCTGTGCTACCATGCTGACTAGCCCATCCAACAGAGAGGCCATGGCCGAGCCCAGATCCCTGAGGAAACGGGACTCCCACACCAGACAGTACTGCTCCCCACACTCCCCCAGGCTGCACCATGGAGCCTGGAACGAACCTAGAAGACAGGAGCTCTGGTTTTACATAAGATGGTTTCAAGAGCAGCAAAGGAAAAGACCAAGTGAGCCACTTGTACAGTGAGTGTTTTTTCCCATTGTGTTTGAAGGGCCGACAAAACCTGTAACACAGCATGCGTTAGTGGGGGAGACAGAGCTACAATGTTTCATGTAAAAATAAAGCTTAAGTGGTTAGTTTGCATAATGTGAACCACACACTCTGCTGGTATATTTTTAAAGCTCTCAGTAAACACACAATATCATCTCTTTGTTTACAGCATATGGGAATAATCACAGTACAATGTCAATAATCACTGTTATGCCAGATCTGAGCAGAACATTACACATATATCTTTTCCTTCTGTGAAGAACATCAGGTGTGAATATTCATTGTACATTAACATGTTAATGTTCCAATGGTATGTTAATAGTTTCCATACTTTGTCATCAAGATTAATTTTCCATGACTAATTTTGTTAAAGTATTTCTTCCAATTATATTGCAAGACTTTCAAATTGACATTACAGGTCAACAAAACACCTTCTGGTCATCGTCTGGTCAAGGCAGACCACCATCCTCCAGGAGTCGGGTCTGCTCGAGGTTTCTGCCTGTTAAAAGGAAGTTTTTCCTCATCACTGTCACCAAGTGTTTACTCCTGGAGGATTCTGTTGGGTATCTGCAAATTGGCTTGAGTCTAGTTTCAACCACCTCTATATGTAAAGTGTCATGAGATAACGTTTGTTATGATTTTGTGCTATATAAATAAAATGTGATTGATTTGTTGATTGATTGATTGATTGATTGATTGATAAAAGTGATGTATTTGATTCTATGAATGGTTTGCTGATTCTAGAATATAAGTTAAACTTGTCTGCGATGTTTGGCTAGTTCTTAGGCAGCGCTGACCACAGGATGCCATAACAAAGCATTTGCAAAATAGTGTCAGGAGGGAAGATGTTTTGCTGAACATGTAGTCAAGGAGAAGTGTATCACAGCATTAAAATGACTAATTGCCTAAAAAAGAACATGGCATATAAAAAGACGTGCTCCTCTGTCAACACTTGCCATTTTCAACATGTAGTTGCAGCTTGGTAGTTGTTGTTCTTTCATGTAGAGGGCTTTGAAAGTGATAATGCACAGGGAGCGGAAAGGCCTGATGCCTGCTGTGGCGGACTTATTCCAAACACCACAGTGTAGAGCAGTAGAACGATGACTGGTTATTACTGTTGTCAGTCACATACTTAACTCCCTACCTCTCTGAAAAGAATTGTGATGGGCCAAAAGGACATGTTCTGGTATCCTATTTGTATTGCCCACTTAAGATTTATTTTAAAAATAGGTGTGTCTGGCTCAGTAAAATGCATAATTATGTCTAGAAAATCATTTTGGACCATGTTCAGTGATGTGTGACTCAGTTGCTGAAGCAAAACAGCGATATCATGCATCTCCAAAATTGATTGCTTTTAGTGTAATAATGTCTATAATACTAAGTCTGGAACTCTTTTGTATGAATAATGACATGATTTACTCAACTGTAGAGGAGGTCCATTAAAGCAACAAACACTTATGATCATAATAACAACAAACATTTGTAAATAAGACATGTTTAGGTGATCAGTTGGGGTGTTACATTCACTTCTGAATGTAATGTATAATTTTTAAATCTTCTTAGTTTGCCTTAAAATTGAACATCTTGCCATCCTCATATATTCTAAAGTTTGATTTATTTGATGTATAAATATAGTGTGTTTAACACATTTCAAGCAATAGAATCTACAAGGTGGGCAAGAATGTTATTTTAGATTTTTCAAGTCACACCTAATGATTTTGCTGTATTTTCCACCATGATATTTCATTTTTGGTCATTATACGGAGCTGGATACATATTAAAGGCATCATTTAAGTATTATCTGCATGAATGATATATAAGTTAATAAAATTACAAAGGAGCTTTAATGTGATTTTGAGGAAATATTGCTGATGCCAGGTGATGGCAAATGGGGGCGAGTTCAGCTGCTGCTTTAGCAGCATCTGGAGGTTTAGATAGTTGTACTATATCAGTATATGGCATCATAAGATTGATACTCCTTGGAATCAAAAATTCAACTATTTCTGAGTAAGTGTATGAAAGTGGACCAGGTAGGTACAGAAAGGAGACAAACCCTGGCCATGAGGGGAGTTTTTTGCAGCTTAAAATCACAGCCAAGAGGTGATGCAGAAGTCTAAATTCCTCCCAGACCACTTGGATTAAAATTTGCAGAAAGGTCATTATAAAAATGTATGATGTCTGATGACCCCTGTAACTATTGCACATTCAGTCTTCCCGTTTGTATGTTCAAGTTGCAACCAAGGTTATAATAATTTGGGATTTTTCATTATAGTTTAGTTTTATTTAGTTTTTACTTTTTTTCTCTTATTCAGTTAGTTTTAATAAGTTTTTAGAGCAGGTTTGCTAGTTATTAGTTTTCCTAAATGCTTAGGTTTTAGTATTTGTGGTAGTTTTTTCATATCTTTTACTTCCTCGCTGTCGTATTCAAATAAATCCCATACAGGACTCTGCTGCTTTCTCCCAACTTTAGTCTCCATGTTGCCAGGTAGAGTGGGGACAAGAAGCCGACTCTAAACGACAAGTGATGGACCGTAAAGTGTTGTATGGTGCCGCCAGCTAAAATTTCTCGAGTGAAATATGTCAATTTCATATCAAACATTGACAAAGACAAAAACTAAGGGAATTTTATCCATAACTTTTATACGTTTTAGTTCTGTAAGCACACAATACAGTTTCAGTTAGTTATCATTTATTTTTTTAATTATAGTTTTTATTTACTTCAGTTAATGAAAATGTTTTTTCAACTGTAATTTTTGTCATTTCGTTAGTTTTCGTTAACGATAATAACCTTGGTTGCAACACAAATTGCAAACATTTCATAAATGATTGGTCTTATCTTTCATGGTAAACCAGTTCAGTAGAATTTGGACATACTGTAAGATAGCAATGCTGGTATATGTGGCAATCCTGATGGAAATTATAATTTCATAGTACATGTAAAGCATCAGAAAGCTGACTTACTGTATTTGCCACTGCAGAGCCAACCTGTGACTGCGATGGTGAGGTGGAGATGTTTCCCAGAGCTCAGAGGCAGGAATTCAAATTCCTCTATGGCTCCAACACATTTATTCATCTTATAGCCTTTAAGAGAGACAAAGTAAGAAAAGGAAGGAAATGGGAAAAAGCTCAAAGTTGGTGACAGATGCAGACATAACGTATGTAAACTTCAATTCTGACATTAGGAATCATTCTTACCTGTCAGTCCAGCTCCTGCAGCTCCAAAAAGGGATGCCATGATTGCAATGCCAGTAGCTGAGCCCAGAGCAGCGGCCCCACCGGCCCCAATCACTGCACCAGCCCCCGCTGCCACTAAAGGGGCCGCCAGTCCACCTGTCACACCTGGCAAAGACACAGGCTCACAGGTCAGTGCCAATGTTAAAGTTTAATGTAGTGTGGGGCTTTTGGCTTTTTCATTTTTGATTTGGCTCTATCTTTAATGCATATGACTTACATTTCCTAAAGGATGTAATACTTTTAACTTTCCACCTAGCATATATTGTACAGAATGTAATAAATTTTTTGTGCTTTTTAACAGTGGCATGATGTAAACAAACAGCAAACTGGCTCTTAAAGAGGTAAAATTCTGAAATGAACTACCATTTCTGGGTTAAACTTAAGATAAAAGATTTAAAGCTACAGTACTGGGTTAGCTAAGTTTTCAGGCAATAATAGCTTAAAATCTACCCCATGATGGGACATTTTGACCGCTCATTGGTGGTTGATCAACCCAGATGTGACTCCACAAATCTACTTCATTGCTCGACACAAAAACTTGGAAAAGTGGTTTCACTTTTACATGGTGGTGTGACAAAAGTATCAGGTCATCTGTCTTATAGAGTTGAAACAATCAATGGATTGATTCAAATCGATTAAAAAATTAACAGATTACAATTTTCCTGAATCTAAGCTTTGTTTCCTTAATTTTGCTGCTGCTAAACATGGGTTCTGCTGTTCTGTTTCACACAGACACTTGTTATGACACACATAATAAAAAATGTCAATATGCTCACTATTCTTCATTGGAACCATCAATTACTCCTTTAAACTTTTAAGCTTTCACACAAACATTAGAAATATTTGGCTTTATTTTTTCTTCAAATTGTATGCAAATTCCATCTTAAGTTGTTAGTAAGTTTGTAAGCTGGATACAAATTTATTGAAAATAAAGTATGTCATATTTTATTATCGTTGACAATGGATAACTTCTGGTCCGCTAATGTAAATGAAGAGCACTTATTAAAGTGAACCTCCGAGGTGATTGTGTTGATCTGATCTAATCACTATGAACTGTCTGGGCCTTCAGACATTGTGGTGATTTAATAAGCAAATGATGAACCTAGAAACTAGAAAAAGTATTCGAAGTCAAGTGAACCAGTGACACTCACCAATCACGGTTCCTCCTCCCACAGTGGCTAGTCCAATGAGGAGGTAGCGTCGTAACTTCCGTCCTCTTTCTTTCCTCCTACGCCGTGACGACTCCTCTCTAATGAAAGCAGTGTCAGACAGACAGTGTGCATGAGCTTCTATAGCTGCAAAGGATCACCTAACAGAGGAGGGGTGTCAAACATACAGCCTGCAGGCCAAAACTGGCTTGCTAAAGGGTCCAATCTGGGATGAATTTGTGAAATGCAAAAGTAACATCAAAGATATTAACAATGAAGGATGTGAAAATCATTTTAGTTCAGAGGTCACATACATTTTTTAAAGGATAGTTTGTAGATGTAAACATTTTCATAATGTTATTTGACATTTATCACTGTAAAACATAGATAAATGTTAAGAGTTGACATTATTCATGGGTTATTATGTTACTATTGTACTGTTTCAGTCCGCTTGAGATCATATTGGGCTGAATATGGCTTCAGAACTAAAATGAGTTTGACACCCTTATAATAGATCTATTTATGGCTTCATGTACATAAATAAAAGACTAAAAAAGTCTCATCTAACATCCATCTTCAACTTACTCGCTCTCCTCCCCTGCTTCCCTTAGCTTCTCTCCTAGTGTTTCCTCAAACTCCTCCAGCTGCTGTGGAGAGACTCGGAGGAGACAACTGACATGACGTATGAGAACCCGTGATCTGGCATCATACTGCCCTGAGGAAACATGAAAAAGCAGGATTGTGGTTTGATGTACTGTGTTTTCCACACAGCCATTCAATTATAATAAAAAAAAGATTAAAAAAAAGGTTCTTACCATCTTTGACAGAAAAAGACACCAGATCCTGTAATAGAAAACGGAAGCTGGTTATATTGTGTGTATATAGTGGGTTTGTACATTAACATAATATTAGATTATTTTACAAAATTATTCAGACTTCATAGCCATTTAGTGCCTTTTCCTGAAGCTTTTTAAACTAAAAATACTGTAACATTTTCATACTCATAATAACCATACAAATACATCTTTTTCATTCAAAGCAAACTTAAAATTATACACAAAAAACATTTGGGAGTAGAACTTGAGGATTTTTCAAGGTTGCATCAATTTAGTAGTTTCAAGTTTCAGTCAATATACACATGATTTTATAGAAGATAGTCCATAAAGTCTAGGTGAACTGCAATGGAATGATACTGAAATAAAATAAAGTGAAACCATCTTCATTTTAACGACAGTTCTTCTTCCATTTTTAACTTGTAAAGACCCAAACAGCCACTGCTGATCAAAACCATCATCTGTTCTAAAATGTTTAATACCTATTGATCCACTAATCCTATCAATACATGTGAATAATTGGTGTAAAATGCAGTTTGTCATCTTTTAATGGTCATCAGATATGACCCATTGGACATTCAGAGGCTCTGGAGTGAACATGCCATCTTCTAAAACATTGATTCACCAGTAAAACCCATGGAGTTTGATAGATGACAGTGGATGGAGATGTTTGTTTTATGATCAGTTAATGATACATTTTTACTGAAAAAGTCACTTTTTCTTCAGTTTTCAGTTTTGACATAACCTTTGAATTTACTCTAAGCTTTTATGAACACCTCCATGATTAGTCAATTAAATATAAGTAAATACCTTATTTTCAATGAAAAATGCAAAATGCAGAGAATAATATAATAGATGGTGACAAATTACTTGAGAAAGACAAAAAAATGTATTTGAAAGTTGTGATAAAAATATTTGTGGGTCTTTGAGGGTTAAAGGCAAAATATATCATATTTCACTATTTACTATAAAAAAAAACAAAAACAAAAACAAAAAAAACAATATATAGACCCAAACAACAAGTCTCAATAGACTCACATACACAGAACCTGTAGAGTTTGGAAAATGTTGATGTGTTTGTGTTTTTAGAATTCAACCACAGTGACTACGCCACTCTCTCTCCTCTTTCAGTTTGTTACCCTCTTAAGCATCACTCTCATCACTGACTGGAGAGGAGGGTTGAACATATGCAAGAACTGTTACATACTTTGCCTTAAGTAATTAATGTATAATAGTTCAACATCCTGCTTTCCAGCACCTGTATGATGGGTGTGGCCCCTGCAGCCAGAAGGGGTTCAGCCTGCAAGATGGTAAGGAAAGTGTCTGAGCCCTCACAGCCCAGGCCTGACAGGAAAGCCCCCATAACCGGCATCACTGACTCATCCAGGTCCAGCCAGTGGACCAAGCCTTGCAAGTACTGCTCTCTGAATGTGCTGGGAAATAAAAACAGAGCTTAACATCTTCTCAAAGCGAACCACAGCTAAAACTGAGCAAATTTTCAAAGACAGCGTTATTTATACAAATGTTTTCTGAAATAATAGGAGAGAGATCAGCTATCATTAATATAAAAAGCATTGACATATTAGTGATTAATCATTATACAAACACTCTTACATATGTTGACAAAACCTTAGACATAAATGTTTCAAACCCAGTATTTACTGGTGGCTTGTCATGGCTCTTTTACCTGTTTTCAGGTCCAGTAAATAACTGGCCCAGGGAGACGCCACAGAGTGCAGCATAAGCAAAGCGGCCTTGTTCAGTCAGTTGTCTGCTGATAATTTCTGCTGGGGTTTGGTCACATGGAGCATCATGTGTTGTTGCCTCTCCTCCTGGGTCTGAAGTCATATAATATAGTTCAATTATTAACTTGTAGGGTACAATTCCGTTTAGATTCACATAATCACATCATCAGAAATATTTAGCAGGTTGAAAATAAAACAGTGACCAAGTGTAAGTGGGCACATACAGTAAATACACCATCCCTGACATTTGCCCAAAAGTGTTCAGTATTTATATAAGAAAAACAAAGAGGTCAGATTATTTTTATTTTAACTCTTGTAAATGTGAACAACTTTTGATGTATGCCGAATTTCTCTTTTACATTCATAATTCGTGACAATATATATCTAATATTCAAGGATGCATATTAAAGTTATTTATAATAAATGTTTTACAAAACTGAGAGGTTTTTGAGTACAGTTTAGTTTCTGTTGCAGGTACGAGGAACTGGGTTACATGAGTCTAACTATGGACTTCTCATTTTCTCTATTACGGTCTGACCTATATTGGCCATAAATAACACTAAAATGTGACCTACATAATATTTACCGTTTATTCTCGCTGTAATACAAAACAAAAAAACCTTAAATGAGTCAGTCTTACCCATATGCAACACTTCTGTTAGCTGCTAAACATAACTGTCTGCGGACTGTATATCCTGGTGCTACACGGGCTGTCGTAATAGTTTACTAGCTAACGCTCCAGTCGTTAAACTAGTTGCTAACGTACATATACTCCTGTTAACGTATTCACCAGCTGTAGTAATGAAAATAACAAGCAAATACTCTCGGATACCTGGAGTAAACCTGTTGTCCACATTACTCTGTTTGTTCTCCATAGGCACAGATGTCACAACTCTGTTCTCAACTTTTGCTGCCTTCACTGAACCCTCCGGAGCGGCGCTAAATCACATAAAAACACTTTGACATTGGACACTCGTACATTCATATGGCGATTTATAAATGTCTCAAAAACCACAAAAAAAACAAAAGTCCATTTTTGTATTTAAAACCTGAAGATGGTTCTGAGATCCTGCTTTCTTTATCAGTCTACAGAGAAAAAAAACTTTAAAGTGTGATTTACTTCCGATATTTTCCAAAGCACGTGAAGCTACCATTCGTTGCAACTTTTGCGTGACGTAACTACACGTAGACGTTACCGACAGCGGACTGGGGTGTGTTCAAGAACAAGACGGGTTTGAAGAGGATAACTTATGGAAATGGATGATCAGATTACCAACACGTATTTCTGCGACAACCAGGCAGGTGTAGTTATTCCTGTAAAATGATATGGTGAGCCAAATATTTAAGAACCACTAATAAGTCTGTCTAGAACCGCGAGATATAGACTGGACCAGTATCCACCCAGTCCCACTGCTGCTAGTACAACCTCTGGCCAGTAGGTGTAAGTGTAACATTTATTTTTATTTGCAGTATTCTTATTGGAAAGGTGATGAAGCAGTTATTATTGTCAACAACATCAGCAGTAATAAAAACAAGAGGAGGAACAACAATAATGATACCCTCAACTTTTATAGAGTCCACTATTCTGAACTTGGGTTGTCTGGTCTGTCCTAATAATAATAATAATAATAACAATAATAATAATAATAATAATAATAATAATAAATTTTTAAAAGGACATATTTCTGGGTTTGTATTCATACAGTTCTCATACTCAAAAGAATGAGGACAGCTGCCTGCCAACCACTCAAAGAAACAGCTTCATTCAAGGACATGGTCCAAGGAAGCACAACTGATTGGATTTTGCCAATGGCTTGGGATTCAACAGAAAGCTCCATTGTTCATTGGCCCATGGATGATAAAAGAAATGTAATGGTGTTGAGGTACCAAAGAGGAAGAATAGCAAATACTTTATATTAAAGACCAAGGCCACTGTGGAATGAATGGCATCTGATTCTATAAGAAACACATTTATGTGAAAGAGAGAAATGTTTTGAGTTATACAATCATACTTTATAGATACAGAACTGTATGGACTAGTACGGACCAATGTCATGCTGTAACAGTGTAGTGTAAAATGATTTAGAATGTTATATCTCTATAGAATACAGCATATAGAATGGCTCTTTGATTATGTATCCTATACTATAAAATATATCACGACATGGGTTAACATTTGCACTCAATTTCAAATTCAGTTTTATTTATACAGTCCTATGTCACAAATCTGAGATTGACTCCAAAGGGCTTTACACATTGTAGAAAATACAACATCCTTTGACCTTTGACCCTTGGTTGAAGACTCATGTCAATGTCCGTGGGTTTTTGGTTAAATAATATCTGTAGTTAAACAAACAAAAAAATAATATTACATTAAAAAAACAACAACACACATTTACCAGCAAGTGGTGAAATGATAGTATGTGCTCTGGAACAATAAACATCATTACAGTTTAACCACCTTGTTGTGTTACAAATTTGTGAACTCTTCTGTTGACAAGTTAAATCAAGTCCTACTGGAAGGAACAGTTTGGATCCTTTAAAAATTAATCTGGAGGTCTATCTTCAAATGTCCCCTTCATAAACCAGATCTCCGGACAAATAGAAGCTATATTTGTGGTTGACAGTTTAAGCTAACAGGCCTGTAAAAGGATTGTATCGCCCAGTTCTTGATCAAATTTAGCATTTCACCAAGAAGCCTAAGTTAGCATTTAGCATTAGTTCACCCCTTACTCTTACTGTAGCTCTGACCCTGATGTCCAAATATGGTAACTTGTAGGTCCCAGTGATTGGTAAATTTTAAAACTACTGAACACTTAAAAAAAAACAATGACTGACATCATGGGTCCTCCATCCACTGATTATGTATAATCTATGCATACAGCAGCACTTTACATACCATAACACAGTATGCATAGTAAAGCAGCCCAATATATAACACAGCCAAGTGTAACAGAGCGGAATAACCAATATCATACTGTAGTGTTGTATTGTGCAGTGTAGTATAGTATCCTGTATTGCAGTCTGTAGCAATTGCATATTGCATATTTGCATATTGTAGCCATATTATATGCTGTTTAGCATAGTAAGGCATAGTGAAGCATGGCATAGTATAATAGTCAGTAGTGTGTGCATAGTAATATGATATTTATTTCTGCAAGAAGTTAACTTGTTCAAACTTTTCCTAAGTAAGTTGTTTTAGACATATAAATATAATAATAATAATAATAATAATAATAAATTAGATAGATAGATAGATAGATAGATAGATAGATAGATAGATAGATAGATAGATAGATAGATAGACAGATAGATAGATAGATAGATAGATAGATAGATAGATAGATAGATAGATAGATAGATAGATAGATAGATAGATAGATAGATAGATAGATAGATAGACACATTCATTTTTCTGAACCCGCTTTATCCTCACTAGGGTCACAGGGGTCGCTTGGAGCCTATCCCAGCTACATAAGGGCGAAGGCAGGATACACCCTGGACAAGTCGCCAGTTCATCACAGGGCTGACATATAGAAACAAACAATCACTCTCACACCTATGGGCAATTTAGATTAACCAATTAACCTATTAGTGCATGTCTTTGGATGGTGGGAGGAAGCCGGAGTACCCGGAGAGAACCCACACAGACACGGGGAGAACATGAAAGGTCCCACCCCCGGCTGACTGGTGTTTGAATCAAACCCAGGACCTTCTTGCTGTGAGGCACAAGTGCTAACCACTGCACCACCGTGTTGCCCTATATGTATGTTTATTTATTTATTTATTTATTTATTTATTTATTTATTTAAGGGAACTTGTGTGAATTAAGGTATTGCATTAGAAGTATACCCTGTAGTGATTATGTACATCATCAGTGTAATATGATTTAAGACAAAAGGATATGATGTGGCAGAGAATGATACAAGCAAATAGAAGTGTTCAAGCTGTGATCTGTTGTCCCCATGCTACACTGTTACCCATGTACCTTATTTAGTTTAGGTAGCATTTGGCAAAACTCCTGTCCAGCCAAAACATTAGAATTATTTCAACAATCAATAGTTGCAATATATACAGTAGTATAGTCTTCCAGTCAATGCCATAGTAAAGTAGAGCATAATTTAGAATACTATTTATTCATTCACAGATGAAATAGGGGAAATTTCTGTGGTAAAATTCCTAAATCAAATTCAACACCAGTAAAGGTATCTGAGTGATAGTGTGTCCAAGGCCAGACTCTTTGCGTAGTGTATTTTTAACATGCTGTGATTTGAAGTGTGAATAAAATCCTTGTTGCCTCAAACAGCATGTGGTTATCATTTTGTCATGCTCTGTCTTGCCATAACATTTTTCAAATACAGTCCACACCAGCTTTTTGCTGTGATCTCTGTTCAGTTGCCTTTCTCCTGGGTATTTTCAGTCTGTTGGTCTGCTTCCCTTCCTCCCACTCCTTTCACATCTGTTTCATCAGCACCAATTTACAGTATATACTTGGCACTGCTCTCATCCTATGTTGCATGTTTTCCAGTCTGCATTCTGTGCAAAGACAAGAGAACGAGGCAAACACCGGAAAAGAGTGCAAGGGTGGATGAAACTTCTACCAGGTCTTTGTGTGTGGGGACTGTTAGTACTGTGTGGGTACTTTATCAAAATAATACCTTGGCCTTGTCACGGAGGAATCTCCAAATCTACGTGTTCTGTATTTGTCTGTCTCTGTACTCCATCCTGTTTATACAGCTTACTGAACAGTCTCGAGTGTATCATAAACAAGTCTTTATATGTACAAAGGCCACAGCCTAATTACTCAAGTGTCTCTTTTTTGGAAACAAGCTGTCTTGTAAAAAATTATTCTATGCATTAAATAATAAAGGTAATATATAATGTACACTGAAGTACAGTGAGTTTATACAGATAAATGTTATTATGAGGTAAGAACCCTTGATGGGACCCTTATGAGTAGTTGTTTTACATACTTGACCTTTTTATCTTGCTTTGATTTGTGATAGGGGAAAAGAAAGCTCCTTGTCCGACTTTAAATTTTTTCCTTGTAGAATAGCAGAGATGCAAAAGATCAGCCAAGACATTCCCCTGATGTATTTATCTGCTTTTAATTTAATACAATACTGTGTAGAGTGTAAAGCACTCTGCATTTGACATCACCCAGTGCCCATATCAAAGATACTGAATGCATTAGAATTCATAGAAGGGTATACAGTAGTTACACATTTATTTTATCAGGTATCTACATGGTATATGTGGGGAAAAGGCAGGTCAAACAACACTTAAAGACCCACAAAGCAGCTTTCTCTGGCCTTTCTCAGGGGACATTTGTAGTCAAATGTGTGTTTTGTGTTTCAAAAGTGGGGTGTCTCACATCTACAACCACACCAAACACAATGCCACATTTATGAACACACCCTCTATCATCATTATTGCAAGGTGAGACAGTGAAAGGGTACAAGTACAGAGACATTTCCCCAGGGATAGAGATGGAATAACCACTAAATAGTAGATTTGCATTAATCAGCTGGCCATTAAAGGTACGATTTAAAAGATTATTATTGAACAATCAGGTTGTGATGGTAAAGTGATATAAGTGATGGTATGGGTTCAGATTAGCATGTTAACTTCAGTAAGAGATATCTCAATACAAAACATAAACATATTCAGCCTATGTTGCTCTTGTTGCTCTGTGTCTGGTATTATGGTAACATATATGTTATGACATATGGTAACAAGCATAAGGCTTTTATTGAAGTAAAAATGGAAGAGATAAGTTAGTTCCTTAAAAAACAAATTGGGGCCTTTTGAACTATGAAAAAAAAACTTTTTAAATCCCACTCAGTCTGACTGAATTGGCAAGTTGGCTAGCTACCATAACACTTATTTTAAGTGCATGTGTATTAGTCTTGTTTGTGCATGAGAATATATTTGGGCCTCTGTATGTTTGCGAATGTGAAAAAAATGGAATTTCCCCAATGAGAGACAAATTAAGACATTTCTATCTCATTCTTCTTCTTCTTATTGAAATCCGAGATGTTTAAGAA
This sequence comes from Sphaeramia orbicularis, assembly GCF_902148855.1. Taxonomy (NCBI): domain Eukaryota; kingdom Metazoa; phylum Chordata; class Actinopteri; order Kurtiformes; family Apogonidae; genus Sphaeramia; species Sphaeramia orbicularis. The sequence goes on from NC_043963.1 coordinate 47,865,789, forward strand.
CAACATGGCTTTTTCAGTGTCACATGAGTTTCATCACTGCCCCACATCACTAGGACACTAACAACACATCCTGTCCCTTTCAGTCCAATGAGAAGTGAATAAAACATATGCATTTTGAGTGATTCTCTCACCCCAGTCACCCAGTTACAGACTGGACCCAAGCCACATATCTTCTCAAAATTGAGACATCAAAAAGGCATCTTAAAGATGCCCAGGTCAGAAGAAAACTGACTGTTGAAGCTTCTCATTGTCTCAGTAACAAAATCTTGTGAGATCTCACAACACAAAGATGAAAATGAGAAAAATAACTGACAAGACCATAAAAAAACAATAGTAACAATAAATCATATTCTCTTCAATCCAAGAAACTACTGTATATATTTTTTTCTTTTTTGTGCATATGTTATACATTTTAATACAGACTGGGTAAGGAGACACAGCATAACAACAACTGCAGCAAAATATCCTGTAATCCCACATAAATCTTTGATAATGAACCTTTAAAAAAGAAAGACAGCTGAAAATAGAGTACTTTGAAAAGCATAATGTGGTGTTCCATAAACTATAAACCCCTGAAGCTATAAGAACTATTTAACCTTTCCAGAAGCCTTCAACTCTCACCTATCTCTATCGATCTCCCCAAGGCTAAAATCCCTCTTCCAGTCTTGTACTTAAGTAATGTCATACGATCTGCCATATAGTGTGTGTATGTGTGTGCTCAGTCTCACAATAGATTACTCATTGAAAAACAGACCGGCAGACAGGCAGAACTCAAGCCAGACAAGTTCAAACATAGCACCCCCCCTCTCCCCCCAATACCATATCACTAACAGACAATGTCAGGCTTCTTCTCCTTTCTGTCACCTTGACACTCGACAGGAGAGGAGCTGAGTGAAACCAAGACAGAGTGGACTGCATGACCTGTGGAGTGTTTTTTCAAAGAAGTGTGTGTGCATGTGTGTGTGTGTGTGTGTGTGTGTGTGTGTGTGTGTGTGTTAGCAATGCTTAAAGAAAAGACAGAAAGGCCAAGGACATAGGAAACAGATCGCATAGGAGGGCTGAAATTTTGAGGTGGAACGTGCCTGGAAGTGAAAGGCGCAGACTTAAGTGGGGAGGCAGCGGATGTTGCTGACAGGTGATTGTGTTAACAGACAGGATGGGCTGGGCAGCAAGGTTGTCATCTTGCTGTCATTAAAGGACTGTGGGCTGTTCATCACACCTGGTTAAAGGTAAAGTTTGCACCACAGAGATTCCACTTCGACATCATTCCTGACCTCAGATGTCTGCACAACAAATATCACAGGTCTGATTTAGTCAGGCGGTGCAGTTTTTTTTAAACAGTGTGTAAGCCTTCTTCTTCTTCTTCTTCTTCTTCTTCTTCTTCTTCTTCTTCTTCTTCTTCTTCTTCTTCTTCTTCTTCTTCTTCTTCTTCTTCTTCTTCTTCTTCTACTATTTGGGCACCTCTTTAGAGCAAGCAGATACAAGACAGGGGGTGGTTTGCCTCACTGATAACTTTGATAGGTTGCCAGGTCCTCCCCCAACTCAACCTGCCCAAACAGATTCTTCTGCGGATGCACTTGTACTTACAACACATCCCTGCCTCTTTAAACCCTCAGACATACCACAAAAGTGAGTTCAGCTACCTTTTGTGTGTATCAGCCTGTGTGTGTGTGTGTGTGTGTGTGAGGGTGTGTGTGTGTGTGTGTGTGTGTGTGTGTGTGTGTGTGTGTGTGTGTGCGCGCGCATTTATTCTGTATATGCCATGCAGCACTTAAATGCACTTCTTTGGAGAATACATGTGAGGGCCTGTGAATGTGCTAGTGTCCTGTGTGTTTGTATTTTGTGCAGGAGTGTTACTAAGGGTGGAAGGCAGCTGGGGCTGTCCAGGAGGGAGTGTGAAGAGCAATCAGGGGTGAGGAATCACAAAGGGTGGAGAAAATGGAGAATCCAGCTGCTGTCCACTGTGGCCAAAACACTTTGGAGAACCAGCTGAAAAAGGCAGATTTTCCTACAGATACATGGGAGTCCTAGTGATGTCAAAAACACAGGAGGGGGTAATTGTGTGTACTTGTGTGTGCGTGCACAGTGGTGGTAGAAGTATTCGGATCCTTGACTTCAGTAATGAAAAATCTAGGTCAAGAACGAAGGTTAAGTACAAAAAATCTAGGTCACAGACATATTTATATTGGCTCAATAATCTTTTAGACAAGGTTGTACCAGCAAAGATTTGAATATAAGATTAGCTCATAGTGATGTTTACCAAGAAAAAAAAAAGAGGGAAATAACAACTTAAGAGCTCTGTTGCATAATTAAAAGTAATCTGACTTAAGTTCATTCAAAATAAAATTAAAGTATTTAATCAATAGGGACACAATTCTTTTCAGAGCTTTTAGAGCCTATACTTTTTTGGTGTCTGGTTGATCTGTTTGGCAGTAGTTCCATAATTACCTTTCAACATATTGTAATTTAAGTGGTCTGACAACAAACAAGAAGTCAATCCACTTGAATTTTTTCAGTCTATAGAAAATCTACCCTGTTATGGTATGTTGGCTGGTTATTCATCATTATTTTCAGGCATTTAGGGGGTTAAATATCAACAGTTGTAATTATCCATTACTGATCAGAGTCAGGTGGGACTACTGCTTTACTATGTAGCTCAGCACAGAAGCCATCTATAAGATTTGGACCGGGAGGAGAGGAGCAGTAGAAAGATGATTTATGTATTTTTATATTCTGGCATTTTCCCTGATTTTGGCTTCTGCAGCTTTAAAGATTCAGTATGGAAGTTTTGGGCACCCTCATGTGCTTATTTGAAGTTTGTGTTGGAGTCACTGCAGTGGTTAGAGTTAATGATGGCCTTGGTTGCCCGCATCCATGATAACAGCCAGAACAACCTTTTAACATTCTGCTCAGCAGTTTGGTAGAGAAGAACCAGAGTCTCTACTATTTTCAGCATTCCTGTGGGATGGAAACTGAATCCACTGATCATGTAACTGGGAAAAAGTCAACAGGATCAGGAATCTTAACAACAATAGTCAGTTTTATATCTACATATGCATTTATAAAATGAAGAATGAATGTAAAATACAGCCTGAAATGATCTAGTTTGCCAAATGCGTGGCTTCAGGGGTGCCAGAAAAACATTGCATTATCATTTGTGACATATTTTTTTATGTGGTAAGTGTTGTTATAACAGTACAAAAGTGTTTGAAACCATAAATAAATATTTTACATCACTTTTACTTTGTTTATTAAGAACTCAGATTGCACTTATTTTGATGGAAGGTTGTAAAAGCTACCTTGACAACAGTTTACACTGGTGGTTTTCAAATTTTTGACAGTGGAGTACCCCCTGAAAAATGCTTTTTTAGCCAAATACCCCCAACTCTCGCTTCAGCATTTTTCACTGAAAAAAATTATGCAAAATTTATTCTTGTGCCCAAGGTGTCTGTTTATGTTTTCAAAACTTTGTAACCAAACAACATATATTTAACTGTAATATACAAAAAAAACAAAACAATTTTTTTAGGTAAATTTTGTGTGCAAAATATAAACTGTAAGGTGCCCTCTTTCATTGTTGAGAAAAATAAATTGGCCATTAATTAATAAATGAACCTTTCATCAACAAAAAATAATTACTTAGCTACTCAAACTCATTTTGAATAAAATAAAATAAAATAGAAATGTTCTTAAAATGTTACCAAAGCTTAAACAAGATGATTGATAATAAATTTATGATATGAATGCATTTATTGTGTTTTATATTTCAGCATTAATTTTCATTATTTATTTTGCATTTGGTACATGATGACTTATTTAACGAATTTTTCCAAAAAAATTTCAATTACCCCCTTGGCTTCTTCCAAGTACCCCTGGGGGTATGTGTACCCCACTTTGGGAACCCCTGGTTTACATCATCTTTTCTGAGAGCAGACTTTGAAGGGATATACTTATTTCCATGTAGGGCTTTCAGGTTGTAGAAAAAAATATAATTAATTAAACTATTAAAGAAAAATTAAACAATTTATTAAGATATGGTTTCATCCGTCCAAATGATAGAGGATTTAAAAAGCCAGTTGGAATGTCTGTCCCCTTGGTTGTTTTGCACAATTCATCTTAAAGAGCCCAGAGACCCAAACAGCCACTGGCAACCAAAACCATCTACTGATCTAAAAGGTTTAATAACTTCTGAACCACTAAACTTATCACTGTGTTGAAATCATTCAGGTAAAATGCAGTTTGTCATCTTTCCATGGTCATAAGATATGACCCATTTGGACGTTCAGAGGCTCCGTAGTGAACGTGGAAACACTGTCATCTTCTACAGCAGAGGTGTCAAACATGCGGCCCAGGGGCCAAATCTGGCCCGCCAAAGGGTCTACTCCGGCCGGTGGGATGAATGTGTGAAATGCAAAAATTACACTGAAGATTTTAATCAATGGTGTCAAAATCATTTTATTTCAGGTTTCACATACAGACACATACAGTCCAATTAGATTTGAAGTGGGTCAGAACCAGTCAAATATTATCATAATAACCTATAAATAATGACAACCCCAAATTTTCTTTTTGTTTTTTGGTGTCAAAAAGTTAAATTACATGAAAATGTTTACATTACCAAACTCTACATTTACAAAAAATGTGAATAACCTGAACAAATGTGAACAAACGGAAATGTCTTAAGAAAAGTAAATGCAATTTTACCACTATCAGTATTCTGCCCGTTACTAAATGTTTTGTGCAATTCTAATGCACATGTGTAAATGATAAACTGATAAACCGAGGCAGAATATTGTTAAAATTCCACTTGTTTTTTTTGACAATTCAAGTTGTTCATGTTATTCAGATTTTTACGGGAACTTTGTAGATGTAAACATGATCATAACGTAATTTTACTTTTTTCACTATTATTTTATTGGTCTGGCCCACTTGAAATCAAAGTGGGCTGAATGTGGCCCCTGAACTAAAATGAGTTTGACACCCTTGTTCTACAACATTGATTCACCAGTAAAATCCATGGAGTTTGACAAGTGATAGTGCATGGAAACACTTGTCTCTACATTCAGTTAATGATATCTTTGCTGAAAAAGTCACTTTTTCTTCAATTTTCTCTGTCTCTGATATCATAACCCTCAACTTTAATCTGAGCTTTTATGAATATCTACATGATCAGTAAATTAAATATAGGAAAATACATGATTTACACTGAAAAAAATGCAAAATATGGAGGATAATATTACAATAAATGGCAATAAATCACTTAAGAAAGGTTAAATATAGACAAAAAAATATAATATAATATAATATAATATAATATAATATAATATAATATAATATAATATAATATAATATAATATAATAAAAATGCTGGATCACATTTAATGTGGAGTTTAAAGTTTTGGTGTAACTTAAACAGGATCTATGTTCAGTCTAAACTAAACTAAAGCTTAATGAGAGGTTTAAACATAATGACATTATATCCTGCTAGATCATCATATATTTATAGTAGAATGCCATGGTGGTGCAGTGGTAAACCTTTGGAGGATTCAAAGGCTCAATTCCAGCCCCAGGTGTTTCTGTGTGGAGTTTTCATGTTCTCTCCGTGCAGGTACTCCAGCTTCCTCCAGATATACAGTTTAATAATTCAATCTAAGTTGCCTGTAATTGCCGTAATGAATGGCTGGTCAATCTAAAATGCTGAGGCAAATGGTTAATCGTCTATATTTAATGATGAAATGGCAACACGTCCATGGTGTACCTGTGATAGACTCTGGAACCATCTCTTAAAAGTCAACTTTTCACTTTTTTGTACTAAAGCATTTTCCAGCTAATCCAAGAGAGTACTAAAATAATTCATTTAGCTTCAGATGAGGAATTTAGAATTTGGCAGTCTGTAGTTCATCTGTTCATTCACAACACCAAAATGATCACATTTGGGATTACATAGTTTTCACTGAATAGGGACAGTATGAAAAACTGTGAAACAAATAACTGCTCTGTCAGAGAAATTGAGCCAAGATGGACAATATTTGACTTTGAGATGTAGTGGAGTAGAAGTATGAAGCTGCAGAAAATGTAAGTACTCAAATAAAGTGGAAGCATCTGAAATTTCAACCTTGTTTTTATTTCCATTCCACCCGTGTGTGTGTTATAAAAGCTTGTTCATCAGGCCAACAACAGCCCACCATCCTCTTTTCCCACAGGCTGCATGAGTTCAGCCAGAGATCCGCTCGGAGAACTCTGACATCCATGAGTCACTGCCACTGACCTTTCTGTTGTGGTTTCTGACTAAGTGGAACTTCTCAGTTTTTTAGCGAGCATGGGACATTCTACCAACTGTTTTTTATTTTTTTTGGGGGGGGGCGGCTGTTAGTCTGTCAGCTAATAAAGCATGTGAGAGCACTTGGGGGCACACACTGACTGAGGCTGTGAAAGGAATTCCCTTTTACATTGCTGCTCTGAAGTCAATAAAGCAGAATTCCTAGAGACGGATCACTTACTCCATTGAAAAAGTACTTCCACAGGACTTCAGACTCATTATGGATAATATTTCAGACATGCAGCTGAAGTCAGATTCCACTGTGCTGATAAAATGCTCATTCAATGAAGGTTTTTTTTTTTTTTTTTTTTATAAATCAATTAAATGTTTCTCTCAGGTGGCAGATGCAGTCGGGTCTTTTAACCTTCTATATTTACTATGCATTTCAAAGAATATCTAGCTCGACCCGGTTGCTTTATGGGCCAAAAAAGATTATCTATTATCTATAACTGTAGTCACTGTGCAGCTCCCTAACACAATAAGGCCACTGTCTAAGCAGCAGACCTCTCTCTCAAAAGGAGCCAGAACTTCCATCGATCCAACTTGGCAGAACCAGAGGCTGTGACATTTTACTGTGGAAACTTGCAGTGGGTGTTGGCTTCACCAGTGTGGAGTCTCGCTGTTGATTATTGCAAAACAGATGTTCTAACTGTAGAGAGATGGATCTAGCTGTACCCGGCGTACTCCAAGACAGTGAGCAGGCACGGGGTTCTTCAGTCCAAAGTTAAATATACACTTTTGATTTATTCTGTGAAAAAGCAGTTCCAGATCTAATTGGACATTTGCTAATGTTTAATAACACATGTCATTTTTGTTTAAGAAAGGCGATGATTGAACATTTTCCTCGATCCATTTAGCTCTTGAGTTGGTAGATATCAACAATTTGTTTGCAGTGGATTCCACTGAGCCAGAGTTAGATTTTTCAGGGATTTCTGTGTCATTTTAAAGTTTGTCAAAGTTTTGAACAGAGAGAACTCACTGAGTGAGAAATGTTGGATCTGAGTGGCAACACATGCAGCAACATGGCTGCACTTCATAAAGGAAACTATGAAAGTGGGTTATCTGCCTCTGTCAAAGGCAGTTGGACTTGACAGTAAAGTTTACAGCTTTACTAAAGAACCAGCAATATACATGGAGATTGCTAAATCAACCAGTAATCAGGCCTACTCATATTTATATGTAGGCTATTTGGTAACACTGCCAAGAAAATATATTCAGCAAAACCTGGATTTATATAACCCTTTGTACTTGGTTTTACTTTTACCTACATTAACAAAACTGTTTGAATAAAACACAACACTGCAACGCTTTATGTTAATTTGTAATGGTGCCAACAGTACCTAAATAGTCAGTGTGTAATATTTAGTGGCATCTAGTGGTGAGGTTGCAGATTGCAATGGCTTAAATACATCCTCAACTCCTTTTTCTACTCATTTTAAAAAGTAAAAAGTAGGTGATGGAAATCCACCTCATGGTGAATACAACCATAAACGTGAAAAAAAGTTATACTCCACAAAAGAGAATTTGATCCCAGTGTAGATAAATAAAAGATAAAACACAACAATTCTTTTTTTCAGGGGAATAACCATCAGTGAAAACACAATTATAAGTATTATACTCTCATCACATTTTGTTATAGTGCAGTTTTCATCGATAGATAGATAGATAGATAGATAGATAGATAGATAGATAGATAGATAGATAGATAGATAGATAGATAGATAGATAGATAGATAGATAGATAGATAGATAGATAGATAGATAGATAGATAGATAGATAGATAGATAGATAGATAGATAGATAGATAGATAGATAGATAAACTTTACTGATCTCAGACTGGGAAATTCTACTGAAGACAAATCTCAAGTACATGGTTCAAACTAAAGTACTTCACAATTTTTTACTAGACCACCACCCAGTGTAAGGTTTATGCCAAGCTGTCCTAAATTACCAGCACTGGTATGTACTAAAATAATATATTTTTATGTTTCTGTAAAGGTTAATACACCAGTATAGAAGGTCTTTATCCAAAATGGTGTTTTTAATGCTAAAATAGAACAATTTTTGCTATCCACAAATTTAATATCAAATGTACTGATTTACAAAGAAAAGAAAAACAGAAAAAATAGTACAGTACATTATTATTTGAAGATATTATTTGGTTATCTTGATTAACATGTCAAATTATACTAATTTGCTTTCATTCCTGAACAGAGACATTTGTTTTAGTGGTTGAATGATATGCTTGATTGCTTTGTGACTTCATAGAGAAGCCCAGTGAGTTGGCTCAAATACGGGAATAAAAAGGTGAATTCAGGTTGATATTCCTCAAAATGATAAAATGTTGAAAGCTCACTGGAAATGAAAGAGTCACATGAAAACGCTTTATGATACTGGATGGTCTCTGAGACGAATAGGGGAAGGTGGTCAAATAAATTTGTTAATCACTGTATGTATTAGAAAGGACCTGTTGAACTCCTGGACTTCAATTGAAAAACTGACAGGAAACAATAAACAATCATTTTTATGTCAGTAGTTAAAGTAAAAATTTATCAGCTCAAGCACATTCAAACTCAGAAGCTACTGTATTCATTTGACAGCTAACTGTTAGTTTACCAGAACAAAAACGGTACTTATCAGAAGGGTTTTATTGAGATTAAACATTACCAAATATAATCTATGACGGAAATTTCAGCTAAATGACCCTAATAGTGAATAACCTGCTGCCTATGAACAGTTTCTGAAGTGTTTCTGCTGCTGCTGCTGCTGTTGACCAAGTCATCACTAGCTTTTATTCAGCACTAGTGTGAAGTACATATTTGAAATCAACTCCAACTACATGACAAACCAAGCAACCATGCAACCATCTAACATCACTTTTCCATTTTAAACATTAAAATCTTTGGAAAACTGTTTTTACAAAGTTGAGAACAGGAGACACCTAAGGGTGTACACAGGATGCTGACTAGTGGAGGCAGGAAGGTCCCACTGACACAGGACCGGAGGGGTCACTGTTGATGAGGAAGGCAGTGGGCACTTGGACTGATGCACATCCCAGTGATGGGAAATCCCTTGGACTTTCCTGTCTATATTTATAGTTTCCTTGTATGGCTTTTATTTTTGGACAGTGTCAAGATCCACAATGCGGGAGGCAAACAGAGAGATTCGCTCTATGTTTGAGCTGTCTAGAAGCACCACAGAGGGCTGTATATTTTGTTGTTGCTGCTAAGAATCCTGTAGATTTATCACATTTTTTATCACTCTCATACCTGCATCACCCTTATTCCTCTCCCTAATCTTTTTTCATCCTGTATCAGTGTTTGATCTTGCCACTTCATTTCCATTCCATCTTATTTTTTATCTTAATGCTGAAGTTTGGCTTTGTTTTCCTGACACATAGCTTTTGCTTTTCTTGCTCAAATTTGCACAAAAACTGTGGTATACCATAAACCAAACCTCAAATACCATAGAGTGGCAGAAAGGAGGAAAAGACTGGCAAATATAGATCTGTGGAATCCAGTTAAACACGGACACTGGCATTCCAATATGTAGCCAAATCCATTGCAGCCAAAGTTTTAATGGGTAATTACAACTAGGCTGCTATTATGGGCCTGAGTTACAAGAGCCAGTATAAGAGGCTGTTTCTCATGCTGCTTAACAGCTCTGCAGTGGTGGAACAAGTATTCAGATCCTGTACTTCAGTGAAAGTCCTAATGTCACACTGTGGAAATACCCCACATAAAAGTAAACAATCTGCACTGAGAACTTTACTAAAGCAAAAGTATGTAAGTATTATCAGCTAAATGTACTCTAAATATAAAAAGTCAAAGTAGCCACTGTGGATTAAAGTAGATCCTGTTGGTGTTTTTCTATTATGTTTGATGTTTTACATTCATCTTATAGCTGCACTCAAGTGAATATTACATTTTACTGTTGTAAATGTTTAAGGTTGCACTCATTTGAATAACTTTTAAGTCTTTCTACATTTAATCTGTAGCAATGCATCGTATTTCATGAGATCATCATATGTTTGTAGCCTTTCTGTACTGTAACAACCACATATCTGTAAACAATAATAACTTTTGTGAGCTCAGACAAACAGGCCTGTTTTTAGCTTCATGACAGTACATTTTTCAGTGAATCCAAGAGGGTTGTTAGAGACTTTATTTAGCTTAAGAAGGGGGAGAATTCGAAACTGAGCTCATAAAGGAACACTTCATTTTACAGTTTTTCACAAACATTCAAAATCAAGATATTTGGAGATATATGGTGTTCAATGGATTCAAACAATATTAATCTGAAAAGTATCTGATCATGTAAAGAAACATATGGCCAGTTTCGTACACAGTTACTGCATAAATGTATGTATAAGTACGTAGAAGTAGTAAGTAAGAATACAGCATAAAATGTGGAAAAACTAAGCACTGAACACTTTTTTCTCTTTTGGTTCAAATTTGCCTTGTTTTGACAGATCAAATTCAGCAGCAGTAAAAACAGTCTAAATGGCTTATTTTGAAGTCTGAGTTTTCATTACATTTCCTAGAACGAGCCAATGAAAACACAGACAGTAGTGGCCAAAATTATTAGAAGACTTGACATATTTAAGAGATTTCATCTGGCCATTAAAAGACCCATAAAACCAATGAAATGTCTACAAAGTCATCATTATGCTCCATAAACCATGGAACAGAGCCAATATATGGAGATTTAAGTTATTTTTCTTACAAAATTCAAGCTCGGCCCATTTCACTGCCAATGTTACACAACCATGTTCCTTCACAGGAGAACCCAAATTCCTTTTGTGGTTATTGTCAGGTGTGATCATAGTTAAACTGATGCTGATGTGAGTGTTATGCTGATGTTATGTTATGAAATGAAATTATGTTCTGGAAGACAAAAAGGGGTCAGTGTTTTCAGATCTGTCAGGTGCTGCAATAATTTTTGCCACTATTGTATATATAAATGTTTAAAGCGTAAAATCTTTATACAGATTGTAAAAACTTTTACACATTGAAGTTGTGTAGGGTTAAAATTTGACTGTGTCCAAATGGACTCAGTTTCTCAGTTTAAAATATACATATTTACATAATCATGGTTGTTATGTTTTTAATTCTGGAGTCAATTAACATCATATTCCACAATAAAGGAACTGTAAAACATAGAAAACACACTCTAAAAAAGGATTAACCAAGATTTACAAATTTTACTTTAACATATGAAGTCAAAAATCATCTTACATAACCATGTTAAACAATTACAGTACCCCTTGATGGATATTGTAATTGTTTTGTTGTCTGTCTGTCTATCCGTCTGTCCATTTAGTGACATAATCACATTATCTGAAGAATGCATTGACATATCTGCACCAAATTTATACTGTGGATGCATCTTGGCAAAGAGCAGAAGCCTATTGAAAATAGGTGACTTTGACCAACTTTTTCAAGGTCAAATGGCCTTGTGCCTTGTGCAGTTAAAACATCTGAGTACTTTCAAATATAAATATGTATTTAATAAGTTTTACTCAAAGACACTCTAATCTGAATTATAGGGCAGTAACTTTCAACAGAATCTTACACTATATCTGGCCGAGGGGTATTAAAAGTGCACAGCATATTATGTTTTTGTCTTTCCCAAGAGATTTTTCACCATTTAGTATAAATATTATCCTAAAATACATTTTGCATTTTCAGTAAAAATCAGGTATTTTCCCTGTATTTAAATTACTGATGTTCATAAAAGCACAGAGTAAATCCAAAGGTTATTGTATGAAATCAGAGAAAAAAATTAATGAGGAAAAAGTGACTTTTTCAATAAAATATCTCATTAAGTGAGCATAAAAACAAATGTCTTCAACTACTGTCATTTATCAAACTCTATGGGTTTTACGAATTTTGTAGAAGATGACGGTGTTTCCATGTTCACTATGGAGCCTCTGAACGTCCAAATGGGGCATATCTGATGACCATGAAAAGATGACAGACTGCATTTTACACAAATTATTTACTTGTATTGATAGGATTAGTGAATCAAAAGGTATTAAACATGTTAGATCAGTAGATGCTTTCAGAGCTGCCAGATAAACATTGTGCAGGAAAAATTACTGAGATGTAGTTCTGAGATGTGCAAAAATGTATATTAATTACAGTACTTGCGCAAAACTTTTTAGTTACATTTCATCTCTCCCAAAATATGTTTGCCATGTTATCACACCCCTGAATGTTGTGATGTCCAAAATGTTCAGATTTAGACATCACATTTTCCACTGCTTCGATGACATCTTGGCGTTTTCGCCTCTCCTCCCATTCCACCCAGTTTTCTGCCCTACCCAGCGCTAAAGGTCAGCATTACTCCACAGGGCTTTGTCTTCTCGCTGGACTTCGACTTGTCCTCCCACCAGGACGATGAGAAAATGAGCAAAAGCAGATCACTTGTTAGGTTGCATAATCTGGTGTAGTGATTGAGTCGGCGGAGGCACAGTGTTGACGTGAGGTTGTGTTGGGTTGAACAGCTGGCGGTGAAGAGTGTCAGTGTATAATGTTAAGCTCCTGCACTTAACTCAGGTCAGTCAGCTACATGGAATCTGTCATTACAAAACTCATGCAACGCTTGACATGATGAAATACATACTAAAATGTGTTCCCATGCATAAACACTCTCCTGCAGTGAACGCACACTTGCACACACTCCAGCACCGAGCAGCTCCAGGTGTGGGGATACTGTGTGTATCTAACTGATTTACAGCTCGCTGACTGAGGACTGTAAAAAAGCACAAGAAGAGAACTCCCTCCTGTATTAATATCCCAACAGCACATGTAGTGTCACAGACTTGGAGCTTCAGGGGGCCACAAATATGCATGTGAGAACTTGCACAGTCCTGGAGGGGAGGAACAAAAAAAAAAAAAAAAAAAACCACAGAGAAATTAATGTTGCATGTCTATAGTGCAGTAGCAGCTGGGTGTAAACAAATCATGGCACAGCCGGGACTACACTTGTTAAACATTTAGAGTTGAGATTTGGCAAAAGAGCTGATACAAAATAAACAGAACAGGTTTTATGATTTTGACTTTAATGGCTGCAGGTTTATTTGATCCTATTCTAAAACAAAGGTATTTTTTGTTTTACAAGCCTGTCCATGACTCTATGTAGACGGAAGGAATTTAACGAAAGACATAGAGTTGATTTTTTTGGTTCTCACAATAGAGAGCTTGAGTCCCGCCCCTTCCACTGTGCTTCATTGGTTGGAATAATATCAGTGGGGGTCAATGGTAAGAGATCCTGTGGGAACTATGCCGCCATTCAAACGTGATGTTTGACCATATAAAATATGATTTTACAAGTCAAGATAAAGATAGTAAAGTAACTAGGTTTGTGTGTGGCGACTCAGTGGACTACATCCCTTTTCTCATGTGATAAACGTCACCAACACCAAATCCACTGTTACCTAGACATGTTTCACTGCAGATCTTCAAGAGTGAAAGAGTATTAACAGGTGAAAATCATTATCACTCTGGTCACTTTGAAGCTGCAGAGACACCTTCCACATCTTGTGTGTCTATTTTTTCTGTTTATGTGTTTTCACAGTCTGACACATCAAGAGTTTTACAAAAATACTGACATGATCTTGACATGTTGTTTAAATTGACAAACATTATATGTGTGAAATTATATATGTCATATTACTTGTTTCTCTCCACCGTTTCATATAATTACTACTATATACCACTACACTTCTAAATAAGGTCACAAGGGTCACAACTTTCCTTTGCCACAGCTGTACATGATTGCACAAGTGTAAATTTTATACATAAGCAATCATTTCCCAGGGAAAAAAAAAACATTGTCTACTTTTGACCTGTGCCTTAAAACTATTTTCATGGAGGACTTTAGCACTGAATACAGGCCAGAACAGTGTTTCTACAGAAGATTTTGACATCACATTCAAGTTGACCTTTGTAGCATATAAAATGTCAACACATCGTCATTTTATCTTATCACATATTTGTGTGGAATTTCATCACAAATAACTAGTCAGTTTTTTTTGTTTTTTTTTCAGTTATGGTCATCAACATATTGCAGTGACCTTGACCTTTGACCATGAGTTTTGACTCCAAGTAAGAGAAACCCATTGTTCTTCTTTATTAGTCCAACATATGTAAGTCTGCTGCTACACACTATCACCAATGTTGTCATGGACCAAAAAAATAGCTTTCATTACTAATATATATTAATGTTTTTGACAAGTAGGCATGAGTTGAAATAGTGAGATTAGAGGAAAAAAATTGGGATTCTTCAACTGTGGTGCATCTTGAGAACCTCTTACATTCTACAATGGTGGAAAAAAAGATCTGGTGCTGTGTAATTTTGTTGCAAAGGAATCACATAGTAGCTTTCAGGTTTTGAAAGTATATGTTCTTTACTGGGAACTTGATTTCTTATATTCAACGGCTGAAATGTTTCTTCTTGTGACTATTACTACTGTGACAATAACATGGTTCCATTTTTTTTAAACCACATACGTGCACTTTTTACAAACAATTAAATAAACATTAGCTACTAAGCTAACAACCACAGACATTTTGCTAGAAAGCTAACCCCAGCTACCAGTTCAGTCAGACTGAGAGTAAATGACAAAAAAGTTGAAATAATTAAAATAAAAAGGTGTGAGGCTTTTCAAAAAACATCAGATACAACCTCTGCTTATGTAAAAAATGAAGAAAAATTCTGACTGTTATACAGACATGTTTATGTGAACAGTACTGTCCAAAACTTCTAGACCACAAAGAGGTTTGTTGTTTTAGCAGCAGTTTAATGGTGTATTATAATGTATGACAGCATTTTTCAGTTGCTGGTACAAAAGTGAAGCATAGAACGTCATTAAAAACAAGAATTTCAGAAAAAAAAACAGTATTTTGTGTGATCTTCCTTTATACTTAACATGTCTTGAACTCTTCTACGCAGACATTATGAGATTTACTGAACTAATGTAGTCTTTTACATCGGATTTCATTCAACACATGTCCAATGTTTCATATTGTTTGGGTTATTTTTTGTCATGGGAGCAGAGATCACACTAAATACTGAGCGTTTCCTGCAGAAGTCATGTAGTTTATGTTTTTTGTTTTTGTGTTAATGCTCTAGACAATATAATCCTCTATTGTGAGACAGAGAAATAGGTCTATTACGCTCATTACAACTATGTAATTGTAACATAACTAAGGGTGGCCAAAGACTTATGCACAATATTGTAAATTCACAAACTTAATCTGTATTAAAACCAGTATAATGTAATGCAATAGTCCTTTTTGTTAAAGTCCAGAAACTGTCTTGTCAGGGCTGGAGGAAGTCCATAAAATCACTTCAATGGCAGCCAAAGACCTCACTGCAAAAACATAAAAATGAAAAACTGATGACGGATCCGCCACTTAATATGAGTGCTCACGAGCCTACTTGTTTACACAGGGAACCCATTTAACATTATTTTCTACAGATAATTACAGTGAAATATAGGCCAGACTGAACAAACACAAAACTTCTTAATCCTGACTGATATAACTGCAGTGTTTAGTTACTAGGTGTGTGCATCAGAGAGGGCGTGTTTATTGTCGATGTCTCACTTGAACAATAGGCACATTTGGCTATGATGCATCACAGAGGAATCCAGACCTTTGTTTGGTCCCACATGAATTCCTACATCCTCTCCCATCCATTGATTCCTTCCTACCCTGTTTTGTTTCTCTTCTTTGTTTGTGTCTTACACTCAAATAGAAACACACAGAGGATCAGTGTTGGACCCTGGCCACAGTCAGTCTTATATATCATGCTGCCTGGTGCTGACAGTCCATTCGCTTCTCTTTCCACATTTGTACAGCAAATCCTACTTTAAAAAAAAAAAAAAAGCTGAGTGGTTGACCTCAGAGAATAGCTTACATGCAAAAGAGTTGACCTTTTTTGCTCTGAAGGCAGTATAATTTCAAAGATGCACCCAGTGGTTTAAAGGCTGCAAGAATTTGTGGTTTCGTTTGGTGAACTGGACGTTTTGTAAAGTCTTACATTGCTTACATTCTTGGTAGTCTGCACCAAGTATCCAGTAAATGAAAAGAGAGGCTGTGGACATCACTTTCAGTGAATATGCAGATTGTTCATGGGAAGGTAAAATTCAACAAGCTGGTCTCAAACAGCAGCCAAAAAGATATTGAGCAGGTGCAAGTGATTTACTGAGCATCAGTTTAATACTTTATGCTGTTTTCCACACTGTAACCCTCAATCACTTTAAATCCCCCATATGCTTACACTTCTCTCTGGTGTACATGACCTCATATTAAAGACGTCTGAGCCGAAATGTAAAGTTAATTCTGGTGGGATCCCCATTTAGATCCAGGCTAATGAGGTAACCTGAAGACTTTAATCTAATTTTGGCTCGTGTCCAAGGTGTCGACGCCGGGAAGGTGAACGGCCCTATTTACTTTTCTGAGTTACTGGGGAGACTGAAGAGGGGAGGGAGGAGTGAGGTGCACACTGAGCAACATGGTATGGTTGTGTCAAGTTGGACACAAGGAGGAAGAGGGAAGTGAAAGAAAAGTTACCTTCAAAATAAAAGCCACATGTGGACAGATACTGTGTTTATATGAAACAGGATGAAATTTGTCCATCAGTGAAAACTCCTGTTAGCTTTGACTGTCAGTTCAAGAACTGCACCTATTGATTATTTTTGTATTCAATTATTCTATCAATTATTATCTTTGATTCAATTTGATCAAACTATTGTTTTGAATAGGCAAATAAATAAATAAATAAAAATAGAAAAACGGATACAGATTTGTCTGAAAATAACAAACAACTTGTCCTTTATTCTAGAACCAGCTGTAATAACAACCACTAAAAGTCTAAAAGTAAAAGCACATTTGTGTGTGTGTGTGTGTGTGTGTGTGTGGGGGGGGGGGGGGGGGGGGGGGGGGGGGTACAGTCTGTATGTTCTGTACAGGTGAATGCTGTATGTTTGATATGTATACCAAAGTTCAATAAAGATATTGCTGAAAAAAAACAAACAAACAAACAAGTAAAACCATATATATAAATATGTATATAGAAATAACAGCAGTATAAAAGTATTTATAAAAATGTCTATATTTAGAAACAACAATCGAATCAAATGACATCTACAAACAATATGTACACTGAAGTCTTCACCACATTTGGATCCAACTTATTAACAACTTAAGATGGAACTAACAAACAACTGAAAAAAATAAAAACTAATATTTTTAATGTTTGTGTTTACGCTTAAATGTTTAAAAGAGTAAGTGATGGTTCCAATGAAGAAAAGTGAGCATATAGACATTTTCTGCCTTTTTGTCCTTGTCTCTTCTAAGCTACGATCCATGCTGTTTGTGTTGATCCTGGCGTCATGTGCATCACAATAAGCATCCGTGTGAAACACAACAGTGGAACCAACGTTTAGCAGCAGCTAAGTTAAGGAAATGAAGATCGATTTAGGAAAACTGTAATTGAATAATATTTTTAATCGATTCAAGACAGTTAATTGATTAATCCTTTCAGCTCTAGTCAGTTCCACATCATTTTATAATGTTATTTAATTCCAACAATTTTTTATATAGATTGCAGAAAATCTACTGTGTGTGTTAAATCCAGTGTGTAAGATATTGGAGGGAATATAGGTACAGAAATGAAATGTAATGTTCATAGTTGTGTTTTCTTTGATGCATAATCACATGAAAAGGAAAAACTGTTTTCTGAACTATTTTCATAGCTTTAGAATGGGTCATTTACATCCAGAGATGGAGCTGGGTTACTCTCCTTAAACTTGGATTATTATGCCACCCATTGGTTTCTGATCTGCCATTTTGATGCCACAAATTTATGATTTTGTTAAAGGTTTATTACCTCCGCCAAGGAGGTTATGTTTTTGCCAGGGTTTGTTTGTTTGTTAGTTTGTTTGTTTGTCTGTCTGTTTGTCTGTCCGTTAGTGTGCAACATAACTCAAAAAGTTATGGACATATTTGGATGAAATTTTCAGGGTTTGTTGGAAATGGGATAAGGAAGAAATGATGAAATTTTGGTGGTGATTAAGGGGGGGGGGGGGGGGGGGCACTGATCAGCCTTGGCGGAGGTCTGCGCTCTCCGAGTGCTTCTAGTTTTAGAAAGAAGTTCAGTGTTCAGAAGTTCAGCAAGTTTATGGGACCCATGGCTTTTTGGAGCCACATTTGGTTCTTTAGCCATTTTTAGTGGCTCTCAGTCTGATGTTATGCAGTTGCAAAAATGCAGACTATTCTCTAAGTGAATCCAGATATAGAAGTAGTATTAGCAAAAGTAGACTAATTTTTAGTTTATGACACTAAGGGCATTTGTCTTTATACTCCATTGCAGACAGCCTTCACATACTAGGCAATTTTTTGCTGCACAACACAATAATGACAACTACTAGCTGCTCACAGAGTCACCACTTTGAGGTAAAACATATTAAGAATATTTTTTGCCTTTTTAAAAATTATTACCTCCGCCAAGGAGGTTATGTTTTTGCCAGGGTTTGTTTGTTTGTTTGTTTGTCTGTTTGTTTGTCTGTCCGTTAGTGTGCAACATAACTCAAAAAGTTATGGACAAATTTGGATGAAATTTTCAGGGTTTGTTGGAAATGGGATAAGGAAGAAATGATTAAATTTTGGTGGTGATCGGGGGTGGGGGGGCCCACGGGGGGCGCCACTGATCAGCCTTGGCGGAGGTCTGCGTTCTCCGAGTGCTTCTAGTTATTATTATTATTTCTGTCCCAAAATGGCTCTTTAGACAGCAACGGTTGCCGACCCATGGCCTGGAGGGTTTGAGAAGTGGCTTGTGATCAAATGCTCACCAGTTCAGTTCCCCTGTTGCCTGATGTGCCCTTGACCAAGGCACTTAGGCATGCATTTGCTCCCTGGACACCTGATCTGGCAGCCTCCCAGACCTGTGTGGGTGTCCCTGTATGTTCAGCTAGTAATGGGTTAAAAGCAGAGGTTCAATTTCAGTGTGTGTTACACGTAAAATATATTGACAAATTAAGATTATTTGTCTTTAACAGGTTCTTGTCTTTTTCTTTCATCAGGAGAAAAAACAGTGTATCCTAATAAAATATTTGATATTATAAGTACAAGTATGAGAATAATACAGTCAGAACCAAAAACATACTGTACTTTTGTCACATTTCTTTGTTTGTTGAGAATTTCTATATTATAGATTATTAAACAGTCTACACAAGAGTGTGAGCAAGTTGTCATTGTTTCTTATATTTTCTGTGGTTTAAATTGTAAATGTATTTGGCAACCCAAATACAAATGACCCAGTCTTTGGCAATGTCTGCATGAATAGTTTACAATACCATGTAATATAATAACAAGATGTTTTTGTTAATTGGCATTATGCAATTAACCAGATATTTTAAACTACTAAAAACTAAAAACTTGCTTACATGTAAACCCACAAAGACCTAAGCAGCCACTGGTGACTAAAAGTATCTACAGATCTAAAATAAATGTTGTTTTTCAGTTTTTCAGCAGCATCGAATATGACCCATTTGGGTGTTCAGAGGTTCACTTAGGAAAGGTTAGACATCAAGAAAAAATCCTTCGGTCTTAAAGGGTGAATTCAGAACATGATATACAAAGGCACAGGATGCCTGAATGTGGCTGCGAAGGAAAGTTTTTTTTTTTTTCCCAACAGACAAGAGCGCTGTTTTGACACAGCTCTGACCCAGTGTAAATCCAATCTTCTTTCCAGTTGTGGAATTAATGAAATCTCAGGACGATGTTTTGACAGTTCATATTTGCCTTTCATAGAAGAGTAAAAGTAGAGCTGAAATGATTAACTGAAAAACTGACTTGAATACATTTCAAAAATGCTTCAATTACAAGTTCCCTGATTTCCTTCATTAATTTCACTGCCTCTAAACACTGGTTCCACTGTTGTGTTTCACACTTACACTTATTGTGACACTCATGATGCCAGAATCAGCACAAACAATATGGATCGTAGCTCAGAAGAGACGAGGACAAAAAGACAGAAAATGTCTATATGCTCACTTTTCTACACTGGAACCATTACTTACTCCTTTAAACTGTTAAGCTTTCACACAAACATTAAAAATAGCTCATTTGTCCTTTTTGTCAGTTGTATGTTAATTCCATCTTAAGTTGTTATTAAGTTGAATACAACTGTGTTGAAGACAGCAGTGCACACTTTGTTTATAGATGTCAGCTGACTTTTTTTGTTGTTGTTGTTTATAGATATTTTTTACACACTTTTATACTGTCATTATTGCTGTCGTCATTTCTATATAGATTTTTTTTAATAGATCCAGTCACTTTTATTACCCCTTGGCCAACTTGTGGCCGAAGGAGTATTGTAATCGTTTTGTCGTCTGTCTGTCTGTCTATTCAACAACATAATCGCATTATCTGGAGAATGCATTGACTTATCTGCACCAAATTTATACTGTGGATGCATCTTGGCATGGAGCAGAAGCCTATTGAAAACGGGTGACCTTGACCTACTTTTTCAAGGTCAAATGGCCTTGTGCCTTGTGCAGCTATAATATCTGAGTACTTAAAAATATAAATATGTATGCAATAAGTTTAACACAAAGACAATCTAATCTAAATTATAGGGCAGAAACTTTCAATTGAATCTTACACCATATTTGGCCTAGGGGTATTAAAACAATCTAAAAGTTCACTGAACACACGTGGTGACAGGTCCTTTAAAGGTGTGGCACCATGTCTGTGGAATGACCTGCCTCTACACCTACGGTCCATGGACTCTGTAGAGAGTTTTAAAACACACCACAAAACCCCTCTGTTCAAACAGGCTTTTTAATATCCCACCTGACCCAGGGCCACCACAAACTGATTACACTTTATGTATTCATCATATTTAAACTGTCTTAATGGTACTTTATTGGGTTTTACAGGCATTCTAATTGTATCCTACTTACACTATTTTATTTGTTTTTTGCAATGTGAAGTTGCTACTTTACAGTGTCACATGTACTCCATGTGCCTCCCCCTACCTCCCCCCTCTCCCCCAGTCTCTCTATATCTCTGTTGCTCTCTCTTTTCTCCTCCTTTATTCTCGCTCTTTAACCCCAACTGGTCAAGGCAGACGGCCATCCTTCAGGAGTCTGGGTCTGCTTGAGGTTTCTCCCTGTTAAAGGGAAGTTTTTCTTCGCCACTGTCCCCAATCACAAGTGTTTGCTCCTGGAGGATTCTGTTGGGTTTCTGTAAACTTGATTTGATTTTGATTTGTTTTGATAAAGCACTTTGTGACCCTGTCTGTGAAAAGTGTTCTATAAATAAAATTTACTTGCTTACTTACTTTAAAGTGTGCAGTATGATATGTTACTTTTTGTGGTTGCTGTTTCTGCTGGTTCTGGAATAAAGCACACGTTACCATTTACAGTTGTCATTTTCAGATATATCTTTTTCAAACTTTGACTTTTTTTTAGCCCATTCAATTAATCACTTAGTCGAATTGAATCAAAGAAAATGTTGGCCAGATTAATTGATTATAAACATAGCTGCAGCTCTAAGTAAAGGTTTAAAAAATAAATAAATAAATAAATAAATAAAATATAAACTTCTTGAACTTGAACTCGTACTTTGAAAGCTTTGACAGGAAGTCTTGGAGGTGATTTCCTTCTCTCTTCACACTCGTGTCCTGAGCGCCAGCGAGTTATTTGTATAGAAAAGGAGCGTCCCAGCTTTGCGCGCACGCACTGAACTTTTAGATCGTTTCCAGAAAGTGCTTTGACTAAACTTCCACACGCTTCCTCCGGTGTCCGAGCGGCTGATGATGTTCAACAACAAAGAGGAGGAAGGCAGAGAAAAAGCCAAATAAAGAGCTGGACGTGACTGGTATGAATTATGTTGGTGACTGTGATTTAGTGGCTGGGAGTGCGCTCCTCCGGACTGCGGTGGATGTATGGTTAGGTGAAGACTCCCCCATTTTTTGATAGAATTAAAGTCGGTGGATTTGATTCATAGCCGTATAGATATGGAAAACCACGTGTTGTTGCCATGGATGCTCCTGTGTTTACTCCTGCGGCCATCGGTATCACAGAACCCTCTACCTGAAGGAGGTAAGACCTGCGCACTCATTAACACCACTGCGTAAAAGCGCACAGCACAGTTACTCTGCACTGCTTTAGGACTCTGGTGTGATGTGAAAAACTGCCCTGTCTGCTTCGTCCCCACTCAAAATAAAGCAGTTTTTATTCGAGACTCATAATATGCAGCAGGTTTCTCCGTGACCTGATGCTGCTGATGCATGTCTGGTCCGGGCACAGGGCGGATCAGGGTGCGGTTGGGATTACACCCAGTGTTCTCGGAGAGATGGCATGACGCCCTCACCCTGGGGCCAGTGGTTCAACCCATAGCAGGTTGGGATGGGATGGGGTTGTGGGATTGTGGGGGGCCGGCGGGGACCACCCAGGCGTCCACAGGCTGCAGGTGCTCCCCATGTAACACAAGAAAGCGCTGGGTTTCCAGATTATTGTGAGCTGATGAAATCCCGGCAGTTATCTCCAAACCATATCAACTTTTTTGTAATATCCTTTTAATAGGATTATCAGCCATAGAGAAGGGGGAGCAGTGACCAAGACTCACAGCTCAGCTCTACAGTGGACTGAAAATGTGATCTTGTCTTATGCACATTTCAAGGGTAGAAGGTCACTGAAGATTTAAAGCAGGGCTGTCATTTTAGTTCAGGGGCCACAGTCAGCCCAATGTGATCTCAAGTAGTCCAGAGCAGTTACATAACATAATAGCCTATAAACAATGAAATGTTTCTCTTTGTTTTAGTGCAAAAACTTTAATTAAAGTATGATAATGTTTACATTTATAAAAAATTATTTTCACAAACAAGTGTGAATTACCTGAAACTCTGAAATTTCTTAAGGAAAATTAATGCAGTTTTAACAACATTACGACTCAATGTATCATTTATACATGTGCATTACAAAACTATGCAAAACCTTTAGTAACAGGCAGAATATTGTTAAAATTTCAGAGTTTGGAATTTGGAATTAAAATGAGTTTGACACCTTTGACTGTTAATATCTTCAGTATTATTTTTGCACTTCAAAAATTCATTCCACGGGCTAGATTGGAACCTTTGGTAGGCCGGTTTTGGCCTGCGGTCCACATATTCAACCATCCTGATTTAAAGCATCTCAGTTTATTTCATAGCAATAACATTGGCTTGGATAATATCAACTACTGACAAAGGTCTTCATCTTTCATACCAAATTTGAAGGACATTAGGAAGGAAATCTCATCATTTATGGCTTATGTCATGTACATTTTTAGGATTGCACTGTCAACAGGCAACTTCAACTTGTGGCAGAGAGTTAATTTCTTTGTTTTCTTTGTGACTTTGTAAACTGACATGAAAAATAGAAGTAAACATTTGTAATGTAGTGCTGTTTCTATTGCTGTGCATATGGGAACAGATCATAAGTATAATAGTGGTTTCTTGCCAAGGCTTCTGTTCATGAAGCACAAGGGTTTTACAACAGGCTTTAATTCAGAACAGAATTTACATATGTAATCAGCATCTAGGAATGGTAAACGGTAAATGGACTTGGACTGGTCTTGCAAAAAGTTTTTTTTTTAGATTCTCTGCAGGAAGTCAAAACAACACTAACAACATAATTGCAGTTAAAAGTGTAAAAGAGGTGACACGGCTGAGTCTGTTACCAGGTGGCTTTAAAAAAAAAAAAAAAAAAAAAAAAAAAAAAAATATATATATATATATATATATATATATATATACATATACATATATATACATATATATATATATATATATATATATATATATATATATATATACATATATATATATATATATATATATATATATATATATATATATATATATATATATATATATATATGTATATGTATATATACAATTAGCACAAATTGTGAATTTGGTTATTTAGTTTTTAGCTTAGTTTAATTCAGTTTGGCAGTTTGTTCAGATTAAACAGCTAATAAACAGATAAGACTGTTATTAACCTTTTTATGTGCTACTAAGACTTAGTTGTTACTATTTCATTTTTTTCACTTTAGAGCCATTTGTTCATACATTCATATTTAAGAAGTACATAGTACATTGTCATAACACAATGCCTGGTTAACTGTTAATTAAAGCACAGTTAACAGTCAACAAATACACTCTCAATTGTCAATAAGAACATAATTAACTGTTAATAAATGAAGTACATATTAATAAAGTAAAAAAAAAAAAAACTGACATGAGTAAGCTCAATTCAGTAAATGTCTTTGTGATTCACTTTTCTCATGTCATGCTGGTTCAGGGTCTCAGACGCTAAACTTGGGAGGTCACACTGAGTCTGGATCTGCAACCAGGCACTGACTGTGTTCACATCCTAGTGGGTGACACGCTGTCAGATTACTATTTCCATTAATAGGGACCTGGTGAGACTGAACCAACTTAGCTTACAGTAATTGAGCTTTTTATAAGTGCATTTGTTGTTCATGCTGTCATCCGTGTATAATAAAGGTCTTCCCCTTTCCTCTCACCACACCCAGACAACACCACAAGTACTGTTCTTGACTCTGAAATGAATTCCCCTCCGAGCAACAGTTTATTGTGTCTATCAGTACATTATTTGACATGTTTATCAGTCACTGACTGCAGTTAAAATAGCAGGTTTGTCTTTGACTACAATCTCATGGCCTAAACTTTAAGGTAAGAACTTTAAGGTAAGAAAAAATAAGACAAGATAAGATAAGATAAGATAAGATAAGATAAGATAAGATAAGATAAGATAAGATAAGATATGACTTTATTGATCCCACTGTGGGGAAACTGCAATGTTTACAGCAGCAAGATTATCCATGTTTTAATAAATCCATATGTACATCCATATAAATCCATGTTTAATGTTTAAAACATGAATTTATGTTGTACTTCCACACAAAATATTGTAAATAAATGCCATATTAACATAAAAATATATGTTTCATTTGAACAATCCTTTACTCTTGCAGGACTGAATGGTTAAAATAAAATCAGCTTTAAAAAACATTAAAAGTTCAATGTGTAAGATTCTCACATACTTATGTGCTAACATGGAGTTTGTGTTGAAGTCAGTGCTGGTTGTTTGTTGATGCTGTAGAAGAGCAGGAAGGAGATACTGAAGAACTCTGAAGGAGCAGAAGGATTTTTGTGGAAAAAGCAACCGACCTGTACATAGAAACTGCTGCACTGCTGAATGTAGGCAACTGAGACAATAGTGAGCTGAGAAACAGACTTAGCTGACGTCAAAAAACAACCGGTTCCAGTCAAAACCAGCACAAACATGCAAATATTCCTTTTTTTATTTTATTGTCATTATCCAAAACCTCCTTGAATGCCTGACACCATCTGCAAATAGAATTATTGGTAAAAATGTCAATGTTCTTGTAGTACAGGTTAACTCATGTTATTATCCCTGTAGTATCTGCATTTTACCCAGCGTAATACGAGGGGGCTTCAAAAAGTTCATGGAAACTAACTTAGCTTTGACGTGGTTTTAAATCACATGGCCCTCAGGTTTACAAAGATGGATTTAAGGCTGGTAGCAATGCTTGCAGAAGTGTACTGACCTAGATGGAGCATGTTGAAAAATAAACATCATAACCTGAACTGTTTTTTCTAACTGCCCTTTTTCCACCAATTTTTGAAGCCTCCTCAAGTTGTACACACACATACATGTATGCACACACACACACACACGCACGCACACACACACAGTACCTAGCATTAGCATACATCAGGAGCAGAGAGCTGCCACCGAAGGCACTCAGGGACCAACTCCAGCTCATCAATGCCATGTAGTTTAATATTGTAAACCTTACATAGTGTATGTAACTTATGTACAAAGTAAACAATAATAAGACAAGTGATTGTAAATCATTTTGAAACTGTACATACTGATGCTAAACTGTTTTCATATGCCCATTTAGAGGCGTATACATTCTCTCATAAGCCATAAACCAATACTTACCATGCAAATTCCTGTGCTGCTGTGCACCTCATGTTGGTGTTTGTCTTGTCATATGTGTGTGGTCTTTTTTACAGCCATATTCCTGCACATCCAGCAAACAAAACCTAAATTATGCAGGCTTGATTGTGCTTGTGTAGTGTCACTGTGTGGGCGTGTATTCTGCAGGATGCAAAGACCTGCTTTGCTCCTATAGCGTTTTACTGGGCCCACGTGGGTTTTTTTACGCTCCATTTTTCCATCATCACATCACTCCAGTGCTAAAAGTTCACCTATAAACCCAACGAATTGGGCGTAGAATAACAGGGGACTGCATTTAAACACACCTTTTGGTCTAGATAGACAGTGAAACTGTTATCTCCAGACGTCAACATATGGTTTTAGATAAAGACATACTTGCACAAAAGTAGGGAGTCAGGGGCATGAGATATGGTGCAGCCCCCTCGGTTCAGAGTTCAAACAGTGTCAAGAAGTACAAAATTCTTTAGGCTACTGGAGAGAATGGCAGCGAGTGTGCATGTGTATGTACATGTTTGATTTGTATATACATGCCTTGCTGCCCTTTTAGCTTTCAACACATCTGACTATTATCTACGCCTCATCTCATGTGTTACAAATTAAGATATTAAAAAGAAGCAACCAAGCAAAATAACAGGTGTCAGGCGTGAGTTGGTGCCTGTAATTATAGTATCCATTAAGGCAGACTAATCTATATGAAATGTTCTCAGGTTTATTTCCAAATTTGGACATTTTGTTCCTCCTTTCTCCTCTTTGATGATAAAACTAAGTATCTTGCCTTAGCTGAGTGAGCAAAGGGATGATCTGCAGAGTTGGGAAGTAAATAAGTAGAAATACTAGATTAGAGGATTTATTTTTCTTATAACTTTTTACTTCCAAAACAAATTTCTGTACTTTCTACTTCTTACCCTTTTTAAACAGGCTCCTTACTTAGTTTTTATACATTAGAGAGGAATACTCCATTATTAGCATTTTTAAAAAAAATCCTATATCACTGTACACATTTATGGGACTCTAACCTATACAAAAGATGTATAAATCTGTGAATATCATGTATACCAAACATAACAAGACAGAAATGATGTTAAAAGCACGGCGTTGCAATTACGATTTCATATGCTATTAATGAATTTGATTATGTAAAGATTTAACTTGATCTTTTACATAACAATCACAATATAAAAGATAGAACAAGACAAAAATGACACAAGACATGAAAAATGTAACGAGATAAAAACGATTCAAGATAAAAATGACAACCAGACAACATTGATGTTAAAGACACAACAAAAAGATGCAAAGATACAATGAGAAGAAAATGATGAAAACACTTGATGAAAAAATGGGATGTAAAAGACATTAGAAGAAAAAATAATGAAAAAGTTACCACAAGATATAATTTAAAAAAACAAGATGAAAAAAAGAGATATTTGTTACTTTTGGTTTGTTCTTATATTGTATTTTTAGTATAGTTTACTAATCTTCAGATTATATTGATGTGATATGAGGTTCGGTTGCATCTTAACCTTCAATGACCTGTTTTTTTTTTATACATTTCACAGCCTTTCCTTTTTCACTTCAAAGGTGCTAAAGTTGAATCGGTGCTTCTACTTGAGTAAAGAATGTCTGGACTTTTACCACCTCTCTGTGCAAATAAATATTGTGTTGCTTTTGCTGCAGTGCCTTGTCTCTTTGTCTCTGTTGTGTATATGACCATCCAACATTCCTCCATGTCTCTCACACGGAACTGCCAGTACCCCCGCCCTCCACCCCACTCCTCTCCTTTTAACGCCTTTTATTTCCCCTTGTCCCACCTCCCCTCTCCCTCCAACAGTATTACTAGCAGCTACTGTTTTCCCTCCCGCCTTCCTTGTTGTACTTCACTTTTAACTTCTGACTTTGAAATGAAAAGTGGAAAATTAGGGCAAGAAAAAAAATCTCCAGTGTTTGGCTCAGTGTATGAATCCCTTTGATCCAGCGGCCAAGTCTGAACTTATCTTACACCACTATCATTTTGCAATTCCTGTTTACTTTTTTTTCTTCTTACTTGGGTCTGGCTATCTCCCCCGCTTTTATGTTGACAATATTCCCAATAAATAATTTTATGGCTGTGTGGTTCCAAGGATGGAAAAGCGACGGAGATGCTTGAATGTGTGAGTCAGCGAAGTGTGAGGACAAACCTGTGGAAAAAGTTGTGCAACAAAATGGAATCAGAGATGGTGTTACAATAGATATGACAGTGGGGAGTTTAGCCTGGTATGATTGGTTGCGGGTGAAAAAAGTACGTGCTCTACAATTAATTTTAGATAGAGTAATTACAGTATTTGAAAGACAGCATTGCATCATGGGTTGTTTTTAGCATTAATGTTGCTGGGCCAGCGATTGTATTATAGTCTGTTTATAATGATGTCTATAATGAGAGTCTGCTAAAGTTTAGTAAACGGGATCTCAATGTTTTGTATGTTAAATTAACTCTATGAATATGTACCAATTAAAATAACTAAAAATGACTACATGTATACTGACGTATGTCAAATGTTTTCAATAATGTTCAAGTCAAGAAATATGTAGTTTATTCACTGTAACAGTCCATTTAATTTGATTGACCTGAAATTACATAATGTAAATATATGTCAGTTAACACAATATGAATAAAATAAGACTAGATAACATTAAATGTGGCTTACTTCCCTACCATGGAGAAATTGCACTGTTAATAGCATTAAAAAGACAAAAAGCATTGTGTAGAAAGACAAGCAGAAACATTCAGGAAATATAAAAAAGAATTTTCTATTTATATTACTCATTCTGTACATACTGTATATCATATTATTTACATATTTGCATATGACTGTACAGTAAAGCTGTAATCTATTTCATTATATATTTCATATTGAGTTACTTCTTAGTGAAATGCACTGAGTGACTGAGTTCAATCACACAGTTTATTTTTAGGGCTTTTATTGTGAAAGGTACTAATAGAAGAGGTGGATCTGCATATGCTGTCTTTACATGTTTTGTGATTGTTTTGACCAAACATTTTAGTCCCAAATTTTTCTTATTTAGCAAAAAAAAAAATCATGACATGCATAACAAAAATAGAGAAAATTAAATATGATTGGATGTTTTGTCAAAGGCATAATGGTAGAAACTTTTTGTTTTATCATGAGAACCCATCCTAAAAACAGATAAACATGCCAGGACTCGCAGTTAAGTCGAATGAATCGATTTTCCATTACAGTTGGTATTATTTTTGTCCATAGTGCTGAACTGCTGCGAGGGCGACGTCCTCTTCTTACTGGATTCCTCTGGAAGTGTGTCATCTTATGAGCACTCTCGCCTGCTCTCCTTCCTGTCTGAGCTCCTCCTCCCCTTCTCGCTGGGAGAGGACCAGGTGAGGGTGGGACTTCTGCAGGTGGGCACCCAACCCCGCCTAGAGTTTGGCTTTGACACCCATAACACCCAAACTGGCCTCCAGGGAGCTTTGAGGAGCATCAGGCCACTGAGAGGAGACACCAATACAGTGGAAGCACTTCGAATGGCCAAAGACAGGGTCCTGAGACCTGGAACACCTGACGGGGCCAGGGTGGGACTCCCACGAGTGCTGGTGTGGTTGACGGATGGGGTGAAACCAGGGGATGTGACTGGACCCATGGCTAAGTTGCAGGATGAGGGTGTGGCTGTGCTGGTGGTCTCCACCGGGCATGGAAACTACCAGGTGTTGAGGGAGGTGGTAAGCCCACCTGTGGAAAACCACCTGTACTTTGTGGACATCGATGACATGAGCATAATTACAGAGGACCTGCGGGATGCCATCATTGGTGAGTATAGCACAGGCTGTTGAACTTAGATATTATCTCACAACATCTGATGGCAAAACCCCATTTAAATAGTCAACACTATTCATTCACATTCATTGTTTTGGTTGTAGTATCCACTTTTCCACTGACTTTGTTCAACTGTGACATTTTGGCCATTTTAGGGTAGCTTTTGAGATCTTTACAGCTAAAAATGATCAAAATCAACAATATGAGTGAGTGTGAACCATGAGACACATTACTACTGGTCACCAATTTCACAACACATCATTAATTTATTAAAGTGAAAGTTTAGTGCCATAAGTTAAATTAAAATAAATAAAATAAATAATTAAAGCAACACATTTTTTTCTTTTTACCTTTGACTTTCTTTTTAACTCTTTTAATGTCTGCCAATCAGTGCTCCTGTTGCTGCTTTATGGGTTTAAATTAATGCTGACACAGGATGGATATCATGTTAAAGAAGGCAAGAATTCAATGGTGATATGGATGAATGTCTATAAATCAGAATAAATATATAACTAGAGCCCTAAAATGACATGCATGGACTTCTCAAACACAATAAGCAGTGCTTATGATAAATCCACACCTAATATAATAATTTGGTTGTTAATGCTAATTGACTCCATTTCTAGGCTAATAGAAAGCCAAACATCCCACCATTTCCCTATGTCCTAAGGGACAAAATACTTTGGAAAAAATATGAACAGCAATGAACAGAGACAAAAAAATGTTTAATCCTGTTTGAATTTTATCACCACATGACCTTTAGAATATATTTTTAAACATCAAGAAAAAAGAGGTTTGTGGCAAAGGAAGTATTCAAATAGTGCAGTGTTAAACTGTTCAATAGACTCCATCTCACATCACATGTGATACATGTCACCAACACAAAAAGGGCTGCTGCCTGGGCACAGTTTTCCTCAATCTTTGAAATGAGACAGTATTAAAAGGTGTTAAAATCACTTCAAGTCTGGTCATGTTGAAGCTGCAAAGAGATCTTCAGTGACTCTGAACAGATCGTGGAGAGAAACATTTATGCTGATGTCAACTCCTTATAGTCCTTATCCTCACGTATTTTCACAGTTTTAACACAAACTGCAAGTCTTTTAACTTGTTAAATTACCTTCCAAATTAACAAACATCATATGTATAAATAGCATAATACAAATGGGATAAAAAAAAAAAAAAAAACTTGTTTCTCACCTTGACTGTGATAATGGTCAGCCTCATGGGGCACAACTGGAAGGGACACAACTTCAGCTCTCTATGGTAGCCAGGGTTGCTCACTGTTACTGCTGTAAGAGCAGAAGGAAGACACTGAAGAACTCTGGAGTGACAGCAGTGATCTTTGGCAAAGAACCGACCAAAGCACTCTTCACAGATAGCATGGATATGGTCAACCAAAACAGTTGTTAACATAGAAATGAATTTAGCTAATGTCAACAAACAAGTGGCTCACAGTATCTAACAGACTCCAACACAAACTCAATCACCTACATAACGTGCAAATGTTACATCTTGAATCTTTAAACAGTTGGTCTAACATATAAGTCACTACTCCCCAAAACTGAAATGCTGCTCACAGTTTTGCTTGCATGATAAAATCAAGCTGAGTTGTGCTGGGAGCCAGTTATCAACCTACCTCATGTTAGCCAATGCCAGTTCAAAGCTAACAGCTCATGTTATCATGCATAAAGGGAACTGAGACTGGAGACCTTTTTTAACCCTTTAACTACCACACTAAGATGAACCTGATGAGTAACTCAACCATATGGTTGAGCAGGCAGTTAAAGGGTTAAGGTCAATTCACAGGTTGGAAATTGAAATGTAATTAATACATGTCAGTTTCTTTGCAAATGTTACAGCTGCTCCTTTATTTAGCTTCATTAGCTCTATTATTCAGCCTCCATTTACACTGCTATTATCATGATAGTTGTCTGGCTGCCACACAAATGTGTTACATGTCTCTGTGCCTTTCCCTAATTCCACAAATGCTCCTTAAGACAGTGAGGTTAAATAGGAACTGGGTACACTGAGATTGTCTTCGTGCGTGTGTAAGAGTCACTGTAATGAGATAGGCTGATCTATTAATGGATTAATGATTCAACTTCCCCTGCTGCATCCAACACTATGCCAGACATGATACATATATGTATTTATATATAGACTGAATGAGAGAGACATTTTCTTTAGCCAGATTAGGTAACTACCACAACACTCACAAGGGGCTACATGGGCGATGATACAGTATATACAACAGCAGTGAGATACAATGTATAGTATAAATACAAGTTGAGTTCTACAAGGAGAAATGAATTTGCTGAATGTCTAAGGATCCTATCACTGTGGAGTTTGTAATTCTGTTGCAGTGCTATTTCAGGTTGTCTTATTGCAAGGGTAATGAATGCATGCAGAAACCTTGTCTGTCTATGTGGGTGGCTGTCTGAAACCAAGGCATTTTTAGCACTCTGTCTTCTTCCATGACATCTTCCCTCCTATGTCTTGCAGCAGTTTAACTTATCACTTCATCTGACAGACCAGTGTGCCCAGTAACTTCGTTTATCTTCCTTCCTTTAGAAATTATCAGAGCTGAGAGAATCCATGCCCGAGATGTGTCCACCAACTCTGCTACTCTCCACTGGCGACCTGTCCTGTCTGGTTTAAATGGCCACTATGAAGTCCGCTTTGGTCCGGTTCCGACAGGAGGAACAGGAGGCGGTGGAGGGGGTGGGACTGGTACCAGTCCGAGCACTGGTGGTAGCCATTACCAGAGGTTTACCCAGTCTGCAGACTCCAGTACCGCCAGGCTGACGGGCCTGAAGCCTGATACCACATATGTTGCCACTCTGACTCCGGAGTCAAATGAACAAGCATTTAATACACTCTCTGTCACTTTTACAACTAAACCAGGTTGGGTTTACATGTAGCTTGTGTCATTAGCTATAACTGTACACATAATGTGATGCATGTACTCCATTCCCTGAAGAAATTCCTGGATAAAAGAAGTGTAAAAGAATTATGTTTATTATTTTGTTGAACACATAAATCTAGTCTAGTATTTAGAAGTTTCAGTGTCACGTATTTTGTGATATTTAGTGGTGGAGTTGCAGATTGCAACCAAATGAATATTCATCACCTCACCCTGCCCTACACTGACCTCAAAAAAACAAACTCTCTTATTGAAGCCAGTATGTGTGTATTGTTCACTGAGAGTTTTTTAATTAAGGAAATACAGAAGCTAATAGGAATCCCCCTTAACACAGGATGTCGCCCACCTTAAAACAACAAAAAAATCTGTGTGCCCTGTGTGTCCATCTGTTTGAAGTTCTGAACCTTTAGCGTAGTTTTATTATGAAGTAGAATTGAGGTAAATTAGATGAAATTTTAAGTATTTGTAAATGGTTTAGGAATGATAGAAGCATTGGTTGTAACAAATCCACCTTTTAAATGTGTTAATATAAAGTATAACAAAATTAGCACATGTTTGTTTTCCTTCCATCATCTTGTACCATCTCAGAGTTTTTCTTATTCCTATTCTCCCACCAGAGGTGCTGAGTCCAGCTGTTGTAAGTATCTCAGAGTCAGGGCACAACAGCGTTCGGATAAGTTGGGGTCCACTTCAGCCAGAGAAGGTCATAAGTTACTACATTGAATACTCTGCACTGCCCAGGGGAAAGCTGCACGCTGTCACAGTTGGCCGAACCCAAAACTCCACTCTCCTCAGAGACCTCCAACCAGATACCACTTACCTGGTCACTGTCAGTGCTCGACACAGCTCTGGAAAAGAAAAGGCCATGTCTGTCAAAGTGTGTACTCAGGAAGGTGAGTATTGGAGGAAACATGGGGATCAGGTATCTGTGGGCTGCACACTAATCCTCATCCTACATTGCTCAGTTCTGTTTGGATCTTGAATTTCATGTAATTACAATCAGTGCCATTCCAGTTTGACTGCTTCACGTGCATTTCTGAGCTGGTGCTCTGCTTAAAATTCCTGTGGGTCATTTGCTTTTGGTTTTGACCATCCTCTGTGGTTTCATTTTCCAGAGACTCCGGCCCTCTCTGACCTCCAGCTGACCACAGTGGGCAGTGATTCGGTGCAGGTGGACTGGAAGGGCAGTCTGCCTGGTTTAAGGGGCTACTGGCTTACCTGGGAGGACCAGCAAAGCTCCACCCCTGCTCAGCGCTCCTCCCTGTATCTGCCCCCTGACTCTCTGTCGACACAGCTCACACACTTGCCTCCTTTCGCTAGAGTATGTGTGTCGCCAATTTACCGCACAGCACGGGGAGAGGGACTGTGTTGCACAGCGCAGTTTCAGTCAGGTGAGCCCTGACAGACAGGGTGGGAGTTTATATTATATTTTTTTTATTTTATCATTAGTTTGAGATCTTCATTGCTGTGACACTGCATGTGTGTTATCATGTCACAACATGGAACACTGAGCCTAGATAGTAGGAAATGTCCAAAAACATCAGAGTAAATTTTCAAGGATGTGCTATACTACGGATTTTAAGCCTTAACAATTATATTCTCAGCTTAAAAAAAAAAAAAAAAAAAGATCTTCCAATAACCATGTATTTCAGAAATTATGATAAGTGAAGTTTCATCATCATTCCTCTTAAGTTATTACCTGACTTATAGCTGCAGTCGTGCTGAAGATGTTGCAATAGTTTACACTGCATCCCTGTGATGGAATACCCACAGTGGAAGTCTAATGCGATAGTTCTAACAAGTTGAGGCAAGATGAGCCGCTACTGGCAGAGGAAAATCTGAATTTGTTTGTATAAATCTACAAATATACTGCAAATGACAAAATACAGTGTCCTTGGTTGCCTATATCTCTGGTTACAGCCTAATTATACAGTAATTTATATGAGAGGATTTGGGCCAGATTTTTCTGGGAAAATCCAAAGGTCTAACATTTTAAAGCTTCTCTTTTCCTCCCCTACACTAGCAACACCAGCTAATGTTAGTGTAGAAATATGGGCCCAAATAACACAAACTCCTTGAAACCACATGACTATGCCTGACTATGGATAGAAAGCCATCCATATTGTTAATATCAAGGATTTTTTGAATGTCCCTTCTTGCACCATTAAGGAGGAAATAGTATATTTTTTGTTGTAACTGCTTGTATTATTATTTGTGTTTGTACAAGAAAAAAATTGTATCGGGGTCTGTGACTCGAGTTAGTCATTTGATGATGTTAAGTAACTATAATTTTGCCAACTAACTGCTGGAAGAACACAAGAGTGAGCATCATTTTTGTGAAAAAATAAAAAATAAAAAACCTGTCCAGTGTAATACAGAAACGAGTGTTTAGGCTGTGATAATGGATATAGGCAAGACAAAATCTATTTCACAAGAATCTTACATATTGGACCATTAACTTCAGTCACACTGAAATTGGTTGGAGTCGTCATACACAAACAGATGTGATTTGTTGATGCATGAACCTGTTATTTTCTATTATATTGTCACATCAAACACTTTCATTCAGTTTGATGTTAAAGTGTACATTTAACAAATGAGGTACAACATTTTAGTTAGACTTTGTCTGTACTTGTACACAGATCTTTGACTTTCTAGAGGGAGGCTTGGTTAGTTTTTTTTGCTTTACTTTCAGTCTTCTTGGTCAGCAAATATTACAGAGTGCAACAAAACATGTCTCTTACATGTAGCTGTGTTTATGCAGAAACTGTCGAGTGTTATCTGTGTTTTTTGGTATTAGTCTTGGGAGGTTGTGTGACTGCTCTAATATAATGAATGTGACTTATTTTTTGCTTAATGTGTGTGCAGCAGTGGAAAATATCTTTCCACAGTCAATTTCCTTTGACATTTAATAACCTGCAAAGCTATGTGACGCTAGTTTTCATCTAATCAAACCAAAAGAACCTTGGTTTTAGATGTTTGACCTTTATTTAAAAAAAGTATTTAAGATAGAGATAAAGATAAAAGATCCTTCCTAATGCATGCATCAAATGCCAGACTCTCAACATGTTTTCTCCCTCTGCCTTCTAGATGCATCAGCATATGGCTACCAGTCATAGCACCTCTGAACTGCATGTGCACCTTTACCAAACATGGAGGGACGATGGCTGAGAGGAATGCTGACTTTCATCCATAATTCTTTTCCCTGCACCTCACCCCCACCCCTTTGTGGATATCATCCAGGAGAGATGTGTGATCCAACTTACTGAGCACTCACATGGAAGCCATAGACACTTGAAAGAGTGGTCTGGGACAATGTGGCCACGTGTTGACGGCCAGAATCTGCAGCACTGAACACCATTTACTTCCCCATTTGTCTTGCCTCATCTGGAGTAGTAAACATACGGTGCTTTACGTCTGTTTTGCAGATACAGAGCAGAGCATGCTGGGAATGTTGGATGTTGTATGTGGCTTATTTTGGAGACAGGGTTTTGCACCATATGTGGGCCTTGTGACATTTTTCCAAACCCTGCTTAACATCTGATTTACATTAACATGAATACTTATGACTTGTACTTAAATAGCCTCTTTTTCAGCACGCACCGTTAGATACTTGCGTGTGCAACAAGAAAACATTAACAGGATCTTGAGGATTTCTTTGAACTCTGAAAAAATTGCAAACAGACCAGCCACATGCCTTCGAACTACAAAGATGCTACATGCATATATGATACAGATGTGTCTAACTGAGAAACATCTTGTAATGATGTCTGCATATAGATAAAGATTCATATTTATCAATCAATAGTCAAGTATGAACATGGATATAGGACAGTATTTACTGACATGCTGTTTACATTTTTAAGACTTTTTTAAGCCAGTCTCTGCTGCCCTCTACTGAAAGGATCCTTCCAGGCTTACTGCTGATCCTACTGTTAATGCTCCTGGAGCAAAACAACTGTTTTGTTTATGTAGACCACAACTGAAATGTAACATAAGCTTCCAATAAAGGTCTTTATTAATTTTGTTTATACTGACTCTACTGTGTACAGCTTACCCCACTGACTGAGATAAACAAATATAGCTTTGAAAAATGTGACTGATAACATTTTACAACACGTTAAAAATGTCAAACTTGTTATAGGATTTATTTGTAAAATTCCTTCACATGTGTTTTCATCCACATGAAAGATACGGTCAAAAATGTTGAATTCATTACACACACACACACACACACACACACACACACACACACACACACACACACACACACACACACATCTGACCAGTCAGTACTGATGATTCACAATAAGTTATTGAGTGAAAGTCGAACAAAACAGATTATGTGTGCTATTAGACTATTCTATATTTTGTCAGAACAACAACAATAACTAGAAGCACTTGGAGAGCGCAGAAGCACTCGTACGTACTCTATGAGTGCTTTTCTAGAGAAGACAGCGCAGACCTCCGCCAAGGCAGATCAGTGGGCCCCCGTGGCCCCCCCACCCCACCCCACCCAAATTCACCACCAAAATTTAATCATCTGTTCCTTGTGCCAGTATCAACATTTCCTGAAATTTTCATCCAAATCTATCCATAACTTTTTGAGTTATCTTGCACACAGGTGGAGGTAATAACAACAACTACAACAACAACAACAACAACAACAACAATAATAATAATAATAATAATAATAATAATAATAATAATAATAATAATAATAATAATAAAAACAATGATGGATTGGATTTATATGGCACTTTTCTAAGCACTCAGAGTGCTTTACATTGGATCCATTATTCATTGCCACAGCAGCACTGGGGCAGGCTGATGGAAACAGGACAAATATTACAGATTTCAAGAAGTTAAACATTCAAAAGATGTAAAATAAAATGTTTGTACAACAGTAAAATATACATATGTTGAAACATTTTGTGTTTTTCTGACAAAAGAGTAAATCCTAAAGACAAAACAAAAATGTATGTTGTGATACTTATATTTATCACATTGTAAAATTATATCAGTCTAATTGTCATTATAGTTTTATTTTTCAGCTGTACATGTAAGTGT
Source organism: Sphaeramia orbicularis (assembly GCF_902148855.1). Lineage (NCBI taxonomy): Eukaryota > Metazoa > Chordata > Actinopteri > Kurtiformes > Apogonidae > Sphaeramia > Sphaeramia orbicularis. The sequence goes on from NC_043963.1 coordinate 47,904,004, forward strand.
AGGATAATGTTGTATAACGTATTTAGCCTTGTCAGAATCCACTTGCTCAGTATTGATGCCTATAAGAATATACTTTAATTAAAGACATCATGACAAGGCCAACAATAACAAAAACTTACAAGTGCAGAAATTGTGTGAATTGTGGTTATGAAGTTATACACATTGTATTAAGTATACTTCATATATTGATCATAACATAATATATTTTTAAGGTATAAGCAAACAGTCATATGAGTATCATTTATGTATGCCAAGATGCACAAAACCTGGAGTAAACTGTAATCAGTCAACTATATGATCAAATTGTTATGATGATGATGATGATGATGATGATGATGATGATGATGATTCTGTTCTGTAAAGTGAATGTACCTCTAAGTGAATTGAGACTCTTTCTGTTTTTAGCTCTTGAACAGAGATAAAAATTAACCCTAGTATAAAACTGAAGCAAAGCCGTCTTTTCTCTAAGATGCAAAAATCAACACTTGGAGTTCCATACACCTTTGGGTGAAGTCAGCAGCGTTTTGTTTTTCTCATGTCTGAAAGCACCGTCAGATCAGCTGCAGTTGCGGAACCATGACGGTAGAGGGCGTTAGTGTCAGAATCCAGTTTTCCAATAGCCAGTCAAGCTGCAATATCCAAGGCTTGACATTGCGAAGATGGAGGCTGTTACGGTTTAGACCCGGAGACGTGAAAAGCGCAAACTGCAAGTTTCACAGCTCTGTTATGACAACATTTCCTGTCGGTCCAGGTAAATGGAAAGCCCTGTGTTTACTCACCTAGCAAGGAAACAGCAGAGTCTTTGCAAAGTTAGGTAGCTAGCATAAATGACAGCCTGCTCAGCTAATGTCAACGAACGAGCTAGCGCAACGAACATTAGCTAAGCTAGGAGGCTAGCAACAGCGGATCAACTACAGCGTAGTTTCAGATAACACTTAACTTAACCACATAAACGTCTCAATATTCTTGACACCTTGTTTTCTTACTCAGGCAGCCTGTCTGGTAAAACAGAAGCCAACCTGTGGCTAACTTAGGCTAATGTCATCAATAGGATGAGTAGATGTTATGATAGAAATGCTAGCTAGCATTAGCCAGCTAATCATTTTTCGCATCCGTTTCCTGGTTGTGGGTCCTCGTCTTGTTTTAGTCTTTTGGTGCTAAAGCAAATAGTTTGTTTAGTTAAATGTATAGCATACATGAGATCATGCAACTAGTGTTTCACTCATACAGTATATAATAATAGCCTTTATGTTTTGTTTTCTCTGTTGAGGAAGAGTACGTAACTTGACGCAACGTTAGCCAAAACATTACTGTGCACATCTGTCAGTTTGCTCTGGTCTTTAGTAGTGTCAAAGTAATTTTAATGCATGATATATGGTAACACATTAATGTGATAAAGTGTTTATTACGTCATGCATACAATATTTGTAATTTTAGACATCATCTTACTTTAGGATCTCTGCATTCTTCCCTGTACATAAGCTAACTGTAAACCACTTTAACAAGTGGAAATTTTGCTGACATGTTAAGTTTCGTCCACATAGATCTGTTTGATACCAAAAACTATCTTTCAGGGGATTATTCTACTTTCCCAGTAACACATGTTGACAGATGAGACAAGAGTGCATTACTCCCGACAGATGACTGAACTGTGATGGAACTGAGTAAAAATCCTGTTCATGTTTACTTCTTAGTTAGTTATCTATTTTAACTCACTGTGTTTGTGCATTTACAGGTGGAGGCAGGAGGTGTAAGTAGAGGGCAGTTGACATCAGCAGCATGTACTCTGAGTGGCGCTCGCTGCAGCTGGTGGTGCAGAGCGACCAGGGACACCTCAGTGTTCTGCACACGTACCCCACCACGGTGGGTACAGAGGTGGCCAATGCAGTGGTCAAGCCTCTGGGCACAGCTGTGAGCCCTGTCGCCACAGAGAACATCCTCAAAACAGACAAGGAGGTAAGTAAGCAGCCCTCAGAACTCTACACACTGTGTGATGTTGAAATTTATCATTTTGATATGCAGGGTGTCTGCCAAGAAAAGCTCCACCACTAAGGTGCTAGAGTGGCTGTCAGGTTTAAAAGTTATGTCCATATGGCTGGGATGGAGTTGGTTATAATCATCCACCAGGAGATGTTATTGACAACTCGTGATGCAGATGCTCTCATTCAATTGTAGTGGTTTGCACCATCCACCACAAATGTGGTATGGACAGTTCAATAAAAATATATATTTTTAAAGACTTGCAGTACAGTCTATTAAATGAAGGTGTGTATTTAACAGTATAATCATAGGTTTGTTAAACTTTGATGCAAATAATTCTTTGTGGGGTGCAACATATGTCTAACCATTGAAATTCTGGTTTATCATGTAGAATGTCTGTTAGATGTTATATGATGCTGTTTGCTTCTGTATGTCTGTAAGCCCCCAAATCCAAGTCCATGTCCAAAGGTTTACATCCATAACTTTGGCTTTGTGTCACTGTCAGGCTAAATATTTTGAGATTAGCTCAATATTATGTTGTATCTTGATCAAGTGTTCTGGTTGTTTTTGCTTTAAGTCAGCTTTCAAACAAACAAACAAACAAATAAATGAGTAAATAAATAGGACTGCAGCTTTGATGTCTAACGGATTGTTGTGCTGTTTAGTTCCGCACAGAGGACTGATGTCTGAAATGCCATAGACATGTTGTAGTGCTTCCTTTTGTACACAACTTTATGTAAAGGTTATGTAAAGGCAAACACTTGAAATTTCCCTTTAAGTACACACTATAGTTTAATTACATTACATTACTGGTATTAGTGTAGGGCTTTCCAAGGCTTTTTGTAATAAAGTGATTATTTAATGGAAAAAAACATGTTTTAAGTTTTGTGAATTTATTGTTGTTTTGGCTCTTTATGCTACAGCTGTCAACAAAGTTCCACTTTGATAAAACTCTGTATTGTGTTTCACTGCATAAAATTGATGTGAGAAAGAAACCGCAGACCTTGCAGCAAGCCAACAGTTTCAATTAATGATAATGACAGCCTGCACTCACACATGGTGTGAGAGTAGCTGCAGTGGATTAGAAGTATTTCAGCAATATTTGTCAGGTGCAGTAGTTATGTGAACTGCTTAACTGTTGGCGTGAATTTTTTGAATCTCTTCTGTCCCACAAAGACACCAGGAAGCATTTTATCTGTACTGGATGTCAGGAGAGAGCTGTGATGCAGGCAGTAACCTATTAATGCAGAGTCATTTAATTGTGAGGCTTTATTGGAATGGACTTAGTACTGGCTGATTCTCCTCATGAAAAGACTCAGATTGTCAACATGTGCAAGAAAATGTTATCAGTGAAGATTTTCCTGTTCTTGATTGATACATGTGTTCATGTTTATTTTTGAGATTAGTTTTTAGTTTGCCATTTTATTTTTCAAGAATGTTGTCTATCTATTTACTTCAAAAAGTAAAGTAGATGGTGCAGTGGTGCTTTGTTGGCATTGCCTAGAGCTGAAACAATCGATTAATTGAATTGATTTTAAAAATTATTTGATTACAGTTTTCCTGAATCAAAACTATGTTTCTTTTACTTCGCTACCGCTAAACAGGATCACAACAAAGTTGTAGTTTAGTTCCAGCTTAAGTTGTTGGTAAGGTAGTAAGTCGAATATAAATTTGTTGTAGACTTCAGTGCACAAATTTTTTGTAGATGTCGTTTGACTTATTTGTTGCTTTTATGTAGATATTTTATATATACTATTATACTGTTGTTGTTGTTATTTCTATATAGACATTTTTGATATATCCTTTTACTTCAATATTTTTCGTGGTTGTCTTTTCAGCTGGTTCTGTAGTAAAGGACAAGTTGAAATCATTCAAATCATTTAATTGAATCAAATCAAATAATCAGTAGATTAATCAGTTACAAAAATAATCAAAAGATGGAGCTCTGTTGCCATTGTCATCTTGCCTTTGATCTCTACATTTACCACACATTCACATAAACGTGAAGACTCAGATACAGTTTTCTATTAAATGAATGTGACACTTTCAGATGTTTGTGACCGATAAAAGTTCATTTGATATCAATGATAAACATTGTATGGACATTTTTACCACACAGAATGTGACACCTAGAAAGTACCACATGCAGGGAGATTTCAATGTTATTGAGAATCCAGGTGACAAAGTTTTAAAAATGGTTTGGTTCCCAGGTGAAATGGACCATGGAGGTGCTGTGTTACGGCCTCACCCTCCCCCTTGAGGGGGACACCGTCAAGCTGTGTGTGGATGTGTACACGGACTGGATGATGGCTCTAGTGTCACCCAGGGACTCGATGCCTCAGCCGGTGGTCAAAGAGCCCAATATGTACGTCCAAACCATCCTAAAACATCTCTACAACGTATTTGTACCAAGGTAAGACGGAGAGCTTCATTATGGAGCTATTTTTGTTATAAGCTCTACCATTCACTTCTTAACTCCTCACTCTGGGTTTTTCCCTCCAGGCCTGAGCAGCACAGTTTGAACCACATCAGGCTTTGCCAGCAGGTTCTGACTGCAGTCCAGAAACTGGCACGGGAGTCTGTCTCCATGGTGAGGGAAACCTGGGAGGTACTGCTTCTCTTCCTGCTTCGCATCAATGACACCTTACTTGCCCCACCCACAGTTGGAGGTAAGTAGTAGGGTCAGGTATTATTTGAATTGGATCTGATTCAGTTCTGTTTATTGTGGTTGTTACTAGGGCTGAACGATATGGACAAAATTTCATATCCCGATATTCATGCCAGATATCTCGATATCGATACGATATGACTACGAGTTCGGTGAAAACCAAGCATTTTTCAGAAAAATACAAACATCATAATAGAAAAGAATGTGGAAAGTGCAGTGTTATTTATAAGAACTCACTGCCAGTCATCAACATTAACATAAAGTACGAATAAATAAATTACAAATCAAACATTTTACTGCAGCTCTGCTTTACCAATAAATAACCTCACCTCTCATCTCCTGCGCTATATTGTCCCCTGTATGCTCCCCGGGGAAGAACGATGTCTGAAGACAGCGGGTCGTCAGGTCGAAGTTTTTTGTAATAAAATGGACTGTTAAACTGATGTAGGGTTCAGTTGTCCGGCTCGACCACAGGTCCGTGGTTGTGGCGAAATGATCGATTTCATGGAGCTCAGATTCAACATTTATTTTACACTCATTATAGAGTTTCGGAATGGCCACTTGATTAACGTGTTCAGGATGGTATTTTATAACACTTGTCCAGCTTCTGAACCATTTTTTTAAAGCCCTCTTTCGAGACTGTGTACACAGGTACCTTGTCTTTTGCAATGTGGTACGCTATAGCTTCTGTGATGTCTTTATGTCTAGTGGACATCGACTCGTACGGTGTAACGCTACTGAACGCATCAGCAATCAAACTTTGCTTTGGCTTCTTTTGGGATGACTGAGAAGTCCCCGGTGTTTCTCTCATTGCCATACAGTCTTCCTGCAGCACACGATGGTGGTGTTTCAGGTGGTGAAACATGTTTGTTGTGCTACCTTGCTTAGTCGCAATTTTCGCCAAGCATGACTTGCACAACACCTGGCTCTGGTTCACATCATCCTTTTTAAATCCAAAATACCTCCAAATAATGGAGGATGATTTATGTTTTGTCACCAAATCAGATTCTGCACTGACACCAGCCGCATTATCTTCCGCACTCATGGCACTTTTCTTTCTTACTTTTTAATTTCCCCGCTGTGGATGTAGTGTGTGTGTGTGTGTGTGTGTGTGTGTGTGTGTGTGTGTGTGTGTGTGTGTGCGCACATCAGTCTCCGTCTTCCTCACTCCCGCCCTCTTATGTTTGTCATTGGTTGGCTTCAGCTGTCGATCCACCGCGAGCATGAAATAAGGTTTGTGGTTGGCTGGCCATAGCGGTGCATTCAAGGGCAATTGTAAAAATGAAATTTGTTGTGACTTCCAGAGCTTTACATGCAGGGTGAGCATGGGGAAAATCTATATTGTTTATATTGTTGCTTTTTCGATATTAATATCTTGAATGTTCACATCTAGAATGTTCATATCTAGTATAGATACGAAAACGATATATCTTTCAGCCCTAGTTGTTACGTCAGTTCCTATATGATTACCATGGGATCAAATGTTTGAATAACAAAAATATACTAAGTATAAGTAATAGTTTTGGTTGATACTAGTGTTTATAACAATGCACCATCCACAGATACATGCTTTTAAAAAACCTTAAAGGTTTTTATTTGTTCTACAGACACAAGTTTCCCAGACACAGACTTAATTAATGTGCAAATGAGGTATATAAATGGCTGCCAAAGTTTATTTAACAATTTATCTTTACATTTATGCGCTTAATTTTTAACCATTTTATTCTTCCTATGTTGAGTGGCCATGGCTCAGGAGGTAGAACAGGTCATCCAATAACCGAAGGGTTGGCGGTTCGAATCCTGCTCTGTCCTAGTCATGTGCTGTTATGTTCTTGGGCAAGACACTTCACCCACCTTGCCTCCAGTGTCACTCACACTGGTGTATGAATGTTTGGTGGTGGTTGGCAAATTGGCAGCCATGCTTCTGTCAGCCTGCCCCAGGGCAGCTGTTGCTACAAACATAGTTTACCAACACTGGTGTGTGAAGGTGAGAGTGAATGAATAATGAATCAATAATGTTATGTGCTTTGGGTGCCTCAAAAAGCACTATAGAAATCTAATTTATTATTATTATTATTATTATTATTCATACACTCTCTTCTTAATCAATAAATAAATGCCCCATCTACCGCTCAGTTCAAGTGTCAAAACAAACTAGTAGAATAATTTGTGTCACAGATATGCTGCACTTAGCCCTGTCATTTTTGTTTGAGTGAAAGCACACATTTGACTGCCATGATGTTTGACATGCATGGCAGTTCCTAATCTAAACAGAAAGGTCCTGGCAGATTACAGTATGTGGTCCTTGCAAATAGGGATGTAACAATATGAAAATTTCATATCACGGTTATTGTGACCAAAATTATCACGGTTATCATTATTATCGCAGTATTGTTGAAATGTGCTCAAAATGTTAAAAAAGTACTTACACACACACTGAAATAATATAACCAAGTTGTATTTTGAAAAAAAGTAATAAAGTAGCGCGCACATTGTACTGTCTGTTGCAGAAACATTCAAGTAATAACATGTAAACAACAAACATACAAATGTGCATTAAAGCTGGCACCTTATGGACACAATATCTGCACCAGGGGTGGGAACTGATAGGATTTGATCAATATCAATGCTGTTATTAGTTCTGCTTATCAATCCAATTCCTTATCAATTCTCCTACTGATTCCTGAGTGGTTTTTGAGTGTGAAAAAAAGTAGTTGGACAGGTCATAGTGGAGTTTGTTTGACCATTTTCCAGATCAAATCATTCACTGTGTCACACATATTACACCATTGTACACACAAACAGAAAGTGAAACACAATAATATTTTCCTGAACTGTTTAATGAACAAATGTAAATATTCTGAAAGAATGAGGATTTTAAAACATGTTAGGCTGATCTGATCCAGACTGGTCAGTGGTTCACTCTTGGTGAAAAAGACCAACCACAAGAGTGGCATAAGGTTCAGTTCCTCTGGAGGTCAGTTACTGGATTTACTGTTGAATGTCCTTCAGTTCATAAAGCTTCCTCTCCTTTGGTTTTTTCACATATCGTGTCTTTGTACAGTTGAAGCTCACTCATTTGGGCCCATTTTAACTGGCATGAGTTTGTCCTAAGTATCTATATTGAGAGGGTTTCTCTGTTGGGTGAGGTTGTGTAGCAGTGGGGGCTGGGGAGGGGTTGACAGTAGTGTGGACCGGGTCTGTGCACTCACTCGCTTGGACGGACCGAGTCCCCCGCACTTGGACGGACTGGGTCCGTGTGCGCGCTCGGACGGACCAGGTCCATGTGCTCGCTCGCTCGGACAGACCTACACTTGGACGGACTGAGTTCGTACGCTCGCTCAGATGAGCTGGGTCCATGTGCGTACTCGCTCGATGGACCGGGTCTGTGCAGGAGCCCGCTATCTTCGAATCTCTGGAGCTCTGTCCATGCAGGTGCCTTCAGCCATGTTTTCAGAGGCCAGACATTACAAACTGCGCACACATGCCTGGAGTGCTGCTGGTTTTCCAGGAAATGAAAGTGCCATGAGTTTTCTAAGTGCAGTAATCAAACACGGTTATCCCATTATATAATGTGCGTTTCGGCCCCACCCCGTGTCCGTCCCATCCATCCGTCAATGTCCCCGTGTTACAAACACGGGTGTTTGGGTGCAGTGCCGCTGTTGCACTACGGGAGGGCGCTATCGTACAAGTAACCACGGGTACAATGCTGCTAGTCATAATAATTAGAAGTTAAACTGTAATACTAACCGTCAGAAATTTTACCGCGGTTTATCATTATACCAGTAATCGTTACATCCCTACTTGCAAATAATCGATTTGCAGAACTGAAATTCATCTTAAGTAACTTAAGTATTTTGTGAGTTTTTATTCCTAGCCCTAAGAGCAGTGCCTTTTTGCTCCATGTTCTTAGTTGTAACCAGGGGTGTAACTGTACAGAAAAATTTCGGGTCGGTATGTTTTCGGTACAGGGGTCTTCAGTTCGATACATTTTCAGTACAGTGAAGGAAATTAGTGAGGGGGGGCTGTGCTCCATAACTACCGAAAACCGAAAGTGAAACTTAACACACTTCAAATGTCTGACCCAGCTTCTGTTTCTCTGTTTTGCTCTGGTGTCATGTTTAAACCCCACCCCCATTTTTGAAGTGGCACTGAGAATTCAGCACGGCACTGCTGCAGAATGTACGAGGGCCGTTCAATAAGTTCATGGCCTCATCCAGAACAGAACAACACAGACTGATAATTAATATTTTATTTTTCAACATAATCTCCATTTACAGCAATGCACTTGGTCCATCGATGTTCAAGCATCACTATCCCATCACGAAAGAATGTAACATCCTGTATTATAACAACCAGTATTTCTGGGTGAGGCCATGAACTTATTGAACAGCCCTCGTACATAGGGGAAACCCTTCACATGGGTTCTGCTTCCAGCCACCCTACTCGTACTGTGTGCGTTCTACTTCAAGGTTCGTTTGGAAACTTGAGGCGAGTGTTTGTGTACTTCACATAGACTACATGTATTCATTCGGTACAATCTGTATCGTATCGAAGGCCCCGAACTAAAATGGTTCAGTACAAACGAGTGCACCGTTACACCCCTAGTTGTAACTGATGAGCCATTGCCTGAAACTGTTGTCCCTAACATTTCTCTTTTCAGTTGGTGTGGCAGAAAAACTGGCAGAGAAGCTGATGGCCGTGCTGTTCGAGGTGTGGCTGCTGGCATGTGCCCGCTGCTTTCCCACGCCGCCGTATTGGAAGACGGCAAGGGAGATGCTGGCCAACTGGAGACACCACCCTCCTGTCGTAGAGCAGTGGAGCCGAGTGGCCTGTGCTCTGACCTCCAGGTTAGAGAGAAATCAACTCTTACACTGAGAAGTGAACTTTCGTGAGATATTTATGTATTACGCTCATTTGTTGATTCTCAAGAAATTTTTGCTGGTCTAGTTCAGCTGGTCTTTAACCTGCTGAACTACATTATTTTACCAAGTACAGCTTTCTTACCCAGATAAGGCATCTGCAGAACCATGCATTTAAAAAGGAAGGAATTCATTAATGTAATAGAGAGACCTTAATCTGTATCAATCAGTCTTTCAGAAGTATTAAAAGTGCTTAGGGAAGTAAGATTTGGTTTTGTTCATTTACCGAATACATCAGTGTGACACAGATTAAGACAGCATACCCAACAACACTCCACTAATCAGTAAAGATGTCCCTAACCTCAAGTTACTGATGTCTTTTTTCAATTTAATAGTGGTTATTTTGAAGTTGATTTTAAATGTGGTTCTCTATTGCAAAGTCTTTAAAAGCCATACACTTCAAGAATCCCGGTTCATATTTTACACCTGTATAGAATATAATCCAGAATTACAATATTGTTATAATGAATGCTGCGTCTGTAAGAAAACTGTGAGAATATCATTCTTCCCTTATTAAGTAAATGAATGCCACCTGTTTCATCTTTTGTCATCTCAGTCTGTAGAGCAGCAGCCAGTAGGTAGTTAATTGAGTAGCTGATCAGAAGATGATTCGATTGATCAACAGCTGTGACTTTTTCCTTTAGTTAAAACAGTCTCTTTTTTTAGTGTCTGATTGTTATAACATATTTTCTTGTTTGCTTTCTACAATCTAGACTTTTGCGGTTCACCCATGGACCAACTTTCCCACCTTTTAAAGTTCCTGATGAGGATGCCAACCTCATTCCATTAGAGATGGACAACGACTGTGTTGCACAAACATGGTATCGGTTTCTCCACATGCTCAGGTGATTCAGCCCTCAGTATTAATGTCTTTAGACATATATTCAGATGTATAAATATATTTTTTGAAGTGTTTATTTTTTTCCAACGGTTTTTTTTCTTATTGGACTAGAATTAGTTTTTCTGAGCTTTTCTGTGAAATGGACATTACATTAGGACAATAGCAAACATCCTGATTGTTTGTGTTTCTGTATTCTATCACAACTAACATAACAATTACAAGAACAATGAACTGAACCACACTTCTCTTTAACCCCAACTGGTCAAGGCAGACGGCCATCCTCCAGGAGTCAGGGTCTGTTTGAGGTTTCTGCTTGGTAAAAGGAAGTTTTTCTTCGCCACTGTCACCAGTCACGAGTGTTTGCTCCTGGAGGATTCTGTTGGGTTTCTGTAAATTGGCTTGAAAGTCTGGTTTTGACCAACTCTATATGTTAAATGTCATGACATAACTTTTGTTATGATTTGGTGCTATATAAATAAATTTGATTGATTGATTGATTGATTGACCATGGGGAGTAGCATTGATGAGTTTCTGTTTCGTTTTTTATGTTATCACTGGATATATCCTGCCAATAGAAAAAGCAGGCACAGGAGATAAGTGAATCCATGGATATGTCTGCAAAATGAGCTAGTGAACATTTAATCTGGTCTTGTTACCGAAAACATGCTGCAACTGTCAGAAAGATCCATTGCCATTGTCAAAACTATTCATAGTTTTTATGTGAGGCAATGGACCTCTGTGATCAAGACTTTTGCAATTTCATGCTTTTTCATTCTGAAAAAATAGGTTATAATTCTTGACATCACACTAACCCTAACTGACATAAATAGCTTCTTTGTTCCTGTGTTTTAATTGACAGAAGTTGAATTGCATTGTGGAACTGAATAGTACCTCATATCACTTCCCATTGAAATATTTCCTCTTCTCATCCACTTACTACCTGTTCCTTCAAAGAAATTTTCATCCTTTTTTTTTTTTATCCTGTGACCTGTTTCTGACATAGTCGCCTTCAAATGTCTAATTATCTATGGTGCTACAGAAACTGGAAGTTAGATCACTCCATTTTATGTTGTTCTTTACTCTAAAGCTTGTTCAGAATGTTAAAAAACTGGAAGCCTTCATTTTTTAAAAATGGCTTATGCAGCCAACAGCCCTCATTTTTTTTCCCTCTTTAGTCTGGAAATACCTCTCGGTTCACTTCTAAAAATATTTAATGTTGAAGATTTGGTTCTGTTCAACCATGACAGACTATGCCCGCTCTAATTCTGAGATGTAAACAAGATCCAGCAGCATATTAGCTGTTAAAGGTGTGAATTTGTCTGCAATTTATATTAATATGTAGTATCTATCTGTTTCTAGCAACCCGGTGGATCTAAGTAACCCAACAATTGTAAGCACCACTCCAAAGTTTCAAGAACAGTTTCTGAACTCCAGCGGCATTCCTCATGAAGTGGTGCTGCACCCCTGTTTGAAGCAGCTCCCCCAGATCTTCTTCAGGGCAATGAGGGGCGTCAGCTGCTTAGTGGATGCCTTCTTGGGTAAGAGAAGGAAATGGAAAGTTCTGCCTGTGACACATGTGAATTGGTCCAACCCTGTCAAACCAGTTTTACATATTTAGGGGAATTAGCTGCAAATTACATAATTAATAGTAATTAAAAGCCTATTTTGTCCATTTTGTAAGGATGATGTTGTAGATTTTTAAAAAAAATATGTTTCCTATCTCGTAGGTGCTCACTAAATGTACTTCCTCACTATGTTTACACTTAGTTTTGAAAGTATTTTCAGAAATCCAAACATACTGTAGCAGAGATGCATTGCTGTTCATATCATGCATTTCCAAAGTGTCCAGCATTGTGTCCTGTATTGGTGACTTCAGAAATCCTGTAGGAGTGCTTTCTTTTGTTGTGGTGGTCTATGGACTGAGACATAGATTCCCCCTATATGTAAACAACAAAGAACTATACAGTCAAGACAGTTTTTATGAAATAGGACCAAGCCTAGATAATACAGGCATTTTAATTGTTTTAAGACAGGCTACCTAGGAGTTCTTTACTACTTCAGTGTTCAGATAATGATAGACACCTGAAGAATGAGGGTTTATCAGTTAAAGTTTTCATACTGTCAAATTCATGAAACAGGTGGATTTATGTATGTAAACAATGATGAATTAAGAGGATGTACCTGAATATGTCACCAAGTGTCTCTCTGTGTCTCTGTCATACAAAATGATGATAAACCTTTCAGAATTAATGAGATGCATGGAATGCACCATTAGGGTGCCATTTCTGTGTGTAGGGTTAGGGTCAAACTTGGACTCTGACAGAAGCAAGCAGCTTGTTTGTAAATGATACAAAAAATCTGTACAGATTGATTTTATGACATGGCTAATTTAGTGCAATAGTTTTCCATGTCAGTCTTCTGGACAGCCTTCTAAGATTTGCTGGCCAAACAAAAGTCTCCCAGATTGAGGTGCTTTACACCAAGTCACTGTTGCATTTACTTTGCTGTGTTATAGGCTGTTACATCTATCTATATTGAGTAAAAATGTCCAAATGTTTTATTTTGAGTCCATTTTAGAGATTGCCCAGTCATATTTTACTCTATGAAAGATATGAAATCCAGTGCATCCCAGACCACCCCAGTAAGTGGCATGAAAGGTCAGATCACACATTGTTTTAGTGTTAGTATTTGAATTTGGACTACATGTAATACCATACAGTTGTTCTCCAATTGGCCAAGATGCATTTTAAAACCAAGTGTAAACCGGGTCATTACCAGTCTGAAGAAACTTGATATTATTGTTTTGTAAGCTAACCCGTCATATTCAGTGATGTTGTTATTGTCAGAGTTTACATCATTGTTGCATGGACTATTTCGGAGAGTCTGACAGACTCTGAATTTGCAGACACTGGTTGTATATTTCAGGTTCTTACAGGTTTATTTTCAGTTGTTGGGTAGGAAATCACATTCATAAATATGAAACACTCATTAAAAAAAGTTACAGACATATAAAAGGTATGTGGGTGGCAAAAAAAGCTCAATATGCAACACTGATGAAGTCATTGAATAAGAATTCCTCAAAAATGTCATTAATAAATGTTTCAGTTCCTTCTTTGCAGTTATTGAGTCCCACTCCCTGAAAGTGAATAGAAACATGTCAGTATGTATTTTTCTCTTTACACTGTAGGTGTCTCTGTTGAAAAGAGAGACGTACGGGAGAGGGTGTTCTCTTTTTGTCCAGTGCAGCTCTCTCATGGTACACACATTAAATGATATGTCTTATAATTAGATGGGAATACGATGGAGTGGGCTGGTGATGATATTAACACCTGGGGTTAAGTCATACCAAAATGACTCATCCCAGATTTATATTCAGACTTAAGTTGCAAGATCATCCACAACTCCTGTGGCCATCAAATATCAGTATCAATCAAAATGGATGGATGTCAATCTTTGGTGATTTGTATCTAACAATTGTCTTGCATGTCTGAATGAATGTCATGTATGATCAACTCATCAACCTTTTTCTTTTCTCTTGCATAACATTAGAATTGGGAAAATGCCTTTCAGTGATTACATTTGCCCAAAACAGGATCTGTCCACTTAAAAAGCGAAGCTCCACCTTTTTTAGTGGACAGACCTCTGAAAATTAATTTTCTAACAGGTTAAAGTGAATCAGCCAGTTGAGGGAGAGACCACTGAATGAAAAACCCGCCTTATTTTGCCTTTGTGTTGACAGGTATATCACGTCCCAGGGCTGACAGTGCCCCGCCCACCCCAGTCAACAGAATGAGCATGTCTCCGCCTCCCTCCATTACGAACACCACACCCCCGCACAGCCGCAAACAGCGTCATACGGTGGTCACCAAAACCACAAGCAAGAGCTCAACTGTAAGTTCAATTATTAACAGAACAAAACAACGCAAAGCATACAGGGAAGTGCAGGGTTGAAAAATGTAGCGTTTCCCTCTGTTTTCTTTAAAGGAAACATGGCAGCCAGTGCAACGGCAAGGCTAAATCAGGTTACAGATACAAACAGTTCTATTATGTATTACCGCTGTTTTACATAAGCTTTGACAGGGCCAAAAGATGGCACACTGGCCCAGGGATTCTCTAGGACCTTTAAAAGTCTAAAATCCAATTATCTGAATTTTAGGTCCTAAAATGAATTAAAAATGGATTGAATTTGGAAGTTAATGTAAAAGCCTCTCTTTTAATGTGCTTTGTTTTTTTTAAGGTAATAATACTCAGTCACTGATACTTCATTGACTTCATGTTCATGGATGCCAATTGCAAGATGCTAATGCTTTGGCCAAATTGTTATTCTGACTTAAAGTAATGACCCAGATTTTCAAGATTTGCGCATCCCAGAGTCCTACTTCTGTTGCTGTCCTTGGTGTTGTGTCTAGTAGGACTAGCTGGTAGCTATCAAAATATCAACAGGCTGGTGAACTCCTGTGTGCCCTGAAAGATGTCGTTTTCATATGAGCTTTGTAAGGTAACATTAATCAGGGTGTGTTTTGTAGTATCACATCTCCTGCCATTAGTTTGTTCATTGTTGGAATCATTCGTCCAATCAGACATCTCCATTTTTACTTCCACACCTTGTAGAGCAGTGGGAGTCAACCAACCAAAGCATCCCAGCAACAGCAGCAACAGCAGCAGCAGCAGCAGTCGTCCTCGCCCACCCTGCTGTCAAGCCCCAACCAGACCAGCTGGGAGTCCCGACCCCTACCAGCCCCGGCGCGACCCAAGGTCAACAGCATCCTAAACCTGTTCGGCCAGTGGCTTTTCGACGCCGCTCTGGTCCACTGTAAGCTCCACAGTGGGCTTAGCCGAGACCCCAGCATGACGGGTAAGAAGCGAGTTTCAGGCCATGGCTAAATAGCATTTCTGTTTATGCATGGGCAGGTGGGTGTTTCTGTCGCTGTTCATTAGTATGTGTTTTTGTGGAGTTCTCTGTGTTTTTTGGTGTTTGTGTTCTTTTTTATTACTGTATGTTGTTGGGATATCCTTTCCTTTTTTCACCATTTTCTCTGAAACTTGTTTGTGCCTTTCTGTGAGTGGAGGGCTTGGTTAGAAGTGGCGTGATATGAGATTTTCATCTGGTTTACTTTCCATTTACATCTACCGACTATTGAAACCTGGCTAATACTGCATATATTCTATAACCGTTCTGTTAGGACTTCATACAGACTCATTTTATCGACTGTATGGGATAAAATAAAATCATTAGAGGGAACAATAGAATATATTGTGTTTGAAACAAATTGGCATATCATTGGCTTTCCATTTATTTTTCTCTTTTTGATGTAGTGTCCTGCACGTGTCTACCTTGTCTGATTAATGTTAGAGTTTTTACAGGGTGAGAAAAAAAACAAACACAATTCATGTCTGATATGAATTGACCCATAAATATTGGATCTGCTTTGATTTTGTGTCTCTCCACTATTTCTGTTATCTTGCAGCCTCTTTTATCCAAATTCTCCTTTCTTATAAATCTTGTAAGTAGGAACGGCAGCTTTTTTCCTCACTTGATTTGCGTTTCCTGACAAATCTTCCTGCTTTTTTTTATTTTTTAGTTGAGTTATATCATGGTCATCGCCATTATTATTATTACCATCGTTTTCTGTTCCCACTTCTTTGTCATATAAAACGTTCACCAGCGTTCTCTCAGCGTTCTCCAAAGGTGATGGAATGGGTTTCACCAACTGACCACTTGTCTCAACCATAATGTTGCCAGTTTGTGACAACACCACCTTATTTTTTTTTTAATTCTTTTTTTTTTTTTTAATTTAAAAAGTTTTCATTTCTCCTTTGGGTCACACTAATCCTTATTATTCAGTTTGAGACCCCTTAGAGTCAGCATTAATGTTTTGATTGTTGTGATTGTTTTTTTCTTTGTTTTGTCTGTTCACTTGAGTTTGATATTATTGGTTTGGTGCCTCAATGCATGAAATGAATGTTTTGTACCTTGAGTGACGGTCATAAAATTGCAATGGCATGGGAGCTGACACAGGGATTTTGCTTTGTGGTCTTGCAGGAGAGAGTGACTGACATGTTTTATTACCCACACACCACACTTAGATATGTTTTTTCTAGTGATAGCTTTATGGCAAACTCTTTGTGTCAGGCCTCCCTTTGTTGAATGCTTTTAAATGGTGTGAGTGTGTGTTTGCAGTCATTGAAATCTCTTGTTGTGATAGTGATTAAATGTCTGCTTTATGATCATTTCTTTTTTTTAATAGTACTGTTTTCCTTCATTATAGTGTGCATATAGCAGATATGTCTATGTATGCCCATTAATCATAAATGCATGTTTTACTAATGAACATTTTCCAACCAGGCTGCTTTCATTCTTTCTCTCTTTCTGCTCTCTACAGCGATAGCCACTCAAGTAGGTCTTGAGCTGAGGAGGAAGGGATCCCAGTTGTCCACTGACTCCATGGTGCCCAACCCCATGTTCGACACTAACGAGTTCCCAGAGAGCTATGAGGCTGGACGAGCTGAGGCCTGCGGGACTCTCTGCCGTATCTTCTGTAGCAAGAAAACTGGAGAGGAGATTTTACCTGTCTACCTGTCCAGGTAGCCCTTTTTTTGGCTGTACTTTAACCCATAAAGACCCAGTGCTACTTTTGTAGCAGTTCCCAGATGAATTTTTCTGTGGTCAACCTTTCAAGTGTTTTAGCACCATTTATTATTATACAGGGTGTCCACAAAGTCTCTTAACAATTTAAACAATGTATTATATGTTAATCAGATTTGTTCTATGTACTCAGTGGTTATCAAAGTTTTTAATCACATTGTGGGATCATGTGCAATCGAATCATTGATCCATTTTCCTTCAAAGAGAAAGATCAATAGCTGCAAATGTTTACCTTGACCTTTTGATTAAATATGTGGCACCACAACTGGATGACCTTCAACCAACCAATATTTTCCAGCAAGATAGTGAGTGCATGGTCTATGTGGTGCACATATAGAGGTGTATTAATGAGGCAAACAAAACTTCAATATCTACTTTTCATTTTGGAATTTCCACAGATATGCCTATTTATTTGCTTTTCTAATAAATTTGTTAAATTGTAAAGAGACTTTATGGACACTCTGTGTTATCCTCTCTGTATTGTGCATTTTTGCAAAACAAGTGAAAATGTCCTTGACGAGTACCCTAAATACATTTCATAGCCTTTACATTTTCACTTTTACTGCATTAAGCAGTTGGAATCAGTACTTTCACTTTGACCAGTGTCTGTTTTAACACACGCTCTCTGTACTTGCACTTGAGTAAAGAATTTATGTTCCCCTGCCACCTCTTGTCTACGCAAGTACACATACTACAGCAACACTAATGTGTTCCAATTCTTCTTCATCTGCAGGTTCTACATGGTTCTCATTCAAGGTCTCCAGATCTCCGATTTCATCTGTAGACCAGTTCTGGCTTCTATCATTCTCAACTCTTCGTGTCTCTTCTGCACTGACCTGAAAGGCATCAATGTTGTGGTGCCCTACTTCATAGCTGCCTTAGAGACTATCGTACCAGACAGGTCAGGCAGTGTTTAAATTCATTTTTCTATATTTTTCATTTTTTTCGATGTTATTCTGCAGTCTAACCACAAAACTCTGATTTTAAGTATATTGAAGTCCTTTTACTTTCTCTACCAGGGAACTGTCCAAATTCAAGATGTATGTAAATCCTACTGACCTGAGAAGAGCATCCATTAATATCCTGCTCGCCATGTTGCCATTACCACATCACTTTGGGAACATTAAATCAGAGGTAATATCACAGGTACTTGGTTTTTTTGGGGGGTAGTTTTGCTTCATGGATGTTTTGGGAACCTTAAAGACTAAAAGGTTCTAGTGGTTTGCTCTCAACATTGTGAATTATGACCTGTGCTTCAATATTAAGCATACAGCCTAAAATTGTTTAAATCAGTGATTCTCATCTTATTAGAATTCAAACCAAGCACTTTTAGTTTTGAAGAATATACTGGTAAATGTATTTACTTTGTCATAAAGAGTTGTTTCCAAAATATACACTTTTCCATCCCTGCAGGAGAACATTAATCACATTTATAATAAACCAATATTGTAACTGTATACTGTTGATTTTTAAAAGTATGAATACTTACACTTACTTAGACACACAAAACACACACAAATTTACACCAACAAAATAGGCTGTTTTTATTTAACACACAATTGTGGAAGCTTTACAATGCTCATTTGTGTTTAAGCTCTTTGCACTGCAGTTAAATTGAATTCTCATTGATTTTAAGTTTTATGGGGTCTCTCTTAGAACCATCCTGGAGCTAATTCTGTTCTGTCAGAACACGGTCCCACTTGGAAACATCATTAGGGAAACTGAAATGATTTCAACTGTTTCACTGAAAATTAAAGGCTGGATGACAAAGAATAATCCAGCTAATTACTCATAAATTTGAGTAACTGTAGTTGGTCACTTTAAGGAAGGCCACCTTACCCTATATGTGAAGTCACATGATTCTTGAGAATGTCTTGAGAAGCAGATTACTTATTTTGATAAAAATAGATTGTATCAGTTAAGAACCATTTCTAAATCTGCACCAGTATCATCATACCATGATATTGAAAAAATAATCAACTGCGCTATAACATCATGACTGGACTCTTGATTATCTTGCCTTCAGATGGTCCGTAATGCAGTTCCAAGGCTGACGGGTCCTTGAAAGTGCAACTACATCAGCCCAGTCCTAGCCTCTTTCCATTTGCTTCACAAGTACTTTACAATTCAATTTTAGACCTTGCTGATTGCATTCAAGGCACTCAATGGTCTGGACCCATCTTATATTACAGACCATTTTCAATGGCAGCTTTAATCTGACAGCAAATCTCTTTTGCCCGTCCCTCGGCCACAACTACAATTATATGGTGACAGATATGCTATTACTATTCCATGTATAGGCCGAAAAAAAACTTGTCATGCACTAGACTTTGTAGCCAACTAATGTTTCAGTCTGTCATCAAGTATGTAGTGTTGTATTCTTCATTTGTTGTTTGTTCTGTTTTTTTGTGTGTTTTTATTTTGTTAGTCTATATTTTAATGTCCTTTTGTGGAACACGTTGATGAGCTCAAGCTGTATTTACCTATAAATAAACTTGACTTACTTAATTGTAGGTTCTTCTGGAGGGGAAGTTCAATGAGGAGGATGGGTGGCCTCATGACCAGCCTGTGTCTTTTTTGTCCTTGAGGCTACGTCTTGTCAATGTCCTCATAGGAGCCCTGCAGACCGAGACAGACCCCACCAACACGCAGCTCATCCTAGGTAACTAAAGGCTTCTGCATGTGCTCAGTAGTCATTATATCCTTCTGTATATTGTGTATTGGTTGTACTTTTTTTCACAGCAGTTTTTTTCCTGTTAGGCGCAATGCTGAACATTGTCCAAGACTCTGCACTGTTGGAGTCCATTGGTGCACAGACTGAAACAGTAAGCGTGTTGTTTTCCATTTGAATTATATTTGGTGGTGTTAATTCTTTCAATGCCATGGGCCGATTAAATCGGCTTTACGAATACAACCTTTAAAGTGCCACGGGCCGATCAGATCGGCTTTGGAGAACACGCCATATTTGTGTACAAACAAACCATCCACCCCCATTTCTTTCTCACATTTCAATGACGTTCTTTCTGTGTCCCCCTTTTGAGACCAGACGGGAATTTGAGGTCACGCGACCGAATAAATTATGCAAGTTACGATCAATAATGAATCGGCTGCGTCCGGTGCATTTTGAATCTAAGTAGCAATCGGTCGGATGTTACCGAGCGGTTTTTGACCAAGGAAGAGCTCGCGTTTCGTTTTCTGCTTGGGAAATTTTATGAATGAATTTATGAATGAAATCATATGCAAATTAGATGGCCATTTTGTAGTAATATCGTAAACACAGCGATCTGTCAAAACAGTCCCATCTGCTAGAAAATGAGTTCTGATGACGATTCAGACTTCGATTATAAAAACGACGCGAAATACTGAAAAACGGCCAAATTCTGTGGCACTTTTAAGGCTTATTAGCCCCTTAACTGTCTGGCACCGAAAGACTTAAAAGCACTAATGTGATGGATTTTCATATATATTTTTTTTCATGGCAGGGGAGTATAGATGGGAGCCACATGACAGTAAGAAGCCAGAGTCACAGTCGCACCAACAGCGGTATTAGTTTTACCAGCGGAGGCAGCACTGAGGCCACCAGCCCAGACTCGGAGCGTCCTGCGCAGGCATTGCTTCGGGATTATGGTAAGCCATACAAGATACTGAACTCCTTATTTTGAAAAAGTATTCTCCTGCTTGGTGACTGCTCACCGTCTTGCCACCTCAGTGTGAAAAACTTCACAAATTAACAGTTATGTTCTTTATAGCTAACGTGGTTAAAGTGGTATGCAGAGTTAAGAAGCGCTGGGTAAAATGTCTTTGTAGGTGATACCAAAGTGATTTGCTGTGATTTAGTGCTGTTTGACAAAGGCTGTGTGGAGTGCCTAGACTGACTGCATTTTCTTCTTTAATTTACTATGTACTACTAATGGAAATGTTTCACACATTTCACTTTTTTCTTGGTCGGGCTGAGCGATGTATGGCTAAATAAATGTAGTATTCTGTGATGTGTCAGTTGAGGACACTGGAGCTGACCAAAAGATCATATGATGATCTTTTTAGTTGACCTACAGTATAACATGTTTTCATCTCATTATCTCTAGTTTCTGGGGGCTTAGGCAGTGTGTGATGGCTTTGTACTGTTATCTGACTAGAATTAGTACACTTTGTTTAATTTTGGTCTGAATTTATCACAGTATTTTGACACTATCTAGATGAAGTAAACAAACACACCCACATTCTCCTTTATGTACATTGTGGTGTTTTATTTTGTCGAGTCTAATGAACTTTTGTAATGAATCAATAATACTAGCACAATGACTCTTAAGCATCTGTGTAAATGAGACTTAGTGCATGTTGGATATCGAAAGCTAGACCCACAGCTCCTAAGACTTATGATAATTCTTTATCATTTTTTTTTTCAGCAGTACCAAAACAACACATTAAACAAATTAATTTGGACTTAATTCGGACTTCGTTAATTCGGACTAAAATTTAGCTCATAAATGCAGATAGAGGCTAAAGTACCCGTGAACAGACGTAAATGATCTCACTAGCCTAGGGATGTGTGCTACTGATATTAATGCTGCAAGCTTATAGGTTAGTGTGACACTTGACATTACATCTGTCAATACTGGACCATTTTACAACAAATGTCAGTGAAGAAGGAACGTTTCCCAGTTCTCTTGGTAATTTTTTAATGGCATTTTCTTTACCATCCCCATAAAGAGTATATCATCTGACAAATTATGATTGATAATAGTCTAAGATCATGAGATTACCCAGCCCTTCCTACAGCTAAGCACCTTTTTTTACTGAAGTCATACTCATGGGTTTCTAGCTGGAAAAGGAGAGTGGTGTGGATCATGTAATGTGTTGATGTGTGGCTGTTGGACTATTAGGACCGACATTAATGTAATCCAGCCATCTGATTACAGTCTAGGCTTGCGCTGGCCTATCACCACATTGCCATTGGCAATGCATTTTCCTGGTTGGCGAAGTTGTTTTCAACCCGTGTAGCCACAGTGGCGAAGGTATTTTTTAGTAAAATCAACCAACTTACATCTCTGATCGAAAATGTCCGAGCGATAACCAAGGAAAATAACAAATGCGGTCTCCACTACTGAAGAGTGCTGCCGAGAGCAATTGAACTCACCTGAACGTTTCTGATTTTTTACGAATTTACACTGCACACAGAGGGGTACGGAGCGGTGCAGACCACCATCAGCAGAAGTGAAATGGCTCATTTCTATTTTCTCTACCTGCAGAAGCTTCGCTTTTAAACCTTACCAGCGAAAATGCTGCAATATTAGTATCACATTAGTGTTACCTCTGTCGTCTCCATGTTTGTTATTACTGACTTTCTTCTTCTTCTTCTCAAAAAACTTTACTCTTCTTCATGGTATTTGTCCAGTATGGTTAATTCATAGCGGCGCCCCCTGGTGGATTAATTGAGAAACGCTCATTCCAACAAATTAAATGTCATTAGCAACACTTTTTTCCAGTCAGACTAATGACAACGGCAATAAAGCACATTTACAAAAGGAACTAAGAACTAGAATGGGATTATTAAGTACTAGTATTGGTACCCGGTATCGGCAAGTACTCAAAAGTAAGTACTTGTACTTGTACTCGTTCTAGAAAAAAGTGGTATCGGTGCATCCCTAATGTATGGTATCATACTCAGAGGTTTTACTTTGAATTTTTTTATGATCCGGAGCCTCGTTTGTTGGAATGTGATGATCGGATCCTTCACTAGCCCAGTTACGGTCCTTTACATCATCATTGCACCTTTTAATAATGAACAAAATGAATTTTTTGGAGAAATTTTACAAAATATATAGGTTTTCTGGCTTAGAAAAATATATTTTTTTACTGAATACAACTATTAACGGAACAATATGGATCATGATCATGTAGAAAATCACATAAAACAATTACCTGAATTAGCACTCATTAGAAGTTGGTAAGATGCTGTATGTATATTTTTAGCCAATAAAGTCTTGTGTCTTATTTATAAGTCTATCATTTATTGTTTTGTTATACATTGGATTAGAAATAAAAATAGTTTAGATGAAAATGTTGACTTAAATTAATTTTTTATGATTTTTTTTTTGTATGAAACTGAAGCCAGATTGAACATATTTTTAAGCTGAAAATGCACCAGAATGCAGGAAAAAGACTTCATTTTTCCTAAAATTTCCTTGGGGAGCCATGCTCGTCGCCGCGGTTCGCTACGCACCCTGCTGCAGGGACCCAGACTGGCTGTGGTTTTTTGTGGCTACACTCATTTCTACTAGTGTAGCCACAGTGGCTGTATCTTTCATTTTCCTAGCGCAAGCATAGACAGTGTTCATTTTGGGTCTTTCTATTCCTGAGGGGAGTATTAAGGGAAAAATAAAGACATCATGTGAATGCCACATTTATATAATACTCTTTGAGCCATTACTACTATCACCTCAATAGGGGAAAAAACATCCCACTTCTGACTCAGAGTTATCAGAAGTTTCTCACAGGCACTGTTAGCATTTAGCAGTATTTTATCACTACCTGCTATTGTTTGCTTTGTAACTTTGTCTTGTATATATCCTACTGTAGCTGTAGATGTTAAGTAACCTGTATTACACAAACTCAGTGAAAAGCTTTAAGTGTTTCAGAGCTGGACAGGGCCCATAACTGAAGATACAACACAAAATCCCAGGTGTACTGTCTTGTGCTGCAGGTGTAGCGAGTAAAAGGATACTTTCTTTTTCACTTAAGGTGCTTGTAAGGTCCGTATTTTATGTGGTCAGTGTAACCACAAAGTTAGACTTACAGGGGGGTGACAAATTAAAGGTCTGAATAATAATCATTAGCTCCTAGTGATCAGCAAATTTAGGCAGCATTGTACATTTTTGTGTTTGTTGTCAGGTGTGTCATGTAAAAATGTCAGCATCTCTCAGCCCTCTTTCTTGGACATGACTTAACTCTAATTATTGCTGTTTGCTGTGCCAATTTCATACTTTCTAGCAATGCATGTGGTCAGCTGCAGGGCAAATCAGCTAACTGAGCATTCAGTTTCTTTTCCTGTGTAGCTTCCTGTAGCCCTTGTGGAATGTAGCTCTAACATGGCGGTACTGTTGCCTTGCTGTGCTGTGCTCTTTTCTCTGCGGTGTTTGGTATTTTGGGGTGTTATATGGTCTAGCTCTTCCAGATACGGCTGCAGGCCTGCTGGTGCGCAGCATCCACCTGGTCACCCAGAGGCTTAACTCCCAGTGGAGGCAAGACATGAGCATTTCATTGGCTGCTCTGGAACTGCTGGCTGGACTCGCCAAGGTAAGACTGCAGTGTCTAAAAACCCAGCTAGATAGTTTTAGTCTTCCTTTTTATAGCTCTACCCTCCAATACTCTCTTAATTTCATTATGATATAACAGCCTCTTGATGTCACACTCATGTCCAGGTGAAGGTCGGTGTAGACTCTGCAGACCGTAAACGTGCCGTCAGCTCTATATGTGGGTATATTGTGTACCAGTGTAGCCGTCCAGCTCCTCTTCAATCTCGAGACCTCCACTCCATGATTGTAGCTGCCTTTCAGTTTCTCTGCGTGTGGCTCACAGAACACCCTAACATGCTGGATGAAAAGGTAACTACAATACTAAGACTGTTTTAGCTTTTGGCTACATTAGTTAAGGGGTCCTGCAGACTATTATGTGGAACTTGGGATTCATCATACTCATGTTTACAGTAACAATTCGCTGATACCAATGGTATTTAACATAACAAAACAGTTTTAAAATCTTTAAGGTTTTTATTGCATGTGAATGAGGGAATTCAATCATACAGATTAATGAAACAACTTTTGATAAAACACTACAGAAAACTGGTGGCCACAGCTGATGTCGTCCTCTTCTCCAGTAATTGATGTCAGTCAACGACAGATTATCTAATGACACATTTCTAAAAATATATTTATAATTTATTTTACAATATTTTTTTCAGATCCATAAATAAATAGACTACATGTAAACATTATTTGATTATTTAACACTCTTATGGACAATAACAAGTGGAATTACCAGACATTACATTTAAAAATGAGTGAAAGCATATGAAGTAGACAGGAAGTATATCTTTTAAAAATGTTGTTCAATTAATTCTAAATAACCAATGTAATATCAAAATCAACCTGAACATTCAAATGTAAAAGAGAGATAAACAGATGATTTTTTTTTACTTAAATAAATAATCTACACTTCTGCTCAGCATGTTCCCTTTTTGTTGTTTTTTGTGTTAGGATTGTTTAGTAGAGGTGTTGGAGATTGTGGAACTGGGAATCTCTGGGAGCAAGTCCCGACAGGAGCAGGAAGTTCGACATAAAGGGGAGAAGGAGCACAACCCAGCTTCGATGAGGGTGAAGGATGCTGCTGAAGCTACTCTGTCCTGGTGAGACTCGAAGTTTACATGCACCACGTCAGTCTCATGTATTTCAAATTCACTGAAGTTTTTCTGTTTATGAGAGTCTGCTGGAATGAGTCAGCATTTGTATGACGTGTATGACGCTGGCTGTGCACTGCAGCTAGCATGCAGTGAGGCCTTCTTCTTATCTAGAAGCAACCATATTGCATCTTGCACCTGGACTTGTTGCACACAAGGGTTCACTGTTCAACGCACAGTAATGTTGATATTGTCTAAGAGGTTGAAAATTATTTTTCAACATTGTGGCTAACATTACATGGTCCAAACAAAAAGCTACAGACACAAAAGTTAGGCAAAGACAGGTTGCTTTAGTTCAACTTTGTAGCTGTTCATCAGTGTATTTGTTCTTCTCTGCTGCTACAATGACCCATTTTCCTCAGTTTGCCTGCTCATCTTCCACACACTGCACAGCCGGTGATTAGAAAGCAAAACACACTGTACTCTTTGACCTAGTTTATCACCACGTTTATGCTGTTGCTTATGTTGCTGTGGTGTTCCCCCAGTATCATGCAGGTGTTGGGAGCCTTCCCCTCTCCTAGTGGGCCTGCCTCCACCTGCAGCCTGCTCAATGAAGACACCCTCATTCGCTATGCCAGACTAAGTGCCACAGGAGCCAGCAACTTCCGCTACTTTGTCTTGGACAATTCGGTCATCCTTGCCATGCTGGAACAACCCCTTGGAAATGAGCAGAGTCAGTAGCTCACAATCTGGTTCAACTTGAAATAGGTTTAGAATAATATTATAAGAAAAAAAATTGTTCTGTGGTTTTGTGCAATAATCTTGGCACTCGGAGGAAGCCAGTGTAGAGGTGTTTTACCACTGATGGCCACAAGAATATGTTTCTCTGTTGGGAAAAATGGCAGCTTCACTCAAAGTTAAAATATATTTTCATTCCACTCCCATTCTTCTTGTTAGGACAACTTATTGCAACACTGTAAGCATTGTGCTCACTAAGTTTGTGGTAGTGTTAACTCACCCATCCCTTGTCCTAATGCGATTTTTTTTTTAAAAGCCAAGATGTTGACTTCCAAAAAGTAAACTTGATGTCTGAAAATGGTAGTCAAGGTACCAGTGGATGACACCAAGGTGCTTACATCCACCTTTTTTATAGCCTTATGTTTCTGTGGTTATTTTTAGTTTTCAACTAGTTACCTCATTACCTGACAAGTACAATACCAGTTCTGTTTTCCCATTTATGAATAAAGCTTCTGTCTTCGCAGATCCCAGTCCATCAGTGACAGTTTTGATCCGAGGCACAGCTGGTAGACACGCCTGGACCATGCAGCTTTTCCACCAACCCAGAGGAGCACGGGCCAATCAGAGGGTGAGATCAAACTGTAGATTCCACAATCATAAAACGTCCCAGTACCAAGTCCTAACAACTGCTACAGAATTTTTTTTATACCCCCACCTGCCCCAGCCTAGAGGGTTGGGATATATAGAATTCTGTCCAGCGTTCTCTGTCCATTCGAGATTTTTGTCCAACCCATTTCTCAGACACTATTCACCTGATTCTTTTCACATTTGACACATGTTCTTTACATGTGCCTTTCTCTCAATTTTTGCTTTTTTTTTTTTTTTTTAACAAATTTTTGTAAAAGATTGAAAGTGAAGACTCTAAATGTATCCCTGGGTTGGCAGGGTATCAGTGAGCAGGAGGGGCAAACTGTTGTGCGACCGAGCATGGGTAGTTATAAGCTCTGCTTACTTTTTCACTTGTTTCTTTTGTATCTGTGATAACCCAGTTCTCCTCTATTCATTTCTCTCCTCCCACAGCAGGTGTTTGTCCCTGAGGGCCGTCCAACACCTAACAGTGATGTGGGAATCAGATACAACGTCAAGCAGAGGCCATTTCCCGAAGAGGTGGATAAAATTCCCCTTGTCAAAGCTGATGTCAGTATTCCTGACCTGGATGATATTGTCAGTAAAGAGGTAAGAGACTGGTGTCTTGGTACAGACTGTTTTTAGTTCTGTATGAAATCAGTCTTTCACAGGGTACAAGCTAAAACAGCGGTATTAGATAATCACTCATATTGTTTATTATTATACAAACTCAGGTGTGTTGTATGGGCTGGCAGGATGATACAACCTCAACAAATACACTGATGAGTAATTACCACCACGTGAGTTTTTGAGAGGTGAAAGGTTAACTGGGTGTTGGTCAAATCGTCTGGTTTGGTGACAAGTATGATTCACTTTGGGGTGTGTCCAGTGTAATAGCCTTTCAGTTAACATGACTTTTAATGTAACCATGTTGTCTATGACAAAATGAGGCATTAACCACTGACCCTAAAAATTCAATCAGTAATAGTTCCATTAAACTCTATAGATGAGAGAATCTGAAATATGAATCTGTGTGGACATCACCAGACCAAAGTGAGACTGATAAACTACCATCAGAACTTCTGTATAATCATGATATAGAGAGTGATACTTATATCAATGAGTCAGTAACAGTGATGTCATTAGGCCTGGGTACTAGACAAAAATGACTGATGCCATACTTTAGCTTTGTTATCAGTTCCTTAAAACTTTTTTCCCTGACCCATTTATATCAAATGGCATGACTTTTTTGATTCTCAGTTACCTTAGCTTTTCCTTTTGTACCACAAAAGTATGCAAGTAGTAGTATGCAAGACTGTCTAGTTTTCTGTCATACAAAGCATGTTGCTGTGGCATGAGAAAAATTAAACATGTAATGTTTGAATGGGACTGTGTATTCTAAAACCATGAATATGCCTGGACACTAAAACTCAAATCTTTAGTACCTTTAATGTTTTATTCATAGAAACTTGTGGTACACAGTTCCCACTCCTGTGGAAGTGGTCAAAGCCTCACAGATGGAGGATTTATTGGGGGGACTACTGTATTGGATTGCATTGTTTTTACATATGTACTTGAAATGGCACGTACATTTCACATTAAGTGATTGTTTTAAAGCCCATGTTATTTGAGTTATATATTGATCAGCAGTGACTCTTTCCGTATTAACTTTGGGGTGGTGGCTGCACTCTATTTCTATTTACTTTTAGTGGATTCATGCTGAATTTATGCTTATGAGTGTCTTTTATTATCTGCAGTATTTTCTGGTCTTTGTACATAATGTCTCTTCGACTTCTTTTTAGCTGGAAGTTCAGCATGACAAGCTTCGTGTTCTGATGAGTAAGCAGATAGAGTATGAAAATGCCTTGGAGAGGCACAGCGAGGACGTGTGGAAGTCCAAGTCTTTCCCTGACCCACAGACGGACTGCAAACCCCCTCCACCCTCACAGGAATTCCAGACCGCTCGCCTATTTCTCTCTCATTTTGGCTTTCTTTCTCTGGAGGCGCTCAAGGTCAGAGTTTTTAAAGGCTTGGTCCAAAACTGTTCTGCCAACACTAAATATTATAAGAGGTCATCTCAGAGGTCTTCAGTGGAATTTATTCTGGTTCCCATGTCATGTTATTCAGTATTCTCTATGCCAGTGGTTCCTAACCTTTTTTCCTTTAAGTCCCATACTTGTGTCCGAGACCCCCCCCCCCATATGCGAGCGTGACAACATTATTGAATACTGCGATAACAATATGACTTACAATATTTAAATATTTTATGTTTTTCTTCACCCTGCTTGCTTTCAACATACAGGGTGGGGAAGCAAAATTTACAATATTTTGAGGCAGGGATTGAAAGACAGTGTATGACCAATTAGTTTATTGAAAGTCATGAGAATTTATTTGCCACAAGAAAATTTACATAATAGAAAATATTTTTATTCTATGTGTCCTCCTCCTTTCTCAATAACTGCCTTCACACGCTTCCTGAAACTTGCACAAGTGTTCCTCAAATATTGGGGTGACAACTTCTCCCATTCTTCTTTAATAGTATCTTTCAGACTTTCTCGTAATAGTTTTGCTCATAGTCATTCTCTTCTTTCCATTATAAACAGTCTTTATGGACACTCCAACTATTTTTGAAATCTCCTTTGGTGTGACGAGTGCATTCAGCAAATCACACACTCTTTGACGTTTGCTTTCCTGATTACTCATATGGGCAAGAGTTTCTGAAAAGGTATGGATAATAGTGTTAGGTATGATTATGACATCAATATATGTTTGGTTTCAAAACAATTGACGCAGTGCCAGCTGAGAAAAAACAACTAAATGTTCATTGTAAATTTTGCTTCCCCACCCTGTAGACTGATGCAGACAATTAAAAAAGGAAATGGATTATTTTTATTGGGAAAAATGCAGCTATGTCTGCAATGGTGGCCATAAGTCACCTTGCCCCCTTAAAATATTTTCTGCTACTGTAAACAACATTAAATTGGAATAAATAAAAACCTGAAAACAACTTAAAGCATTCAAATTTTGTAATAAATGTAAACATAATCATTTAACTCCTACTGCAGTGTCTCGACTTAAACTGGTAACCTTTTCCTAACCACTAATTTTTTGAGCCAAGAAGGTGTTGCAGAATGGGGTCTTGTTTGCCTCGCTTGACTCACTACCTTCAGCCATCACAGTGACTCTCCACACCCAAAACACCTTGTGCTTAATTGGCTTGGTAAGTGTTGATGTAACCATCACCCCTTGTCTTGGTTCGGGGTCCAAACAAATCCAAGATGTGCAACATACAAAGCAAATGGCTGAGTGGCTAATAAGCTAAGATGCTAACGTTCACTAGCACCAAACTTCCTTATTTTCTTAGTTGCTGAATACTTGTATCTTTACTTATCAGCTCCATCCTCTACCTCTACACTGTATTATTACATGTGAAGTGGTAGAATGATAACTGGATGTGTTTTTTGGACTTGGGGACATCTGAGAAAATAAGGAAGTTTGGTGTTAGCGAATGCTAGCATCTTAGTTAAATAGCACCCACTCCATCTGCTTAACAGGATCTTTATGTATCCACATGATATACATTAAAGCTTTAATGAGGTGTTTCCACATCTTCATACTTCATATTTTGTTAAACAGTCCTTTATCTGTTCTTTCCAGTTCAATGGAAAGTAAATGAAGTGATAATTTACGTCCGTCCACAGCGGTCTTCAAGAACTTGGGACAAAACATGATTGAACGACCACAGAACTAACACGGTTCAACACAAGAGTTCAAACCCTTTTTCTTCCGCTCAGACACATCAGAAAAGCAGTTTGTTGTGTTTAAAAAAAAGTCACCGGTTCATCCATTTGCATTGTAGGTTGCACAACTTGGATTTGTTTGGACCTGGAACCAGTAAAACAAGTGACGGTTATGTCATCACCTACCATCCCCATTTGGTATGGGGCGGGCTTCTTGGGCAGCATGACAGCATCTAATAGGCCCTATACTTGGACATTCAGAGTGTGAATGCACACCACATAAAATGTAGGCTATGTTTATCAAAATTTAAGTAATCTTTGTGGTATGTCTATTACATGGGTTGATATCACGATGACAATAAATTTTCAATATATTATGCAGCCCTAGTATATAAGTATTTTTTGTTTAACATCCACAAATAGAATTTTCACAACTTGTAACCTCAATGCAGACAAAGCCAATACGGTCTTTTAGTCTTTTAGTTTGCATTGGTATTTAATGATTATTTATTGTTGATTATTTAAATGCATTTATTCGTAGTTGCTTTCAGTGATCCTGTATTTGTGCACTGATTTATTTATGTTTGTCACATTGCACTTTGGATGTGGGCTGATGTCTGTGGTAAGCTGCAAATGAATTGCCCGTATGGGATAAATAAACTTTTCTGAATCTGAATCTGAAAGCCTTGTGCCCCCCTTGGGATCTCTTGGGGAGCACACACCCCAGGTTAAGAACCACTGCTCTATGCAAATTAGACTTCTTTATTTGATTTTTGAGTAATCTGATCTATTAATAAAACATCCTTCTCAACACACATCTCCTCAATGATGACTGACAGGAGCCAAACAACAGTCGTCTACCTCCTCATCTGATTGGCCTGGAGTCGTCTTTACCTGGTTTCTTCGATGACATCAGCTACCTGGATCTGCTTCCCTGCCGACCATTTGACACTGTCTTTATTTTCTATGTGAGGGCTGGACAGAAAAGCAGCCATGAGGTGAGACTGAAAATAGTGCAATACATGAAAATTAGTAGACTTTGTATTTCCTTTTGGAATCCTTTGTGGATTCAAAAGGGACTTTACTTCAGTTTGAAAAATCTGTTGACCATTTTCAGCATTTTAGTGATTCCCTTTTATCCAAATACATCATGTATGTGGCTGTGTGAATTGAATTTGTGCACTCATGTTATCAGATCCTGAAGAATGTGGAGTCGTCAAGTAGTGTCCAGCCCCACTTCTTGGAGTTCCTGCTGTCCTTAGGCTGGCCTGTGGATGTAGGACGCCACCCAGGGTGGACAGGACACCTGGATACCAGTTGGTCTCTCAACTCCTGCTCTGACACCAACGATATACAACAGACAGGTAAAATGCACCAAATAGTCTATGCACACAGTAGAACATTCATGAAATCTAATCCAATCCACTTTATTTATATAGCACATTTAAACAACAAGAACATTTCCAAAGTGCTACACATAGAATTGTAAAAACCTCAATGAAGGGTTTGCTGCAAGTTCATACACTCGGTGAAATAATCAGTGTGCATGAAACAGTTGCTGAATGTAAGCAAGTTTTTTTGTGCAAATGCTGTAAAAACAGCACTGGACTGATAAATCAATAAAATACTACATATATGTATATGTGTGTGTATATGTATATATGTGTGTGTGTGTGTGTGTATATATATATATATATATATATATATATATATATATATATATAATCAGTCTTCTGACAGCAGACTCATACTAATTGGCTCTTTTGCAAGCTATATGCAGTGTCCTGTTTGGCAGTGTCATTTTGTAAATTTACAATTATTACCTCCGCCAAGGAGGTTATGTTTTTGCCAGGGTTTGTTTGTTTGTCTGTCCGTTCGTGTGCAACATAACTCAAAAAGTTATGGACAGATTTGGATGAAATTTTCAGGGTTTGTTGGAAATGGGATAAGGAAGAAATGATTAAATTTTGGTGGTGATCGGGGGTGGGGGGGCCCACAGGGGGGGCCACTGATCGTTAGTGTGCAACATAACTCAAAAAGTTATGGACAGATTTGGATGAAATTTTCAGGGTTTGTTGGAAATGGGATAAGGAAGAAATGATTAAATTTTGGTGGTGATCAGGGGTGGGGGGGCCCATGGGGGGGGCCACTGATCAGCCTTGGCGGAGGTCTGCGCTCTCCGAGTGCTTCTAGTTGCTATTACAATGTGTCTGTGTTGTACATTGTATTCCATGGTGTTTTGTCCAGTTAAAGAGAGTAATTTGTAGATAAAGATTGTTATGTAAGATTGAAGTGTAGTAGGGTACACAGTTAATGGTCTCCTCTCAATACAGTTTGCACAATGCTGTGGAGACTGTGCAGTGAAGTGAAAGTGAAATTATCAACTTTGATACTCTCGTTACTACTATCTTAGAGTATGATGATGTGGAAAATCTGTACCTTATGAAAAATTACAATGGTATATCAGTTCATCTGGTGTATTACCCCACACTATATATGCAGATAGGCAATTATATATGAGGTCTACCATAATAGCCTTAGGTAATAGTCAGATTTGTAGGCTAACTAGTTAGAATGGTAATTAAAGCTATCCACAACAGCATCCTTACTTGTTGACATTGTATTTCATAATATCAGCAGCTTTGATTGTTGTAAGTAAAACTAAATGCATGTTCTCTAAATAACTTTA
Organism: Sphaeramia orbicularis; assembly: GCF_902148855.1. NCBI lineage: Eukaryota > Metazoa > Chordata > Actinopteri > Kurtiformes > Apogonidae > Sphaeramia > Sphaeramia orbicularis. The sequence goes on from NC_043963.1 coordinate 47,937,250, forward strand.
GAAGTTTCAATTAAACATTTAATCACTACACTAGAAATATATTACAGATGTTCTAAATCCAGTCTGTCTATTTCAAAATGAACATGGCAGACATATACAACATCATTCAACCCAGGACTAATGAACATTTGCAGTTCATGTGTGTTGGGATTTCAGTTATAGGGCCTGTCAACACTTTGTGTTTTTTGTTTATTAGTTTTGGTTTTTTTTTAATCATATTACATATTCCACTAGCGTCCACTTTACTCTGGCGTTTCAAAGTCACATTACTCAGAATGCACATGACTGGGACAACACTCTTCATTTGTCACAGGAACAGTGAGCTTGTGTATATCATTGTAACAGTGGATATCTGCAGTACATGTCCAGTGTGTGCATGTAGATATCAGGACAGAATCAAATCAGTGTGCAATTCTAACTTATTTTGAATGTTCTTTTTTTTTTTTTTCTTTTTGTTTTTTGGATCACCTGAATTCTCCTGCAGAAGAAGCAATGACTCCTGAGGACACAGGAGGCTCAGTGTTCAATGGAGAGAAGAAGGTTTTGTACTATGCTGATGCTTTGACGGAAATTGCCTTTGTCGTCCCGTCTTTAACAGAGAATTCTGGTCAGTAACCCTGTAGGTCGATTAAATATGATACATAATCATTAGTGGATTCAGAGCTTCTAAAGCTTTTCCTTTGCTGTTCTCAGAGGAGTCATCAGTACACAGCGACTCCACCGTGGAGGCAGACGCCAACTCGGACCTCATGCCTGGTTTACTCAAACAACCCAATCTCACACTGGAGCTATTCCCCAACCATTCAGAAAATCTAGAGTCTGTCAAAAAGGTAGGAGGAGCTTGTAGAGGTGGAAAGTAAAGTACAAATACCTTATCAGTGTATTTAAGGGGCATTTTCAGGTATCCTTAATTTACTAAGCTGTTTATTTTTGTGAAAATTGTTATCCTTCAAAACACAAAAACAATGTTAAATGGGTAAATCATGTAAAATGTCAATTGTGAAAATGTCATCAGTGACATAAGTTAAAAAGGATATCAGTGGTAATGTAAAAAAAAATGTAACAAGATGAAAACACATGTAGTCTCAGATTTAACAATTTTATGCTTATTTTTACATTAGTGCTATCTGACAAAAAACAAATCTGAGATGTAACAAGAAAGAAATTATGATAAGAAATGAAACTAAAAGTAACAAGAGGCTGAGTGGAGAAAGGGTATGATAATGTTTCAACTTCTCTTAGTGACATTGAAAACTGATTTGCACATGGGAGTGAAGTTAATGTTCGTAACTTTTAATATATATATTTTTTTAAATCTGATTTAAAGTTAATTGTCTTCTTTGAAAATGAAGTTAATTTTTTTGCACACTGGAGAGAAATGTCCTACAAAGGCCTACTCTTCACTTGATGCTTTGAGTGCCGGAGCCTGTAGTTTTTCATTTTTAAGGCAGTAGTGGAGTTGAATCAGTTCTGCCACTTCTATCAGTCCTTTTTTAAGACCTTTATGTCTGCCCACTTATGTAGAGAATGTGTGCACCTTTGCTGCCTGTGTTCAACAGTATATTGGTAAGAATATTCACTAGTGGTGGTCACTCCAACTTTCAGCTGAGTCCTTTGGTGAAGAACAAGAGGTCGTCAACAGGAAAGTCTTTCCCACCTCTGGGTCCTGAGACAAAGGTGTTTGTGGTCTGGGTGGAACGCTTTGATGATATTGGTGAGCAAGTCTTTTAATCTTTGTCCTGCTTTATGTTTTTGTCTTTTGCACATTAGGGCTGCAACAACTAGTTGACAAATAGTCAACGGCAAAATTAGCCGACAAATAATTTGTAATTTATACTACAACACTTTTTTTTTTTTTACGAAAAATGCTTACTTTATTGCTGAGTGCAACTCTTGAATATTTAGTTGTTTTTTTAACTAAATTTGTTAGGCACTGTAGTTGTGTACAAAATGCACTTTTGTTTAAGGGAAACAAAGTATTTTATTAGCACTTGCAATATTTGTTGAATATTGAATTGAATATTTGACAAACAAACTTCGATATGCATTTTAATTGTGCACAAAATGTTCTTGTTAAAGGAAAGAACATTTATTTTATTGCAGCAATAAACTTAAGAGCCACTGATTTTTTTTTTCTTCTTGCTGTTCATAATCGGACTTAGTTGTTACAGTAGTCAATGACTTTTTGACTATCGAATTAGACATTAGTTGCAGCTCTACTGCATATAACAGACAAATCAGCTGTAAACGTTATTTTAAACCAGTGCTTCAAAAATAAAGCAGTTTAACACTCAAAAGACCATTATTACAAGGGAAAAATTGATTAATTTTAATTAATCACAGCCAACTGTTGGATTAATTTATTATTTTTTTAAATTATGTAATTACGGGCCTACTCTTAACATTAGGCACATAAAATTTCTTCGTTTGTGTTTCTAGAGAACTTCCCATTGTCCGATCTCTTGGCGGAAACCAGCACGGGTTTGGAAGCAAGCATGAGCAACAGCACGTCCTGCAGGTACTGTGAAGCTGGCACCAAAATGTTTTTGCTAGTCAGTTGGAGGAGAGCACGGTAGACAAGCTGTTTTGGTCAGGTGCTGACGAGCAACAGATCTGCAAAAATAAACAGCATGCACATGGGTGTGCATAACGAACAAGCAGCTACAGAGCCAAAAACAGGAAGTCTGACATATACAGCGCGTGCAAAAACAGGCAAGAAAGGAGTTGCATTACAGAGGTGTGACCACAATTAAGAGTGTGAGGGTGCAACAATAAAGCCACTTACAGGAATATTCAGCATATGCCATGGGATGTTTTGACACTTGCTTGTTTTGTGTTAGTTGTTATTGTGAACTTCTTTGTATACATAAAAGGGGCATTTGCATGTATTGATACTAAATACAAGCATCAATTGTTCATTTAGTAAATTATGACCTACATTGTTATGTCTACAAATTTGGTTGTGATTAAAACCTTACACTTAGTCCAAGCATTTTTAGTGCATCCAGCAGTGGTTGGGCCTGGACATCAAACCATGTATCATGATACATGTACCATATATCTTAATTATAAATGGTGTTGCTGTCAATAGATCTCATTATGTTTCATAAATGCCAAAGCCTAATAAATAAGCATTACAGACACAACATAACGTGATTATTAACAAAAGCTAAGATTAAAACAAAAGCTAGCAGTGAAGACATAGTTTTGGTAACAGTGTAGCTTAAATTTCTCACCACCTCATTATTGAGTGAAAATTGAAAAATGGCATGTCTGTTGACACACTCACAGGCTAGTTTGCACTAAAAGAGGAGTGGCTAAGTCATGCATTTTTTCATCCTACCCTTTTCAGCTTCTACAAACAAAGGCTTTCTTCATAGTACCTGGGAAAACAAAAACACACACTATAGCTAAACTAAAGCTAGACAAACCTCAAAATAAAAATAACTGAACATTTCAGCATTATAATAACACAGCTGTGTATTTGTAAATACAGCTGTCATAGTTGAAGACATTCTATAAACTCAGAAGTGGAATAACAAGTTGAGGCCTGTTACCTACTCTGCTGTTTTCTTCCTGCCCTGTGTTTGCGATGGGCACTGCAGGTCAGGGTTACTAGAGAAGGACGTTCCTCTGATCTTCATCCACCCTCTGAAGACGGGACTCTTCAGGATCCGGCTGCACGGAGCTGTGGGTAAATTTGGCATGGTGATCCCCCTGGTGGACGGCATGGTGGTCAGCCGCAGAGCTCTAGGTAACAGAAACAGAACTCCATTTTGATCTGACAGTCTTTAATGCATTAAAAAGTTGTCCGCAGAAAATGCATTAAGATTGATGTTTAGTGAAGTGAAATAACATGCAAACATTAATATTTTAGTTGTAATGCACTAGACACATACTCCCTTTAGTTCATTAGTATTTTAATTTTTTTTTTTTTTTTTACTTAAAAATAAAATTGTTTGCTGCAAGTATGTATAGGTAGTCACACTGAACTAATGTCACACTGCTTGTAGGCTACACATGCTTTCAGGACTGTGCTTTCATTAAAGACTATCAATAGTACTATTCTTTTATTGTCAGTGTACCTTGAAAGCAATTGACTTCATGCATGAATCAATAAGAGGAAAATTAAGAAAATCCTCTGTGGGATTCATGAAATGTATACTCACAGCCAGGTTTCATAGGATGTTGATGACCTGCCTGGAAGAGCACGCTGCACGGGAGGCAGAGTACTTATAGTATGTATGGATAAAGGCCACCTCCTGCTGGGGCTGAGGACTAATGAGTAGTGTCATAAGCCTCGATCACATTCATTAATAAAAGTGAGATTTATGTTGAAAGGCCGCCTGTCTCCAACTTAATCCGGCTTCATACCCAGCACACTGTGCAGCACAAGGACTCAAGGATATTATTTGGAAGTTTAGTGGAATTCAGTCAGTGTTGCAGGGATTTTAGTCTAATTTTATCCTTAATGCAGGATCCAGTATGTGACTATAGAGGCTTTAAAGAGAATTCACCTACTACATTTGAGAGTAAACTACAGTTAATATCCCTGTAACCACTAACATGTAGCAGTGACGTTGCAAACTACAACTTAACCCGTATATGTCACAAAATGTCACTTACTGAACCATTAAGCTAGGCCTAATTATTATTAAACAATGTAAAAATGTATGTATTTTTACAAATTTTCCATTTTAGATTAAATCTGTGAGTATAAACAGTTCATGCAATAAGGTCCAAGGACTGTCCTGCTTTGTGTTGCCCTAGTGGCCAGTAGATGGTGTAGTTTAATCTCAGATATTGAAATGTAGCTGTTTTTGTAATAAAACTGTATTAGATTTTTTCTTTGAGTCGAGGTATTTTTCATGCATTTGCTCATGACTATTTATTTTGCTACTCATTTTGATAAAAAATGTTCATAAAATGGGTATGAAAATACATTTTCGAAATTAATATTCCAGTAATTTAGCTGGTGACATGAACCCATGCATACTCTTGTTAAAATTTATTATATATATATATATATATATATATATATATATATATATATATATATATATATATATATATATAAATGGTGCTTTTGAAAAAAAGCCCTATTTCAGAATATCCAAATAGAATTAGTATGTTTACTGGACATCTGTCAAATTCAAGTTTTTCATGTTTGTAACATTAGTGGATTAGTGGGTTATTAAAGAATGTGATACACGCATGCTTAATGATCACATCCGATTGGTTTATTTCGTTCTTTCAGGGTTTCTCGTGCGTCAGACGGTCATCAATGTGTGCCGACGGAAGCGTCTGGAAAGTGACTCGTACAACCCTCCTCATGTGCGGCGGAAGCAGAAAATAACTGAGATTGTCCAGCGTTACCGCAACAAGCAACTGGAGCCCGAGTTTTACACCTCGCTCTTCCACGAGGTGGGGGAGGGAAAGCCTCACCTCTAACCCCCCCTCCTCTCCCCGTCCTGTCCTAACACTGGCTCACAAGCGCACACAACACGCACACTCTTATGCTATACTCATACACCATTTACCACACATGCATACACACACACACACACACACAGAATCTTTATATTTATACTGTACTATTTTGTTATTTATATGAATACATATATCAACACTGTCTGCCTTTGACTACGAGAGCAAAGTGTCAAAAACCATGCCAAGGTGGAAAAAGCTCCATTTCTATGGTGCAGCCGCTTGTTGAAGATTTGAACGACTCTAGTTCAACAGTGACTGTCTCTCCTCATTTAGATTCACGCTTTGTGGCTAAAAGAGTTTCTGCTTTGTCTTTAACTGCAATACAATAGTTCCATTGTTGGCCTTTCTGAAACTGTAAAAAAAGAAGTTTGTCCTTTAAACCCTGTGATATGAGTTAATGTCACAATGATTTGATAATACAAAGTGTGTCTAAAAATCCAGATCTGCATATCTGATTTTGTTTTAATCAAAACAAGGCTTGCGGTCGGGTACTTGCCAAGGAGATAAATATTGTAAAAAAAAAAAAAAAAAAAATTGCTTCAAAGCAGGTGGTTTAAAGAGAGAAAAGACTATCAAAAGAGCGTAATCTGATTTTATGACAAATTGTCATTTCCATTCCTGCTAAAGTCTTCCTTCTTATTTGGCCGTGGCAGCAGCTGACTGAGCATGCAGATACTGCTGTTTTAGAGTTTGGGATTTTCCACATACATAGTGTTGTTTTACTGTATTTTGATGGGTTTAGGTTTTTTTTTTTGACACAGACTTTGTCTCTGTGCCAGTCTGAATGTCATCTCATCTCATGTCTTCAGACACTGCACTGTTCGTGCGTGTGTGTGTATGTGTGTGTGCGGGTGTGTGGTGAGCCTCATGTATGCTTGTTCAGCCAGTCATTGACACTACAAAGAGTCCCACTGACTCAAGAACCCCTTATCGATGGCATTTACAACTGAACTCTGTCACTTTAAGCAAACGATAAATCTATTTCAGTGTCATAACCCTCATTATTTTACTCCTTACACGAGAAACTTGAGTTTACTGATAATGAAAGCAGTTACAGACCTTCTGGAGTTTGCAGGGCTAATAGAAAATGAACACAGTGATTGAAGTTTTGAAGTCGATACCAAACAGAACCATAACACAGTTGAAGTGTCTTGCTCTTCCAAACAAATATATGGTTATTGATTACAAGGCCAAAATACTCAGTGTAGCTAACAGCGTTATATATGACTTGCTTTTTGGCTCATCAAAGCTGTAGTTTTTTTTTGTTAGTATTTTTTTTACTCGAAACCCAGAAGGAGACTATTGAACTGCTAGTCGAATCCAGCTTAATGAGAGGTTTTGCCTTCACACATGTTTTAGTAACTTTTTTTTTTGCTTCACTTTTGTTTACTAACTGTACTTTGGTTTTGATTCAAGCCCTCTCTCACTGTCTTGCCTGTAACAATGTGAATTTATTTATCACAGCAATGGAACAGGGCAACCACCTCTCGTTTTCTTTGTTATATATTGGAAAGTCTTAATGCACTGAGCACATTTTTGTTTATTTTCTATTCCCTTTGGTTACTTTTACATGTCTTTTTGTACTTACAACCCTGCTGAAGGAAGAGTTTTATCTTGTGAACTATGAATGAAGAAGAGGCATTGTTGAGTTTTTAACCTATCATGTCTAACTGTGTGACTCACTTTCTATGACTGTGCTTTATGCACATGCCTTTTTTTGGAAGGAAAAAGTACATTAAATATGCTTCAAAGAAACTACACACAATCAGTCATACATTGTATCTTATGTTACTCCTCTGATGTTTGATCATATTTAAGGATTGCCATGTACAGAAGTGGAGGGTAATATGTAAATATATGATAGTGTAAGGCATTTACAAGTTGTTTGTTGCATTCCTCATCTGAGATGGCAAGAAGTTATGTATGTATGCAATTCTGTGTGGAAGGATCACCATGGGTATTGAATGTAACATGCATCAATTAAAACTATTATTGACATTTTAATTTCTCACATCCTAATATTTGACTTTTTTTCAGATCATGTATAAAAGATCAAAATAAGTCCATGTTTACTGTTTTATATGTCTGACATGTTCTCATTAGCTCCAGAAGACAGACTTTAGCTTGACACCATATTTAAAATGGAACTGATACTTACAACTAAACTTGTATTCACAACACAGTCATGTACATTAGCCTATGGTGTTAATAACAGGATGTACTGTAGTTTGAGGTGTATGTAGTTCAGACACAGGGTGAGATGTGTGAAAGTAGCCGTTCGTCCAATGTTCTGTAACTGGAAATTGTAATAGTTCTGCTATAATGACATAAATATCTGTTACTAACAGGAACTATCAATTTTACACAGAAATATATCAAAATGCCCTTTCATTACTGACACCAATGCAAATGAGTGTTTGTTTTCTTGTTTTTTGATTGGCTGAAAAAAAGTACCCATTATCCAATCACATCCTAGATCACGAGACACGTGAAAAATTTTGTCCACCTGATAAAAATAAAAACGTCTCGTCCTTCGTCGTACATGAAATATTTGATATTAACTTGTCGAGGAGCATTTTGTTTAACACTGGCTTCACAGCTGAAGACTGCACCGCTGCCTGCATCCAACAGAGGGAGACCTGCCCCTTCCTACGACAGCATTTGGCTGTACGAGGTAAATACGTGTTATTTAATAATAATACCACGAAAGTCTACAAAGTGTTGATACGCGCTTTAATTTTCCGTCAGTTTTTTTTAACTAGCATAAATTTTTGTTAGCTTCTTATAAATAAATTAACTTTACCGCATCCTGTATTTGAGCCAGACGTTAAAAAATGTAAAATATAGGAAATATTTTTATTAGACTAGTTGATAAAAAGGTTGGCAAAGTAATAAAAGTTTGTTGTCAGTAGCAGTTTGTTAACTTGTGAAATTCAAAATGGCGACAGAAAGAAGAACGTCTGTTTTTAATGCTGTCTGTATGTAGCCCACTATCATTATAATGTCACCAAGGAAGCTGATATTCATTCAAGAGGCTTGGGTTTTATTAATATCGCTCTAGTGGATAAATGTCTCTGTGAATTTAAGTCGTTTAAGTTGTATGTGTGTACACTGTTGATCCACTGCAGGGGTGAAACAGTCAAGGATATTAAAGTCATTTTAGTTCAGGGGCCACATGTAAATGTAATCTCAAGTGGGTCTGACCAGAAATCGTAATGATCTATAAATGATGACAGCTCCAAAATTTTGTTTGTTTTAGTGTAAAAAAAAAAAAAAAAGTGAATAACCTGAATAAATATGAACCACTTGAAATGTCTTAAGAGAAGTGCAACTGTAGCAATACTCTGCCTGTTACTAAACGTTTTGTGTATTTGTAGATCACTAAATGTTTAGTGTAACCTCTTTGTAGATCCACTGTGGCCTGTCATTTGTGTGTAAATAATAAGATGAGGAATAATATTGTTGAAATCACATTTTCATTGTATGATTTAACTTTTTTTTAATGTTATTATTTTACTGGTCCGGCACAGTTGAGATCAAATGTGCTGAATGTGGAACCTGAACTAAAATGAGTTTGACACCCGTGATCTCTTGAGTTAAAGCTTGTTTGTTTGTGCACAGGTTTGGTTGTGACATGCAGTGAATGTGTGCGGCGTTTGTGTGCTCTTCAGAAGCATCACGGTCCTTGTGAGTATGTGCCCTTCGTCCCTCCTCCTTCTCCTCCTCCTCCTCTCTGTCGTGTCTCTGCTCTGTTCGGGTCCACTGTTGCTCTCAGCTGGTGTTGGAGTCACTCAGCCCCGGCGGCTCTGCGTTCGTTGTTTGGTACTTTTGGTGAACTTTATTTCCAGTGTGTGGTGCATTGCGCATCACCACTCGGGGAGGTTTTACAACTTGCTGCTGTAAAATGGACTGAAGGAACAACTTAAGCAAAGTGTGGATATTTTTTTGGGGAAAAGAAGACTATTTTGTGTAGGTATTAGTGACTCTTCTGGGAGGCTGTGTTACCATCATGGAAGAGGAAGACGGGCATCTGGAGAACGGGATCCACGCCACCAAGGACTCGGACCGACAGCAGAGACTCAGGCTTTGTGTCTTAAATGAAATTCTGAACACCGAGAGGGATTACGTCCGGACCTTGCTTTTCCTTCAGTCGGTAAGCGTTGACATCACATCTCACGTTGCTCCGGATGGCGCTCGCCAAACTCCAGCCATAAACGCATCCATTTAAACCTGCCTGTTTTACGCACATGTTTACATGACAAATAACAGCACCCCAGTAAGTCACAAGCTGCGTTTTTCGATTCGGCATCCATGCTTTAAGGCATCTGAGATATGTTACAGAATAAATTCAACTTGTATATAGAGTCTGCTGCAGCTTAAGGTTTGGACAGGACGAGAAACCACAAGAATGTATACTGGGTTCAGGATAGCGTTTTGTCAACTGTTAACAAGCGTTAACTTTGTTTCTCTGTGTGTTGCTGGCTTATTTAGACAGGAGGCAGAAGTTAGACGCAGCTCACGGTTTGCTACGCCTGTTATTGTTGTCAGCTTGGTGGTTTCTATTTGATAAAGGAAGCTGCTGATGATAAACGTTGCATGTCCCTTGCTCTCCTATTCCAAATAATGTAATCTATTACCGAAAGCACACAAAGGTAGACTTGCATTCATGGGTTTGTTTTCTTCCCCCCACATAGACATGAATACAGGGAGCATCATTCTCACCTTTCTATTGTGTGCTGAGGCTGCCTTAAAACAGTCAAAGGAGAGCACAGTTCACGCTGCTTTTGCAAGTCAATGGTTATTCATGAGCAGCCAACACTTCCACCACTCCTCCTTATTTCAGACAGATAAGAAATCATTTCACCACCTATCAGCAGAACACTTACTTATTCAGTCATTGGACATTCCCTTTTTTTTTTTTTTTTTTGCCTTTAATGAATGAATGCCCTGGTAAAGCCACATCTCCTCTCTCAGCCACCAGCACTGTGTGAGTTTAAATAGCTTCCACCTGCAGGAGACAATTCAGTTTGTCACTTCTACTTTTCATGTTTTGTTGTCCTCTTCCTTACCTTGTCATTTCTGGAGTATTTGCACAGTGCAGGTGTTTTTTGTGCTCTGCTCAGACAGTCATTGTCTGGCGTACTGCCAAATTGGGTGCATTTACTCTCAGGCCAACAATGTGACTTTATTATTATGTATTATTTCTGCATTCAGTATAGAAAATCCCTTTAAAGTTATCAACAATTAGGCCAAAAGGTCGGGATCAGCTATAAAACATCACCATTGAGCTACTTATCAGAGTGTTTCCATGTTTGTGAAGTTTAACTCCTCTGTGTGTGGTCTAATTTCAACATCTGTCAAACATGGCCATGGTTCTCTATTCCTCTTAGGTTGTCACGTGTTTGCAGCTTCCTCAAAATTCTTTAAATAATTCTGTTCATCCTGTAAGACTCTTTAAACCATTGAAATAAAAGCTTCTTTAGACATGTGCCTACATGACTGACCTTTGTGAAGAAGTAGGCACAATCTGAAGTTTATAGAACTGATTTAAAGCCTATACTGGTGTAGATTTGTCTTTTATCATTTGGTCTCTGTGGTACTACGTCTTTTCTTAGTTACACATGGGCCAGCCATTGCTTATCTTGTGTTACAGAATAGCCCAGGGAATAGAGGGACATGCTTTGACCTCCTCCCTATCCCCAAAACCCATTTCTGGCAAAATGATAAAGGCAGACTTCGAAAGATTGATCAGAAAAGTCTGGATTGTATTTCCTGTAGACATCTGAGAGCTGTCAGAGCCTGTGCCACCCACTATGCTCCTCCCTATCATTACATCCGTTGGCTTTGCTTGGTATAAGACTTCAGGTGTTGAAAAAGAGTAAAGTAATGGCAGTTGAGTGACATGAGAGACGAATCGTTTTATCACCTGTGTCTTTGCATAAGGTTGCCTTTTATAGCTCAGGCTGCAGGGAAAAGGAGTGTGAAGACAGTTGTTATCACTTGTAGTCCCCTTCACGTTTTGTGTAAAGAAGCTCCATTGTGTATAATTAAAAAAATATCAGAATCTCATGCATCAGGTTACAGTGGGAAATTGGTTGAATCTGGTGGAATACAGTAAAAATGTCAAATCTAAGGCCTTTTTGGCCACAAAGGTGTCCAAAGGGAGTAATTGGGAGTAAAGGGAGTAACACTACATAAAAAATACAAATGCATTCAAATCAGTTTTATTGCTAATCTTTGACATATCCAATACTCCAATTAACCACCATCCCCCTACTATTTATTATATGAAATATATTTTTTGTGTATTCTTGTAATAAATTATTAATAATTCAAATCATTGAACTAGCATTTAAATGGTTAAAATCCTGAAAATGATTGGGAATGTTTGGTAGTTTTGAGCAAGTTCGAGGAGATTTAAGGGGAAAAAAAAAAAAAGAAATAATAATAATATATGATGATTTAATAACAGTTTTTTTGTGCATGTACATTTTGTCCAGAGGATGTAAAATGCATCAACAGAAAATAAAAGACACGTTAGAATGAAAGACAATGGATTTCAAAAATTAAACGAAAAAGGAAAGAAGGGGGACAAAATCATGCCACAAGCTGCAACACAGCCAAAATTATCACCAAAATAAAAAATAAATAAATAAATATTGAGAAAATGTTCAAAAATGCCAGGGTGAATGTAAGGGTTAAAAGACGATTTGGTCAGGCATGAAAAATAAAAGGAAACATCTCACCTCTCTGCTAATGTCCATCCTCTACTAATCCCTCCATGCTCTCCATGCTTCCCATCCCTCAGTGGGAGTTGGGGTTTTGTCACCATGCTGTGATGATAAGGGCAGTCTAGCTGTGGGAGCTCAGAACATATGGTTTCAATAAAGATATGGAGTTGTTCAGTGTAGGGGGCTAGGTTTGTTGTCTATGAATACCAGGGGGATGCTGTTGTTCTAAGTATAGGCTAATCAATCTGTGGGACTTCAGCCACCTGAGTTATTTGACTGTGTAAGTGATGCATATGCAGTATCAATTCAAGATATTTGTACTTTCCATTTTCTGCAGCTTTTCCACTACATCTCAAAAGCATTACGTCTTTTGGTTGTCACAGGACAAAATGCTAAAATATATGATGATACAGGAGTTTCCCTACTGTTAGAACACAGAGGGACACCTAAGCCGAAGAAACAGAAAAGGCCTGTAACTCTGGAGAGAAAGTAACAAACCTGAGCACGTGTCACATTTCATTGTGGTTTTCTAAACAGTGTAATAAAATAGGTACAAAAAGCAGACAAAATGTATAACTTTTAGCCAAATAACAAACAAAAAGTAATTACAGCTCTTAAATCATCAATTAACCAAGTGCAAATGTTGTGATCTTATTGAATATGATGCATCACCTACCGACAGAGTGTAAGGGAGTGAAAGTGGGCGTTGTCTTAAACATCTGTAGCTGAAAAATACAACATACACATGAATCCTGCTGTAAAACAAATCCAAAAACATACAGCAGTAAAACACTTACTCTGACTTTGCATATTTTAAGTTTATTTTGCTGCTTACACAATACATTATATTAAACCTAATTTTAACATACTTAAGGTTTGGAATGCAGTTCTTATAGTAAAGAATTTTCATGGTGTGGTAGTGGTGCTTTTACCTAATTAGTGTATGTGAGCGCTTCTTCTACTACTGGTCATCTGATAGTCTTACTATACATGGCAATGTAATTAAAAATGTAAGAGAACTATTCTTTTGAGGTTAATACGGTTTCTGTCCTTTTGATGCTGTTGTCTTGTATGTCAAACAAAAGTGCAGACCAGATTTGACTCCACAGAGCTAAAGCCACAGTGTGACATTTACTGTGAGTTTTCTTGATTGTTGAAGCATTTTCTGCTGTCACTCTCCATTGTAACCACACAGAAGATATCTGGACATGTCATGTTATCTGCCTTATCTGTAGGCGCCTGATGGTTTTGCTTTCCTCACCCTCATTGTGTTTTTTCCCCCCAAACTTCAACAATAGAAATTGAACATCGGCTTTACTAAATGGCAGCTCGTCACTCTCCTTCACCTTATCGCCTGTTTCTTTTTTCCTACCTTCAACACCCCCCCGAGTCTTTAAAGCTTCTGTCTCAGCATCTACAGCTTCTGAATCACAATGATTGCGAATGATTCACAAAAAAGAGATGGTTATCCGGCTTTGGCATCTCGGCCATTCTGCATGTCACTCATCCCCTGGCAATTACCAGCGCCAACAAACTCATCCAATGTGCTAGAGAGAAGCATGAAGGGGATGGTGGGAGGAGAAGAGGTGAGAAGGGGGTTGGGGTTTTGAAAAGAGGGATTAGAGGATTCATTTTGCTCAGTGCTATCATCTCTGATTCTTTTGCCACTTTGAGCAGAGTGCTAGCAATTTTAACAAGATAATTTCTATTCAATTACAAGTTAATGGCACTCATTTCAAGCACCACAATTCCTTGTTTGACTTGAATTGAGTATTTCTTGGGGACACTGGTTAGAGAGAGATGTTCTCTAGGGCAGGGTTTGCTCTTTTTTTTAATCCAGGCAACTGGATTTTCCCTGGCATGATCCACCAAAATGAGGCTATCTATGACAGGAATACGGTTAGTGGTGTCATGCCCTGTAGACATCAGGGATTTTCCTTCAAAAGCCATAAAAATGGGGGTTTGCCATTTTGAGTGCTTGTTTTTTTTATGACCAATGCTGACCCACGTCTTAATGAATCCTGTCCAATAAAGACAACAGTGTAATTCCATGGTCAGCCAGCTTTTGACCTTCCTTTTGCATTCTGAGAAGAGAAAGAGCACAGAGGGACCAGGAAGGTCTAGTCAGTGCCACAGGATAATAGGAAACATCTGGAAGTCCTGCCCTCTCTGACCTTTGCTTTGGGCCACACACAATTCAACATGTTTGTGTGCTGGTGTGGATAAATGAGAGAAATGTGATGTGGATGTGGTTCTATGCATAGTATGTTGTCACGCCCCCTGGACTTGGCCATTGTTAACTTTTCTCCATATTCACCTGCAGTTTGCAGTTAACAAAGCCCACTGATCAAACAGGATGCCGTATGTTCACACACAAACACATAGTCCAAGCCATGCCCAGGAAGACAGACACAGGAAGCCACCCTCAAACTTCCTCTCCAAACTTGAGCTTGCTTGAGTCTTTTTCTTCTTCTTCTTTTTTTTTTTTTTTTTGCACCGCTTCATCTCTCCAACCGGGAAAGACCAGCATCAAGTTTCTCTGCACTGGGAGGGGGGGTAAAAATAGCTTCAGATTGTGACTCTCATTTTGGCCACAACGCTGGTGGTTTCAGCTCACTGCAACCTCAGCCCCGCTGAAGTCATACAAACACAGGCACACATTACATACTGGATATAGCACAAGTGAAGAAAAACAGTCTGTGGAGTCCTAACAGCAGGTAGAGCAGTTACTGGGTTTTCTTCTGATGATTTTTATTATCATTGGGCTTTAAACCCACTCTCACTGCTTTGTAAGACATGAGAGACTTGACACTGAGTCTCATCATGTTGCTCTTTACAACCACATAGGTGGTGAAAGTTCACCTATTCATGACTTAAGTAGAAGCACAGATACTAAAGCAAAAGTAGACATATTGATTCAACTTCTTCACTCAAGTAAAAGTGAAATGAAAAAGTCCAGGCTTTGACATGTTCCCAGTGTAAAAGTAAAGACTATCTCTTGAATAATATTTCTATCAGTTGCCCCTGTACAAGTAGTAATACTGAAATTAGGGCTGTGTAATCTTTTGAATTAATAAGATTAACCAAGGTTTTCCTGAAATTTGTGAAAAATGCCTAAATCTCACAAAATTGGTATTATCCTCTAGAGACCTTTATTGCTCAATAAACGTGATAATGCAACATGTTGTCTCCTTTTTATCAATTGTGAATTTGTTTCTCCAGTCATATAATGCATGTACGTTATCTTTTCAGTTCTTATAGCCAGAAAATAATCAATTAAAAGTCATCCAAAAGTCATCCATAAGATCTATAAAAGTTCTAAATTAAATTTTTTTTGGCCTCATCACCCAGCTTTAACTGAAGTGTCATCTTCAGCCACTGATCACAAAACATCTTTTCTCCACAGCTGAGAGTCTCGTCTTTCAGAGTCTTTTTTGTTTTGTTTTGTTTTGTGTTTTACATCATTTTCATGCAAGTGTCATGGTTGATATGAACTGATAGATAAACCAACAAATTGTGCTTTGTATTTTATTGTCCAATTCATTTTGGTTCAAATCTGTGTAAATACTTGGAAAGCACATTGTACTGTAGAAAAATTACTTAATAATTCCCCTCAAATGCATTAAAATGTGCCCTGCCTGTTTTGAAAATGTAAAGAGTATAAAGTATAGATATTTGTATTAAAGTGTAGGGAGTAAAAGTCTAAAGTTGTGAGAAAAATGCTGTAGTACAGTAACTTTAAGACTCTATTATAGTCCAGTAATGTATAACTAAACTTAGGTAGTACTTTGTTACATCCCACGTAGTAAGAGAATAATGAAGGAAGCTCCTCATGTTGGATTCAGTGAAGACAGATTGGTGTTTTAGTGACACATAAAAAAGAGGACCAAAGATTGTAGACTAAACTTGTACGTCTCCATCCTAGGGCTGCACAATTAATCTATTTTAAATCAAAATCGGACGAGGTTTAAAAAAGGGTAATCATCAAATTGAATTTCGTCTCTCTCATATCTCCAGCCTGTGCACCTCTGGGCTAACGCAGACTCCTCTTTTGGTCTCCACACACCAGTACAAAAATGGCGTTTGCTAAGGAGAGTGAGAAGTTTGTGACTAAAAATAGCAAGAGCAAGTCGGTTGTGTGGAATTCGTACAAAGTTTCCGATGAAGATCATACTATTCCTTGCTGCAAACTCAGCCTGAAGGTGGTATCAGTCAAAGGCAGCAGCACAACCAACTTATTTTAGCACCTCAAACATCACCACACACCAGAGTGGGAGCAGTGCGTTGCATTGCGGACTGCACACGAAAAATGACATGCTGGCTAAACAGCACCACCAGCCCAAATTGAAATCGAAATTGAAAATCAAGTTTTTAGAATAAAAAAATCTGGATTTTATTTTGCGCCAAAATCATGCAGCCCTACTCCATCCAATCATCCACAGTACTGGAGATGTTGTAGTTCATATTCTACAGACTCTTGTTTTTTTGGTTTTTTTTTTTTTTTTTTTTTTTTTTGAAAGTTTTAGAATTTCTCTACACCACACACTTTTCATTGATCATTGCTTCTGTGAGTGTACATTGTCATACATTTTTCTACTCCAAGACATTAAGCACTATCTTAACACAGAGTCAATGTGTAAGACTCTTAATGTTACTGATTGAAGGTGTTGCTGAGCATCTGTCAGTCACTTTCTAGAAAAGTGGTACCTTGCAGTGCAGTTCCTCAGCTGGACTAACCTGAAACTGTAGAGGTCGTTGCATAAAGGAGTAGCTATTAACAAGCCAGACTTTAACTTAATCTCTCTGCTTTTTTTCAGTCATGTGTGTTGATAAGCCATTTCTTTGAGGCATAAGACTGCAGCAGGAATTTTAAGAATTCAAGTTAACAAGTCTAAACCACTGTAACACCCGGAGGCACAATGTCAAAAAAACCCAAAAAAACTTCTACTAGAGGTGTTTGTGAATTCCTGTAACTGTGAGATAACGGGAGATATTAACACAGGAAAGGGATGCCTCAGAAATGATGTGGGAGATGTTTAAAAATCTTGAATGTTTAAAGAGTACTTTTAAAGTTTTGTTTTTTTTAATGTTGTTCTTTCTCATTGTGTATTTTGGAATCGGTGGTGTTTGAGACGGTTTCTAACGTTTTAGGATCATTAATCAGAAATCAATGGCATTGATTGGGCATTAATTACTGATTTCTTTCTTTCAGACTGTAGAGGATGTTTACATGCACTTCAGGGACATTTCTGACTATTACGACAGCAGCATCCATCAGAGATAAGCCACATAGCAACCACTATGTGTATGGGAAGAGCTCTGTGGAGTGCTTTTTAGCAGGCAGACATACAATACAACGACCTGGTGACCTGGCCTAAATTGTAACAGCATAAGCAACATGAGAGCTCTAATCTTGCTTTGGGATCATGGCTTGTACAAGTACTTCTTCAGGTTGGATACTGGTTGCACTTAAGTGTGCAGGTTTTGGAGCCATGATGGGTTCACGGATTGAAAGATGCTTGCTGAATGTTTTCTCAAAAACCTTGAACACTTAAAGTTAATATGATTAAATCAGAGAACTGCTGTTCACAAGAGCAAATGCAGAAAAAAAAAAAAAAAATCAGAGGAGTATAAACAAGCTTTTTCTGCTGTGCGTGAAATAACTCATGGTGTACTTTGGATGCTGTTTCTGGACATTAGCTACTTTCAATCTTCAGATATAGACACCCTGAGGTATTACTGGTGACCTCCCCTGAGCACTTCCTATTTGGTTTCACACTAAGCCAGTGAGCTAAACATGTTTGTTGACCTTGTCAAGTACAACCAGATGTGTGGTGTAGATCAGGGGTCAGAGGTACTTTGAGAAAGGTATCGTCTTCAAATCTTGGTAAATATGACAATAATAGCAAAGTTGTCAATTTAAACATATAATTTTTAAGATTAAGATTCCCATTATGAAAACGGCAGACAGCATTTTAACAAAAAGCAACTTATAAAACATATTAACACTTATAAATTAACATAATTTTTGATGTGAGGCATCACTCAGTCAAAACAATAGTAAAAGTTGTCAGTTAGCATGCACAGCAGATCCACTGTTACCATTATTAGCATTTATAGACTGCATACCCTTGTAACATTGATCACACTAAAAGGTAACTCAATAAAATAAGTTATTTCTATACGCTATTTGAGTCTAGCGAAATGACCACAAGTAAGTTTCAGTGTAAATGTTAAGGTAGTCAACATCATTGACAGGTGACCACATGAAGCGGACTGTTGCAATGAATAAATCACATCTTCCTCTTATTTTGACCTCACTGGAAACACTTGATATAATTTAGCACAAGTCAACTGAATATTTATTACTGGCCTGATTGTTGATTTTAAGGCTGAAATGATACATACTGTTGGCATTAATGTTAAAACATTTATATAACATAGGCTAATAAGTTATCGTGCTTATTACTGCAAATTTTGGAAAGCAGCCACTCAATGAAATAGTGTACACTATTACTACATCCATAAGTCACCACTCTAAAGGAACATTGCAAGCTTCAAACTTCTTATCCTTCCCCAGTGGTGCAAAGCAATGTGCAAAACATTGTTAACCTTATTTTCACTCACGTCTGTTCATGAATGCAGTGTCTTGCAGAGAGCGGGTGGTGTTTGTGGTGATAATGGTCATTTGGCAGAAGTTTCAGCCAGCATTGCACTTAGTGTTGCGCTTACGTTTCCTTGCAGAGACTGCTTGTCTGTAGACATGATTGACAAAGGGTTTAGAATATGCCTCTGAGCACTGCTACATCTCTCATATTGTGGACTGAAAGCAGACTGGATTCTCCTGTGCCTCACTAGACCTCTTGAGTTACAAAGTGGGATATTGAGTTTGAATAAGCAAAGATGATGCTACTTTATTTTTTTTAGTCTTAGACTAAAGATATTACAAATTACAAACTTGAATTAACAACTGCAGTCCCCCATTCCACACACCTTTTAGACCTTGGAATATGAATGTCTTGACACTGCCTGGAAATGTGTGCCCATTAAAAACTATTATAACCTGTCTTTGATTACTTGTTTTTTTTTTGTTTTGTTTTTTTCCCCAAGCATGGTCATTTGGAACAACACTAAACAATTTTGCCATCTGATGCCCAGCTTTGTTAGAACTTTGTCTTCTCAAACCTAACCTGACTCTCAGGAATTTGAGATACACACATAACACACAAGTCAACACACTGCTGTAAACTCTCAGTGGTTCATGTTTTGTGGTGCAGAAGATGTCTCAGTCAGTGATGTTATTACAAGGGTTTGGTGTGTTACTTTCAAACAGATTGATTAAAATGATTTTATTTCTCACTCCTTCCACGTTTAGCCACAGCTGTAGTTCAGCTGTTTATGCTATTTAACTCCCTGTTTACTCTGCTCAATATGTCACTAAAAGAGTTTTAAAGTATTTGTGACAGTTGCTGACACATTTTTGGGCCTGGATGCTAAAGGGGTTTTCATTTTGGCATTTGTTCAATGTGATGACACGTTTGCCAACTAATGTGGCATATTAAAGGCTTGAGTCATACATGTATGAGCTATTACTGGGATGACTTTGTTCGCACATGCTGACAGGAAACATTTTTCGGAAATGGCACAACGATTTGGCAGGGCAGACAACCCCCCAGTCTTTGAGGACTTGGCTTCCAGCTACAATTTTTGTCAGTGATTGTGTTTTTTGTTTGATCATGGATTTTACCAGTACTGTTTTACTGTGATCTCTATTAACAAACACTAGGAATCAATTTCACAATGCATGTTTATCTCTCTGTTGTACTTTTGTTTGCATTAACATGAAGTCAAAATGATGCTTCCAGAATCACTATGAGAAAGATGGAAGCACAGGTAGTAGTCAGATTGGAAGCTGCCAAAAAGAGAAGGTTTAAAGGAGTGTAGATCACTTGCATTAGAATATTTGGACAGAAATAGAGACTTTTTGAGAAGGCTCTGCTGTCCTGTCCAGTCATTAAATGCTCCAACCAATGGGTGTTTTCTATAATCTTCTGCCTGGTAAAACTTAATGACCATTATTGTGCTGTGAGGAATTGTTTGCTTCTTTGCCACTATTATCTTTGTCTGCACCCTTGGCACTGTTTATGTCTGTCCTGCTGAATGCCAGGTGTGGCAGAGTGAACTCTGCACCAATGTTATGTCTGCAAAATAAAATACATGATTTTGTTCTAAACCACAGTTACCTAGCAATATCCTGCACATATAACACTAATGTTCAATACTGGCTTTAGAAATGACAAGTCTTACATTTTAATTTAATTGGAACAGATTTGAGGGTGTTTTGACAACAGATTATAAAATTCTCAAATTACTGCAAATTAAAAAAAAAAAAGTCTCACCCTTTGTTTCAAAATATGGAAAGGTCAGGAGATCTTCAACTGGATTATCTTCATGATCAGCTGCTACATGTGTTTTTTTACCTGGTGTTGGAAGCCCCACAGGTCTATGATGGCTCACTCAACACCACACTTACCATACTCTTTATCCAGTCTCTGATTGTGACGTCTGTCTGCACCCAAAAACACACATCCAAATGTCCAGATGGTCTATGCAATCTGGTCCATGATGTTATCTCCAGATCCCCACATGTCAGCCCTCAACAGGAAGACCCTTAGAAAAAAGACGTGCAGACAAACTTGTGCCTGAGTATCAGTGTTGGTAAAGAGATGAATTAGGAGGCTTAGATGAAATATTCCATGTGCAGCAGAGGCATGGACATAAAAAAAAACTGAGGTCAAAATTTTTAACAGCTTGAATGATGTACAGTTCAGTATAGAAGACTTATATTATCTTTTAGTGGACTGAAAGTTTTGTCCGTTTCTCTTCTCATACTGTTGTAGGTTTCTGTGAGTGCTGGATGCTTCCCTGTATTTTCTTTCATAGACCTGTGTTACAAGTGACAGGTCTAAGAGAGTTTCTATAACTGTGACAGAATTTACCTAACAAGCAGGAAGAGTAGACATTGTAAAAAAGGCTACATGTGAGGCATCCTATGTTGGTATGTTACATGTGAGATCTGATGTTTTATGGGCTGAAAAGGCATGTGAAGTCAGATCCAGCCCCAGACAATTGCACAAGTGTCACTTAAATGTTCACATGTTAACATAGTGCATCATTTATGCATAAATACAGCAGAGCTGATACACTGATGCTGTGGGGAATAGAGTGGTATGGTGACAGGGACACAACCTCCCATCACGGTGAATTTCATATGATAATAACAGTGTATTTCACTATACTGTAATTGTTCTGTAAATCCATAACCATAGTGCACTGTAGGGCTGGGTGATACATCCAAAAACTTTATTTGACTCATGACTTTAATTTTCTTTTCTGTTTAAACATAATTCAGAGATAGTTTTCTTTATCAACACTGTACTTGGTGTATGTATATTAGCAACATCCGAAGAGAGGCAGCACTGCATATTGAATATCGCCACCGCAGTGTCGTAGGTAGGAAACAATAATAAGAGTACCTGTGATGTGTACTCCATCTAACAAACAGATCAACGTGATGGGTTCTTGTAATTTCTAGTCTCTAGATTGTTTTTCAGCATCAGATGTTTTTTAACATCACTTGCGATTTTTAAAGAGCGGTTGTTTTGTTGATGCCATGCCTTTTGCCATGTGAGTATTTCCTCATATGTGCGCATAAAAATGATGGCTTTACCTGTCACATTCACGACAACTCATGACTTTGTCTCAGTGGTCCAAATATTATTTACAAAGCAGTACAGTATATCATTATACTGGCCAGGTCTGTTGAGGAAGCTTGTGGACATGCTGTCTGTCCACTATGACGAAGACAGTGTCTCATCTGCATGTAGGGTTTCATTTGAGCCCATGTGAGCCACTCAAAGAGCTCTAAAGTTTAAAGGACTCCAAAGCGGAAGTGAGTGAGAGAAGGAGGAAAAAAAATGGACAAGACTCAAAGAAGACTTTGTGTTTTGGTGATTGGCTTTGCCAAAAAGGGTTTCTCTTGGAAGACAGAGGGGAGGGACTGGTTTGAGGGTAAAAGGGGGAGCTAAGGGAGTTTTTGATGGTAGAGAGATGTGAATTACAGCTTCAGAGAGAAAGAAGTCTGGTAAGGTTTGCTGGGGTCCCTCATTGTGGCGACGCCACAGGCCATTCTCTTGCTGTGCGGCACTCGGGTCACAAAGAGGGGATTTCTTCATTTATTTATTCAATTTCATGCCATGTCGACCCCAAAACAGCCTCAATTCCCTCTCTAAAACTGCCCGGTCCTTCTTTGTGGCTGGCTGCTTCTATCCTCTCCATAGAAAGAGAGACCCTTAATGGTTGCATTGTTTTTCACTTGTTGTTGTCTTTTGGATGAGAAGCAGTAGAGAGTTTGGGGGCTGCTGACCTGAGAACTTGTTTAGAAAAAGTCCTGGATTTGCGGATCTGTGGATTCTGTTTAAGGGTTGTTTCAGTAGGTGTGGGAACCGAAGCAAATTGAAAAGGGTTCTCAGGGCCCTGTGGAAAAAAACCCTCACAAGGGTTAGAACTGGTCTTGATATACGGGGTCTCTTGTGAGATATCCCAGCTTGTTATGAATTAAGCTCAGCCTTGTCGCTGAATGGTGATGTAGCTGTAGTAACCAGAAAAATAGTATATCTGAGATTAATCATATAAAGATATTATGTAAATTTGAATTTGGGCTTGTAGCCAGCAGGAAATAGGTAATCTGTCCACTCTTATGACACATTGGTGACATATGTGGCAATAGTTTCCTTTGTTTCAAATCCTTAAAAGTAAGCTCATCCAAAACGACAATAAAACACGACTTTAGAGATGTTAAATGAAAGGGTTTTGTGATAAGCTTATGATATGAATAAATTCCAACACACACACTTTTATACTGAGTACTAGCCTTGAACTAACATGTGAAAGATGCCAAGTTTATTTTGGAACAAAACATATGATGTGCAAACTAAATAAATGAATAAAAGCACCTGTTAATATTGTAGTTTTAATCCACTCTAATATAAACACCACTGCCAGAGCCTCCAAAATGTCAGACAATTCGCCATGAGATCACGTTTCATAAACCTCAATATTTACTTAAATCCCTTTTTAATATGGCTAACCTTTATGGAATTTAAGAACGTAACCATACATTGAGCTCCTCAGCTCATTCCTCTGTGACTCTTGTGATGCCATCCATCGCCAAGGCAACAGCAGCACCAACCAGCGCTGTCCTTATACACCTGACTGTCAAACTGGCTCATGTTGCGTCATGGCAGAAAGTCAGACATACTATTAGGACTTTTCCATACTTCTACCTAAATGCTTTTCCTTTTGCTTATTACTGATGATTCTCCTACAAAGGGGTGTTAGGGCCAAATTCAGGATAAAAAAACACATCTGATATTTCAATAGCAGTAGTCCAACACCTGCCGTTTGTATTTGGCAATGTTTTGCTAGCTGAGCCAACAGACTTACTGTTTCATTATGTTATTTGATGCCATCTGATTTCTAAATGTCTCCGTCATACAGATAAATGTTGTCCCTTTTGTCAGTTAACTTTGTGATGTTTTTCACTCCATTGCTGTGAGGCCCTAACATGTCATCGTACTTTCCTGTATTAAGAAATAAGTAACATTATGCTAACTCTGTCATTAACATTACAGAGGGGTCTTAGTAAGTTTGTGAGCCCTATGGTAGCAGATTAAAATGTAATGGACTTTAATTTACTGAAAGTGAAGCTTGATGTAGTTGTCTTCGCTGCAGGTAGAAGTCTGTGTGTAGAGACAGACAAGGCAGACGTGAGGGCAGCAGGCCTCTTACTCACCGTCCAGTGGAGCGGACAGTAAATCCACAGCAGCATATGGTCCATCTGTATGTTCACACCTCACTGTCTGGCCCTTCTTCGCTCTGATAAACCTCAGTAGTTAGCAACCACCCCACCAACCCCCATCTTAGCCCTTTGGCAAGTGGTCATGTGAGATGATGCCAGGTGCCTCACATGAGGAGAGGCCAGTTATTGATGTCTGAGAGGGCAGGTGACCATGGATCTGAACTGGGACTAAACAGGTGTTTTCCAACCTGCCATGGACCACAAGGATTTAATATTTAAAGGAAACATTTTCTGATACATTTTTCCTCTGCTGTCCATACTAGCGGTGCAACTAATGACCATTTCAACTGTCAGCTAATCACTGACTACTGTAATGTTCTAGTCAACAAGATTATGAACTGCAAAAAAAACAAAACAAAACAAAAAAAACACACACAGTGGCTCTTATTTGTGTTATTGCAGCAATAAAATACATTGTCTTTCCTTTAAGAAGAACAGTTGATGCACAACAATTAGAATACACAACAAAGTTTGTTATTCAGTATTCAACAAACATTGCAAGCAACAATATAGTTTTAAATATAGTAATTAAATAAATTTAGCAAACAAATATAGTAATAAAAATACTTTTTGCCCCTTTTTTTCCACCCCAAAGTGAATTTTGTGCATAGTACAGGGCCTAACAAAGTTTGTTAGACAAACAACTAAATACTCAAGAGTTGCAAACAAAAATATTAAAAATTTTCCTTAAACATAAGTTCATGACATCACTAACGATCTATTGAAGACTAAATTATTTGTCGATTAATTTTGCCGTCAACTATGTATCAACTAGTTTATTAATCATTAATCGCAGCCCTAGTCCATACTGAAAAATATCCTGATATTGTCATTTTTTTAAATTTTGTATTTCATCATTTACATCATACTCATCATATCTTGTTACAGTGTTTGCCTGTAGACTTAAATGTGATTGGTTTGCTAGCTAGCAAGAAGCTGTGTGGTTTTTACTTTGACAGTACTCAAGTTAGTTGTCCATCAAACATGTCATATACTTCCTTGTCACAAAGCACACTTCCTGTCCAGAAACAACATCTGCTGCCTTTGTGTTGAGAGGCGGTGCTTCTTTTTGCAGACTGTTTGATTTCTTAACCCAAAGCTGCTGAGTTAAACCTCTGCCTATCTGCTTTAAAAAAAATCTTGTCAATGACTTTGCTGCTGAAAACTGGTGGCTTTTGTTTAGTAAGTTTGCTGTGTTTTCACTTCCTGTTTGCATGCCACACACACAAACTAAGACAAACATAAGCACTTCTTCTTTACAGTTTTTTTTTTACTTTTCTTCACTTGTTTCTTGCACATAAACTCGTGCAATAAAGTTGACATTGACTCAGCTTGGTGGGATCCCCCGCACCCGGTTTGACCTGGTCACGCGTCCATTCAGCATGTGGCTCATTTGACAGCTTTTGTGTAGACTTGTGTAAGAGTTTATTTCACACTTGGTCCACTTGAGACAGACCATCAATCACTTGGTTGGAGGACTACTGTGGCTTTGTTGTTGCTTTCTTGGCACATAAATCATTCATAACTATGGACAGATTTTACAAAACCAATCCATGACAAATCTGCATGTCATCCACGTCACTTCTGTAAATGTTGTAACTTTCAACAAACCAGAGTTTTGTACTTCTTGTACTCTTCTTCTTTCATGTTTGGTGTAGATATTTTCAGGTGGGCCTTAGAGAGTTCTTTAACTGAGTAAGCGCACTGCAATTTTCAGTAAATTGA
Source organism: Sphaeramia orbicularis (assembly GCF_902148855.1). Classification (NCBI taxonomy): domain Eukaryota; kingdom Metazoa; phylum Chordata; class Actinopteri; order Kurtiformes; family Apogonidae; genus Sphaeramia; species Sphaeramia orbicularis. The sequence continues at coordinate 47,963,116 of NC_043963.1, forward strand.
TTGAAGTCTTAAGCAAAATGGTCTCAGGTCCAGAGGAAAACTCCTGTCAGCTGTTTGTAGAAATAGTTTAGATGAGAAGAGATGAAAGGGTGTGGTGTTGTTAAAATGCTCCACAGAGCTTACAGACTTACTGTACTCCTCATGCAGTTTGTGGATTGTGTTGAACCCCCCCCTCCATACAGACGTTGAACTGCTTACAATAATATGGTCACTGAGACATTTTTAGCTGTACTTCTAAACATTATAATTCTTCAAATACATTTGCTGCTCTATTCAACCTTGTATATCATGCATCAAAGCGGTGGCTCTGTGAGTCTGCACACCAAGAATTTTTAATAACAGGTGACATTTTGCTAATACCTGGTTCTTATTGCTGTCTGGATTTAATATTGTATTGCATGTTGTATTACATTTCAAGCAGTAATTGTAAGAAAGGAGCATCACTGAGAAAGTAAGGGTTAAAAACTGGTATCTCAATGAAAGAGAGTGTTCTGCTCAGCCGTGACACATTTAGAAGGTGTGATAGATTAATCCAGAAAAATAAAATGTTTCCTAGCTATAGAAAGCAATAAATAGGCCCAGTCATAGTCTCTGTTAAGATATGGAGTAATTATGAATATATGATGAACTTATTTTCAGTTTATTATAAGCCATATTTAAGTACAAGACAAACTGTTTCAAAGCACTGATGTACTTGTGTAGTACCTGTTCACATACTGATCACTGTTGTATTTATTTTCTATAGTACTAAATTGATTTAATGTTAATGGGAGAAAGAAGGCCCTGTGATGAACTGGTGACATGTCCAGGAGGTACCCTGCCTTCGTCCATAAGTAGCTGGGATAGGCTCCAGCGACCCCCACAACCCTAATGAGGATAAAGCAGGTTCAGATAATGAATGAAAGAATGAATAAATGAATGAGAGAATGGGAGAAAAATGACTTTTATCAGTTTCTGTGATCGCTGGTTAGTCATTCACAAACTTTATCTCTGCATGATTTACTCTGCAGCACATGGAGCCATTCTTCGTACTAGGAACCTTTATAAATATATTCTGATACTATGTCACACTGCAAAAAATGAATTTCAAGGCATGTTTCTGTAAAATGTATCTTTATTTAAGTAAAGTCTCATCTAATCATCTAATCTAATCTTAAACAATTAAAACCAAAAACAATGGCTGGCAGGATATCCTAACTGAGGAACATGCTTATTTTCCTTACTTAAAGAGAGAAAACTCAACTTTTATTCTAGTTTTAACAAATTTAGCAATGCAAAATGTGCAAAAATTTTCTTCTGTTAATACACGTAAATGTCATTCTGTACCTTCATCTTACTAAACATTACAGTTTATTTTTGCACCTTACAGTTCAAGGTATGACAGTTCACTATTGAAGCTTTGAAAAAGTGTTTTCTTACATTTTCTTTGGCTGGTAAATCCTCATATTTTCATGATTGTTCCTTCCTGGCTCTGCTGTTCAGGTACGTCGGTGGTGCATGATTGTTGTACTTGGCAGCTACTTTGTGGTCTATCACTGAGGCCTATGGTTTTGTTACTGGTCTCCTGTGGGATTGCATCATGAGCAGCTTTCCCCCCACAGCCCATCATCCCTGAAACTAGAGGCCATCATGTGCCATATCTGCAGCAGCTGAGCCCCACACACTCTCATTACTATAAGTCCAGTGCTATGAAAAAATGTCCCTTCTGAGATACTATTATTAATACATTCATTGATGTCATGGCTATTTTTAGGTATCAGTGAATAATTATGCAGAATTAAAAGTGGAGTGCCTCGGGCAACCTATGCAGGGAAGGCTACAGTGGATCTGTGTTTTATCAAGATGTCTTGTTTCAAGGTTTCCTTAAGGCAGTGGGCTTTCATAACATAACCACCCTGGCTCATCTCTTGCATATTATCAGCCGCATGGGGTCAAGAGCCTGACCCACAGCCATCAGAGTATGAATGCTGAATCAGACTCAGCTCATTCACTAAGATGCTTATCAGACACTCCCATTCATTTGTCATCCACTTAACGTGATCTTTGGCTCAGTGATGACGAAGTGCTGATGTCAGAAAATAGGCAGGAAGGTCACCGGGGACAGAGATATGGAAATAAACAAAGGACCATGGTCTGTATGCAACTGCTTCTGCACGTTGATTATCAAGTAATGAGTTCAACAACTGTATCAGCTATGGATAGACTTAGTGTGTTATCACCACCACTGGATTTTATTACAGTAACAACAGGTGTGCCTATTTATTGTGGAAAAGGGCACTCTTGTAGTATTTACATCATATCTTAATGCATGTGTAGAGAGGCACTGAAGAAGTGTTCAAGGGCTCACCTTAATGTTGTCATCACAATATTGAACAACGCTTTTGCATATCACTGATTTTCCTCATATCATGTGGAGGTGGAACCCTTTCACCCTGCGTGGTTGATGAAAATTAATGTGCCACTAAAATTTCCATTTCTGGTTAACAATGTCCTAAAAGCTCAAGTTTTTTTCCAACACTATTGGATTTGTTCAACCGTTCCTTCAACCATAGACTTGAAAGAGTTTTTGTTACAGTATTTGCATGTAAAACTAGTCACTGTCCGAGTCTTTGATAATGTTTAAAGGAAGTGTGTCCTCATAACCACAAATGTGGGCTTTTCTTTTGGCTCTTCTCTATCCCTGCCTTGAAATCTGTTGGCATGTTTTTTAGTGTATGACACACAGAGCTGACTCTTAACTGGGTCTATTTGTGAAACCTCAAATGAAATATACATTGTATGCATTTGTAAAGAATCCTACCAAAAACCTAAATATCATCATATCTTAATTGGAAAATGCTCCATTTGGAAAAAGGCCCCATTTGAAACATCCCTACAGACTATGCTGTTTACATGACTCTTATCAAGTTTGAATATTGTCACATTCAGAATAAAAGTGGAATATTGATGTGTCTTGTTCTTCATAGCTCTGAGATATTATTGTTTCCAAGCAAGTGATCCATGGCTTTTAATATGCAATCACATCTGCTTCTTATCTGTTATCATAAACATAGACGCACATTGCTTTTCTTGTATTTTTGCATTTTATTGAAATGTTCTCTGTGCCAAATCACGATCAATTCAGGACATGTTAACAGCAGTCACATGGAATTACATGTAGTGAGTTGTACTGAAGAACTGGCAGCTTGTCGTCCTGCCAAGTTACAGACTTTGACTCTACAGGAAGTCAAAACAAATCACATTCCAGTCTTTGTAAGCTCTACTGAATCTGATGGTCTGTTATCTTGGCAAGAAGACGGATACATCGTCTGGTTGTCGTTCCAGTAAAGCATTCAAGTAGCTACAGTAAATAATATGAACACCAGTCCAGATTACAATTTCCCATTAGCAACAGGTAGATTTGTAAACTGCTGTCTATCATATGACAAAAACCATCCAATTATACATTAACCTTGTACAATTTCAGCTATGTTTGCCTAAAACACCTAGAAAAGACTTGCAAAATTAAATCCAGAGGTTTTTCTGAAACCTGTATAGTATAGACATGGCCTTGGGCTCTTTTGAAAGAGTCTGAACAACAATCACCATCTCTGTAACTGGTATTACTGAGTAACAGAACGTTGAACAACACTGAAAAAGAAGAATGTTACTCTCACCTAATTATTATTATTTTTTATTTAAAATGTCTGTAGTGTAGATAAGGACTTTGAAAGAATATAGAAAAGTTCTCTGAAGTCTTACCTAGCTCCACTTGAAATTTAATAACAATTGTACAAAAAAATCAATGTTTTACACAAATTTATCTTAGCATAATTCTAGACGTTTTCAAAATGACAAACTTGTGGTAACCAAGGTCACTTGGGGAAAAAGAGCTGCTATTCTTGAACACCTCAACATACAGTCATAATCTTTGCCTCTAATGAAAGGTGAGACTCAGAGCTATTCTTTCACATGCATAAATTCTATCTCTGTATTCATGATAAAAAAAAAGTTACTGAAGTGTAAACACATTTCTTCTCTTTAAACTAAGCAGTATGCATTTAAAAAGGGATCAAAAGAAGCTAAATGGTCCAAAATTAAACCAGGCCATTTCCACTTTTTTTTTGGCTCTTTTCACACTTAAACTTTACTGCCCGGTGTACAAAGATCCTGAGTTTGAGTAAACTCAGACATGCTTGGTGTGCATGCCTAGTTGCTGTCTGTTCTGTTTACTCTAAGGCAAGCCAGTGTTACTCTCCTGATGGTGGCCAAAAAAGCTTCCAATTTTCACTTTAAATAAACCTGTGTGCTTTGTGACGGAACAATGAAGGCAGCCAATACAACCCTGGGTGAGAATGGTCATGTTGGGGCGAGACCTGCTATGAAAGGACCTCTTTGTAGTCCCTTCCCACCGTCCTCCCTGCTGATGCCTCCATCACCACATCTGCGTGGCACATTTTGTTTAAAGAGTGAATCCTGTCTGGGACGTTGAAATGGACCATCTCTGAGGTGTGGATACTTTTGTTTGTATCCCGTAGTTATCATTGCTCTCTTCATGCTGCTCCCCTGCATTTGAAAGTGACAGGGTTGGTGGGGATGGAGGTAGTGGGGGCCTTATATCCTGCCGTCTTGTCTTCCACGGAGCAATCTCTCACATGAGTGACTCCTTCAATGTGGACACGGTACAAGTTGCCATATGGGAGATTTAATTAGCGTAAGCCTCAGGCACAATCAGCTCCCCTCCAAAACCAGTCAAGAACACAACAGATACTGCTTCCCTTTAATACTAGTCTTAATTAGCGAGGTCGCAGCTCATTGCTAAGGACCTTTGCTTTCTATTTTGGTGTAACCTACGTAAAAGCAAGCAAAGAGGGAAAAGAACTGGAGCCAATCCTCCCAAAGTGTTCAGCCTCTTAGGAAATGATATGATTGCTGCCTGACTGCCTTGTTGGCAACGCTCTATCTTTAGCACAAATGTGTGATTACAAGTGTCACTCTTTCATTATGGGCAAGCAAGTTTAAGTAATACATGGAAAAGGATTATGTTATGTGTGACATTATAGAGCATGTGAAGCTTTCCCTCCAATGAAATGAAAAAAACAATGTATTTTAAATGAGCAGAAATAACATATGAGATCAGTTTTGCCTGAAACATTTTGAGCATGGTTTGAAAGGTTGAAACATTGTAATAGGGCAACATATGTATAATTAGAGGAAATGGTGTTCACTATTTGTGTTTGCAGGTAGTGTAAACACAGTGTAATAGTATATATAAAGCAGCTTAGAGATTAGAACAACAGGACAAACCTCTGCTACAATATCTTAGGGTTGGGTGATTTGTCCAAACGATGCTGTCATATTTTTTGAGGCACTATCATGATAGAATTCTTCATCATTTTTGTAATAAAATAATAATTAATACATAATGATTACTACTCAACAAAACAACAATCAAAATTCAGGCAGTCCTCTATAAAAGTGATGCCAAATCAGCATTGCAGATCTACAGTCTCATTTTCAAACGCACATTCTCTACCACTTCAAACAGTAAAGTTGTCTATGTATAAAATAAAATGCGAGTGCTTAGTCTCTCCTGCATTTGCTACCTCAGTTGTACTTTGTCATGTTCTCATGTCTCACCTGCTGACAACTATTTTTGGTCCCTCCACAAAGCTGCAATCGCAATAATCATGATAATAATAATCATAACAATAACAACCATAGCAGTCCTCAATGCACAAAAACGTTGAGTCATGTGTCACCAAACTCACTTTGTCTTTCTGGGTGTTAACATACATGCGGACATTTATAAGTTTTTTTGGTCGTTTTAAAATTTTTAACTGAAAAGAACACAAGGCTTGCAATTACTATGGACATTTATTAGTGTTCTGTGCAGTTTTCTGGTAAGAACACATTTAAATACCCTCACAACTATCTTTGCAATTTTCACAAAATCCCTTAAGAACACCTGTTTATTTTAGAAAAGCTGCCGTGAAATTGGGCATGTTAGTCTGTGACAGCCCTCCTGATGCTGCCATAGTCGATTTGCCATAGTTAATTTTCCAATCTTTCATGTGAATTTGGGAATAAGAGTAGGACAACACAAAATGACACAATCTCTATGTCTCAATGAAATGTGAACCTCTGTAAGATCAATCACCACATTTTCTCCACCTCTACTACCTGTTGTCAGAATGATTCGATTAGGTTAGGTTAGGTTAGGTTAGACAGAACTTTATTAATCCTTTGGGCAGAGGTTGCAACTGAGGTTCTAATAGTAGCACAACACAGAATGTACACACACAAGAAATACCACAAGAAAATAGTAATTAAATGAGTGTACATATGTATATATATATATATATATATATATATATATATATATATATATATATATATATATATATGTATGTATATATATATATATATATATATATATATATATATATATATATATATACATATATATATATATATATATATATATATATATATATATATATATATATATATATACACACACATACATACATACATACATACATACATACATACATACATATATAATAGACCTGTAACGGTACACGTACCGAACTGTTTCGGTACACACTTGTTCGGTTAGGTACGCAGCTGTACTGAAACGGCACAGTCTGATGAGAAAAAGAAAAAGGAACGAAAGACGTCATTCGATGCGGAACTTTAAATCCGCGGAAGTTTCACGTGGACATATGGAAGGACGCACACATTGACCCGAAATATGAAATAGCAGTTGATATAAGGTTAAAAAAAAACAACACATATGATGTGAACCTGGAAGGAAGAGACTGAAGACCCTCCACAATCAGTCCAGTCCAGTTTGGATCAGTTCAGGTTCAGGTGAAAGACAACAACAAGGAAAGAGATGTTAATAAGACAGACGTTGTTTGGCCCCTAGGAACTACGGTAGATCTAAAACACTTACACTAGCTCTGTCTGTCTGTCTGTCTATCACGCACGCTGTATAACAGAGGAATAAATAGAATGTTAAAAGTTTGTAAAGTTTCACTTTCGTTTGACGACAGCGTTCATTACGTTAGTTATGGACTGCGCCCCCAGGTATATAACTGTGCGTCCCCCCTACCCCCCGGCTCCAAAAAAAAAAAAGAAAAAATCCTCCCTGCACACAGGCACACACAAATACACACAGTGTCCTAAACAGTTTGTTCTCTGTCCTAAAATAAATAATTTGGTTCATTGTGTTGTCAAAGTTTCTCTTCAGTTTGTTTAAACAGAATACCAGTTTGTCCTTTTGTTAATGTTGCACTTCATGTGGAATTTTTTTGTTATTTTTATGCAGAATGTGAACTGACAGAATTGTGATTAGATTTTTCTTGTTTGTTCAAAACTACCTTTCAGGGAAAAGTGCAATACTAATGTTTAAAATACATTTAGTAATATTAACAATTTATTTTATTTTCTATTTGATTTGTAGCAGCAGAATTATATTATTCCTGTTTTTCTATATTCTATTGTCTCCAAAAACTGGGGGGAAAAATGTTAAAAAATTCATAAATGCATTAATAAACATTTTGAGGGGTTTTCTTTCTTCCTGTACCGAACCGAAAAAAAATGAACCGAGGCTTTGAAAACCGAAAACGTACCGAACCAAAAATTTTGTGTACCGTTACAGGCCTAATATATAACAGGAGTGAAAGAAACGGGCAATACTAGTAGAAACAACAAGTAGCAAAGTAGTAATAGTAAAGTAAAAGTAAGAATACTAAATTGTTAATTATATTATAATATGCATATACTATATACAGGGTGGGGAAGCAAAATTTACAATGAACATTTAGTTGTTTTTTCTCAGCAGGCACTGCGTCAATTGTTTTGAAACCAAACATATATTGATGTCATAATCATACCTAACACTATTATCCATACCTTTTCAGAAACTTTTGCCCATATGAGTAATCAGGAAAGCAAACGTCAAAGAGTGTGTGATTTGCTGAATGCACTTGTCACACCAAAGGAGATTTCAAAAATAGTTGGAGTGTCCATAAAGACTGTTTATAACATGAAGAAGAGAATGACTATGAGCAAAACTATTACGAGAAAGTCTGGAAGATACTATTAAAGAAGAATGGGAGAAGCTGTCACCCGAATATTTGAGGAACACTTGCGCAAGTTTCAGGAAGCGTGTGAAGGCAGTTATTGAGAAAGAAGGAGGACACATAGAATAAAAACATTTTCTATTATGTAAATTTTCTTGTGGCAAATAAATTCTCATGACTTTCAATAAACTAATTGGTCATACACTGTCTTTCAATCCCTGCCTCAAAATATTGTAAATTTTGCTTCCCCACCCTGTATAGTTTAATAATCGCAGGAGAAAAGTTATAATAAAATAATCGTAGTCATAACAATGATATATGTTATGTCACTACTACTACTACTACTAATAATAATAATAATTATAAGCAGCAGTAAGACAACTAAATAACCAACAAGAAAACAAACATTGTACACTGGAATAAACAATAAACAGCACTGCACCACAAAACTGCTTTGTACATTTAATCACTGAATCCAACACTTTTTTTGCCTTTGTTCTTCCACATGCTCTGAGTTTTCACTGAAACTGAGGCTGACGAAACAGCAGGCACGTCCCAGACGAACGAAGCCAAAAAGATTGAGTTTTATTTGGGATATTAGGATACATATCTCTTATCCCTTCCATTTTTTAAGACAGTATCGGCGCCTGCAGATGAAGCAGACACTCAGACTGAGACAGACTTAAGACTTTGAGGCAGTCTGTGATAGACAAAGAAATAGGGAACAGAGAATAAAAGAAACTGTTTGCAGATTCACTTCCCCTCTCAGTGCACAATCTTTTTTTTAAGTTGGTATTGTGATGGGCAGAGTCCAGACACACAGACAAAACTGCACACACAGGCAAAGCTCAAATTGACATGAGCCTATTATGGTTGTCTTCTGTGAAGTGGTGTGTGCAGACACTGCACTGTTATTTCGCTTGATGTCTTTCAGCTGAATGCTCAGGTGCTTCTACTACAGAAAATGTATAATATACAGTGAGCTTTGAGTCTCACTATACAATGAAATTTTTTTGTTATTCAATGAAAGGTTGTGTGTTAGACAAGTTGTTGTGAAATAGCTGACAAGTCTGTGTCTAGTACCGTGAAAGACACATTTCCAAGAAGTATGTATGTCTGCATTTGTGATGTATGAGAATCTGTATTTACTTCCTCAAAGTTAAGAAAGAAAACATGTATATTCACTTCAAAATCATTATTGAAGGGAACTTGATGTTTTATTTCCAAATCATACTCACAGTATCATATTAGTTAAACATCAGAATTACTGGGTTTGAATGCATTGCATCATTGTCAGTTAGATCTGAATATGTCTTAATTGCGTTACCCAGCATGTGAGCCTGGCAGGTGTTTATTTAAACCTGTACAGGAACAGTTGGCTTAAAGTTCCCATTTCCAACCTAAATGATTGCATTACACAAAAGGTATGTTTCTGTGTTTTAGGACAGTTTCCAGAACTACAGTAAGTTGATAAGTAAATTAAACAAACAAGTACTTATCTTTTTTAAGTGACAGTTCTCTTTTGTTTCTCCTCAGGCATTTTTGCACAGAATCAGACAAACGGCAGATGATCAGCAGTGTCTCTCACCTGAACATGTCAAGGTATGACTGATTTTAAACGCCACCTTTTTTTGCCACCTCTTCATGCAGAAGATGTATCCATTGTGAAAATATCAGAACTGGTTGATTTGTGAGCCTCAGATTCTGAGGTATAATACTTATTTTTTTCATTTCCCTTCTTTCCCCTATGTCTTTGCATCTGTGTATCACTTCCTCTCTTTTCCTTCCTCTCTCTTTATCTCTTCCTTCCTCTCAATCTCCTCCTCTTTACCTCATCCATCTGTTTATAGATTCTGTTTTCAAATATTGAGGACATCCTGGAGCTGCACAAAGAGGTATTATCGGCCGTGGAGGCCAGTCTGCAGCCAGAACCCCAGCCCCATCATGCATTGGGACACGTGTTTCTGCAGTTTGTAAGTACTGGGACACGCACATCCATGGGCACGCACGTGGGAACACATGTATGCATGCATGTCATGAGTAAAAAAAAGCCACACACACTCCCTTTTCATGGGCTATCCATAACCACAGATCCAAGAGAAGCGTGCAAAACCTGCTGTGAAAATACTACTTAATTCTTTCTTTCTCACACGCACACGCACACCCCCCTCCCCTCCCATCTCCAGGACTACCCCACATCCCACATACACACTCACACACACACCTCCTCCACACGGCATTTCCTCCCTTCCCAAACAGGCCTGCATCCTGTCAGGAAAAAACCCCTCTCTTTCCCCCCATGTCTCTTTATCAGTTCAGGCGAGTGACTGTCTCTGCCGTCTCCTTCTCTTGCCTATCCACCGTCCAGCCATCCCTCCATCCCATCCATGGATTCCTCTCTGCCCCCCTACCCCCACCTCCTCCCTTTCCCTCTGTTTGAACTCACATAGCCTCAGGGAACAAACAAAGAAGGGTCTGTGTCCAGAGAGGAAGAGATGGTGTGTCCCTCAGTGAAGGGACAATGCTTCTGCTGGTAGCACTCAATCTAAAGCTCCTTCTCTTTCTCTCTGTTTGTCGCCCTCAAATAAACTATCTCCAATACACTTTCACTAAAGCACAGAAATACCTCAGCAAGGGATTCCACCATCTGTGTGCAGAGTCAGCCTCTGTGGAATAGGAGACAGCTTTAGAAGATTCACCGAAAGACAGTAAAAATTCTGTCGCAGGGTCAAAATAATGCAAAATTTGTACTCCTTGCCTTTTTTTCACTGAACTTCACTTTCATCTTTTGATTCTGAACTCAGTGAGAGGCAGGGAAGCAGAAATGATTCATTATCACTAAATAAAATATTATAATTTCCTAAAAATGAAACAAATAGTCTAAGTCAGAAAACAGCACTCCACCAATCCAATGTATGTACTTAAATATATGTATAATTGTATGGAGTTAAAGTAAGCATAAAAGTATTTTGTTTTATAAAATGAAAAAAATGTAAATGTTTTTTAAGGGTGTGCCATTCTGGAAAGTACCTTAAAATCTAATTTAAATCTGCTTTTTCTAAAAATGTCATGTTGTGTAAATTAATCCAACCTATACTTTTATCATTTTACTGTTACACTGAAACATATTTGAGACAGAACAGGTATAGACTTAAATTATTGTGTGTATGTAGTCGTGTGCAACTAGCTATATAGCAAATTGTTTGGCTTTGAACCCCAAAGCACAAAATGGAAGTCTTGAATGGCTCAGAAATGTGATGGGTGAATAGATGAGCTATATGTCATAGTTCCACCCAGCACCCTTTATTGAGAATTCTTTTCAATATTCAGTCACAATTTGGTTAAAACTACTTATGTTTGGGAAATGATCATGGTTTGGGTTAAAAGAGACACTTTCCACAACATTAACAGCATAACTTAACTAGAGACCTTTGCAGTCGGAAAAATCAAATGCAAAAATCACAGAATAACAGACCAATACAACATCTGGGTGGAAAGAGCCACCAGATATGCAGACACCTTTTTGGACTAAACATCACTTGGCATCTTTAAAGTTTTTGTGTTATATGAGGTTCTAGGGTGAAAGTGTTGTTGTTGTTAAACCTCTATGGGCATACAGATACAGATTAACTTTATTGATCACTAGGAGGAAATTAACTTTTTTTCATCAGCTCAATGAAAAGAAAGAAAGAACACCAAACATAAAACAGGACTAAGCAGTCATCAGTACATGTATCATCACACTAAGGTGTTGTAGAGTCTGATGGCAAACAGAACTGCATGGAAATACACACAAAATTGGACCGTGGTATAATTTGCAGTTAAGATAAAGAACATGTTCTGATATCCTATCTGTATTGCCCACTTTGGATTTATTTTAAAAATAAGTGTGTCTGGCACAGTAAAATGCATAATTATGTCTAGAATATCATTTTGGACCATGTTCAGTGATGCATGACTCAGTTGCTGAAGCAAAACAGCACTATTATGCATCTCTAAAATTGATCCCGTGCACTATGATAATGTCTGTAATGCTAAGTATGCAACTCTTTTGTATGAATAGTGACAGGATTTACTCATCTGTAAAGGAGTTCCATTAAAGCAACAAATACTTATGATCATAATAACACACATTTGAAAATAAGACATGTTTAGATGATCAGTTGGGATGCTACATTCACTTCTGCATGTAATGTATAATTTTTAAACCTTTTTAATTTGTCTTAAAATTGAACATCTTGATGTCCTCATAGATTCTAAAGTTTGATATATTTTATGTATAAATATAGTGTGTTCAACATATTTCAAGCAATAGAATCTACAAGGTGGGTGGGCAAGAATGTTATTTTAGATTTTTAAAGTCAAACCTAATGATTTTGTTGTGTTTTCCACCATGATATTCAAATGACTTCAGGTCAAAGGTCATGTCTGGTCATTATATGGAGCTGGATACATATTAAAGGCACTATTTAAGTAATATCTGCATGAATGATATATAAGTGGATCAAATTGCATAAGAGCTTTGATGTGTGTGTGTGTGAAGGAAATATTGCTGGTGCAAGGTGATGGCAAACGAGAGTGAGTTCAGCTGCTGCTGTAGCAGCATCTGGAGGTTTAGATAGTAGTAGAATATCAATATATGGTGTCGAAAGATACATCCTTCTTGGAATCAAAAATTCAACTATTTCTGAGTAAGTCTATGAAAGTGGGTCAGGTAGGTACAGAAAGGAGACCAACTGTTTGTGATTGAAAGGAATCTTTAGTTAGTGTCAGAGCAGCCGAGTCAAATCCGTTACAGTCCAATAGGTTGAGCGTACACAGATCTGTTCCATATTCACATATATTTGCCATTTGGCAAAAAATTCATTTGAGCATTTTATAAAAAAATGCAAACACTGAAAAATATATTTAAATTATTAAATTTCAAAGACAACTGACCTTAGATAGTATTTCAGTGTGTTTTCTTGGTGGAAATTTATCTCACAACAAGTAAAATGTGATCAAGCCACTGTTGCCATCTGTCCACATCATGAAATAGAGGGTTATGTCTATGGCTGAAATTCAACCTGCTCACCTTTTTATGATCTGGATCACTCAGCTGTAGCAAAATGACCCGATCAATGACAGTCCCTCCACTAGTTGCTTGTTGATTGACTGACAGTGAGGCTTATCTCTGGATAGCATCTGAATTGGCTCATCAAAATGTACCCTCACATATGTGCAAGGCGTCACGGTCATTCAGTCTGTCAGGCCGAGTGTCAGGGCGGAGAATTGATTACTGGAGATCTCCATGGTTCATCCACCTGTGTTCACACTGAGAGATGCAGAGGTCAGACTGGATGAGAAATAAGGGATACTGGGGTTCAGAGATTAATGACTGAAATGTTTGGTAGAAGGCTTTGTCTGTTAGTAATTATACTAAATAACAAGAAACAAAGCTTCATTGCTCAGCCCAGTATATAACTAGTACATATATCAGTTTCAGTTTATGATAACCAAATAATCCCAAATATTAGCAATACCAGCATCACAAAAAGTGACATTTTGCATCAATAGATGTTAGTAAAAGTACACTTATTTTAATATCTTACTATATAGTAGAGCTGAAACAATTGTCTCAAATCGATTAAAACAATTCTCTGATTATAATTTTCCTGAATCAAGATTTGTTTCCTTAATTTCACTCCTGCTAAACATTGGTTCCACTGTTTTGTTTCACATGGACACTTTATTGTGATGCATATGATGCAAGGATCAACACAAACAACATGGAGCGTAGCTCAGAAGAGACGAGGACAAAAAGACAGAAAATGTCTATATTTTCACTTTTCTTAATTGGAACCATCACTTACTCCTTAAAAATATTTGACTTTATTTTTTCAGTTGTATGTTAGTTCCATCTTAAGTTGTTAGTAAGTTGTATCCAAATGTGTTAAAGACTGCAGTGCACATATTGCTTGTAGATGTCACATGTTGTTGTTTCATCTGGTTCTGGAATAAAGGACAAGTTGTTTGTCATTTTCAGACATGTCTGATTCACATTTTTACTGTTCAAATAATCATTTAATTGAGTCAAATTGAATAAAATAAGCGACAGAGTAATTGATTACAAAAATAATCAGTAGCCGCAGGTCTACTATACAGTATAGTATGTTAAAATGCATGAATACAGACTAGATAAAATGTTTGTTCTTTATTTGTTTCATTGGTTATTCATTGAATGTCAGTGTCTCATTTGGGTTCTTCAAATCCAAGCTCTACTCAGTTTATACAAGTGAATAAAAAATGTATTATATGAAAACAATATATATATGTATAAAGTTCACCATGTCTTTGTTGATGGCTAACTTAAAGGGTCAGGATACCAATACATTGTACTTTTTTTCTCCTCAACACAACAATATATTCATTCTACTTCCAAGTCAAACTTCATTAGCACAGCATCACACTGACTGACATGGTCTGTTATTAAAATGACCTCTGGCACTGTAGTTGAGTTTTCCAAATACACTACCTTACAGCTGTAAACATAGGCAGAGAAAGGACAGTCTGCTGTTGACAGATGTTCTCAACAAATAAAATATTTATTCCTATTTTCCAACACCTACATGGCCTCACAGTTCACAAAATACCAAACCCATAGAAAAATAACAATAAACAATGGACTTGAGGCATAGATGCAGAAGGGAAGTTCAGAGGTGAACAACAGATTGGACCTCATTACATCCAGCCCAGTCCTTAAAATAAATAACCAAATGTCCACATGATCCATAAATGTATTCATGTGTTCATTGTTAGTGTATTTAATTTATTATCAGTGAAAGAAGTAACTTTTGAAATATAGTAATACTAATTTATGGAAGTTTATTCTATTCATTAAAGAAGAAAAATTAGAGACTTTGTCTTATAATTTTGGGAAACGATCTCTGAGTTTTGAGAATCTATCGTGTAATTATAAAATATTCAGTTATTACTCATAATCATCTGTAATTAAACATAAAGGATATTCTAATTACGAGCAAAATTATGATGAGTTGTCAGTGAAAATGATTGGTTACAGCTGGTTGGTTAAAAATGCATAGAATAAAATTGTATTGATAGAAAATAGAAAATCCGATAAAATTACATATTGGTGAAAAATATTAACTGGTATTGTTTGACTAATTTATTTAAGGCTACCTTAATAATTAACGTGAATAAGATTGGTTTAGACAAACGCACATTCAATCATTGTGCGCGTTTCTCTGATGATGTGTGTGTCACTGTGTTTGTATGTCCCTCTCTTGAAGTAGTTATACACGCGCACACACACACACACACACACACACCAGTTTTGTTTGTGCATATCCATTACACTTCCCTCTCCAGACCATGACCTTTGTCTCCTTCAACACCAACGGTCTCTCAGCCAATCACACGTCCCCGTCTGTGCCCTCCAGCCGTAGCCCTTGACCTCGACCGGAGGTCAACACCATGACTGGGATTTGATTAACCCCCCGCATTGTTCTTTGAGTCTGTCTGCCACTCACAGTTAGGGAAGAAAATGGGAAGATTCATTACTATTCAAAGTCAGATGTTGCCAAGATGGTCTGGGAGGCTGCATATATAGAAAAAAAAAGTCTTTTTTTTTTTTTTTTTTTAATTAAAATAACCAGGACAAGGCTCTATAGAACTATGTCTTCAACAACATTTTGCAATGGACAGAATTAAGAATGTTGTTTCTTTGTCAGTATCAAAGCATATTAAGCTAGAGCTGCAAGTATTGATTATTTTTGTAATCAGTTATACTATCAATAATTTTCTGCAATTTGATTCGATTAAATGATCATTTGAATAGGAGGAAAAAAAGCAAAAATATGAAAAAGATATGTCTGAAACTAACTTTATTCATGAACTAGCTGAAACAATGACCACAAAAAGTATAAAAGTAAAAAGATATATAAAAATATCTATATAGAAATAACAATAACAACAATAGTACAAAAGTATATATAAAATATCTACAGATACAACAACTTAAGATGGAACTAACAGACAACTAAAATAAAATAAAGCCCAATATTTTTAAGGAGTAAAAGATGGTTCCAATTTAGAAAAGTGAACATATAGACATTGTCTGTCTTTTTGTCCTGATCTCCTCTGAGCTACACACCATATTGTTTGTGTTGATCCTGGTGTCATGCGCACCACAATAAGCATCTGTGTGAAACACAACAGCGGAACCAATGTTTAACAGCAGCGAAATTAAGGAAATAAAGCTTGATTCAGGAAAACTATAAGAGAATAAATGTTTTAATTCTTCAAAAAATCATGGGAAGGAATGCTTGTAGGGCCCAAAAAAGAGTTTGTTCAAGGTGCTCTTTGGAAAAAGGGATTCATAAAGTAGATGACAAATAGGATGAAAAGTCCAAGGCATTAACTTTAAGCATTAAAATGTTTTTATTCTCAAGGCATGGTCATGTGTAGACCTTAAAAAATAATAAAAAAAGTTATCTCAAAGAGAATGCCTTGGACTTTTCTTCCTGTTTGTCAAGTTTTTTAATTGTTTTGAGTCAATTCATCGATCGTTTCATTGTTTCAGCTCTAAATTAAGCATTCTACTCCTTCAATTACATAGTAAATTGTACTGAATTGGACCAAAGTCACTCCTTTCATGGGGTTATTCACACTCTGCAAACGAGAAAGTGATCTGATGTTAGAGGAGGAATCAGAGACTTCAATATTTGCTCTGTGTCTTTGAGTCTATGTATGTGCACTGTTCAAGAAGTAACAGTCATGTCATTATGCACTTTCTGAACTACACCCATTATGCTTTGACCTGATGTGATTCCTCAGTGTGAGACACTACGCTCTCTCATCTAGCCTCAGGAATAACATACCAGTGATGAAGAATTCAAATAAAGATGTATGTTTATCAAAAGGACAACTAAAGTCTTTGAGTTATTTTGGGCATAAGTAATGTCTTTCAGAGCAAGCATAATGTCTAAGATTGACCTGTTGGAAATTAAAAGTTCACATTTCTGCCAAGCTAAGACATATAAGCTGTTTTAGGCGTGCATGAAGGAGTGTATACAGTAATTATTGTCAAATAAGGAAAGCTAAAATCATTTTGGTTACTACAGGTAAACATAGCTGCAAAAAGCCATGCTGTTTCTCTGAGTTAGAGGGTTCATTTGCAGGTGGTGGTTGGAGCTGAAAAGGTTATTTCAGGTTCAGATACAAGTGTTAAGTGATGCACATTAGCAAGATATACATACAAACACTGTGTATGTGATAGTGATATGACTGATGAAGTGTACTGTCATCATCATTGCCATATGAACATGCACACATCACAAAAAGACTGCATCAAACATAATTTTATTCACATGATTTGACCTATCAGATGAAGCCACATCTAGCTGTCAGTGTCCTATGAAACAACATTGCAAACATTGTTAAAAATCCACATATTCCCATCAGAAGCACTCATGTTCATGTTTCCAGATGATGTTCGTTGTGTTGTGGACACAATAAAACCACTCCTAAGTTCACTGTCACACAACTCACTGTGTGTTTTTGATTAAGAGTTGTGACTGTTCTGTTAACAGAGCGGTCTTGTTGGTATGAATGGGGTAGGTTTTATGACAGTGTGTGACTTTGAGTGGTAAAGCCCCTTTTCTAAATAGGACTATGCTAATTGAAATTCTGTTACCAGAATAGAAACCTCTGCCTTTAAGGAAAAATAATGAATTATGTTAAACTTGTTTTCGAGCACATGAGGAAATGGATGCTCTAGACCATGGATGTCAAGCTCATTTTAGTTCAGGGGCCACATTTTGACCTCCAACAGGCCGGATCAGTAAAATAATAGTGTAATAACTCATAAATAATGACAACTTCAAATTCTTTACCTTTGCTTTAGTGCAAAAACAAAAAAAAATTGCAGTATGGAAATTTTTACATTTGCAAACCATCCTTTTACCATAAAATATAAATAACCTGAACATCCATGAACACCCTGAAATTTCTTAAGAGGAATAATTACAATTTTAACAGTATTATACCTTATATATCACATACACATGTGCCTTATAATTTACAGATTTCAGTTGATCTACAAAGACGCAAAACATTTAGTAAAAGGCAACTGGAACTGAAAAATGTAGCATTTAACTTTATGATCAAAACAACCTCTCAAGACTCAGTGACACCCTTGACTGTCAATATCTTCTGTGTAATTTGTGCACTTTGTAAATTCACCCTGTGGGCCAGATTGAACCCTTTGTAGGCCTGGTTTTGACCCGCAGGCCACATGTTTGACACCTCTGCTCTAGACCCTGAAAAATAAGAACTTACATACAAATTTTACATATATAAGATAACCTATAAAGACATCAACATTGAAAGTAGCCCTTGAAAATGTGAGGGTTTTTCCACTGTGGTCAGCACTCTAAAGATAAAAACACACTAATGTCACACCTGCTCTTATAGGTCAGAACATGAAAATGTCACGTACAGTCTTAAAAAGCCATACCTGGTCCTAAAGGTAAAAACATGCAGATGTCACACTGTCTTGAAGGTAAAAATACTCCTGTGTTGTGTTGGGTCTTATCAGGTTAACGGACCAAGATGGTACATGCACATTTACAAGCCATAGCTATCTGTGTAGTGTATTAACTAAGTTTGACAGTATCTGGGGTTTCACACCATATGCTGGCCCAGCTGTTGCTCCCAGTGGTGCTTTGGACTGGAATCCCCTCACCAAATGTGGCTTTGGGTGTGTTTGTGTTCCAGCCTGCCTGTGTGGTAAAAGCTGCCCACTGATTACATTGTGCTGCTCACTTGTGTTACACATGTATAAACGACTTCCAGCTTTCTCTGGAAAGGGGGGGCGGGGAGGTGTAGTTTAGAGCAAAGGCACGGGGTTCTATATAAAGACCCTGTTAGCTTTGTCAAGCCACTCCTGTCACCACATCTGGGCTACCATGCAACACCTAAACTCTGTAGTTGAATGAATGTGTGCAGGAGTAGAAGAACAACAAGCGTTATTCTTCTGCACATCCGTTGCTTGA
This sequence comes from Sphaeramia orbicularis, assembly GCF_902148855.1. Lineage (NCBI taxonomy): Eukaryota > Metazoa > Chordata > Actinopteri > Kurtiformes > Apogonidae > Sphaeramia > Sphaeramia orbicularis. Next base: position 47,982,242 of record NC_043963.1, read on the forward strand.
CAGGATGCTGACTTAATTATGATTTTTATTGTTTAAAGCAGTACTCAATAATCAGATATTCTCAAAGCCTCCCCTGGAATCAGCTGTTTTGTTGAAAAAAGTAAAAATAATAAAAGCATTCCATGCTCTGAAACAGTGTGCACATCTGTAGTCATTGGTAAATTGAACAGATTAGTATTATTACTTGCATTAGTATTATGGTGGTTAAATTATGTTGAATTTAGTTTTACAGTGCATAGGAAGTTTTATGTTTATTTTGAGAGATTCACTGTTTTAGTTGAGTTTTTATTTAGTTTTAGTGTTGAGTTTTCAGCTTCAGAAAGACATTCAAACTCTGTGTCATTTTGCAACCTGAGGTCAGTGTTACACTACAACTCCCAGGGTGCATTTTAAAAATCAATAATCTAATCCCAAGATTCAAATTCTTCTGTTCCTTCAAAGTGTAGTCATGTTATAATAATACTTTTTAGCAGCAGTTTGATGCCCTAGTAACTCACACTAAGGCTAATGGGCATTGTAGTATACAATGTCACTCAATTATTTCAAATGACACTTCCTTTACATGACCTGAGTTTTATAGCTTTGTTAATTTTTCATTAGTCTTTCACTTGGGTTTAGAATTTTCAGTGAGTATCCCACATGTTGGTGACGTTTAAATTTTTTACAATGGAAGGACATTTGTTATTCCTTTGTAGTATTCTATCAAGCCAACTTTAGAGGCAAAGCCCTCAGGCAGTATTTTGGTTAAGGTTAAAAGCGGTGTCCGAGCACCTGCAGTTTTGGATTTCACTTACGAGGCTGTTTCAGATGACAGTTTCAGTTTCTGGACCTCAAGCACCAGCTCCCTCTGTGCACATGGTTTCACATCCCAACTACCCCCTAGCATAGTTAAACATAATACAATGGGCTTAAATAAGCTCCAGGGTGTAAATTCAACTGCAGCTGTGGTGCAGTGTGTACATTGTTGCCTACAGTATACTGCATGAATAATGCATTTCAGATTATTCAAAGGCAGAGGTGTTGGTTTACGTATTGTAAAAGAAAAATAAGTGGCAGCTCAACAAAAGCAAGCTTTTTTTCAAGCAGTAGCCTTGTTTTGTCTCAGTGCACAGTATGTGCACTGTGTCTCTTAGGAGAAAGAGGAAGTGTTGTGTATCAGCAGTGTGTGTCAACAGTGCTGTTTATGTATTTCCAGTATGATGTAGAATACTCTGAAAACAAGAAGTGGGACAAATGATGTCAATGAAAACTAGCACAAAACTGATCGAAGACCTTTACAACAGTCTGTAATTTCTAAGAGGTTTTTGTGTCATTATTATTGCATTCATTATAGCCTGGCATAAATGTGTCCACTCTTGCTAATGATAATTGCTGTGGAAGTGCTCTTATCCACTTCGTTCCTTTGCTAGAATACAACTGAGTCCCATTAGACTGATGTAACTGCAGGCTTTTCTGCAGCTTCTGCTTTGTACTGTCAATTTTTTCTCCGCTAGTTATCTCTATGGATTCTTCAAGGCTGCAAATTAGCCTGTAATACACTGTATGCTATCAAGTCCCTGGTCTGACCCGTACTTGTCTTCTGTTTTTCAGAAGGAGAGCTTCTCAGTATATGGCGAGTACTGCAGCAACCATGAGAAGGCTTTGCGCCTTCTTATGGAGCTTAACAAGATCCCCAACATCAGGACCTTCCTACTGGTAAGACGTACCACCTTCATTAACATATTTGTGCTGCTTCCCCACTAGTGTTGGGGTAGTTACTTTTAAAAAGTTACTTTTGCTTGTTATTCGTTACGTCTTTAAAAAGTTATCCATTACTTAACTTAGTTGCCCTCTATAGAGAGTAACATTGGACAACTATAGGCTTCAACACCACCACTAAGCCCTATCAAACAATATAAATAATATAACCTTGATACATCTTATGAGCATATAGGTGAACACAAAATACAGGGTGTATCATTTTTTGTCCAACTCTTGTTTAGTTACCTAGTGAAATGAGATGAAATGAGAGCCTGTGACTATTGCACAGGTGCAGCTGTTTCACTACAGAATGACTACCAGATGTTTACATAGAAAATAATGCATTTGCGCATGCCCGATGGTTTGGAGCATGCACATAATTCTTGGGGTGTAAAAAAAAATTGGGGGGAAAAATTGTATGTGACACTTGTCAGATCTGTTCCTAAGAAACGGAACATTGTGCTGAATTGAAAAAGGAACTACGTTTCATGACCAAATTTTCAATAGTAACACGTTACACAACTTTTTACCTGGAAAAAAGTAGCTCTGTTACTGTAGCGCGTTACACACAACACTGTTCCCCACCTTCACCAAAATCACCAAAATCCTCCTTCCTCTTTCCACTGTATCTTTTACTTCCTTTACTTTTTTTTTTTATCAAGAAAAATGTCTTTTTTCATTATTTGATGTCACAACTATTATTTGCCTGTGTCCTTACAAGGACTTCAGTATTCTGGGTAAAGTTCTTTTTTTTTTTTTTTTTTTTTTTTTTTTTTGTAGAATCCTGATTTGTGTTTGCATTTGTAAACATTAAGAGGTAATTTCAGAAACCTGGATCAGTTCTTATGCTGGTTTGGAGAAAGTCAATCATAAAAGCTTAAACACACGGGGAAAAAAATAACAGAAAGCAAAAACAGTGGTGGAAACAAAGTCTGTCTCTTTTGAAGTTAAAAAATCAGACTGGTCTTTACACAATGAAACTAATATAGTAGGCAGTAGAGGTAGGTAAACCATCAACCTGCAAGTCTGTAGTAAAAGATGACAGGATTCATATAGCCATATATCAGAACCATAGAAGTTTGATGAAGAAACTTTACAGTTTTACCAAATTTTTGGTAAACATGCTGTCACTGTCCACTAGTGATATTGCAAGCACTTTCCCCATCCCTCTTGTCACCTCTTGCTGGCTTTAACCCTTAAAGACCCACAACTATTTTTGTCACAACTTCCAATTTCAGTGATTTATCACCATTTATTATAACATTATCCTCTGCATTTTTTTATGCAAAATCATGTATTTTCCTGTATTTAACTTACTGATCATGTAGATAGTCAGGACACTCAACTGAAATTCAAAGGTTATTATATCAAAATAGAGAAAACTGAAGTAAAAGGAACTTTTTCAGCAAAGATATCAATTACTGGACATAAAAACAAGTGTCTCCATCCACTGTCATTTGTCAAACTCCACGGGTTTTACTGGTGAGTCAATGTTGTTGAAGATGACTGTTTCCACATTCACTGGGGAGCCTCTGAATGCCCAAATGGGTCATATCTGATGACCATGAAAATATGACAAACTGCATTTTTCTTCAAGTATGTACATGTATTGATAGGACTGGTGGATCAACAGGTATTAAATATTTTAGATCAGTAGATGGCTTGGGTCGGTGGTGGATGCTTGGGTCTTTATGGGTTATTGCTGTGCTGTGTTGCACACATTCCAGGGTAGCCAGGATATTAGTATTTATCCTTTATGTAGGGATATAGACTATCCAGATTTCAGGTTTGTGCAATGTAAAAGCTATATTCTCAGTATGTAAACACAATTATTTTCTCTAGCACTCACTCATAACCTTGATGTCTTTTTCAGCATCTTCTGTTGCCCTACATATTGTTCCTCCCCTGAGTGTTATTTCTTCCTCTGTTGTCTATCCACCCCTTTTCCTTCCACATTGTCACCTCTGTTTCCATGTTAACACTTGAATAAAGGACAGAAACCCTAACAAGGTCAAAGGGTTCTTCCTGTCCGGACAGGATGCAGTAGTGTTTCCGCCGCCAGCTGTTTCCACCTTTTAACACCCAAACCTTTGGGCCCTATACAATGAACTCAGAACAATGACGTGGCCCTTTGAGCGGGGTCCTGACTGTTGCAGACTCCGGGCCAGCCAGCTGTGGAGTGTTGGCAGCCTTTTTGGGATTGGCTGTGAGATCTGAGCAGCCTGTATTTGTCACTGCCTGATGCTTTGCTTCCATGGCATTATTCTGACCAACAAAAGTGGAAAGAGTGGGATTGCAGTGATGCTGTGTATGCTGGGGTTTTTTGCTTCCCTTGGCTCAGTCATGCAGTAGTTAATTGGTTAGGTCTTATGTGACACTGATGCTTCCAAAATAAAACCTCGACACAACATCTGGTTCTGTATTAAAGCAATTGTCAGACCTGCTCAGTGTAACGTCAAATACTGGGCTGACTCCTGTGTTTTGTGTAGCAACAATCCTCAAAATAGAAACTGGACAGATGAACTAAACACTTGGTAAAACACAAAGCAGTGTCTTTCAGATATGTTTATGAATTTATAAAACAGTTTTTTTTTAAGAAGAGCAAAGGGGAAAGAAAGAAACAATTTTAGTTGCCTCAAGGGATGACTGTCGCAAATCATGGACATAGTAATTAATTGCAGTGTGATACAAGCTGCCGTTGGCTTCTTTTCCACTGTGTTAAGTTCAAGTGTAGTTTTTCCCAGATTAAACCATTTCCATATTAATTGAATCACACAAAAAAGCAGGCTGCTGAAATTATACGTAGAAATGGAGTGTTAATTGTGTTGGAAGAGGAGGGAGGAGTGAAGTGGAAGCGAAAGGAGGTCAGAGTGAAGAGCAGAGGGAATTCTGAGTTTAAGCTGGAACATTACAAATAAGCAGAAGATGAGAGAAGAAGGGGAGGAGGAAGCCAGGGAGGATTTAGATGGCAACTGGGGTGCAAGAGAGTGCGAGAAATGAGAGATGAATAGACCAGGAATCTGCGGAATTCCAAAGTTTTGTAATCATGATCTGCATTTTTGCTTCTCATTTTTCCATTAGAAGTGCTACACTAACACCCCCCATGCACATACACAATTCTCTCGTGCTCAGAGTTGAAAGGAGTTGCCATATGATTATAATCCTCCAAACTGATCTCCTGCCTTCTTTCCCCCAGGAGAACTCTCAAGTGGTTTATCTGCATGGCTGCTTTTGATCTTTCATCCCATCCCATGAGCTCATAGCACTCTGACAGGCTGCGTTCCTTCAAAAAATACAAGGGATAGAGAAACCATGACTGTAAATGTAGCCCCCCACTTCAGAAGAAAACCCCTCCTTTCAGCTGGTTATGGGGGGCAGCCACTAAAAGCCCAAATCTTCTTGGGAATGAAGGGGCATTATGGAGGTTTCTCAGCGATCCTCTTTTTGAAGGAGTAGCTATTTTCAGAGGAATTTCTCTGACACAGAAGAAGAATTGTAGTATGATATAGATATAACCATGGAGTTTTGTTTTAAATGACACTGAATGAAATCTTTTTGCATCAAGGAGAGGAAGAATAATCATTGTATGAAGATAAGTAACATACATATCATGTAAATCAAAATATAAAAGCATGACACACAAGCTAAATGGTTCAGTGTATATGTAAAGTATGGGCTTAATGACCACATCCTGTAACCAAAGTTGAATTTATTATGTTCAGTTTGTAGTCATTTATTATGTTTATTGTTTCGTATGAGTTTTATCTGTGGTTTAAAGGTTCAGTATGGAAGATTCATGTGTGCTTGGTGCTTACATGAAGTTTGCATAGAAGTTTATGTTTTACAGGGAGCTGGTCATACATTGACATCAGCTAACTCCATTTTGTGAACTATCCCTTTTGCCTACACCCATGACAACCATGAATTAAATAGAATAGAATAGAATAGAATAGAATAGAATAGAATAGAATAGAATAGAATAGAATAGACTTTATTTGCCATTTGCACAGATACATTGCAGTAGTACGTTAGAATTCTTGTGCGTTTCCCTGAGTCAAGGAATCCAAAAAAAGACATGAACAAAAACAGAAACAAAACATAAACACAGCTAAAACATAAAAACAGTTATTTCACAGACAGACTCAAATACACACTTGTAAAACAGAGTACTCTATCAGAAAATAAATAGATAAATAAAAGTACTGGGAGGTAAAAACACGTTATTGCACATTTGGCAATATATTGATATATCAGAGCTCATTGATACTCCAGTTTTTTGGCCCTCAGGGTGATACCTCCCTAATGCTTATGGTCACTCCTGAGCTTTTGACTAGGTGCATTTCCATAAATGGCTTGCTTGCTTGCTTGAGGTGCATTTTACATTTTTCCTTCATATTCATTTGCCATTTTATGGAAACACAACTAGTGGTGTTTGTTCCTCTAATGCTGCAGCGGTTAATGAGGCACACAGCACAGACTCTTGACATAAGCTTCATTTTAGCACAGAAGCACTTGTAAATCTTACATGCTGAGCCTTTAAATTTCGGATAAAACTGGTGTAAAACACCAAGTAAATATAACTTTGGTGACAGGATGTGGTCACATTACGATTTTTCCCACCATCTATGGTATTTGTGGTGAGTTGTCTAAACCAAAAACTGTGTACAGATGGGACAAGTTACAGTATTGTTTAAAGGCAGAAAAGTTAGAATAGTGAAAGTCACAGTTGCAGTAGATTGTTAACCAGTTACAAAAAACAATACATTTCTCAATTTAAAGACTTAAAATGTTATCATAATAATCACAAATTGAATGACAGATTTTTGATATAAAGAAATTCTTAGAAACCCAAAAAACAACCAGACACATAAATAGTGTTTCAGGAGCATCAAAACCATTAGTTCACACATGCCTTATTTACGTTTTCAGTTGATGAAAGACATGTCTCCATCACAAAACTTAACAATTTATTTTTAAATGAAGTAGTCATTTGGACAGTTTACCACATATAAAGCTTTGTTTATTTTACTGCACCTGTCACAGGTCTGCAGACAGTGTCTTAAAGAAAATAAAAACAGCTCCTTTTCTAACACAGGGGCTTTTACTTACCAGGAACTTTTGAAAAAACTTTGGTCTGTTTTCACTGAAATTACCAGGGTAGAAAAACTTCTGCTTGATACTAACCTTTCCTTAAAAAAAGTTCCTAGTAAAAGTTGGGACTTTTTAGATTCTACGGAATTCTCGAGGGGCGGGGCTGTGTGCTAAAGAACGCTGATTGTTTAAAGTCGCTCTTTTGAGCATTTTTGACCCAAACTGAGCTGAGTGTATTCATCTTGTTCCTACGAATGTATTGCAGTCATCAGTCTGTCCATCCAAATACACTAAAGACCACATTCAGCAAATACACATAAAAGAGCCTGGACCTTGTTGAATGCATGCCGAACACTCAAAAGAAACTTAGTGGGACTTGGAGTCAGTGACTCAGAACGACCAAGCCTCATTTGAATACATTTTCAGGAACTTTGAAGTGTGGTGGAAACGCAAAGCACAGATTACCTGGAACTCTTTTACCTACGTAAATAAATTCTTGGTAATAAAAGTTCCTGGGAATCTGGTGGAAAAGGGGCTCAAAATAGTCAGTTAACGTCTGGTTTATTGCTGAAAGAACCCTTGAGAAACAACAAACAATGAAAACAGCTCTACAAACGTTTTCCAAGCAGATGCAGTTTCCAAAGTATGTCAATATTGAAAACATTTGAATAGAGTTTTGTATTTGGTAAATTAACCACTTTGAAAGAAGGTAAGATCATAAAAAGGCATCCGATTAAAATAATTTGAAAAGTGTTTTTCAGATGATATATCAAATCATATTTTTCTTGCTCTTGCTAATTTATCTTCTCTTTCACATTCATTCATCCTCTGGATTAAAAAACATGAATTTTATAGTTCCTAATACAATGATATCAGATACTTTGTATTCAGTTCCTCATATTTACTGTTACTGTGAGTGTCACTGTTCATCTCACTTCAGGCAGAATCTCATTTAATGTGTGTAATTGTAAACTGGCGGGTAACAGTGTTTGTTTGCCTTTCTTTTTCAGCACTGTATGCTACTAGGAGGGAAGAAAAGCACAGATATTCCTCTGGAGGGCTACCTACTCACCCCCATTCAGAGGATCTGCAAGTACCCTCTGCTCCTGAAGGTGTGTTCACCATAACAGAAGCTCTGTTTGCTATTGCATTGCCTTTCGTGACAAACTGAAAACTCATATGTTAACTGCCATCATAACCAACTGACATTTCTAGACACCCAGTCTTCCCCGCCCACTAGTATTTTCAGCAGTGGAGGCAGTGGATATTGAACATGTTGAGCAGTATTTGCTCATGCTAGTATTAAAGGTCAGTGAAGGTAAATGTGGGCCCGTTACTGGAAACTCCTCAGTGTACAGTTTCAAGTCAACCAAGGCAACCCGAGAGTGGTTAAGGACAGCCACTATAGACTGCTGCTTCTAATCCAGCTGGGTGCCTTTGTTCCGGGCTCCTACTCAGTATGAAAATGTATAATATATGAAATTAGATTTCAATAATTTCTGGGTCTGGATAAGTATGATAAAAAGAAAACAGGCAATTATTTGTGTTTCCAGATTATTTCCCTGAGATGGATTTTTAAAGTGTAAAAGACAGACTTTCTAGAAATATTGTTCAAGAGCATTTTTCATGGCATTAGGAGCAGCTGCCCAATGATGCCAATAAGCTGATGTGAAACAGCTTCATATTTTTAAAAAGTGCACAAGAAGTGTGGCTTGAGACTGAGTACACACTCTTAAGCTGAGATGCCTTTATGCCTGGAACATTGTTCATTGTTTGGTGTTTTGTGTGAGCTACAGTAACAGATCTTCAATCTTCTAGCAATGATGTGACAACATCATATTATACATATACATTAAAAGTTATTACTATCAAGACTCCATCACCTCCTGTAAGCCCTGATGTTTTGGCTTCACTTTATCATAGCAGCATTAAAATTGTGTTGTCATACTGAGTGTATGAGTAGCATAAGTGGAGGGCGGTAGAACTCTTTTTGTGGCAGATTTGTACACTTAGATGTTCAATTTCAGATATTATTCAAATATTTATTCAGTTATTTATTGCTTTTTTTTATCTGCTCCTCACCAGGAACTGTTGAAGCGAACCCCTAAGAAGCATGCTGACTATCCAGCAGTGGAAGAGGCACTACAGGCCATGAAAGCTGTCTGTTCCAACATCAATGAGACCAAGAGGCAGATGGAGAAACTGGAGGCTCTGGAACAGCTGCAATCCCACATAGAGGGCTGGGAGGTAAGAGCTGGAGAGCATGAAGCGGGGGGAGGGTCGACAAAATTGATTCACATGGGGCTAGATGAGATGATAGAGGTCAGCTTAACGGGGGGCAGTAACTTCCTTGAAAGTTAAAAAAAAAAAAGAGATTGACCTGGCATGGCTAGGGTTAGTGCTGTGACATTTCATTTTATAAAACAAAAGAGAAAGGGGTAAAGCGAGGGAGACATGTTAAAGCATGAACACATCCTTAGCCTCATAGCACAATTGCCTATGCTGTGATTACGCTATGAGACTAACGAATGTATGACATCCACCAGATCACTGCCTACCCATTTACAGATGATCTGCACTGTGCTTGTGTGTTTATGTGAAGTTGATTTTTGTTTCTAGCTTACTGCACGCTATGCTAACAGTACTTACTTTTGTACACTGGTGAAATTATTGATGAACAGACGAAAGACTCAGAGGAACCTGTACTTATTGCTTAAAACAGAAATGAGTATATTGCAGCTCTTATCATGGATGCAGGCAACAGAGGCAGTTGCTACCTTAGTAATGTAATTAGTTAGCATCAACAAACTGGCTCTCAGTATAAAAACATACTCCAACATAACTTCATGGAAGTACACAAGCACTTGCAAATAATTATGTAGAAAATTGAGGTGATCCGATTACATTTAGCCCATGTTTGAACTGATGTTCAGGTTGTGTTTTAGAAACATGCTAAAGGTAGGGATGTGTTACCTTGCAAATAAAATGCTAATACTTGCATTTTTGCTTCCCACGTATTATGTAATAACCAAAAACGCTAACCCCAACCTTGTTATAAGCTCATAATTCTAACCTAACCCATCTGTTATAACCCTATCCCTTGTTCTGATGAACTTTCACTTATGGCTAGGAGTCAGTGGATGGGTTGGATCTTAACGGTTAACATAACAACCAGACTTTTTGGGAAAGATCTCACCCACCAACCATCTATCTTATGAGTTAAATGCTCTTGCAGCCAAATCACCGCTTAGAGTGCAAGGGGCCATGGATGGGGCTTGGGAGCCTAGTGAAGGGTCCGGCACATTTTTCACGCCTCCCTCACCCACCACAACAGAGGCCTTGTCTTTAGTGGGCACCAATGGTACAATCCACCCACACAGGGTGCCAAGGGAGATGCCAATAGGCAAACTGCCCAATCAGAGGAGACTTGGGAAGCATAGCTCTAGTCTCACATGTATAGGGAGAGTGAGATGAGAGGACCTCTGGAGGGGAGAGGAGAAGAAAAGTGAAGGATGGAACCAGAACTAGAGACTGGGCCTCTCAAAGGCATCCAACTGTCCGTCTGCCAAAACAGAGCCCTTTCCCCCCTTTTCTTTGCAATGATGGAAATTATCATTTGGTTTGTGAATTTCACCAGTAAAGGAGCGTTGTAACAGCTGTTTATTTGGATCTCTATTGTGTTAAATAATCATCATTTGTAACAATCATATAGTCTATGCATGTCTTTTATTTATTTTAGGATCTGTGTATTGGTGAAGTGTGCAACCATAATCTGCTACTGTACATCCTTTAGTCCTACTTCACAGGTTTAACCCACAACCAACCAGTCATGGGTTAGAATTGTGTGGTTATATGTTTCTTGGTAAGTTATTTATTCTTCTCTTTCAGATCTTTTAATTTAGTGATCCATGACTTAAAGGCAGTTTAATGTTTTTCAGATATAAAAGCACTGCAGTCACGCTTGTATCATTTCAAAGGTTCAATGTGTGGGGTTTTGGAGGACTAACTGCAGAAACTGAATGTAATGTATTTTTGTTTTCACTGATTGATAGATTATGGAAGAATTTAACCTTTGTGTTCTCATTACTTGAGAATGAAGTGTTTGTATCTACAGACAGAGCAGGGCATCTCCTCAGAGTCTCCCAGTTTGTGCCACTATGTTTATATAGCAGGTCAAAACTGACCTTTTTCCATTTTGTGTGGACGGCATTAATGTTAATATAAAGGTCCATTACTGTCCCCTGACCAGAGGTAATATCCATGAAATAGAAAGGAAACACTGGCTCTGTGTTTTTGTTTTTTTTTGTTACAGCAGGTGTAGAGGAGGATGAGGTTAGGCATATTCAGTTGGTCTCAGTCTGCAGCTTTACTACTACATGTCACCAACTATAACATGATGAATCTATGGCTTCCTAATTTGTTGTCTTTCTTAACAACAACAAAAGAGCTGTTATCAGTAATCATTTTATTATTTACTCACATTCCTGATAAACCAATAAAATAATTTCTGAACCTAAGAAAATAATCACCAGCCACAAAAAAACAGTAGTTTATCATGCTGGGGGAGCTCACATTTCTGGTCACAAGGAGAAACACACCTACTCTTAAGGATTTTAAACAGGTTTTTGGTTTTATGTAAATATTGCAACACCATGTCAAATTTTCAAGAATGAGGTTGAAAGAATGGAAAAGGTAAGCTATGGTCATATGGAAAAACAGCTCTGTCAGTGGGAGAAAATATCTTTATCCAAATATGCACAGCTGCATATCCACAAAAATAATTATAGAATAATAATTTGTTTTACATTCATTACCCATAAAAAGCACTCACTAGAAATGTTGTCTTTCTCAGAATAAGGACTAACAAAAAAATATTTCCTATAAGTGAAAGGAGTCAGTGTTTGCAATACAAGTGGCTGATGAATGAGTTTAAGTCATTGACATTACACAACAAATTTTGTGGAACGTAAACTAATTAAGCCTCTTGTAAATTACACATCATTATACCACATTAAATACACCATCAGTCAAAATGAATGTGTATCTTATTAATTTAGGAGAAAACAAACTTTTACGGAGGAAGAAAGACTTGTTTCCTGTATATTTCCTCTGAGCAATTTGGTTAAAGCTCAGAAAGGCACTTAAACTCAACCCTTCCCTCAGTTGTGCCTTCAACCTAACAACATTAGTCTTGCTTTTCTTTCCACTCTCCAAGCTAATCACCTCCAAGCCTAATGGAAGAGGCCGCCAGTAGTGCCGAATCAGGCCCAGACACATTACTGCTGCTCAGATGCATCCTACACACACACACTCACACACACACACACACACACATACACACACACACACACACACACACACACACAGTCATATACCAATGCATACACACACACTTTTGTTCAACACTTACACAAACATAAAGAATGCATGAAAGTGACATACCTACAAACAAACATATTAAAACACATGGATGTTTGGTCATAAGTGCAGGCATGCCCCCTGAATGCTTATACACACACTCATGCCTCAGCTCAGTGCAGTTAACATGAGGTAGAATCAATAGTCTGAAACCAGATCCTCTCCCCCACACCCACTCAGTATGCACCTTTAGAAAAGCCCAGAAATTATAGGACCTCAGCAGCGATGACCATCCATCATAAATACTTTCTCATGGGAATCAATTATGGACGGTGGAGAGTGGGTGTGTCCATCCGGGGGGATTTCTGCAGGTCTGTGGCATGTCTGTGGGGGAGGTCGTCTAATGCCCACACATGGGTGTTGTTAGTTCCAGATGATTTGAAGTGGAATGATCTGTTTAACAATGACTGATGAGATGTTGTTAACTTTAATTTGTTGGTGTCCAATTAAAACTGTTAATATTTCCTCGCTCCTTTCATTTCTGAAAGCTGTCATTCACAGCTCAGATAGGATCATGTATGTGCAGGGATGTGCTTGCATCAATCTGCATTGGTGAAAAATGGATTCTATTCCCCAGCTGAAAATGTGAACTCACTGGAAATGATTTTCTAAAAATAGTCATGCCTAAATAATGTTGTAATTGGTCCTGAGGTCCAGTGTTTTTGTGAAGAGGTTAATTAGACCCCATGCTGTGGTCAATGAACACTTTGCACCATGATGCCAAGACCCTCATCACAAGAGATCAAGAAATTCATGAATTTTTTTTTCCTTAAAGGTCTCTTTTCAAAATAGAGAAAAGTGATGCTGTTGCAGAGTGATGTTGTGCTATTTTCTGAGCAAGAAGTAGAGAAGTTCACCGGGTTTTTAAATCATATTTTTCTTAAACTGGCATTGCAAAGGTAGAAACATGCTCTCAGTTTGCTCTCAGTTCTGTGCCACACCTCATGTATTTCCTTCCTCAGTGTATGTATATTTGTGTGTGTGCAGGCATGTATTTCCAGCCTGTGCACATTTATTTATATTTTAAGAACACAATAAAAAGCCTTTTGTTTGTTCCTAAAACACATTCCCACAGAAAAGCTTAACTAGGCCAAAGTACAGTTTTGTTTTATTTTGTATTGTTTTTTTTTTTTAAGGCTGTCCAGTTAACTTAAGGACATTTACACTTCCCCTTAGGTTACAATAGTGAAAAGGGTTTTTGAAGACTACATTATAGCAGGGAACGTGTACACTCATTAATTTTACCGGGGGTGTACATTAAAGTTGGGTGTGAGACATTCATGTGGACTTTTTTGTCTCGTTAACGATAGAATGAAAACAAATTCTTCACATTGTCCAATCTGCTCTTCATATTGTTTCCCTGAGATTATGAACTCTTAATCTTTTCATACAGCAACAGAATTTTACATGAAAACCCTTGACTGGAGTCAGAGTGTTCACTCTATTAAAAAGACTAAACCAAAAAAACAAACTGTGGCGGTGGTTCACAAATGCAAAGAACACAGTGAATATTAAGTGGTTTTCCCACTTAAATTATACTAATGTGTGCTTGCAACGAAGACTGCTGATATCAGATTATCTGCTTTTTGCTCCTTTTTGTTCCTCAGGGTACCAACCTGACAGATATCTGCACAGAGTTGCTGCTTCATGGAAATCTACTCAAAATCTCAGCTGGAAACATCCAGGAACGGGTCTTCTTCCTCTTTGACAACCTTCTGGTTTACTGCAAGAGGAAGTCCAGGTGAGTTTTGCAGCTTCAGAAAGACTAAAAAAATCCCACGGCAACCACATGTCGTACAAGAAAACACTCTTGTATTTTTATTGACTGACCCCTAGAAGGAAGCCAGACCTGGAAAATAGTCACTAATGTCCAATTCCTGTTTGTGGAGGTTCTGGTTCTTGGTATGCAAGCAAAACAAAAATACCTCCGTGTGTCTGCAGCACCCATAACCTGTGTCTGTATGAATGTGTATGTGTATGTGCACACAAGTCCTTTTCTCGCCACGGCTCTGGCATCAACGGATGTTTTCCCTGTTGAGTGTAACCACAGCGTTGTCTCATTTCCCAGGGTTTCTGGAAAGAAGTCCACCAAGAGGACCAAGTCTATCAACGGGCCCCTCTATGTGTTCAGAGGCCGAATCAACACTGAGGTGATGGAGGTGGAAAATGTGGAAGATGGAACAGGTTTGTATTTGCCCAACAGCGTTGCCTTTGGATGCTGTTCATTCATGCAGCCGTGTCAGGGTTAAGCTTTTCTCATGTGTCTCTGGTGTTTCTGATGTAACTGCTGTGTAACCAAGACTCCTGATTTATTCAGCGTCTATTCAGTGTGCTTCAAATAGATGTTTTTTTGTTTTTTTTTTTAAATGCTCATATTTACTGGTATTAATTAGTCTTTACTGCTCATTTCAAATCTTTGCTCGTCAAAGATCTGTGCTGTTTACAGACTGGTGGTTGGATATGAATCAGGCACTTGTTGACAGTTTGGGTGGAGTATCGTACTTGCACCTAGTTTCAACAGGATGCTGCTTGCAAACCTCATAACCACCTTTTCATGTTAGCTATGTAGTAATGGCTGAAGGTGTTGATACAAATCTGAAGTGCAGAAGAGGCCTAAGATAGGTGATAAACTTGACACGCTTTTGTACTGACTGAGAGACTGTATGAAAGTTGAAGGGCTGTTTGTGACACCAGTGTCAGTCAACGTGCTTTGCTGTTGTGGTTTGGTGTAAGGCATCGTGCTGCGCTTTGTACACATTTGTCTGCTGGTGTAGAAACACTTTGTCTTCCTCTCTCTGACATGTTTCCTCTTTTTTTTTCTCTTCTACAGTGGTAGAATATTTTGCAAGCTCACATGACCTTTTTTTCTGCATGTTTGCTGCCCCTGTCACATTCACGCTGCTGAAGGGGAAACCACAAAGAAAAACATGCCCTATTCGCAGAACTAAGGGGTCCCGCATCGAAAATGTGTATACTTGTGAACTCCCATAGCGAGGTTTATCTGATTAATGTGTATAAAAAAAAAAAAAAAAAGAAATACAACAAAGTGTGTTGTTTGGGGTTAACTGGAGGAAAACTGGACAGAAGTTGAGAGAATGTAGTGCTTAAGATGAAAGACAACCGAAGTCAACATTTTACTAGAATCTGTCTTTTTCCATTAACTTAAATAGACTGGTGATGGTGGTATGTGTGTCTCAACCCACTACCCACCACCTTCTACTGTTCCTGTGGAGCAGGAGCTGCTCCCCATGGGTTCTGAAGTATCAGATCTATTTATATGACCTTTGTGTGTGAGACTAATGCGCCCCATTACCAGTGGCCATTCATTATTCAGCAGCAGCTCACCTGCAGCTAAATGGATGGTAAAATTAGAAAGGGATGTGGAGAGATTTTGTTGAGTAAGTAAAAAGCTAGTCTTTTGAGTGCTCTCAGTGCAGTATGTTTGTCTTTTTAATCGCTTCGGTAAGTCTTTGCTCCAGTAGTAAATTCTTTATAGATAGAACTTCTACAACATCTTTACAAATGTGATTTGACTATTATTTACGTTACTCACCCCTGAGGTCACAGATAACATTGCAAGAGTATGTGGTTTTTTCATATTTCCTGAAATCCCCCCAAAATTTTAAGGAAACATGAAATGAGGTGAAAGGGAAGAAAAATAGAAGTTACAAAAGAGTGGGCTATGGTCAACTAGAAAACTAGTCAACTAGAAAATTGTTTAATTGTCTTTGAGTGTCCTTAAAAAAACTATATAAATTTGATATATTATTTTATTTATTTATCTTAAAAGATATTTGCAGTGGTTTAACCTGGCAACGTAACTAATTTACGGGCATTTACAGCCAGCACTTATGTGTTAGAACAAAACCAGGAGTTCTGTCTGTTTGTTCATACTTCCGTCCGAGATTTCCAACCCATTTCTCGAAGACTGTTTAACCAATTCTTTTCATATTTGACACACATGTTCTTTACCACTAGGAGAGGTGCACTGCATGATGGATGGATTTCAATTTTTTGATTTTTAACATTAAAAAAAAATCTGACAGAAATGATGTCCAGTTTCTGAAAAGATTGAGAGTTAAGAGTCAACATTTATCGCTGGGTAGGCAGGTTATCAGTGAGCAGGAGGGGCAAAGTGTTGTGCGACAGGGTGGGGGTATTAGTAAGTTCACTTCTATTAATCCATCCATCTATCTGTTCACATAGGTTTATGGGAAAAATACAGATTTCCATGAAGCCGGTTGTAAGGGTGGGGCATGGGCCCAGAACAAACCCAGTAGTTTTTGAGGAGGTCCATTAAAAAGGGGTGGAGTCTGATTTTTATTTTGTTTACTTTCTTTAACACTGGAGAGCTCTGGACTGATTTAGAACTTAACAGTTTGATCAATTTTATCACTACTCAATCTTAATAGACTACTGGAAGTTGAATTTGGTCTACACATGGTAAAAATGCTATCTCCTGTCCTGTCCTATTAATGACAGATTTTGGAATTTAAAGAAAAATATGGGAATAAAAATGTTGACTTTAGTTTTAATAGTTATAATATAGAACTTCATTACTATTTTGTCATTATCAAGATTATTTTTAGTGAACTATATACATCATTTTTTTAAGTCAAATCAGCTAATATGCGCGAGTTACTTAACAATAGCTAACATTAACAGTTCTACATGGTGGAGGTGCAGCTGCTACAGTGCAACAAACGATGAAGTTTCACCTTTATTTATATTCAAATTTTTTTTGACAGTAGTAAACAGAAGAAACAAAGACATTAGAGGAAAAGGACACATCTGTGGTGGTTTTTAAGTTAACTTTAATTTACATATTATTTATTATTATTATTAGGATCCCCATTAGCTAATGCCAGACATCAGCTACTCTTCCTGGGGTCCTCCTCATATAAAGCTTCAAAATTTTACTTCAAAATGCTGGTAATGGAGTAGTATTTTTGTACATGCATATAACAAATTGGGTTTCCAGTATGGATTGGGGAGTGACGATACTAACCACTGGCAATAGACAATGAAGAGGAAAAAAACAAGTCATATTTTGTGCTTTTATAGTTGTGTGGGGTTTACACTCCTGTGCCTTTCTGGTTTAACAGTGTTCAGATGTTTAGTAAAACTATATATTTTTTTCCCTGTACAGCTGACTATCACAGCAACAATTACACAGTGACTAATGGCTGGAAGATCCACAACACTGCGAAAAACAAATGGTTTGTCTGCATGGCCAAAAACGCAGAGGACAAGCAGAAGTGGTTGGATGCCATCTTGAGGGAACGGGAGCAGAGAGAAAGTGAGTAGCACTTTTTTTGAAGATAACTTATGTGAAACTTCTGTTTTTAAGTGTAAACCTTGAAAGGGCATTTTTTTAAATCTGAAAGGTTCCCATGTGTGTAAAACTCTGCTGCAGTTGTTGTAATCTTAGAAAGAAATTTACCAGTGACTGTGGCTCAGTATGAAAATCACAGGTGTGTGTTCATTCAAGTGTTTCATGAAACTACTATATAAAACACAGACCTAATTCATGCTCCTTTCACTGTTCATCCATTATATATTGATGAACATCGTGGTGTCACCTTAGACGTTCTGGTGGTACACACTAATGACTGTGGATGTGTTTCTGACCTGGATACAGTGTTTGTGTCCTACGGTTGTGTCCCACCTTGAACACGCTGCCTGCCTTTGTTTTTGTAAACACAAGCTTAGGTGACATGATGTGTTCAGTTTGCCCAGGTGACCTGTGGACCAAGCAGATGCTACTATCTACCCTTCACATACATACGACACAGCAGAAGTATTTTTTGGTGAATCAAATCCCCAGGGAAAATTAATGATTGCTGAACTGATTGTCTCATTCACTAACAGCAGATGTGCTAAAAACAGCAAAGCTTAAAATAGAAATGCTTTGACTTGACAAACAAAGTGAAGCTCAGTTACATAATATAAACCCAGTTTAATTACGTTGGGATATCTTCAATGAGTTGGACTTTCTCTGTTGGATCTGTGTTGTATTCGGTATTGCTTTCTGTTTTTGGAGTGAATGTGCAGATTCACATATAGATCCAATTTCATGTTACCTGTAATTGGAAAAAAAAAAAAAAAGCTATGTCCTTTGATAAACCACATATTTATTGCCATTATAATGTGTACATAAATATGAACATAGATGATAAACACAAAAGACTTCACAAAATGTAATGAATGAGAAAATGTACACACGCCATGTACTCACCCCCAACTTGTAAACATTTGGCCTACCAGATGGTTAGTTTATTTACTACAAGTCATATCATCACAGGAACACTGAACTGTTGTATCGCATATACAGATTTTCCTTGTATCATGTTGGCCTAACATTTAACTTTGCCTTAGTAATGTAATACAGCCAATGCTGAACTACATTTATTCTGAAACAAAGAAAAAGAATGGTTTCTGTAATATATCTATATAGATGACTTCATTTTCAGAGTGTTGAATATATATTAAGTAACTGCGTTTTCATTGCCTGTAATTACCACAACTTGTTTAACTCAGCCTTTTATATCTATTTTTTAATTTCATTTTTCAGTCACACTATTTGCACACCCCATTGACAGATATTTTTTTCTACATACATAGCAGCTATTTTATTTGAGGAATATTTGGCTTCTTTCTTGGGATGCTTTTGCACTGTTGATATTGGTAAACTGATGTACGTCCTTTAATTGTTTTCTGGGTGAATTCCCTATTTTGACTTAAAAGGTCTTCCCACCTGTTCAGCACAGGCCATCTGTCGTTGTTATGTTGTATGCATTAGATAGTGTGAAAGGCTTTAACAAGATTTGTGGCAGAACACAACAGGTTACCTGATAGCATTGATGGAAAAAACTATCTGAACTAGACTATTTAAGCTATTTAGATTTCTCTAATAATGATAGTGTGCCACTGATTTAGTACTAGGACTAGACTGAATATTTCTATTTTTGTACAAATTTAACTTGGACCAGAATTAAGTCAATATTCAGAGCATGGTTTGACTTCATCAGCATCTGAACCATCGATGAAAGGGTTTCAGAGTACAAATAAGTACTAAGCAGTGTGCTGCAGCTTGAGGTGTTTAGTTACGACCTGGCGGAAATCGACCTGAGGCTAACAGATGCCAGATCAGTCACAGTGCCCAATTTTCCTGCTTGCTCACTTCTCCATACACCAGTGGGCTTACTTTTCTCTCAACATATTTACTCCACTCTAGTCTAGACAGAAGCCCTAACTGCAGTTTATGATTATGACAATTTAATCCCATTTATGCACTTTTCCTGACACACCTTAATCAATGTTGTTGTTTTTATGCATTGCTCCTTGCCCACAGTGTGCTGGACATGTAGCTGTTATTCTTAAAGGAAAGACCAGCCTGTGGTTCCTCTTATCGCTGGTTTCATGGAAGTTTTGGGGAAAATGCGTGGGTTAGATAATATGATATGGGTATTAGCTTGTGCCAGTGAGCGCAGGAAGACAAGGAGTTGCTCAAGACAAACTGTGACAGCTGGACCAGGAGCTGGGGGGCCTCTACACTGGACAGACCCCGTCTGTTGTTCAATGACACTCATTGTTTAAGTCTACTCCAGCTGCTGTGAAATGTAATATAAAACCACCTCCATCACAGGCTGTCGGTGCTCAACTCCAAAGACTCAATGGGGAAATTGGATTTAAGAATCAGCCCAGCAACACTTAACACTGGTGCAGAAAGTACGTTGTTGTTTCGATGCTCTGTTTCTCAGTTGTTCAGATTAACATCCTACTCTGAGGACTCATCATAAAGGGTCAATATGCAAGATGTTTATGTCTTGATGTGAAGCTGGGTTGGTGTCTTTTTTTGTACTGGGAGATGACCAGTTGTTGCCTTTACCTAACTCCATAAGCAAAGAGTAGCAAGTGTTGTATGTGAGGCACTGAAGAACATAATGATTTTTGTGGGAAACAAACTGGCCCCAAATCTCCTACATAGAAACAAAATATGCTCCTACACAACTTACATGGAAACAAATGCAGTTTTACACATCGATCCTTTAACTGGTCTTTAAATTATTTTGGCTTCTGACCACTTTGGTTTTTTTTCATGGTTCTCTAGTTTCTGTCTCCAAGTACTCAACTTCTTATTTGAGAGAAAATGGAATTGATAATATGAGAACAAAAGCAGCTGTGAAATATTTGCCATCCTTGTTTTGTTAGGGAGATCACCTTGTGAATGACGCTCCATAAAGACACAAAGGGCTTTGACAGCATTTAGTTTGTCCGTCTGTGATCAGGAGGGTTTACAGGTGCATATCTTCCCTTGAACTTCATTGCACTTGTGGGACAAAATGTTAATGTGGGAACATATCATATCATACAATACATGTGATATTACAGATGTATCATATGATTTGGGGCCAGGTATTTCCTTTTTAAACACAGGTACTCACAGATTCTCTGTCCAGTTTATCTCACTGGTGTCTCTATTTCTTGGAATAATTGTTCACATGGTCCTAGAAATTACAGTCTAGTCAAGTGTATGTTGTTCTTGTCTCTTTAGAGGCATTTCTTCTTCTTACTTGTTAGTTTCACAGACATTGTGATGTATCCCCAGATTATCATGTATCATATTGGAGTAGTGCTGTACTGCGATTACATTGTATGACAAGTCTATCTGTGTGAGAACAAATACAGGAGCATAAGTATTACTCTATGGTGAGAACAGTGTTTTTGTAGATCCGAAAATATAATGGGAGCTTGATTAGATTCCCAGTTGCACAAGCAGTTCAGGGAGAGTCTCAGTTCAGCAGGATTGAGTTGCCCAGGTCAGAAGTCTCACAGAGCGGTTCAGAAGTTCATCAAAGCCCACACTGACATTAAGCAGCTCAAACACAGACTCTGTGGAGAAGCTTTTCTTGTGCAGTGGGCCTTACAATCAGCCTTTACATGTTCTGCCTCACAATAGCGAAATAACTATTAACAAACACAGAAACACGATTAAGATCTCACTGACCTCCTGAACTTACTTGTTACAAAAAAATGACCTGTCTCGGAGAGATAACATCTTAGTTTGAGAGGATTTTGGCCCATGTACTTTTTGGCCACCTTCCATCTGCACAATGCCAGAACAAAACCAGTCATTCCAAAGGCCCGTTTGTCTCTTCTAACAGCACCATGACAGTGTTTGGCTTTTGACTTTGATATACATTTAGATATCTGTGGAAAGCAAGCTGAAATTTCCGTCCTGTAATGGCTCTGCTGTATTGTTATTGGCACTGCGATACCATGTAATTCTGTTTTTCGTTTTGTTGTAATCATTTCCATTATTTTCTCCGTTGCTGACAGGTCTCAAACTTGGAATGGAGCGGGATGCCTATGTGATGATTGCTGAGAAGGGGGAGAAGCTCTACCACATGATGATGACCAAGAGCCGGCACCTGATTAAGGATCGGCGCCGGAAACTCAGTATTGTGCCCAAGTGCTTCATGGGAAAGTGAGTTTTTTTCTTTCTTTTTTTGTCTTTGGTTTCTTTAAGTTCCAGGAATGCGACTACAATGCTATTCACAAGGGGACCTTTACAAATCACTGTTATGTAAGATCAGCAGGCATTGAAAAGAGCCAGTATCCAGTCTCACCAAGTCCTGGCAAAATGCCTAAACAGTTTTATCCCTTCATCCTCTTGTTTGTAATGAGGCCCCTGTTGTCTCTTCTCAGTGGGTTATAGAAGTCGCTAAGTTGCTCCCCTCACACACAAACTTTGATAAGTGGAAGACCTTTATCTGAGGCTCTGCAACCAGCTATTCCCTTCTCTGTCCCATCAACGTTTCAACGCAATGAATAGACAATGAGGAGCTTGCTTAAGTTTCCCCCACCAGCTCTGCATACACACACCAGTGTTTGTGAGAACCTGAACGGAAATTAAAATTCTTCCTGGCACCATCTTGGGGGAAATAAAAATAAAAATAGGCACGACTGATGACTGATGACTGGTCTTGTAAAGAGAGACCAGGGAGCAACTAATAATTACTGCAACATCAACAGAACCTCTCACTACATTGTAGAGGTAAATGCAGTGGATGATTACAGTGCACTGATGGCATCAACCACTGCCAAGTAAATATGCAGGCTTTTTCCTACATAGAGAACCATGAGGTAAATGTCTTGCCTTTTTGGCTGTTGAAAAAACAGGACAGGTGTTTTCCTGGAAAACACGTTTTTGACAAATACCAAAAGGAAGTTGATGTGATGAATTGATGAAATAGCAAATGACTGATAAATGATCTAACACTGCATTTTCAAATTAGATTCATCTAATGGTATTTCAGAAGAAGTTGAAAAGATAGGTAGATTTATTGATTCCTTGGGCAGAGCCCTCGGGAAATTAAGGTTCCCGTAGCAGCACAACACCGAATGTAGTCATATAAGAAGAATTACAAAACAGAAAGAAAAAGAAAATAGTCATTAACTAGCAACAGTAACTATGAGAACAGTAGTGAAAAATATGCAGTTGCACATTAGAAATTAGAAGCACTAGTAGTAATAAATAATAAATTATTTATAATAATAAATACAAATTACAATTTCTAATAACAGAAACAATAATAGTAAAATAATCATAGTAATAGTAGCCATAACAATGATATAAATATGTAATAAGTAAGTAGTTATGATAATATAAGTAATGTAAGTTTGTAAGTAATTCTGCTACTACTACTACTACCACTCCTACTACTACTACTACTACTACTACTACTACTACTACTACTACTACTAATAATAATAATAATAATAATAATAATAATAATGATCAGTAAGAAAACTAAAACAAACATGGCACACTGAAATACATAATAAACTTGTACCAAGTAATGTACCACTTAGTAAGAACATTCTTATTGTCTGACTACATGATTTAGTTATATTAAAAGTTTATTTTTACTCAATTATAGGTTGTAAAACAGATGGTTCACTACGTGAACCACACTGTTTTAACATAACAATAGCCATTTTCTTCAATCATAAATGCATTAAACTTCCAAGGATATGCTGCCTGTGTAAAATGTTTGCTTGAGCCAATTGAAGATGCAATACACATGCTTAAGTGTACATGTGATCAGAATGTTACCATATATGAAGTGGTGTTTCAGGGAGAAGTATTCCATCTCTGATTTTTGTTTTTTGGTCCACTCCATTGACAGGTCAGAGGTCAGGGTCAGTGCCATGTTTCCCATCCTTCGACTGACAGTGGTTTTTCAGTCTCTCAGCTCCTGTATTTCCTCATTCATACATGCTCTATGTAACTACAGCTCGTCATCCTTCTATGTTTTAGTTTTGCACCACATCTCCCACTGTCCTCACGTTATCCCTCAGTCATTTCCTGTCAATGAGTGCAACCTACATTAGCTCTGCATTTATCGTTTTGATGAAATTAGCAACAGACAGATTGAGTGCTTATTGCATTAAATTGCTAAGATGCTGACCGCCTTTTAGATGGAACCCTGTTGTCTTGATTGTGTATTTCCATCACAATCCTACTATGGATGCTGCAGGTTGGTCAGCGATAAAACTCTTTATGCTTCCATATTACATTTTTTTTCTTTCATTCCTTTGCTATGGTTGTTTGATGCTTGACAGTCATAGCAAAATTTAAAGCTAAGGTCGAATGAAGCTGGTTATTAACTTCTCTCTCCAGATATCAAAAATTGTAAATCCTGTTCCAGTTCTGAACTAACAGCTGTTTCATTAGCTTTTGTTTCTTGTATTGTAGTATATTTTTCAGGCTAAAAAAATAGCTAAGCATTTCCATGCCATACCATACCATACAGTGGCGGCTGCTCGTCTTTCAGAGAGGGGAAGCTCATTGTCGGCTTACATCAAAAAAAGTCAAGTTATTTAAACATAAATTCGTCCCTCCGTTCCTTTTTAAGAAAATGGTCAGTGACCTTATTGTACCAAGTAAACAAAAAAAACGTTGAAATTATGTTAAATTGAAACAAGGAAGTACAATGAGTGTGTTTTATTTACAGTGCAAGAAATGAACAAGTAATTTCGTAGTGGTTTCTCTCTTGATTTCACAGCAGAATGTGCGACGGTATTAAACTAAACTCTATCAAATGAAGGAGTATATCTCAAAATAGCTGTCAGTCAAATGGGATTCAGCCTTTTGACTGATCCTCCAATCAGCACATGGAAGCCTGGCGTCCAGCCTGGCCGAGCTCCACCCACAGCTCCATTCACCCCCATAGACGCTGGGCGTCCAGGGGCGGGACAACATCGTGGCATTTACCCAATTACCGTCCAGTTTTGAAGCAATGAAAAAAACTGTTCCATGAAGTCCCATAGAAGTGCATGGACACTGAGCGTCTACAGGCAAATGCACTGACCATAGATCGTATGAGAAAACAGCACAACGGGAATGTATGAGAAGTTAACAACATCTAGTCCGTTGATTTGTGATAAAGCTGAACGAGCTCGCCTGTGAGATGAACGTGTTCTAACACATTTGTAGTCAATGAAATGTCAACACAACCGTACATATTTGACCATTTAATTTTCGTAATTTTAGGGGAAGCGGGGATTCCCTTGCAGTCTATGAGAAATCGCCACTGATACCATACCATACCATACCATACCATACCATGGTTTTCCCTCCACAGCCCCTCACCCATAATCACAGTGATGCAAGAATTTATGAGGTATGAAAGTTTTAGGGGCCACCTTTACTCCCAGCCTGAAAGTAGCCTTTGTCAGTCAGTGCAAAAAATCAAAAGTCGTGCTACAAGAATTTGTGTGGTATGTTTTTAAAAAAGATGAAAAGACCGAACAGCTCTTAAACATCCATAAATGACAGCAGTCACAGGTGATGAGCTCAGGAAGATGGTGTGAAAAATGTGTAACCATCAGAGGAAGTGATGCTCAGAGGAAGCTCACAGTAATAGCTCAGTGGCTACAGGCATCAGGCCATGTAGTTAGATGGTTTTACTAGCATCACTTTTTCGAATTAGGAAAATATGAACGATTACTTCATGGCTTGGGAAACTTGTTTTTGAGTTTCTTATACCCAAAGTTCTAGCCAAATTGCAGTTATATACGTACATGCTGAAGATTACAAATAAAAGTACAGATTTAATGTTTAAATGAGTGAATATGTATATAAAAGAAAGTATCACGTCCATTATATGTAAAAAAAAAAAAAAATAGCAGGTACAGTATGTTATTTACCTGTACACTGACGGCAAAATGGTATACTATTCACATTTGTATATAGTACACACTGTATACAGTCTATAGAACATAACTGTTGTTTGAATAGTGGAAGGGAAAGAAGGCAAACTGGAAATTGAGGCTGGATTTCATCATCCAGTGACATCAGGAATGTCTAGAGGAAATGTTATGATAGACCTGTTCTTGTTCTTTGAAAACCAGAAGCATATTTAGGTTTATCCACTCTCACCAATCCATTCTCCTTGTGCTCTACATTTCACTGTGTGGTTTGAAAGGGCTTTCTATCTCTGTCTTCCAATTCCTTTCACACGCAAACACACACTTACTTTTAGGCATAAATGTACACACACGCACACACACATGCACGCGCACACACACACACACACACACACACACACACACTACCCCCATTCATGGTATTAATTTCCTTTGCAGTCTGTGTCCAGAATTAACTTTGGTTCTTACATAACACACAAACACTCAGCAGTTGCTCAGATTTTTTGGACTCCCCTGTCAGTGTCAATTAATCCTGCTTTGAAACGGACATTGACATACATCAAACACACACACATAAACACATGGCACTGACATAGAGGTTATACTATACAGGGGTTGGACAAAATAATGGAAACACCTTCACCTCAAGATGATAATGCCCCAATCCATACAGCTAGAATTGTTAAAGAATGGCATGAGGAACATTCTAATGAAGTTGAGCATCTCGTATGGCCGGCACAGTCCCCAGACCTCAACATTATTGAGTATTTATGGTCAGTTTTAGAGATTCAAGTAAGACGTCGATTTCCACCGCCATCGTCTCTAAAAGAGTTGGAGGGTATTCTAACTGAAGAATGGCTTAAAATTCCTTTGGAAACAATTCACAAGTTGTATGAATCAATACCTCGGAGAATTGAGGCTGTAATTGCCGCAAAAGGCGGACCTACACCATATTAAATTATATTTTGTTGATGTTTTAAGGTGTTTCCATTATTTTGTTCAACCCCTGTATGTTGCAGCAACCTACTAGTTCTCAAGGAAGCCTCTTCTTAATTAAGATCATTAAATAATTTCAAAATACTGTTTCAGACAAATAGAACTTTTTAGTTACCTTCCATTAATGTTAGCCTCCATTAACTCACATATGGAGTCTATTATAATCAACAGCTTGTGTTCTACTGTTTTGAACTTGAACACTAAGGTAATAGCCATTTCTTTTTTGGAAACACAAGTGAAACCACCCTAATGCTAACTCACTGAGAACACTTATGTTAAACATGGATGTCATCCCCCCATTATTCAAAGTTCACAGTTATACAATGCACACATGATCCCACACCTTCATACCATGACGATAATAAACAAGCAGATACATCCACTGTAGAACTGCCTGAAAATGAAATTACACACGGATTGCTCACACACATTCACACATTTGAATATTATTCCCAAGCTGAAATACTAAGTCTCAGAATTCATCAACACACTTTGCCCTCCAGTTCACTGCTCATCATTATCTGGGGAAGTGATTTTACTCAGAGGCATGAAAGACAGAGTAGGAAAGAATGTAATTTTCTCCTTCAAACATTTGTTCAGCATACACTGGGTGTGAAATGAAAAGGGATGAAGTGCTTACATTTGAAGGGTTAATGCATGTCTCAAAGTGCGTCTGAGGGATAAGTGAAGTGAAAGAACAACTTGAAAAGACGTGTCTACATTTTTTTATACAGTAACCATGTTAATAACATTTACTTTTACAGAGTAAGCAGTCACTTCCGACATGATGTTTTGTATTGCATAATATTCTCTTCGAAGCCTGCTGAATTTCAGAACAATGTACATTTCACAGGTTGGATCCCATGAAATAGTGATTCCTTCTTGCAGACAGCATATTATGCATCGAATTTAGAACTGCAGCTATTAATTATTTTGACAGATTATAAGACGGATGGTGGTGGAGGTCACCATCCATACATGTGTTAAGGAAACAGAACAAGAAAATGTGCATTTAAAACCAACAACAGAAAATATTTACGGTAGAGCTGCAGCTATTGAGTATTTTTGTAATCGATTAATCTATGAATAATTTTCTTCAATTTAATTAAACGATTATTTGTATAGGTGAAAAAAATAGCAAAAATGTGAAACGGACATGTCTGAAAAGGATAAGTTGTCCTTTATCCCAGAACTAGCTGAAACAAACAGAAAAATATAAAAGTAAAAGGAAATATAAAAAAAAATCTATATAGAAATAACAACAACAATAACAACAGTATAAAAGTATATATAAAAATATCTACACATAAAAACAACAATAAACAAGTCAAATAACATCTACAAACCATATGTGCACTGCAGTCTTCAACACATTCGGATCCAACATACTAACAAGTTAAGATAGAATTAGCATACAACTGAAAAAAATAATGACAAATACTTGTATTGTTTGTGTTAATGTTTAAAAGTCATGAGTCAAAGTTCATGTTGTTTTGGCTGAAAATATGCAAGAGCAAATTGTTTAAGGTGTTTTTTTCTTTTTTCTTGCTTGATTACTTAAACTTAGTTATTTTGCATCCACAATAAGGTAAATGACTGTCAGTGATGCTGTACATGACCGATGTTCTTTAACCTAATTTTGTGAATTCAACTGACACCACATATTAACCAGTTACAGTCACACCCCTGCGACTAATACATTGAAATGTGGCAATGTGGTTTAAGACTGGTGTCAGAGAGTGATGACAAACTGGGAAAAAAGTTGTGTGCCCTTGTTTTACTTATGTGGTCTTATTTGCTTAATGACTTTGAATGCTGTTGTCATATTTGCAGTAACCACTTACATTCTAGAAGAGGCTTTAGAAGTGTTGAGTATTTTTTCCAGATTAGAAATGACAACTTTTCCTTCATTAACATTTTTGTTTACTGTGTGTGATTCTGAGACTCCAAATGTTATAAATATACTGTGACATTTTCATCTTGGTAAGTTTCCATTTATCTTTTTTTTGGCAGTGATTTCCCTTTTATATACTGTAGAATAGAGTAATTCAATGGAACAGTCAGTTGTTGCAGTGGTGCAAAATATGTATAACTGTGTGCAGCACAGATCATGATATGGTTTGAGTTTGATGTAAGTGTTAAAAAGCTGTAACTGTATTCTTGTATTTTTGTGTGTCCTCAGTGAGTTTGTGTCCTGGCTGATAGAAAGTGGAGAGATCAGTAAACCCGATGAAGGGGTCAACCTGGGACAGGCTTTGCTGGAAAATGGCATCATCCACCATGGTGAGAAAACGCCGTTCTTCATGTCACTGCCTGCCTTCTCTGTCTTTTCTTCTCTTTCTGTTTGTCTCTGTGCTTCTTGGACCCTTTCATTTTCTTCTCTTTTTGTACTTTGTTGTCTCTGTAAGCCTGTTATAGTCCCTTGTCGTGTGTTTTTTCTGTTTTTAGCTTTGTTTAGTCATCGCATCCATTGTTTATAGTCTTGTTTTGCTAGCTTTCCTTTTCTCTGATTCAGTTTTTCCTTCTTCATTATGTTTTTGACTCATTCATGTCATAAATCGTACAACTCTTGCCACCTCACATACTTCATAATGAGGTTGGGATCTGTTTTAACTGAAATGTACTTGTTTTTACTTTTTATTTGGTGTCCCACACTGATCCTCTCTCAAATGAAATGAAAATTTACAGAATTAACACTCAGTGAATTTGCTGATAATCAAAAGAGTACTAATGCACCACTGCTACTTGTTTCATCCAAACCAAAAGGAGCTTCAAGAAAGTAAAAAAAAAAAATCTTTTTTTTTTTCAGTAAAGATGTCAAACATTACAAAAGTAATCATATTTTAAGAAAATATATTGTTGCTGTCGGACAGAAACCTCTTATGTCCAAAAAGTGTTTTTTTGTTTTTTGTTTTTTTTTCAGGAAGCTGAAAAAAATGATGTATATTCTAAAAAAATGAATGGAGTTAAGAGATGTAGTCACAAGCTGTTTTCAACCCTTTTCATTGGTTAAATATTTATAAAACAGTCAGGCCAACGTGAAGACTGACCAATAGAATGATTTTATAACAAAAAAAGGACCAAAAATGGACATACGAGGTTTCTGCCCGACAACAACGATGTCTAACTTTGTCTTAATAAAGTAAGGCAAAGATAATATCAAGATGAAGCTACTAAGATAAAGCTAATATCAAGATATACTGTCAAGCCTTTAAAAATGAATAAAAATATCTGAAAAGGATTTAAGTAACAACATTTTATCTAAACTTGTAATAAAATGAGACAGACATATCCACAGATATATTTGGATCATTTAAGTACTGTAAATCATCTTAGTTACTATTAGATGTCTCCTTGTTACTGTAACCAGTGATCAGATGTTTACACAGTAGATTTAACATTATGGAGCTGGAACAATGGTTTGCATAATGTCAGCAGAGGAACAAGACTATCTTCTTAATTTAAGAGTATTAAGTTGATTTAAATAACCATGTTTATTTAGTACAATTTACTAAAATTTAGACTTTTTTCTTGTTTTAAGGTCTATTATGGGGCTAGGCTTTTAACCTAGTCCGGATGAGCATTTTTGGTTAATACAAGACCATTGGTTCTATGACATGTGTTTGGCTTCTTTGTCTTTTTGGTGCATGTTATATCTTGGATTCATGTCATTTAAACCACTGAAACCATGACCAGAGACACTATCTGTTAACTGTAATGTTGGAGCATTATTCCCAATCCCTCTGTTTACTCAGAGTATAACGTTTGTAAGTCGACTAATGTGAATTATGTATTAGAAGTGAAAGACACACAGAGACAAACATGTATAAATAATGTATGGATACATTTGTCCCAGTCTCACTGAAAGGGCTTTTGCACATAAGTGAGTGCAAACCGCTGTCATGCACACCGCCCCTTTGGTCAAATTTTGCTGAGACTCAGCGTTCATATTCCTTAATACCTGTGGAAAATCCCTTGAAATCCACCCTCACAGTAGCCTACGACCACAGAGACACACAATGGTGACATGCAGGGCTCTGTGGGATAGCGCTGAAGCTTTATGGGTAAGCTGCGGAGCCTCGGGGCCCTGCAGGCGAGCACAGTATACCACTTAGTCAGTGAAAAGATGTCAGACGAAAAGAGGAAATGTGACAAAACAGCAAATTGAAGCTGTCCATCTACCACTCCTGAGACACTTTAGTGTGGGCAGACAAGAGCAAAGACTTCTTATTTCAACCAACAGTAGTTTACAACTCCAGTATATAGTGAGAACTTTGCTGTGTGTGTCTGAGCCAAGGAAAAAGCCCATTTCATTCTTGACGGTTCAGTTTTGACATCTCCCCTTACATTCGTAATAACTTGGCTATCATTGCATGTACTTTAAATGCCACATCTGACATTTAACAATGGTAGATTTTGTGATGCATTCCTCTGGTTTTTATGAGTGTATTTTGAGTCTAGACTGAGCAAACCCGCCGCTTGTTTGAGCCCACGCCAGCTTGTTGTGGTGGACCCAAACTGCCTCTGTTTGGCAGGTTTCACTGTTCATTTCACATTCACTATTTATCATCTTCTCTTCTGTGTCACCTTGATTCTGCTGTATGTAAGAACATGTTCCAGGATGTTTATGTATGCGTTTTAAATGCTGGTTTAGATTAGGTTTCATGAGAATTGTCAGCTGTCTGCTACATGAAATGTTTCATTACCATGACCTGAGACAGACATGAATTTACAACTTTCAAGTGTTTCCCTGAAGGTTTTGGTTTTGGCTCATTTCCACTGTTTTGTACTTCACCCCAAATACAGACAGCAGATTAAATGTGTGAAGAATGAGGAAGCCACAGAATACAAGACCATTCCACACTCCCCACAAAAGGAAATCTGCATATAGAAAGAAAGAAGTTCTGCATTACTTGCTCAAAGGGACTGTATGCATGTAGATTTATCAATTCTGACTTGTCAAATGCCCCATAATTTGTAGTTCGTCTCTGTGTAGTTCCTATAATTTGTTGGTTACAGTGATAACAGACAGTGCTGATTATTTGCACTTGTTTTCAGCGAAGAAGGATGGAGCAGCAGGGTGCCGTTTTCTTTTCTAAATATTTCATACTTAACAGAAAATTAGTGCAGTGATGCAGTGGTGCATCTATTAAAGGGAGCATAGAAGATTTAATCGTTTTCGCCTGCTGGTTTTTCAGTGTCAGACAAACATCAGTTCAAGAACGAGCAGGTGTTGTACCGCTTCCGCTACGATGATGGCACCTACAAGGCACGCAGTGAGATGGAGGACATCATGTCTAAGGTAAGCTACTGTGGTTCTGTAGAATAACACAAATTAGAAGAGCCAGGCAGTGACACAAGAGTCTGGATTAATGCATGTATCCGTGTCCACTTACAAACATGAACAAATTATAATTTCAGAGGAAAGGAATTTGGAGTTGCTAACAAAAGCTCATAATTTTGAAATATAATACAGGCTAAAAGCAACACAGCTGCTATAGCCAAAGAAGGAAGGAAAGAGACAACAAACTGTCCACTGTTTGAATGTCTAAGGCAGTATCAGTACCGCATCATTAAGACACAAGTACATCAGAATATAAATACAATTGTGTTCCTTAAAGCTGTGTATGCCTTTCGTCACGAATTTTTCATCAAATCTGTAAAACCTGAGTGATAGCCTAAGTATCACGAATCCGTTAGCCTTTCCATGATTACACACTTGAATCACTCCCCTCATGGTGAACAACTTCGAAGTGTACTCCATCACAAGCCATCAGTTTGTTAGGCTATCACTCTGGTTTTACAGATTTGATGAAACATTGGTGACGAAAGACATACGCAGCTTTAATGTGATCTTATGGCATGCAGGACAAATATTACATTATGTAATATTAATATTATATAAATGTTATGAACAAGTCAACTGCCTTAGTGCTTTACTCAGTCTGCTCAAACCTGAGCATGTGCAAATCAGGCATACAGAACCTTTAACATTAATCTGAACTTTAGCTTTCTCATTTTGAATTGAGGATCAAAAAGACTGAATGTACAATATATTTTCGGTCCAACATGATAATGTTCACCTGAGCTAATATTTATCACAAAATCCATTCTGTAAATACTCTGAAACTGTTTTTTTTTTCATTCCTCCACTTGAACCAGTTCTTTACACACAGCATATCAAAGGCACATTTTCCAGGTATCAATGAAAAACTCTGTAGGAGTACCTTGTATGTAATTTAGGATTACATGTATTCATTTAAGCATAAAAAATTCTAACCCTTTTATAAAAATATTCACAAGAGTCTTAGTGTAGGCACTAATCCCCTTCCAATGAAAATTAATTTCAAAACTGACTTCTAAAAAGACTTAAATGTTAAATATTTTTTCTGGTTGGATTGTCAGTTTTAGCTGTTTTCAGACCAGTTTGAAGGTTTGCACTCTAACTCCTTAAAATATAGCCCTGGGTTACCTGGTTTCACTGTCAGTGAAATCTCATGTCTTAAGGCCATGAATGTACTTGTTTACCTAAGGTGCGTACGTTCTATGACTCAACAGCTCCGTTTCTCTTCTCTTTCAGGGCGTGAGGCTGTACTGCCGCCTCCACAGCCTCCACACGCCTGTCATCAAGTGAGTACCTGCCCTTCTCTCCCCTCACCTCCTCTTCTTTTCCCCTTATGCTAATGTGGCCTGTCTCCAGGTGCATGGCTGCATATTCATGAAGGGCTCACATTCAGTCCACGTCACCTTCTCAGTCTGTAATGACTGAGCAAACAGCGGCACTCCCAGGATTGACAATCCCTCAAACCTCTTCCTCCCCCAACCTGGATGTCGATCCAGGCTTTAGCTGCTGTAGGTTCATGTTTAAGAATGTTCAGGTTGAGGAGGCCAGGTTTCCAGGACTGAAGCTTTTTGAGGCTGTTCTTAAATGCTTAAGGAGAGGCATTATAGAGAGCATTCCTCTCTTCATCCTTACATTGACGTGGGTAGCTGCATGTGTCTTAGTGGTTTTATTCAATATAAATGAGTTAAGTTGAAGGACAGCTAACATTTTAAAAACATCAGTCATTTTCTATTTCCCCTTCCTGTTCTTTCTTGTACATTCATCTGAACACACACATACTGTCCCACTCTCTTGCTTACATAAGCAGTACAGTCATTCGTATGGAGCTACATTAATACTCCTGTACTCTGTATATATACATGCAGAACCATCCACCATCCTCTGAATGCAGTGGCCTCAAGCGCTCTTCTATAAAAATCATGTCCACGTGTTAATACGTACTCTGAAATCCAAGACCTGACAAGCTTAATTAGGGTTAACTTTATCTCAAAGTTCGCTGAACCAGCACTAGTTCACAAATGTTGTTCCTCTCAAGTTCTAAGACCAGAAATCCTGCCAGACCTGACCCCCCCCTCCCCCAAAGCCATTGCTCCGTCTATCTTTCCCTCCATCAGTCACTTGCTGATTGAAGTGCCCTGGGTTTCTCTCGGTGCAAACAAAGAGCTTCTGGTCCAGAGACAAATCTTATTAACATACAAAGGCATTCCCTCAGCCTGCCAGCCACTTATTATGTAACATGGCCTGTCTTTTTAATCCATCACTGAAACTGGCATCATAAACTGCAGCCATTAATTATACTGTTTGAGTGATGGATCTGTTGGATTTTCTGGATCATAAATAGTCATAAAACTTGTCTGAGTTTTCATTCTGTTTTATTCCCCACCTGTGAGGGAAAAAAAAAAGTAGTTTTACCTTGAAAAACATAGGACATGTTGGTCGACTGGTACCTTTATTTATGTTATTGAGTCACCTACAGTATGTATTGACATGTTAGTTAATACTAGATTGGAACTATCTAAGCAGTAAGTTCTGTGGTCTATGAGATAAAATAACTGTTCTCATTGTGGTTATTTTGAAGAGTGACGGCTTCAATTTAGTTGTAAAGGCGTTTTAGTGGTTATTACTCCTGTTTGCTTCTCCATGTGTAAAGATCTACTGCTTACATTTTCATAAATCTGAAACTTTTATTAGGTAGGTTAATGGCACATTTTTTTTGGGGTGTGACAAATTCTGAACACGCATGTTACTGCTGTAAATACTGCTATTTTAATACTCTACTTTAAAGCAATTAGAAAACAAAGTGGTTCTCGGAAAAAGCTTCCCTTTATGTCACTGTGCCAACCATACATCCTCTGCAGCATTTCCTGTTTCATATGTTCAGTACAAGCTTTCATCTAATCTCACAAAATATGACACAATCTGCAAAATGCAACATGCACAGTAACTGCAAATATATCGTCGTTATGATGGATGTTTCCCTAGCAAAATGTAAATAAGATAGACCTGTTTATTTATTTATTTATTTTACTTCCTTTGTCCTCCTACACGAATCTTTGAGTCGGGGATGTTCTGTTTTCTTTACTCAGGAAAAGCATTGTTGCACACAAACTGTTGGGTGTTCACGTTGACCATAAACAGTCATGGGTACTTGTGTAAATTGTTTTTTTGTGTGCATATCCTGTATCTTACACATTGAAACAAACTTTTTGTCTGTACTTGTGTTGCTAATATAGGGACAGAGACCATCATCTGAAAACCTTTAAATCTGTGGTGCCTGCCAGCAAGTTGGTGGATTGGCTCATCTCACAGGTAACACTTACATCTGTTATCCTTTCACTTAATTCATACTCACACAAATACCACATGAACTGCCAAGTGTATATTGTATGACATTTACTGTCATTACTGTAACTGAGTAGCTGTGTGTGATTTTTGTACAGTGTGCTTGTTTTCTTTAGCCCAGTAAAAGATTTTGACAGAGATGAATTACATATTTAGCAGCTACAGTTTGTTTTCACTCACATTAATGTGTATTGCACTTGAAACTGTCAAGTCAGAGAGTATTATGTTGTGTAACATGTATGGCTTATTTGCATACAGGGGATTTAACCACAGGCCTTTTGCATTATTTTGGATAAAAATATTTTTGGAAATTTGTCATCATTCACTGACCTTTAAGAGCATAGTCATGGCCTGTTACAACTTCTTTTCTGGACTTTCTCCAAGAATAACAGCAACTGTTTCACAATTTCCACAATTCTACTGCAACAAATGAGTGTTTAGGAGCCATGGTGCCAGCACTTTGGCACAGAAAAACATCAAGTTTCATACTGAGCTCATTTATTACAGGAATGTAGTTGTGTTTGTTTCAGCCCAGATCTGCCATTTTGACAGTGGAGTGTGCCATTAACTAGTGTTATTAGATATTAATAAGGGATTTGGATTTTTACTTACAATGTAACCTATTAAAAAGAGGTGAACTATCATACTTCATCTGTGTTCTCTTACTGTTTCCCAATGTGAATGAAAAAAATTCTGACCCAGTCGCTCTGTCTTAGATCATTTTACATGGATAATTTCTCTGCTTTTTTCTTGAAACACATTAGGCACAATAAACTAATGTATTAAATGTGTTGGCTCACACGCATCACCATTTACAGAGCACACAAACACTTCAGACCAGGTTTTCTGCTTTCTGCTGTGTGTGCGAAGGTGTAAATAGGCTTTGTAACTGACCACTTGTGTGCGTCATTGATTTGGTTTCCCAGGGTGACTGCTCAACCCGAGAGGACGCCGTGACGCTGGGTGTAGGGCTCTGCAACAATGGCTTCATGCATCACGGTTAGTCACAGTCACTCATGCACACACGAAAGGCCACTCAATGCAACACACAGATTTTAAATTAAATTAAGTCTAGATGATAGTCTTTATCCAGCACAAGTACCTCAAAGACACTGCCTTGCTCAGAAATATTGATGGCCAGGATCTTGGTTTAGATTTTATTAATACTCTTGTTTGTCACTGTCATTATGACCCCCCCACTGTGTGCTTTGCCCCATATTTGCCCCTTATTCACTCACCTGCTCCACCCAAAAAAGTAATATTAACCTCACCACTTTCATTCCGTCATAGGCTTAAAAAAGTCCAGTCCGGCCAAGTCTTGGTAACCTCACTGACCACATTGTAGTGGAGAGGCTTTGGTTCCTGCCCAGCATGTTGAACGTAAACAGCATTAGCAGTGTACCCTAACCAGAGCTGTTTGGCATAGCTACATGACTGTCTGGGTCAGTGCACTGAACTGTGACCACTGGTTAAAGCCAAAAATGAGAAACAGCTCATCTTTATCTGCCAGTCCCATTATGTGTAAAGTTAGAAACAGTGCTGAAATACGGATACTTGAAGTCAAAGTTGAAGTGATTTGTATTTGTTTTGGATTGTAAGGGACCGGTGGTCTATGTTACCTGCAGTAGACTGTGGTAAGGACAACTCCATTTTGGAGAAGCAGATGGATATAGAGCTGCAGCTATTGATTATTTTTGTAACCAATGAATCTATTAATTATTGTCTTTGATTTGATTTGATGAGACAATTATTTGAATAGGCAAAAAATAGTAAAAATGTGAAACAGACATGTCTGAAAATGACAATCAAGTTGTCCTTTATTCCAGGACCAGCTGAAACAACAACCCCAAAAAGTCTAAAAGTAGAAGGATGTATAAGAAAAATATCTACAGGGTGGGGAAGCAAAATTTACAATATTTTGAGGCAGGGATTGAAAGACAGTGTATGACCAATTAGTTTATTGAAAGTCATGAGAATTTATTTGCCACAAGAAAATTTACATAATAGAAAATATTTTTATTCTATGTGTCCTCCTTCTTTCTCAATAACTGCCTTCACACGCTTCCTGAAACTTGCGCAAGTGTTCCTCAAATATTCGGGTGACAACTTCTCCCATTCTTCTTTAATAGTATCTTCCAGACTTTCTCGTAATAGTTTTGCTCATAGTCATTCTCTTCTTTACATTATAAACAGTCTTTATGGACATTCCGACTATTTTTGAAATCTCCTTTGGTGTGACTAGTGCATTCAGCAAATCACACACTCTTTGACGTTTGCTTTCCTGATTACTCATATGGGCAAAAGTTTCTGAAAAGGTATGGATAATAGTGTTAGGTATGATTATGACATCAATATATGTTTGGTTTCAAAACAATTGACGTAGTGCCTGCTGAGAAAAAACAACTAAATGTTCATTGTAAATTTTGCTTCCCCACCCTGTATATAGAAATACCAACAATAACAACTGTATAAAAGAATATATAAAAATATCTATAGATATAAACAACATCAAACAAATCAAATGACATCCACTAACAATATGTGCACTGCAGTCTTTAACACATTTGTATCCAACTTATTAACAACTTAAGATGGAGCGAAGATACAACTGGAAAAAAAACATCCAACTTAAAATTAATAAAGCCAAATATTTGTAATATTTGTGTGAAAGTTTAAAAGTTTAAAGGAGTAAGTGATGATTCCAATGTAGAAAAATGAGCATATAAACATAAACTATCTGTCCTTTTCTCCTCTGAGCTATGCTCCATGTTTTTGTTACAAATATAATCATTAGCTCCAGTTGTACTGTCAATATTGTCTGTAGTTTGTTTTAAATGCATATTTTCTTGTTCTGTTTCCATAATGTACATTGATGTCGACCCCCAGTACCATCTGCCGGACGGTCTCACCTGTTCCCTCTTCTCAGCCCTGCCTCAGGGTCATGACCTCTCTCTTCTCAGCCTGTCTGCTCTCCTCACCTCTCCTTCAGTCACTTTCCCCAGTCCTTAGTCAGCACATCTGCTGCTTCACCTGGTTCCTCTTGAAGGTTTTCTCCTTTTCTGTTAAATTCTGTCCTTGTCTCTCTTTAGCTTCACTTTTAGTCCAACTGCTGCTATTTGACATGACCTGAGGGGTCCTCGATAATAACACGGCTGAGCTAAACTGTCTTTGATCTCTCCCTGACTTTCAAAAAACACTCCTCTGCTTTCTAAATACCTGCTACATTTTGTCCTGTAGGCAACTTGACTTCAGATCAGTCAGTAAATTAAATTTTTCAATAACATAGTAATAAACGTTCAGTTACAAAGCAGCACATAAAACATGATGGTGATGATACAAATGCAGATAAAATAATTACTTGAGGAAAAAAACAGGGTACACATACACAATGAATACATATGCATATATAATCAGTCCAAATCTGTTATTTCTATCATTTCATTTTTATTGTAGTTTAATAAACTGAATGATGTGAAGAGTTAAGTTCTGAGAGAAAAAGGCATAAATTAGGAAGAGCATTTGTTTGTGACGTATATAATTTTGCATGTAAAATAACAACACTCAAGAGCACTGTCGCCTGCATTCTTACAGCAAGAAGGTGTTATCATGGTGTATTCTATTCCACTGTAATTTAACAGGCTTTTCACAAGTCCATTTAATCCATTTGGAATAGCACAAGTTAAAGCATTATATTTTAAACAGACATGAATTGTTTATGTGACATCTCATTACTCAGATTATGTTGACATCATGCATTTGCTATTTGTTAATTCTTACAAATTCCTCACTAGTGTAGCCTTTATTGCAACAGTAAAAGTAAGGGAAATTTCATCACACCTTGGATACTTGTATTTTCTTGTCTTTTAGCAATGATGAATTAGTAGGGTGTTCGGATGACTCACATGTCTTTCTGTGTGCTTGGGGGTCGATATTAGGGTTTCCGACAGAGCGCTCCCTCTATCTAAGTTGGTGGTGTTAAGGTATTAAACAGCCACAGCCTCCGTGACTCAGAGGAAATAACTTGCGTTCAGGCTTCGTTTGAGTTGGCATGAGGCCATGTGTGAATGGGTGTAGTGTGTCTGTGTGTGTGTGTGTGTGTGTGTGTGTGTGTGTGTGTAATTGGTTTGAGAAGGCTTTTGTTCATCTGAGGTGGCCAGATGCTCTCCAAATCTCAAAACAGCTGGGTACCTTTGCCTCAGTTTTTCTCTGTACAGGACCTGCCATACAGTTGAATATGGGAGATCAAACACCTAAATAAATGTGAAAGTCAAGATATTATAATATTTCTGGGTAGCACAATTAAATATGCACATTATTTTAAATGGGAACATCAGAGATGTTTTGTATATGATTGCTGCCATCAGGCAGAAGATACAGGACAATCAGATCAAGAACAAAGAGACTCAAAAACAGTTTCTATCCAACAGCGATAACCACCCTCAATGCCATAAAAACAATCTCTAACACAACACGTATATATAGTGACAGGACCGTGCAATGACAGAATGAATGGCTGTGTGTGCTTGTTTCTGTATTTATTCATTATTGTGGTGTTTGTGTCTGTGCTGTTTTTTACTATGCACGGATTGTTTGACACTTTTTTTTAAAATTTTGTTGTACATGTTGCATGTTACAATGACAATAAAGGACTATTCTATTCTATTCTATTTTATGAATGCTTCTGCTCCATATCGTCGAATGGTTGATACTGTTTCTTGTGCTTCTCTGAGGTTTATTACTAATTCAGCATGTTTATATACAAGACAATACCTGGCCTCCTGCCTTTCTACATTTGTACATTAATTGCGCAGAGAAATCCTGATACTTTTTCTTTCTGTACAAATGATCATTTGTTACTTTCTGTTCAGAACTAGGTAACAGGGCTTTTGTTTACTCTGCACCTTATGCATGGAATCTGCTGCACAAGGACTGGAAACTAACTGAATTAATTTCATGGAGCGCGTTTAAATCCAAACTAAGAGTTCTTAAGGCTGACTTCACAAATTGCATTTGTTTGTTCTAATCTGCTGGTAAATCTTATTATTACTTATTTGTTTATTGTTAAATGTGTCTATTATTTGTGTTTTAGCTGCGTAATCTTATAATCTTGTATTTACTGCTGCTTATCTTAGCCAGGACTCCATTTAAAAAGAGGTCCTTAATCTCAATTGGATTTTCTCGGTTTAATAAAGGTTAACCTAATAGATTTTTAAAAAAATCTCGTATGTGGGGTATAGTTGTTAAACTACATAGATGTGGATGTTTAGACATTTGAGATGTTTTAGTGTTTTGCACCTGCTGCAGTTTGCCCCAGGGTATCCATACACTTACAAAATAAAACAAATATGAGGTGAAGATGTACTGTAATATTTTTTTAATCTCCTGTAACTTTAGCACTCCAGAATGGTCAGAAGGCTAATGTGTCTGCTCCAAAGTGACCAGAATAATTGCGTACAGACTATAAAAGTGTGCTGGCTGGGACCTTTAAAAAAAAAAAAAAAAAAAAGCATGGAGAAGTCTTCACTACGGTTGAAGTGTTGTGTTTTGTTTTGGGCTCTGACTCTTTGAGAGGAGTAGCATCCATAATGTGCTCCTCACCTGTTCAAAGTGCCCCATGTGTTAGAGGGACGCTCAGCCCAACAGAGGGATTTCCAAACACATACAACAAACTTCTTTATGCCCTCCAGAGAGCCTACCTAGCCCTGGCTCTGTGTCGACTATGACCCAGATGTGTTTTGGCTCCAGATGTTGTTTTTAGCATCATTAGCTAATGAGCTAATTAACGGTTAGCTTGTTTGTTTGAAGATGTTTACACTTTAAGTGGCACTTTCTTCGGTTCAGCAGACATTCTTAAGTCTCTACAGGTCTTTGAAGTTGTAAATAACCTGCATATTGTGCTAATGCCATTGAAGACTCTTTAAAATTACAAGGGCTAATTCAGCAACAAGATCACTCATTTTGTCAATATAAGCAC
Source organism: Sphaeramia orbicularis (assembly GCF_902148855.1). Classification (NCBI taxonomy): domain Eukaryota; kingdom Metazoa; phylum Chordata; class Actinopteri; order Kurtiformes; family Apogonidae; genus Sphaeramia; species Sphaeramia orbicularis. Next base: position 48,023,365 of record NC_043963.1, read on the forward strand.
AAACCAATGGTATTTCAAAAATGTGGCCTCCCAAACCGTGAATTGCACCCTTTGATGGAACACCTACCATTTTACACCACCTATTACATTACAGACTGAGACTAAGATGTGACCTTTAGTGTTGTATGGTTCCCCACCTTTCTAGCACAGTGGTCTGTTTTTATGTGGGGGAAGTTATTTTGGATCAGTATCACAACAGAAAGAAAGGTTATGCTCTATGCCAATCAAAGCTTTGTATAACTTGCTTGCTGGGCTTTTCTTTTTCTTAGAAAATATGTTTTGGTCAGTAGAGGTTGCCTGATGACTGGAAATGTCCTGATACTGCAAAAAAACTGAGAAAACAATAAGATACAAGTATTTTTGTATTCATGATGAAGCTTAGTAATTATTCACTTTCGACTACTACCTACTACTATTAGTACCAATAAAAAAAAAAGTAAAAAAGTGAAATAAAGCACAACACTGAAGGCACTAAAGTTGCAGTTCCTTTAAACATTTATACATTAAACTGTTCTTAAAAGCCCTTATTTCTGATCCTGTTTGTTTTTTTGTTCAGTTCTGGAAAAGAGTGAGTTTAAAGATGACTCCCAGTTCTTCCGTTTCTATGCGGATGAGGAGACTGAGGGAACCAGCACCAAGAGCAAACAGCTTCAGCGCAATGACTTCAAACTCATTGAAAACATCTTGGCCAAATCCCTGGTGGTAAGTTGGAGCGTGTACATTACAGATGTGTTTTTCACATAGACACAGTCATGTACTTTGCATTGTGAATCCCAGTATATTATACATTGTGCCAGCTCATTTTTCTTCATCCAGTCTGATTGTGTGTTTTCCTTCTGATTGTTGGCGCTAGCTGTAATTAACATCACTGCGCAAACAGAGACATACCCCTTTCCTCATGGGGGAGGGGGGATTTGCTGTGGTGACAATAAACATCTTTTGAATTTGCTCTGATCAGTATGCATCCTAATGAGTTTTGTCTTGTGGAAATATAATCAACTATGATAACGAGGCTGACGTTCATGTTGTATTGCTGCTGAGACAACAAATCAAACTAATAGGGTTAATATTTGCTGAAACACATTTATGTGATATATGTGATTATAGGATTTGACTTTAATGACTCTACTACTAAAGCTACTTGTGTGGCAGTTCCCAAATATATTTTTCTCTCTGTTGAACCTTTCTTAAGTGAGTTATTACTATTTATTACAATACTATCCTCTGTAATTTATGTTTTTTCAGCAAAAATCAGGTACTTTCCTATATTTAAATTATCGATCACATAGGTGTTCATTAAAGCTCAGATTAAAGTTGAGGATTATTATATCAAAAACAGAGAAAACTGAAGAAAAAAATACTTTTTCAGCAATCATATCAATAATTGAACCATCCACTGTCATTTTTCAAGCTATGTGGGTTTTACTGGTGAATCAATGTTTCCATGTTCACTACAGCGCCTCTGAACGTAGAAATGGGTCGTATCTGTTGACCACGAAAAGATGACATTTACCTGTGTTGTTTACATGTACTGATAGGATTACTAGATCAACAGTTATCAAACCTTATAGATCAGTAGATGCTTATGCTTTCCAGTAGCTGTTTGGGTCTTTAAGGGTCAATGCCATTCTACACTCTCGGACAACAATAACAAGAAGTTTAATTAAAACCTGATTCAGACTTTTTGCATGTAATTGAAAAGGAAAAATCCAATACATAAAACTGCACACTAGTAAAAACAACTGTTAGGCCTTTAACCTGTCTTTTGGACAAAACTGCATTATTTTTGTAACATGAATTAAACCAGTATAAATACCTCTGGGTTTGAAGGCTCATAAAAAAATGCACCATTTCCCTGAATACATTATTTTTGGGGTAAACCTAGAAGCACCATTAGGATCCTCTTTCATATCAGAGCAGGAAGCTGGCACACAGTCTGCCTTTCCTTCAGAAGTGGATAAGGCTTTTTCCTTGATTAGCAGACCTAATCCTCCCTCATGGATATTATTGAAGCAAAGTGGAACTCCTTATTTACCACAGCCATCTCCTCTGATGTAAGAACAGAGATCCTCATCTTATCAAGGCTGTGCAGCAGGAAGATGGCCCCAGCAGCTTTACCTAATGGAAGCTGCCTAATGTGTTTGGCGATGACAGCGTTTAACAGAGTTGGCCGGCTGGGGAATATAACATGAGAGGCAAAAGACATCAGCGGTAGTGAAACACCTGACAAGCGATGACATCACTAATTGCAAAAATTCAGGATTAAAACGGACCATATATAGGACCACCCAGACCAGCAGGCCATGCATTTCTGTTTGACATGAAACTTCAGTGATTCCACCAAAGAAAGTGGGTCATGGCTGTCAAAATAGCCATGAGTCTGCACAGTCTTGAAATTTCTATTAGTCTTTCTGTTTGATCGGAGGTTAGTTTTATGAGCACACGTGTATTTTTATTTTTATTTTGAGTAATTGAGTTTTTTTTTTTTTCCCAGGGATTATATCCATAAAGAAAAATAATTTATGATATATATATTAGCGACATGTACCATATATGATATTAACGATACAAATTAATACAGACAGTCTCTGCCTCTATATAACAACACACGATATTAATTTATGACATTTACAAAACAATATGCATAAAAATGTGGATAATATTAAAATGTATTTTCATGGGCTACACATATAAAACAAAATAATATTTCTGTTTTCTCTGTTTGTGGATACACATTTTTTTCAGTATGTAAGTGATAATGTTATTACATTGAAGTAAATCCTCTCAGTACATGAAGCAGAGGGGTCTTGATCATCCTTTAACAGAGGTTTATTTCACTGTAATGACTGACTAGAATTACATTATCCCATTTATTACATTGCTACTGACAGCAAGTGATGGTTTAACAATCACTGAAGCGATTTAAAAGTGATCCCCCTGGTGTATTATACAGAACAGACCAGAGTACTCTGTCTTTGACTGAAAAGAATTGAGTATTCAGCAAAGATGTGTAGTAAATGTACATAAATTACATTTGTACCTTTGATTTGTACCGGCTGAAAAAGGTAGCTTAACAGACTCAAATGTAATTTATAAAACTGTTAAATCAAAAGGATAACTCAAAATACTCTTTATTAATAGCCAGTGAATTTCCAGAAAAAAAAACATTTACAGCAGACAGACAAGAGTTTGAAAAGAACATGTTAACCAGTACAAGGTCTTATTAAGAAAACACACCTATTTACAGTCTGAAATGGCTTCTGTCAAAGATCTAGTCCTTGACAAGATTAAAAGTCAAAATTAAACAAGTACCAATTTCTGGGGGAAAACAAAACCAATTTGACCTGCAGTTCTATTTGGTTTAATAATAATCCTGCTATCTAGGTGTTTACAAGATGACATCTGATCCAGAGTAAGACATATTCATTATGAAATACTTACAGGATGTGCAAAATACATACAGAATGCAAGTGTTAAATGTGCTCCTTGCTAATCATGATAGTAAACTACTGAAAGAGCATCAGTCACCAGTGAAAATGTGAGAGTAATTAGGTCATTTTCCCTGTGCTAGATCCACCCTGAAGAGGAAGACTATGGCTTTGAGATTGAGGAGAAAAACAAGGCCATTGTGGTGAAATCTGTCACCAGAGGCTCACATGCTGAGGTAATGGTCAACACACACACACACATACACACACACACACACACACACACACACACATGCACAAACCCTCAATGTGTCTCCTTCCCGCCGCAGGGCATTAGTTCCAGTCGGTAATGGTTGTCTACTGTTTGGACGGCCACTGTCAGTCTGCTTCTCTTCCCTGTGGATAGAATCTGTTTGACCCCAGAGCCATTAGACATGCATACTCACACCACCTTTAGGGGAAGACATACACAAACACACTTTATTTTACTCATCCACAGTAGCATACAGTCTATCATATATACCTGTATGTCATGAGTTGAACTGGTTGCCAAGTGTTTGTCACATTCTAAAGAATAATATGAACTACGTAGGCCTCTACGATATGAAGAAAATCTGAAACATGATCAAATTGTTCAATAGTAGATTAGATAAGTAAACAAGTAAAGCTGAAACAAGTATTCAATTAATCAACACATTTAATTCCTTAATTTTGCTGCTGTTAAACATTGGTTCCACCGCTTCACACAGACGCTTGTTGTGACGCACATGACACCAGGATCAACACAAAGTTGTAGTAGTTGTTAGTAAGTTGGATACAATTTTGTTGAAGATTGTAGTGCACATATTGTTTGTAGATGTCATTTGACTTGTTTGTTGTAAAAATAATCAATAGATGAATCAATCACAAAAATAACCGATAGCTCTGTAAACAAACCAACCTCGGTAGTCAGTAAAAAAAAATCACACCAATTAATCTGAGGGTAGCTGATGAAGATCTGGGGGTTCATCTGATTAGTCAAATAGTTACCTGCTCAGACTGAATGCATGGAATGTCCAAAAAAGGAATCCATTGTTTACGCTGTCCATTTTTTTTATTGTTTATGTTTTTATTGTGATAACAATGAAAATGTGATTAATTAACTCAGGACAAAAAAAATCTTTTAAAATGCAAACAGAAAATTATTTGACATTTTATTGTGATAATTACCAATACTGACATAAGTTAAGGTATTGCTACTAGTATCCTATTTTTTGGAGCCCTATTCAATCCTCACTCATTTCTTGGGTGTCCTTGTGCTTCTTCAATGATATTCTGCTATTTTAGTGATTATAGTTCTTTCCCACATCGCCCTTCTCCTCAGTCGCTCCCTGGATAATCCATCTTTTGCAGACCCACTCTCCTGTGCTCCCTCTTGCTTCTTTTTTTTTCCATTTCTCTCTCTCTCTCTCTCTCTCACTCCCTCTTACTCCGTCATTCATTCCCCATGTCCCCACAATAATGGGATTGCTGGTTGTGACACAGTCTGTGTGCCAGCTCACTGAATGAGGCTCAGCTGATTCCCATGGGGCTCTGAAAGGGGTTCGGAAACGTACACTTGCACACAGAGCTCTTTCACTATATGATACTATTAGAGAAAGTCACATGTAGGCAGGCACCCCACGTTCTGCGATGCACACATCCTTCCACTTTCAGATGACTGTGGCTCCTCCCACTCGCTCCTACATCTATACCCTGGGCTGGTGTCCAGAGGCGGGAGCCCGGCTCGGCCAAGGCCACCCCACCGGATCTGTGCCCAGGACACTGGCCTCACACAGGGGACACAACAGAGGCCACATTATTCTCACAACGTGACTGAGGATGTGCAAGATGACTGCCTTTTATTGATGTGCAGCAGGCTGTGGCGCTGGGTCTGTCATTATTAAATGCATTTTGGAAGGTACATATTGTAGATCAAACGCACTGTCTGCTTCAGAGAAAATCACTTGATCTGATAATGTGACCCACCACTGGTTGACAATAAGAGATGTATTTACTCTTGGGCTGGTTTTGAGAAATTGATTTCCTGATTGATTGATATTCATTTGAATTTAAAAAAAATCCTATTAATATCATAATTTTCAAAACAATTTCATTACGAATCTATAAACAATCACATTGATCAAAAGTACTTTTTTAAAAATGTACTTAAATTCCCCTTCAATGATAAACTGTCATAACTGATAGTCCTTCTGTACATCAGTCCAAGAAGGGACAGTACCTTTAAAAGCTTTTACCTAACTGTTCCAACACCTATTGTACGTAGCACAGGACACATTGATTTTGGTTTTACACACTACAGAAATCTGCAGACATAAAAACAGAGCATATGTGTGTATGATATCCACATAAAGGTCCTGCACAAAGGTGTCAGGCTTCTTTAGGTCTGTTTCAGGAGCTGATCATCATAATCAAACAAAGGTAAAAATGTTTTAGAGAGCAGGGGTGTTCTTGTCTGGGGGGAGGGGAATAAATCACAGCTCCACTAATGAATGCTCTTATTGGCCCTAGTTGGTCCTGCTAATAAAATGTAGTTTCATCTGATTGCTTTTGGTTTAATTCTATTGTAAACAGCAATATTTATTTTCTGAGAATATGTATCTTTCATATGAAAAAAACAACCCAAAAAACTGGTGTTGTAACTGAAATCTGTCTAGCTTAGTAGCTATTAAATCTTACTGAATCGATTTGGAAAACCTGGATGATACTCAGCCATAATTCACACCTGGATAACTCATAAATTAAGCATTAAGCCAGAAACTCAGGTGTAAACATCTTATACTTTAATCACATCTACAAGCTAAATTGAATGTGCTGAAGCACAAACTGAACTATACTGCTCTTTTTTGGTTTGTTTTCTGTTATGTTCTCCTTAGAGACACCTATACTGAACATGGAGCTGAATATGGGTAATACATACCAGTCAGCAAGGCCCTGTGTGGAATTACCCTTATCTGAATGAAATGCTGAGCAACATTTTGAACTTTAACATTGACTACCGTGGTCCTCTATGAATGTTAAGCTGGAGTGTCCTTTCATTCTCATTCATTACTTTCTTTCCCTTCTGTGACTCTGATTTGTAACTGGCTGCTTTAACATCTGTTGTGATATTTTTAGTAACATGTTAGTAACTGTTAAAATTAGTTGTGACTGTGACACCATTAAAAAAAAAAAAATCCCCCTCCAAACATTTTAAGACATTAAAAATAGTTTGCTTTGAATATTTTGTATCTACTATTTTTCTACAAAAGATTAAATTACTTATTCAGTGTTTGTACTGTGATGGCTTCACATAGATATGTTATACTTTTCCTACCATGTGAGTCTCTAAAGAAAAGCTAAAAATTTACAGCGACACAACATGAGAACAATTGTTTTTAGTGGAGTCAGACTGAATTGTAACAGGTTGGTTAAACAGCTACTCAGTGGTTTATTAATTGATTATTTTATATTCTATTTAATATAAATTAGGAGAAATTAAGGGGATGAATAGTGAGCCTAAAGTCTAAAAATAACAGTCTTCTTTCTGGTGTCTGTCTGTCTGTCCAGATGGCAGGTCTGCAGGTGGGCAGGAAGATCTACACCATCAACGAGGACCTGCTGTTCCTCAGGCCGTTCTCTGAGGTCGAAGCCATGATCAGCCAAGCCTTCTGCATACGACGGTCCCTTCGACTGCTGGTCGCCACCAAGGCCAAGGAGTGAGGGAGCACGCAGAAGCACACACTCAGCCAGATGACAGTCATACAGTAATGTCCTCAGGTGTAACACATCTTTCCTCTTTTAGGATTGTGAAGATCCCTGACAATCCAAACAGCCTGTCCTTCAGACTCTGTGGCTCCGCCCCTCCTCATGTCCATGCTGTCAGGAAAGGTGAGTTACTAGAGAATTAATGCATTCTACTCCATCTATTTGTTACTTTTGCTCCTGCAATCAGATATGTCTGCATGGACATATGCATAATCTATAAATCAGACAGTCAAGAGTGTAAACTTTTTGGAGGGGCTTTTTTTCCCCACGCAGTTTTGTAATTTTCTCAAGAATAATCCAGTAATTGCTCAGAAAAAAACACACATGCTGCACTATATATATATATATATATATATATATATATATATATATATATATATATATATGTATACATACATACATATATATATATATATATATATATATATATATATATATATATATATATATATATATATATATAATACATGATCAATTTCTTTGTGTAGTTATTATAATTTTTCATTACTTTTCATTCTGCAGTTTCGATTGTAGTCAGTTCTGTAGTGCATAAGTTGTTTCATTTTTATTTTGTGGAACTGATAAGTTTTTTTGTTTAGATTACATTAGTTTTTCAGGTACCATTAGAAAGGATTAAAGAATATATGAAATTAGGTACAATTTACAATATCATGTCCCATTTTGTGGAAATTCATTTATTCTTATACACCATGAACCAAACATTGAGCAAAAGGAAAAACAGCTGAAAGCTTTCAGCAGAAGTCATTACTCTGCAATAATACTACAAAAGATATAATAGGAGAGCTGATTTAATCACAAAACCTGAGAAAATATTCATAATTTGCTATTTAGTTTCTTGATTAGTCCCAAGGAACAACAAATGATTGTCATCGTGTGTGCATAATGGCAATGGAATTATATTCCTGTAGTTTTATTTGTATGTCAGGTGAGATGTGTTTTTCCTCTTGATCTTGGTGCTGGATTTCTGTGAACAGATCTTTAAGATTTCTTCCTTGTTATTGTAGTATCAGTGTCATTAACTGCCTTAGAGGTATTTACAGCATCAAAAAGACAAATATTTCTGTGTGAACTCTAGGGAAAGATGAGGTAATTGTAGCCTCAAATTCTAGCCTCAAAACCTGTTTCACTCTACTTTTATGGAGCTTCTGTTAGCTTCTAATGCCACCTGTCAGCCAGTCTGCCTACGGTCAGGGTTCAAACCCCTTGTTAAACCAAACACACACTTGTGATTAGAGCTTCAAGTGTAATACGTTTCCAAAAAGTCACTGTAACCCCTCATTCCATCTCCTGCCAACCTTCTAACCAGACAGACTGGAAATAGAAAGATGAGAGATTTATGACACGTGGAACAAGAGATGAATTCAAAATGTGTACACCAGACAGGAGTACAAAAAAAGTATCCACTGACTGATGCAGCCACGCAATGTGATCCAGCGGTTTTACTTTTCTTTATTATGGCTCAGGGACTTCTCTGTTTACTTCCCTCTCAATTCTCTCCTCCCCCTCCCTCTCCCTCTCCCTGCTGCTTCTCTCCCTCTCTGTCTTTTTTCTGCTCTTTCTCAGAGTCCTGTGTCACTTTTGGCTCTCAGCTTGTGCATGAGGAGCCTTTTTTCCAGCTGAATCTCCAGTTGTTGTTTTTTTCTCTTTTTTCTGTTCCTAAATCAGTCCCCCCCAGTGCTCTCTCCATGCATGGGTCAAGTAGCCCCAGAGTTAGGTAATTGCTGGCACCCTGGGGTGGAATTGATGCCAGTGCTGGTATTTTTAGATGAGAGAGGAAGACGATTGAGGTGTTGATTGGACTTCCAGGCTTTAAAGCCATTAGGAACCTGGGACAGCATGTTAGGGCACTGAACTGCATCATTTTTCTCCCTGTAGGAACAAAACGGGTGAAATTATCCATAGATGTGGGATAATTGAATTGTTGGGAAGAATACTTTTGAAATGTAATGGTAGTGGAAATCAGTAGAAAAAGTATTGGATAATTAGCCTTCCTAATTGGAGTTACTGACTTTTAGAGTTGGTAGGAATTGGTAAAAAATAAAAATTAAAAAAAGTAAAAATTTGATGTAGAATTTTTTGCAGTTAGTTTGATTTAAAATTTCAGAAGTATTAAGGTTAACCAGTGTCTCAGGTGTTCAGGCACATACCACATGGCTTGAGATCTTATTAAGAGCAGTGAGGGTTTGACTGAGTCCACTTTCTGCCTGTCATTAACATACTCTCCTTCCATACATTTCCTCATGTGTCCCTGTTCACTTCTGCTCTCTAATAAATAAACAACAAATAGAAAAACCATGTACACAATGGGAAAAATGTTGTTAAAAGCAACACGTAACCATCTGCCTTGTGCTGTGTTCTTCTTCAGACAGACATGGCAGACTCAGGTCGCTTCAAACATTGCACTTTGATTTGTTTGGCAGTCGAGAGGTGCAAATTCAACAAAGAGAACATCAACCAAAACAATGCTCAAAATGTGAGCGCATCCTGCCAAATGAATGGAGCCTGTATAGACAAAGGAACATAATCTTCTAAGACATCCCACCCTTGACCAGTGTTGTTCATAAATCTTCCAAATCATCACATCTAACCTTTGTGTAAACCCCAACATTTGATTTGTAACTATAGCTTCATTGTATATATATTCTCAGTAAATGTGTTAAATTAACATATAGCACCACTATATGTAGAGCTGTAACATAATAAACATAATAAACGTATTTTATTGTGATTTATGTTCGGTGGATAGGATGTTACCAGAGATATGACATGGTTTTGGTTTGTGTTACTAAAACATTTCTCTTTCACGACTCAAGTTGTTCTGGTTCCCCTAATTGCTGACAGTGCTGTATACAGGTGTAAAGTATTTCTGACACTCCTCCTGTGACTTCCTACCTTTGACCTTTGACCCTGTGTTGACACACTGCAGGCTGGGAGGCGGCTGGGGTGGGTCTTCAGCCAGGTCAGGTCATCTTGAAGGTCAACGGAAACAACGTCAACCACAGCGACTACCAGGAGGTCCTGGAGCACTTCAGTGCACAGCACACACACCAGGACCCCCCCCAAATGGTGAGGGACACTGACAAAAACACTTAAACTGATCCCTGGGGCATCGATGAAAGTTGAGCCTTTACTCAGAGGGTTGAGAAGAAATCGAAAGAATCATACAAGCAAATTCTTGTGAATGTACTCTATTACCCCTAATGTTACAGGACACTGTCAGGGTTTGTTGCACCAATATTATACATTTTTAACCAGATTAAATTAAACAAAATCATCAAATTCCTCAAAGAAACTTGGGAATCACGATCCACCCGGCTGGAATTTTTTGATGTTCCTGATTTTTTCTCAAGATATTTGTTCAGTAAACTGCTCTGGAGTTATTGTTTACATGTGTCTGTTGTTTGGTCTCATTTTTAAGACTTTATTGCTTCATTAACCTGTCCAACTAAAAGAAAGGAAATCAGAGCATCTTATCCAACACAGTGTCCTTCCTCTTTTCTGCTTCCACATTCCAACAGCCTTTGAATTACTTAAAAAAAAAAGGAAACGTATGTAATTTTGGGTAAGCAAGCATCTCCCTAGTTTACTGAGTCTTTTTTTTTTTTTTCAGTTTACAGAAAAAAAAAACTTGGGTTTGTTAAACAAAGGCTATTTTATAATTTGTGTAGCAGAGCACAAATATAAAAAGATGCTTTTGCTAACCCGTAAGTGCCACATATTTTTTTCTTTCGATTACTTAATATAGACTAAGTAGCATCAGTAGTAGCTTTGGAAGGTGACTAAATCATTGAGCAACGTGGGAGAGCTCTCCATGTCACATTTGACAAACCACATGGACCAGGGAGGTCCAGTGACCCAGACATTCCTGCTGTGAGACGCTACATAAAGCAGCATTAGCATTTGTAGGAGCTGGAATTAACCACGGCTGTGTGTTGTGTGAAAAGGCAAAGGTTAAAAGCATTCTGACTATTTCACCAACCTCTATATTTGAGTCCAAAATGTTATCAAATAACAGATTGCAATGAGTATTTGCTTAGTCTGCTTGGTGTCTGTGGCGGATAGCCTAAGGCAGGGGAGTCGAACTTTAGTTCAGGGGCCACATTCAGCCCATTATGATCTCAAGTAGGTCTGACCAGTAAATGATAACAGTGAGATTACATTACATTAAAATTACATTCTGAAAATATTTACATCTACAAAGTAACCTTTAAACATGTGAATAACATAAACAACCACAAGCAACCTGAAAATTTCTTAAGAAAAATAAGTACAGTTTTAACAATATTACATCTCAGTTTTGTCATTTACACAAGTGCATTACAATTTACAGATCACAATGGATCTACAAAGGCACAAAACATTTAGTAACAGGCAGAATATTCTTAAAATTGCACTTACTTCTCTTAAGATATTTTATGTTGTACATGGTTGCTCAGGTTATTCACATTTTGTGAAAGGAGAGTTGACAAATGTAAACATTTTTGTAGCTTTTTTTTTTTTTGCACTAAAACAAAGAGAAATGTCTGGAGTTGTCATTATTTATTATTTTACTGGTCCGACCCACTTGACATCATATTGGTCTGTGTAAGGCCCCTGAACTAAAATGGCTTTGACATTCTTGATTGTTAATGTCTTCAGCGTCATTTTTGCATTTCACAAATTCAACCCACACACAGGATTGGACCCTTTGCCGGGCCGGTTTTGGCCCATGGGCTGTATGTTTGACACCCCTGGCCTAGATAATCTCAAACAGAAATTGCAAGCTGCCACTTTGTCACTGCTGGCATCATATACTTGAGATTTTTCAGGTCAGTGTTCATTGTTGCTCAGACCATTATAGTGGTCCAAAACACCAAATCAAATGTATTGTATTCATCTTTTGGCTGAATTCTGTGTTAAAGCAGCTGTTGTAGAGGGTACGTTTTTAATTAGGTCAGGTTTTTTTACTTTCTTATCAGCAACAGTAGTTTTGTAGTCTCAGGCATTATTTTACCGGACTTGACACAGAGGCGGATGTCCTCTTTAATATTTAAGGCACAGTAGCTTTGTGTCACATATAGCCTGGCCTGCTCTTACTCAAACCCAGTAAACAGACTCAGCTGCCTTAACACCTTCTAGTGTTTGCTGGTTCATTTAACAGCGGGATAATTTACCAGAATGTCACCAGTGTGGCTCAATGCATAAACATGTTCAGCTCTGTGCAGTCCTTGTAAATCTTTTGTCTTTTTTTCCCCCTATTAGTTTTTTTTACTTCCCTCTTCAACTCTAGTACAATAGCTTTGCATTCATTTTAGCAAAAGTCTGATTGTAATCTGTGTGTCTCAGTGCCAATGGGTGTACCGGGCCTTTGAGGATGTGGAAGAACTACAGCGAGAACAAGGCTCGGGTGAAAAGGAAGAAAGCCTGTTCAGGCCATACCCTGTGGAGAATGGCTCAGACCACGAAGAGGAGAACGGCACCAATGGAACAGGTGAAAGTTTGTCCTTGGCAGAGATAGGCTAAGTGGAATGGAGTGTGGGGACAGTAAAACTATTTTCAAAATGGCAGTTTATCTGATGAAAAAAAAAAGTGTTATTTTCTTTTCATTTATTTTGTGTTATTTCCCCTTTTATGCCAGGAGAACAAAGAAAAAACAGTGCCATTACACTGGATCTTTGTGTTCCATGTAATTTGCCATTTTCAGATGACCTTTGAATTGGGCCATAGTCACTAACTGCGTCAGTGTGACTCCAACAGTGTGTCATTTTCTTTAAACATGGAAAATTCTCAGTGTAGTAAGTTATGCCTAAATGCAGTGTAGTTCCATTTAAAGTGTGTCATCTAGTGTACACATTTACAACTTGAGCTGCAGCTGTTGATTATTTTTGTAATTGATTAATCTATTGATTATGTTGTTCAATTAGTTTTGATTAAATGGTCATTTGAATAGGCAAAAAAATCTTCAGTTTGACTGAATGATTATTTGAATAGTAAGAATGTGAACCAGACATGTCCGAAAATGACAAGCAACTTGACCTTTATACAGAACCAACTGAAACAACAACCACAAAAAGTATAACAGTAAAAGGATATATAAAATATATCTATATAAAAATAACAACAATAACAGCAGTATAAATTATATACATAAAATATATGTAGGTATAAACAACAACAAACAAGTCAAATGACATCTTATTACTGACTGACTTAGTAACAACTTAATATGAAACTAACATACAATTTAAAATTAATAAAGCCAAATAGTTTTAACATTATATGAAAGCTTAGAAGTTTAAAGGAGTAAGCGATGGTTCCAATGTAGAAAAAACAGCACATAGACATTTTCTACTTTTTTGTTCTCGTTGTATCTTCTGAGCAAAACTCCATGTTGTTTGTGGGAATTCAATGTTTTGTGGCAGCAAAATTTAGGAAACAAAGCTCTGATTTGGGAAAATTCTAATCAAATAATCAAATATTTTTTTCAGTCAATTCAAGTCGATTAATCGATTGTTTAAGAGTTGGTTCTTTTGACAGAAGCAGTCTATTCCAAATATTTACATGTCATTGATAAAATTATTTTTAATGTCATTTTCTGTCACAGTCAACGTGAGGAGTTTCACAGTCAAGTGTTTTTTAAACATCTTTGAAGTGCTTGTAGTATTATATCACCTCTTTTTTTCAAAATCTGTACTGACTCTGAGTCTCGTGCTCGACAGATTACCGATTGGCCAGGCTTTCCTTGTCTGATGACCTGCCTTTGGTCAGTCTGACAGTAGATAACGTCCATCTGGAGCATGGTGTGGTCTATGAGTATGTCAGCACTGCAGGTATTAGGAGCCACGTCTTGGAGAAGATTGTGGAGCCTAAAAGCTGCTTCAGCCTCACCGCTAAGGTACTACAACAGGATAAAGTTTCATTAGCTGCGTTTGGGTTTCATTCTGGGTGTCTGTAATGTGATTTAGTCCTGGCGCTGGATGGCGTAAGGAGAATCTCTGATGTGCAAAATCATTGTTGGCAGTATGTCTTATGATAAACAAATAATAAAATAAGCACATTAACAAGACAAATTCTATGTCTTTGTGCTTTAATGGAGACACTGCTAACTCATAACCTCATGTCCACTGATAAAGAAATGAAATTCATTTTTCAAACATTAGTTCATTGCACAGAAGATTAATTTTATTACATATTGTAACTACGAGAAATTGAAGTTTAATTTTCTCTGCTCACTTTGTAATATTTTCTACATCTCAACAAAAACACTGGAAAGCATGTGCAATAGTTTTATATATATATATATATATACAGTTGCAGAAAAAATTTTTAGACCATCAAAAGTCATCAAAAACAATGGTTATGCAATCAAGTACTAACTCCTGTGTGTATCATGTGACTAAAACAGACAGAAAAGAAAACATGGAATGCCAAAAAGCACTGATTTTGGCAGTACAATGCCATAGCTATTGATGTAAGAACTTAGGTGATTTTGGTTATTATCAAGAAGACATGGAAATTTAAGGTCTTAAATTGAACTCTTATGAGCTGATTTTGTTGTTATCATTATATTTGTCCAAACAAATGTACCTTTAGTTGGGGCAGCTGTGGGTCAGGTGGCAGAGTGGGTCATCCAATGACTGCCTCCGACTGGCCACATGTCGAAGTGTCCTTGGACTTGGACACTGAGCCCTAATTTGTTCCCAGTAGAGCCCAGCAGCGCCTTGCATGGCAGCAGCACTGGTGTGTGCGTGCATGAATGGCTGAATGTGAGGCTTTGTAAAGCACTTTGGGTACCATAAAAGTGTGGAAAAGCGCTAGATAAGTACGAACCATTTACCATTTAGTTGTACCAGGCATTAAAATGAACTAATAATTTTTTCTGCGACTGTATGTGTGTGTATATATATATATATATATATATATATATATATATATATATATATATATATATAGATAGATAGATAGATAGATAGATAGATAGATAGATAGATAGATAGATAGATAGCCTGTAACGGTACACGTACCGAACTGAACCGTTTCGGTACGCACCTGTTCGGTTTGGTACACAGCTGTACCGAAACGGCACAGTATGATGAGAAAAAGAAAAAGGAATGAAAGACGTGGTTCAACGCGGAACTTTAAATCCGCACAAGTTTCACACAGACTTAATAAAGGAGCACACACTGACCCGAAATATGAAATAGCAGTTGATATAAGATTAAAAAAAAACAACAAATATGATGTGAACCTGGAAGGAAGAGACTGAAGACCCTCCTCCATCATTACAGTCCAGTTTGGATCAGTTCAGGTTCAGGTGAAAGTCTGTCTGTCTGTCTGTCTATCACGCACGCTGTATAATAGAGGAATAAACAGAACGTTTAAAGTATGTAAAGTTTCACTTTCGTTTCACGACAGCGTTCGTTACGTTAGTTATGGACCGCACCCCCAGGTATATAACTGCACCCCCCCCCGACTCCGACAAAAAATAAATAAATTCCCTGTGCACACAGGCACACACAAATACACACAGTGTCCTAAACAGTTTGTTCTCTGTCCTAAAATAAATAATTTGCTTCATTGTGTTGTCAAAGTTTCTCTTCAGTTTGTTTAAACAGAATACCAGTTTACCCTCTTGTTAATGTTGCACTTCATGTGGAATTTTTTTGTTGTTTTTATGCAGAATGTGAACTGACAGAACTGTGATTAGATTTTTCTTGTTTGTTCGAAACTACCTTTCAGGGAAAAGTGCAATACTAATGTTTAAAATACATTTAGTAATATTAATAATTTATTTTATTTTCTATTTGATTTGTAGCAGCAGAATTATATTATTCCTGTTTTTCTATATTCTATTGTCTCCAAAAATTGTGGGAAAAGTGTTTAAAAATTCATAAATGCATTAATAGACATTTTGAGGGGTTTTCTTTCTTCCCGTACCGAATCGAAAAAAAAACGAACTGTGGTTTTGAAAGCTGAAAACGTACCGAACCAAAAATTTTGTATACCGTTACAGGCCTAATACATATATATATATATATATATATATATATATATATATATATATATATATATATATATATACACACATACACACATATACACATACACACACAAACCCATACAGGGTGTCCCAAAAAATATATACACACTTTAAATAATTGTAAAGTAGATGTTACTTAAAATTCATTTAATTTTCAAAATGTAATAGAATTTACAAACATCATTTTATTGGTCTCATCGCGTAAACTTTGTCTTTTAGGTATCCCCTTAAAACAGTCTAGTGGTGTGAGGTCTGGCGAACTTGCCAAACAGTTGGACTGGACGGAGGGGTTTTGTTGAATACCCTCCACGTTCACCAGACCTCACACCACTAGACTTTTTTATGGAGATACCTAAAAGACAAAGTCCACGCTATGAGACCTGCAACAGTCGCTGAATTGAGAGCAGCCATTGAATATGAATGCGTGCAAATACCAAGGGAATTGTTTCGTGATATGTGCGATTCCATTGCTTCGCGTTGTCAGCAGTGTCTGGATCAGAATCGATGTCAGTGTGAGAACAGGCGGTGGCAGAACAATAAAGTGATGTTTGTAAATTCTATTATATTTTGAAAATTAGATGAAGTTTAATAAACACCTACTTTACAATTATTTAAAGTGTGTATAAATTTTTTTGGACACCCTCTATGTGTGTGTGTGTGTGTGTGTGTATATATATATGTATATGTGTATATATATATATATATATATATATATATATATATATATATATATATATATATATATATATATATATATATATATATATATATACAGGGTGGGGAAGCAAAATTTACAATATTTTGAGGCAGGGATTGAAAGACAGTGTATGACCAATTAGTTTATTGAAAGTCATGAGAATTTATTTGCCACAAGAAAATTTACATAATAGAAAATGTTTTTATTCTATGTGTCCTCCTTCTTTCTCAATAACTGCCTTCACACGCTTCCTGAAACTTGCGCAAGTGTTCCTCAAATATTCGGGTGACAACTTCTCCCATTCTTCTTTAATAGTATCTTCCAGACTTTCTGGTAATAGTTTTGCTCATAGTCATTCTCTTCTTTCCATTATAAACAGTCTTTATGGACACTCCAGCTATTTTTGAAATCTCCTTTGGTGTGACGAGTGCATTCAGCAAATCACACACTCTTTGACGTTTGCTTTCCTGATTACTCATATGGGCAAAAGTTTCTGAAAAGGTATGGATAATAGTGTTAGGTATGATTATGACATCAATATATGTTTGGTTTCAAAACAACTGACGTAGTGCCTGCTGAGAAAAAACAACTAAATGTTCATTGTAAATTTTGCTTCCCCACCCTGTATATATACATACACACATACATACATACATATATATATATATATATATATATATATATATATATATATATATATATATATATATATATATATATATATATATATATATATACATATGACTTCTACTATCTTGACTGTGGTAACTTTATTCAAATGGACTGGTGTCTGTAAATCAAAAGATTTTTTTTTCTTATTATATTTCAGGCAGTGTTTGCAATTTTTTAATCATTTAATTCTCAATCAGTATACAATTTAATGGTCCCACTATTCAGCATTAATGAGCAGAGAACATGATCTTGAGTGTGTTTTTCAGGGCCTTTAAAACATCCCATCTTATGTGTATAACTTTGCTGCTGATCATTCTGTGGGGTTTTTTATTCATTCGACTTCTATTGTTATGACTGGACTTAAAAACAGTGAAAGAAAAATTTTTGCCCTCATGCCTGGTTTTAGTCCAGCTGGAGGAAATCCACAGTCTTCTCTTGCGCTGTTGCTACTCGAGGTGCTGCTTTCATTGTAATTGACTAAACCCAGTTTTTAAACTAGTATTGTAGCTGTGATCCATCCTTACCCATGTTTCTTGTCTCGACAGATCCTGGAGGCGTTTTGCGGTGATGACAGTCTCTTTGTGCGTAACTGCAGCCAGCTCATCTCCCAGAGCGACAGAGTAGTTACAATGCCTCAATACGAGTTCAGACAAATCTGTGACACCAAGCTGGAGAGTATCCGGCGGCGTATCAGTAGTTATCAGCAGGTATTAAACTCTCTCTATGTTTTCTGTCTTCCTTTTGGAAATGTTGAGACATGATGCCACAAATTTGTCTTTTTATCCACGCTGTAAAGCTGACGATGATGAAATGCGTATATTGTAACACAAGACTCACATAGGGAAGGTTTCATATAACAAAACCAATTTTAAAAAAGACTTGTTAATCACATGAGGCAGCTTGTAGTTTAGAAAAAATATATAGTTTTAAACACCTACTCTAGAAAATGAATAGATCAGCTTAAAACATCATTTAGCTGTAATTCTTCTGTGTAAATTTGGTAAACATGGCATTAAATACCAAGCCAGATGACATGAATAGTAGGGTTAAAGTGTTGTTTTAATAAGTCTTTTTTTAATTCATTCAACACAGCAAATTCTCATTAATTTACCCCATAACACCTGAATTTATTTACAAGTATTACAAAAAAAATCAATTATTTATATTTTTGCTTTCAAGCAGATTCTAAATTAAGTGCAGTTTGTTAATTTGACTGTAGCACATAAAACATATAGAAATTTGGGTATGAAACAAATTTGAGACAACAGGCATAATGGTCAATAATAAAAAAGTAATGAAGTAGATTTGCCATTTCAGGAGACAGAGATGGTTTTACAGATGCAAGAAAATTATTTTCAGTGTTCTGACTAGGCCCGTAATGGAAACGGTTTGATGTAAATTTGAGACAGTTGACGTTAAGGGGTTAAGAGAAACTTAATATTACATTGTTAGAAGACGATGCATTATTAATCTTTATAATGTTTTGTCTCTATGGTGATCCTGTTTTAATGGTGATTAAAGAAACACCAATGCCACAGATATGGCAGCTGCCAATCATGCAGCTTGTACTTAAAATCTGTTTCTCTTCCATTTCCATCCATCATCTCCCAGTTTGCCTCCGAGCTCAGGAATAAGGTGTGGCCCTCCTTCAGGCAGGCCGGTGTTCGCCCCCACCCACTGGGCTGCATGGACTTTGTTCCCACCAACTGCCACATTAACTTGATGCAAGTCTCCTACCCAAAGAGCACCACGTCTGCTGGCAGGACTTTCAGTATTCGATTTGGTCGCAAGAACTCGCTGTTTGGCTTAGACCCTGACCAAGGTAGATGAAACACATATAGACTGTGTGTCCATTCAGTTGCATGTATCTGTTATTGCCACCCATCATGTTTTTGTGTGTGATTATAGGACTGATTTCTATCCACTTTAAAGATATTTAAAATGAAGGTTGTAATCTTTGTTTTTTTTTTTTTTGTTTGAGTTGACTCATCATTTCAGCTCTAAAATTAAGCTTCACAACGGCATCTATTACCATAGAAATGAAGTTATGTATATTTTACTGTGATCCTGATGAAAGTGGATGTAGGTGTATGAACTGTATGACACAATGACTTTTCACACAAAACCAAATGTTTGTTGTTGTTGCATGTTTGTTAACTTATTCAGAAAACATTTTCCTACCTCCCATGTGTATAAACGATTTTTCGATACAGGTAAAACCGCATCAGGTGGGCGAAAAACATTTTTTTCCCCAATTTTCTTCAACTTTTTTTAGATGCAGTACTTCAAAATACACTTGAAAATATGCTAATCGTAACAGCACTATTTATGGAAACATACACCTTTATTCAAGGAGATTTCAATACAAGTGCAATCACTGCTTAAATTAATCTCTATCTTCACTAACATCCATATTCTTCTTGATTATACATCTTAACCCTCTTCACGCCAGCTCTGTGACATTTTGAATAATTGCCCTCAGTGCCCACGTAAATCCCATGGCACAAAGAATTGAGCACCATCTAATTGCCATAAGATCTCAACATGGATTCCCATAGTAAATTAGGGAGTGGTTTTCCATTAAGACTCCATTAGCCTCAAGCTCATTGACAAGAAAAGTGATGATGTCAGCAGTACAGGAATGCACATCACAGGTCAAAAAGGGTCTGAAATTAAGTGTAAATGGAAAACAACATCCCAGAGGAATCATTTTAAGACATTAATAAATCTCTCAGAAAGAAGCCGTCTGACTTCAGTCTAATATCTGTGGAAATTGGATGTATATGGATATTATATATTGGGATGTATATTAATGAAGCTGGCCCCTCTCTTCGGAAAGATGAAAATGGCATGAAGCCGTCTAGACAGCAGACAATTTGTATTGCTTGCATTGTTCCAGGATGCATGGTCTTCATCTTTCTTTTAAGCACCAGCTGCCAGTCACACATCTGCCTCACAGTTGTAGTGATGAGAAGTTTTCCAGCATGTGATTTGGCAACTGAAAATCAAAGAGATGGTGTTTTGTGCACTCAACATTTACAGTGTTTACCTTAAATCCAGAAAAAGTATATTATGAGGAATATAAGTGAAGTGATTCAAGCACTTCAATCTTACTTTTAAAGGAATGTGTGGAATGCATATAAATATTCTAAGCATTTCTCTCACACAAAGTATTATAGAGCTGCAGCTATCGATTTTTTTCTTGTAATCTATTGGTTATTTTCTTTGATTTCATGAAACAATTATTTGAATATGTGAAAAAAAAATAGTGGGAAACACATGTGAAAAGGACAAACAACTTTCCTTTATTCCACAACCAGCCGAAACAACTACAAAACGTATTATAGAAAAAGGATATGTGAAAAATATCTATATAGAAATAACAACAATAACATAAAAGTACATATTAAAATATCTATAGATAGAAACAACAAAAAGTCCAATGACATCTATAAACAATATGTGTACATATTGCACATTTTCAGCACATTTGTATCCAATAACTTAAGATGGAACTAACATACAACTTTGTGTTGATACTGGCATCATGTGCGTCACAATAAGCGTCCATGTGAAACACAAGAGTGGAACCAATGTTTAGCAGCAGTGAAATTAAAGAAACAATTTTTTTAATCGATTCAAATCAATGAATTGATTAATTGTTTCTGCTGTAAAGTAATAGTATGCATAGTAGTAATAGCACATATACTATCTACATGCAATAAATAGTATATGTAGCACTTAACCTGTTTGCAGTTTTGTCGCGTGTCAAGTTATTGCAGTCTCAGTTGGCAGTAAACCCAAGTAAATAGTATTGCATCCTGCTCTCACTGTGGATCAGATGCAGAAGTGCCCTTTCAAATCCAAATGAAGAACAGACATGTTACTTCATAGTTCTTATACATCTGGGTTTGATATGGAAATCAAAGTGTAAATTCTGTTTTAATCCCCCACTACTAAAATACGATATACATATTTATTAATTGGCTTTCTCTCCCCCCACTTGTCTCTGTTTTCCTTTTATAGCCCAACTCAACCCCATGTCCCACACCCAGCACTGTGTGACCAGTATGGGAGCTCCATCCTGGACGTGCAGCGGCCTGATAGGAGACGAGTTGGACGGCAACGGCGAGGTGATGGAAGGAGGTGACGGCTGCGCTGACGGTCGGCGAAGTGGCCAAGGGGAAGGCGGGTTGAGTTTCCTTCTCAAACAGGAGGACACAGACATCCAGGATGCCTACATTCACCTGTACAGCCGTCTCGATGTGGCTGTGAGGGAGATGAGGCAGTACGTCGCTCAGATAGATGTGTAAGTGTTACAGGTCATACATATATGTGTGGATACCTATGCAGCTGCTGAACTTTGAACCACATGTGAATATGAATGTTAAAACATTTATTTTTAGATGCTTCTTATCAACCTCTGATTTCTTTATTTATGTCAAATTTATATAATTACATAATACAGGGTGTCTGCATGTCTTGTTTGAAATTCAGGTTTTTTAGATTAGATTAGATTAGATTAGATTAAATTTTATTGATCCAATGGGGAGATTTACTTGTCAACGCAGCAACAGAGGAAAGTGTGCATGAAGAAAAATGTGCATGCATAAAGATGCAAAAAGTGCAAAAAACAAACAATACAAAACATAATAATTTAAATAGTCAGTAATAAAACTCTATAGGTTATATACATATTTACAAAAGAAGCAGAATTGCAACATGTCAGACTGTATGTATTATTATATATATACTGTATATTATGTATCATAAATGTTGGACTTTACAAGGCACTAAATAATCTTGAATTCGGTTTTTGACGTCTCAATTCATTAACAGAGTTATTTACTTATTTTTCAGCTTCTTTTAGTGAATGTGAGCGAAGCTGTTCAGTCACAATTTCTGATATTTCAGATCTTTGATTTACCACTGACGCTAAAGCTGCACACCGAATTTCCTTTCCTAAGGATAAATAAAGTTGAAAGTTGAAGTTGAAGTTGAAGTTGACTTTTTACTTGCATTTTAAAAGGTCTTGATTAAATTCAAGTATCTGAAACTTGTAGATGCCCTGTTATATTTTAGTGAAGTTACTGTTTGATAATAAGGAGGTAATAATTAATTATTAACCAGGTATTAGCTTGGTATTAACAATGGATATCTGATATGGCATGAAATTTATATAAAAGGGTAATAATTGAAAAACATATTTAAAGATAAGAACACCTTACAAATTAATGCAAAACATTATAGTAACTGGCATGCTGCTAACAGTAAATGGTCATACCAGTATAATATTTGGATAACAAAAAGGTAAAATGTTAATGGGTATTAACTCTAACCAAATTATGGACACATGGAATTACATGTTAATTAGACTGGGATTACTCATTACTACAACTCTGTGATTACTGCATTATGATAGAAATTGCTACCAACATTTACCTCTCAAACAGCCGGTGATGTTATCAAATATAAGCCTCCCACTGGTGTTCATATGGGAGTGGACTATTTTTGTAGTGTGCATAGTGACATTTAGAGATGATTTTATAAAAAGCAAGAAGCTGTCATCTCCATAACAGCCTCCTGGGGCTGATCATCAGCTTTTCTTGGACTGTCTGCCCTTTGCCTTGTTTAAAGCTGAGGATTTACAAAAGGAACATTCTTCAGGCTCAAAATATTTATGAGCCGAGCCCAGTACAGGAACAGGGAGTGAGGCCAGGAAAACATCAGGAGTAAAAGACACGTATTGTGTGTCTGTGCAGAGGAAGGGTGTGATAATGAATAGATATGTGTGTGAAGGCATCTCTGTATTGCGTAATAACAATATTAGCATAATATACTAGAAATGGTCTTTTATATTTTAGATAATTCCAAATCTTTCTCCTCATTTTGAAATATTACATCTAAATTCTCATCAGGCAATATTTCACTGTAATATTTTCCTGCCAGTATTAACCATAATTCACAGCAGTCTGTGGAAATCTCATTTAATTCAACCTTTTCATTCGTGTAGTTTGTTATCGTCAATCACTGAGCCCACACAGCTCCAAGGGGAGAGTGGGGAGCCCCCGGTCTATGAACCGAGCCAGCCCCCCCCTCTGGCCCCCTGTGAGGATGGCTGCGACCAGGACAAAGTGGAGGGAGGTGGAATCAAGAGAGTCTGCTTCAAGGTGAACGAAGATGACCAGGAGGACTCTGGTCATGACACAATGAGCTACAGGGACTCATACAGGTAAGGAGAAGGCATGAACCACATCTGAGGACCACACTGAGAATAAAAACATGATATTTCAGGAATAAAGTCATAAATTTTGAAAAAAAAAAATCTAGATATTAATGTTATGTATACTATTATGTATCATATAATATTACTACTTCATTCTTGTAAATTTAGGACTGTTTTGCTCAAAGTATTATGATTGTATTCTTGAAATATCACATTCTTTCTCCATTATCATGGCCCTATTACTCCAGCGTTCAGAGCTGCTGAAGTGGCTTACATTAATCCTTAGGGACCTTCACCTATTTTTGCAACTTCCAAATATATATTTTTTTTATCTTTCCCAAGTGATATATTACAATTTATTATAATGTTATCCTCTACATTTTGCATTTTTCAGTGAAAAACAGGTATTTGCCTATATTTAATTTACTGATCATGTAGATGTTCATAAAAGCTTAAAGTAAGAGTAAAGTAAAATCAGATATTATTAGATTAAATCAGGAAAAAATTAGGAAAAAGTGCTTTTTCAGCAAAAATATTAATAGCTGAACATAAAAATAAGCATCTACAACCACTAAACTACATGTGTTTTACTGGTGAATCAATGTTGTAGAAGATGACGGTGTTTCCACCTTCATTAGGGAGCCTCTGAACGTCCAAGTGGGTCATGTCTGATGACCATGAAAAGATGACAAACTATTTTACCTGAATTATTTATATTTATTAATAGGATTAAAGGATTAACAGGTATTAAACATTTTAGATCAGTGGATGCTTTTGGTCGGTGGTGGATGTTTGAATCTTTATGGGTTAAAATAACACTTTCCTCTGTATGAAAATTCTAAATGTTGATTAAAAAGTAAGACATTTGACTATTTCCGAACAGAAACAAAAACAGGAAAGGAGCTCAGGGACATCCTAGTTTTACACCTGAATTGTGGGCTCTGTAATACATGAACAACATTCAGACTCTCTTTTACTATAACCCCAAATCCTGCTCATTTTCCCCTTTGGAGGCTAAAATGTATTCCAGATGTTGGCATTTTAACCAAGATTGAAGGCTAAAAATGACTTCAAACTTTTTTGGTCAAGTCTGGTTATGTCATTTGCTTGTTGTGAGTTCATTCAGATGTATGTGTATGTGTGTGACAGCAGCGAGTGTGTGTATCGTCCACTGGGCAGTGCTCCACTGAGCCCCACCCTCCACCACCCACTAAGATATAGTTATTGGTTGTTGGTGTGGTGGGCTGGTGTATAATAGAGCCAAATGTTTGGGGCGCGGCCTCCTCACCCACTCTGTCATTAAGACCCAGCCACGCCATGTGAAACGCAGCTACCTCATCTCAATAAAATGTAAAGGAAAATGTGTTGTGTGTCTGTTGTACGCGTATGCACACACGAAGGTGTTTATACAGTCTTTTGAGTCCCAGTGAAAAAAAATCCTTTGCTCAAGGTAGCAGTGGATACAGATGAATCATCCCACTTGTGAAATTTCTGGATGTGATGAAAAGTGCTACTGTGTTTCAGAGGTGGGAGGTGGGTCATTTTGGATTTTTTTAATTCCTGCTGAGAGAATCAGACATTAAAGCCTGGGGTGATGACAACCCACAGCAGAGCTCAACAGTTGGAGGTCATTGGCTGAGTACAGCCTGTGAGGAACATAATGTCACAGCAATGACAGGAGGGGGTGACAGGAACAGAGAAAAAGAAAAAAGAGCAGTCAGACAGAAAAATACAGTGTATGAAGGACAGCGGAGAGTGTAAGGAAATCAAGTCTAATAGTATCTGCTCCAGACTCTGGTACATTGTGTCTGTCACAAATTAATTTTCTACTGAAAAAGAAAAATCTATGTTCAGATATAACTCCTTAATAATCACAAATCCATTGAGTGTTAATTGTACATTTTCTTGTACTGTAATGGATTAAAATGACATTTATTTTCTCATTTTATCAGACAATAAATATTTGAAAGAATTTGCATTGTCATCTAAACTCTGTTCTAGCTGTCAGAGTGAATGTGATGGTCAGTCTCATTCTGTTCCTTTGAGCATATTTTTCCTGAAATATATGCCCATCGATTTGTGAATAGATCACCAAAGGCATATTTGATTTGCAGATGTGAACATGGCGCAGTTATGTGGATTAGGTTTAGGCCAGATCAGTTACTAGAATCAGGATAATTGTTTCAGTAGTACTCACACTTTTGGCAGGAGGTATGTGAGGCTAAATTTAGAAACTACCGTGTGTGTGTGTAGATGTGTGCGTTTCTGTATTCATCTGAAAAAAAACAGCACCCTGTGCATAAACAGACGGAATAGTAGAGAATGGAGAGTGATATAAAATGCAGAAGTAGGACTGAAGTATGAGAAAAGGGGGTTTTATTGAGGTAACAAATATGAGGAAAGGAATATTTGTATAGAAACGTATTACAATGTGTTTATGAAGGTGAAGTCCTGGCTGTGGTTCTCAGTCAATGCCATCTACCATACTACTACACAAACATGTACGGGATCACCAGGGAATAACCAAGCAGGTGATACATCCCACTATCATATTCACACGCAACAAACAATTTGTCATCCAGTGCCAGTTGGATAATCATCAAAGGAAAACAAAGCCAGTGTTTTTTAGTTTTTAGTCCCTTGTAGGCCATTTGTCATGGTAATTCAGCTTGTGAATGATTCAGAGCTCCTCTGAGGGGAATCACAAGTGTGCTCGCTAGAAGCAATGTATAATTTGAGCCACATAAATCTTCCACATGCTCCCGGTAATCATGTTGAATCACGTAGACGTATGACGATAAATATAGGCTTTGCTATTTTACTAAATTGTCTTAGGCAAGCTGACATTTTCTACAAACATCAGTATGGGAGAAAACAACACTGAGCTACAGTGCTCATAAAATAAAATATGTCTAGTATTTAGAAAAGTATCAGTGTGCTCCATTTTAGTGTTGGAATCTCACTTTTATTATGTGTCAGATGTTTTGGAATCTAATGCAGCTGCAGTTTACCGTATAGGAGTTGAATGCTTCTCTGTGTAAAGCCACAGTGAGGAGCATTTAATTACCTTTGGTCTCACATACTGTAAATCAGAAAAGGCATTTACAATCACAAGGATTATTTGGCAGCATAATTACAAGATGCAGCTTTCCAAATCCCCTCTGTGGTTTAAAAGCGGAATGAACCCTAAGCTTTATTTTGCATTTTAACTATGTGCTTTGTGTATGTGTACATTTTGTTTTCCAGCGAGTGCAACAGCAACAGAGACTCAGTCCTGTCCTACACCAGTGTTCGAAGCAACAGCTCTTACCTGGGGAGTGATGAGATGGGATCAGGTAAAGGACACTGTTATTATTTTTTAAACAATGTTTTTTCTATGAAACATGTTCTGTTTTATGCTTTTACTCAAGCACCATGAGTCAAATCAAACAATATGTGTTGGACTGAGTCACTGTCCAAACAGACAGTGTGAGTGAATTCAACGTAAACAACATAAACCAAGGCAAATCCACACTTCCTACAGTGTCAAACAGAGACAAACAATAATGAATGTTTGTATAAGAACTGATCAGTAGTTTCCAACTTTCCAACAAAGATTGCTTTCTTGTTTGCAATTATGTCAATCTTATGTCACGCTATCAGAACGCCAAAGTGAAGAAATGCTGTGGATATTTCTAAGAGATGACTGCGGCCAGATATTTAGACACACCATTTCATAACCCCCACACTCACATTTTTGTGCATTGAGCCAAGTTTGTCTCTACTGCTGTTTATTACTTGTTTTTATCACAATTAAGCCTCAGCAGCCTCCTGATATAAGACATATCCTTTCATAATCTCTTATTGAATCATCAGAATTTACATAAAAAAGAGATGAATTGCACTTTAGTGGATTGAGTTGTTTAATATTTGCAAACTACAATGAAAAAAAGCAAATATTCCTATTGAATGTTTGTTTTTTCCTGCTAGGGGATGAGTTGCCATGTGACATGAGGATTCCTTCAGACAAGCAGGATAAACTGCATGGCTGCCTCGAGCACCTTTTCAACCAGGTAACCAAACAGAGCACTTACACAGTCCTAACCAGTCTGGTGGCTGAGATTCATTTAATTTCAAAGTTATCTGTCATGTTTCAGTACCACTCTGTGTTACAAAGGCAAGTATAACGGGCACCTCAGATCAGTTTAGCTGTAACTGACACTAACAAACCATAATGTAATGTTCTAAAACAGCTGAACTCATTATGTAGCTGTTCTCATTTACATATTTTTTGCTTTTATTGTCAGACAGCTGAACGGATATTAAATAAACGTATAATCACTTCACATAAAGTCTACATGTCAACCTGCAGCCACATCTAAATCATTTCCAAGCTACTGTACTGTAGTAATAAAATCTCATAAACATAGTGAGCAGCAGCTGTACAGAATTTCAGCTGTACTGAAATCCAACCAAACAATGACAAACAATAGTAGAAGTAATAGAAAATCCTTAACTTTATCCTTTATTCTGCCCTAATGCAACTTATATAAGCATTAAGCAAAATACTACAATCATTAAAAGAGCAAGTCAAGCAATGAAATCAAAGAGCATCAGATCAAACCTTGACTTGTTTAGCATTACCCACCACTGCGAGTGAGACATGGCGAAGGGTTCAAGACATTATAACAATTCAGAATGATTGCCTTCACGGTGCTAGAGCAGGATCCTGGATTAACAGATGCTTTTGCTGGTGCTCAACGTTGTGATGATCAAAGGGATATATATGTATGTAGATGCCATGGTGGCCACTGGTTTGCCATTTTGGACCATTCAAGACTGGTTTGTAAACACAGGAGTAGGTGTGTGCGCAGCAGTTTTTATGGCTAAAAGCATACATATGAATTTCATTACTGATCTCAATAAATTGTTTTTATATTCAAGGTTCAGTGATGTATGTGAAGTAAAAAACAAATAGACACATAGGCTATTTTTTGAATCCAAATGTGAAAATTATTAAAATGATTGAGAAATGTAAACATTAGCCTGCTTATTTAGACTGAAAAAAATGTAGCTCTCCTGTTGTCTTGTATGTTTGTAATAGACAGTCTAGATCAATCCAGTATGGCAGCCATGCTGATGTATTACAGCAACAGGGTGAAGCGACCAAGCGTCTGTGTAAACATAATCATGGTGCTGAATGTCAGCCACCTGTGACCCAAGCGAAGGTTACCAACTAATGGAAAGCCTGCAACACATATGTTTGCATACATGTACAAGCACCCCTAAATCCTTTCCTAAACGTAATCCATGAATAACACTGTTGGGCTAACCTTTTGCCTTATACTAATAAGAATGTGAAGTGTACACTAGAACCCTAATCCTAAAGTACACAAAGGCCTGTGGACCAGCTAAATGGATCTGAATTTTACCCAGCCAAAAGATAGTGAATAAGAAACACACATGCACACACATGCCCCCCCCCCCCACACACACACACACACACACACACACACACTCCACCAAAACCATGTGGACTGCAAGATTGTGATAGTAATCAGCAACCATCTGGACTGAGTTACCTTGTGAAACTTTCTGTCCTCTGGTCAGGATCCTGGTTTTTCTCTCATCTTTCTGTTGACCTCCTTTCTTTCTTTTTTACTCTTACAAACACAAACACAGCGTCCACTGCAAACATGGACTCAGTTAAAGACATCCATTGGTCTTTTCATCTCCTCATACAAGCATCTCATGTCCTTTGACTTCCCGTGGGGTGCACCCACTTTGGCTGCTGTAGTTCTTTCCACATGTAAACAGCAGCTCAGGGGGCCTGCAAACACAAGCTTCCCTGTTAATGCTGAAAGACCATAGCCAGAAGCTGCAGAGGTGTTTGTGTGCCTGTGTACTGAATTAGTTTAACTTTTATTTTTTAACAAGTTTGTAGTCAACAAGTGGGTTTGTGAGGAGGGAGGCAAGATTGATCAGCTGAACATTGGTAACAGCCCATATGCTCATACATTGGCCTTGACCGACATTAGCTGTTGTGAAACAAAATAACTTTCCACGTTTTGCATCTGATGTGTTGTATTCATGGTGTTGTTTGTTTTCATTCAGATATGGAGTTAGGAAGGCATTCAAAAAGTCCACAGAAAGACAAATGATAACAAAAGCAAAATACACAACATCAGCATTGATATTGGCTACTGGTATATTTGTGTAACTTCCAAGATTTCATATTTTGTACATCTTAGTTTGCCTCTTAAGTTTAATGTTTATTTTTTTGAAATGTACAGTTATAGCTTAGTTTTAATAGTTTCCATGTAAAGTTGAGAGGGTTTTTTGTAATATGGGCTAATTGACAGGGGCAAAACCAGTTAGAAATGTTTTAAAATGTCTTCAATTTATGTTATTTGTGCTTTGAAGTAATTAAATGGTCTCATATTATATATATTGGGAGGTAGTGGTGGTGGTGTGTGTTGGGGGGGGGGGGGGGGGGTGTCAGTTGCCAACATTTGATCTAGTATAGCTAGACTACTTTGTCACTCAATAGTTACCAGCTAAAAACAAGTGGATGAACCTAATTCACTCTAAATATTATTATATTCTTACATAAAATCTACCTGTGCACAAGAGCACATATACTGTATACTACTTACCTTTATATTTACTATGTGAGAACAAGAAAAATGTATTTGTCCAATTTAATTTCAGTTGAAGAGGGTTTAGAAATGATCAAACTGAGGTGGTCTTATACCTGTATGCAGCACTGGACATGACTGGAATAACAATAGCAGAAAGATGTGTAAGGTGAATATGAGAGAAAACTATTGATTAAATGTCTGTCTGTGTGTGTGTGTGTGTGTGTGTGTGTGTGTGTGTGTGTGTGTCTGCATTTGTGCACACAGGTCGACTCCATCAACAGCCTTCTCAAAGGATCTGTAATGACCAGGGCCTGTGATGAGACAAAGCACTTTTACTCCGACCACAGCCAGCCCGGTGCGTCTCTGTGTGTGTAGTGTGTCATGATGCTTCTGTTGTTAAATTCAGTAACTTGTCAGACTCACTTGCATGTTCTTTGGATTTATGTGAACAGAGTTTCGCCAGACAGAAGACTGGACAGTTCGTTGTCGTCACATTATCCACAAAAACATCCAGGAGGACCCTTGGAACCTGCCCAGCTCTATCAAAACCCTGGTGGAAAGCCTGCAGAGATATGTGGACGGTTAGTGGAACACACATGAACACTCCTGCAATATGAGCTGATATGGTAACATGTGGTGACTCCATCTTACATCTTATTCTTCTTTTACCTTCTTATACAGATGGAAAGAACCAGCTTCTTCTTGCTCTGCTCAAGTGCACAGGTACAGTAACACTCAGCGGTAGTGCAACAGGATTGTCAGGTCTGATAGAAGCTGTCCCTAATTTAATACAAAACGAGAAGAGATGCAGAGACAGGATCTGTAATCTGCTTAAGAGAGAAGCAGGAAAGGCATCATAGCCCAGAATTTAAACTGATTCCAACACTTTACAAATGAGATCATCCATCATATGAAAGTACTGCCAGGAGCCATCTGTGGCTACTCAAAACAGCTTGAAAAATGGTGAAATGATGAGTTGCCAGGTATTGGCAGAATATATATAGAAGCACCTAAAGTAAAAGTATTCATTGTTATATTCTTTATATATAATAATTATAATTATAAAAATATTATAATGTTATTATAATAATATTATTGTCACATGTTGACATGAAGCATTTATTTTAAAGGTTCAATGTGTGATCTTTAGCGATATCTAGCAAGAAATTTGCAAAGGTCAAAAGAGTTTTTGTTTTATTTGTGTGCTTTAGTCAAGGAGATGTTTACTCTGGTCCACTCACACTCCTAACATAGTAGGTGATAGTAATGTATCTTATCCCTTAACCTGGGATGAAAAGTAAAAAGGAGAACATTGTAAAATTGCAAAACTCATCTCTTAAGAAGTTGCCACAACCCCTCACAAAGTAGAACACCACAATATAAAATGGAAAAAATATTAGTGAAATACTAAAGAGATCACATTTTTTGTTGTTTTACTTGTTATTTAATTTAAGTTTTATTATAAATCTTTTGTCAAGTTGCTTTTTTGATACTGATCTGTCATATCATTATATTATTAGGCAAGTCTCTATATTATTTGCCTGTATATATTCATGATTTTGTATATTGTCATTACACTGAACAGTCAGCCTTAGCAGATGTTTCCATGTATTTTTGACTACTGCTTACATCCATCATCCTGGATGATGCCAGGTGCTCTGAGTGAATGAGGGTTGGTGCTGAAGCATGTGATGTCCCAGTGTTTTTGAACTGTGCACAGCAGCATATGGGCTCAGTTAATGGGAAATATCGTCTCAGCTGATCCCAGCTCACTATGTACAGTGCGTGTATTGGAACAACTGCAGGACATGTGTAATGAGGAAGGTTACAGGGTCATTGACCTTCTCTTATCCTGCATCTGTCTTCCTCATTTTCACACTTAAACAGCTTCCTCCTCCTCATAACCTCCCCTCTTTGCGCCTCTCGTAACACCTCCATCACTGTCTGACATCAGTATTTCTTGTTCTTCCTCCAACGTCAGATACGTCTCTGCAGCTGCGGCGGGATGTGATCTTCTGTCAGGCGGTGACGGGTGCCCTGTGCACGCTGGCCGAGCAACTGTTGGCGGCTTTGCGGTTGCGGTTCAACAATGCTGGCGAATACCAAGAAGACAGCAAAGAGACCAGTCGCAAGTGGCTCGAACAGATCTCTGTCATCGGTGTGCTGCTGCACTTCCAGTCCACATTAGCGCCGCACTTGGTAAGTATAGTTCGACCTGCTCTGCACCAGTTTACCAGATGTAATTTCCTGTATAATATGATTTTTTTCGACACCATCGTACCATAGCATAACTCAAACAACTTTAACACTTAAATAGGAAGCCAAGTATTTTCCACTAGAATTGCCACAGAGGTCTATGCAGTGGATATTGAGAGGGGAATCCCTTGTGATTGTGTGTTCCCTCCTTCTATCAGTTGTAACTTTATTATGGTTTGCTCATGCATGAATAGTTAAGAAAAAAAAAGCACTGAATTTGAGGTATACCTTGCAGTCTTCAGTGCTTAATGTCACGTGATGCTTTTTATATCCTATGCTTTAAAAATGAAGTAATATTACAGTATTACCCTTCTTTTAAGACTAAGTACTTAAGCTGAAGAAACAGAAAAAAAGTCTGTTGATTTCTCTATGTTTTTGTGACAAAAATACCAAATCAGTAAAATTGGAATTATGTATGTTGACTTTATCATTGAGCATTTTCATTATTTTGTGTATTTTGTGATGATATACTATAAGTCCAAAATCTAGCAGTAATTCATTGTTTTAGTAATTTTACTTTTTCTCTCCCTTGATTCTATTTATTTTTGAATTCTGTTGGTTCCATAAAAATGGTTTACAATCTGCAGCTGTTTGATGCATACTACTTCTGTCATATACTGTATAGTGTGGGTTCAGTAGTACAACCTTTGTATTATATATGTGATAATTAAAGTGTTTTACAGTGTATTCTAAGTATGTTCTTGACTGTGGATCAAACCTATATAAAGACAAAAAAATAATTAAAGGAATAATAATGTGTTATACTTCTATAGTAATATACTTCTTAAATAATGATACTGTCATACATTGTAATCATATTGCCCAAAACAGCCATACTTGGTAGGTATGCAGATGTGTGCACAAAACTCTGAAAAGTGTATTCGTGGTGTGACCTCTGAGCCTTCCCTTTTTCCTCTCCTCTGGCAGAAAGTGGAGCGGACCATGCTGGAAGACACCAAGGCAGCCCTGTTGGACCTGGACAAAGTCACTGTGTTCTTCAGGCAACTGGAGGACGAGTGTCTCGTCGCAAGTAAGACTGTCAACAATGACTTGACTTGGTCCATTCAAAGCTGACTGCTGGTAATGAGCAGCTGTATGGTTTGACCAGCTCTGAATAAAGTTCTATTATGTGGATGTATGGCAGCTATTGAGAGTGGAATGGCCATTTTGCTGTTGCAGATTTCATTTTCTTTTCAGTGGAGAGACACTGAATAGGAGCTAAAACAACAACATAATGGCTTCATAAATCATCCTATCTAATGGGAGAATATGGAGTCTCTTAAAGTCTCTTTTACAGATGAAATGCTTCCTTTCTGACAGGCTGTGTGGGCCTTCATTTAAAACATAGTCTAGGGATGTACATGCAGGATGCCAAATTTCTGCACCAAAACTGCAATATGGTGCCACATTCTTCCAGGTCATTTCAATAAAAACTGAATATACTGCTTTGTGCTGCTATAGGCCAAACTATTCAAGCTCAGAGCATTTTAGAGTAAGCATTGAAATATAAATGTGATCTACACTTTTCACTGAGCATGCTCTCAGTTTGACAAACTAAAGATGCGTATTTCTTCCTTTAATTACCTCCGTATCTGTGCTTCCTAAAAGGGGCTCCTGGCTACCAGAAGCCTCAAAGTCAGCAGATACAAAAGACAACTGCATCCTGAATCAGTCCTCTTTTCAGGAGCCTCAATATGGCCAGCAGAGATTTCCGCTCAAAGGAAAAAGCACAACACGCATTTCCTATTTCAGGAGGCAAAGCTATTGGTGAAGCAGGGATTTGCTGTACAAGGTTTGCGCAGAGCAGCAGAAGGTATTAAGTGCACAAGAGTTTATTGTGCACAAAAGCGGAACATGTGAACTCACAGTGTGCTTGCGCTCTCAGTGCACTTGTCTTATTGATAGAAGTGAGTCAAGCATGTTAAGGTGCACAATATGCAACCTCAAGCTTACACACCCATTTACCAACACATCATTTTTACATTAATGTAAAAAACCTGATTTGCTGAAGTTGCATTTTCAGCTCAGACTGCTGCAGTGCAGGCAGATAGTTTGTGGCGGCAGCGTCCATTGAACTGTATTGATTTGCTAAGCAATCAGGGAGCTAAAGGTTGGATAGAGCCTAAGCTCGCTGAGTTCAGCCTGAAACGTCCATCACGGCTAAATCCACATGATTACGACTTTATGGGTACCTCTAAGATACCCAGTTGACCCTAAAGGTCATTCAGTAAAAGGCATCTTGTCAGTTTCTAAGAACTGTTAGAGTGCTACACAAACAAAATGTTACCAGAACGTGTTGATTAAGACATGAATTATTATTTATCATGTATTGTATGTGGCATTAGTAAAGCTCTCAGCTCTATGTACATGCAATGCTAACAAAAACTGTTTAAATTCAATTTATCAGGTGAAAATGAATTTAAAATTTCAAAGATCAAAATTTTTGTTCACTGAATGTATTTGCATGGGTTTTGGGATTGACTGTTATATTGTTTTGTATAACACAAAATAATACTGATAATCCTAGAGGTGCTGAGTATCATGTCAGACTGATGGAGGGAGGGGGGGTCAATTCAGGTCATTAGCCTGTTTATTAGACCTTAGACATGACTAATACACAGGCAAACAAAGATGCAAACACCCATATATCAGTACATGATTGCACTGATTTGGTTTTTGCAACAATATATAAATAACATGGTGAAGCGGTGCTTCTCTATGCTGTAACGACAGGAGAAATCCTCCTCTATATCACAAAACGCACTTTGTCCTAATTATTCATGTAGAGAGACCCATTTATTCACTATCACTTAATTATTAATGCTCCATACTATACAGTATGAGGAACCTAGTTTTTACTGTTTTCAGGTGAGGTTATTTTTTCAAGTTCCTCCAAAAGCCACAAATGTGTCAGTCCAGTGTTTTTTAAAAATGTCTGCTGTGCATGTTTGTGTTGTAGATACACCAGTGTGTTACCAGGTGGAAGGCAGCCGACAGGCCTTGAGGGTCACTCTGTACCTGGACAGCTGTCACTTCAACGAGCTGCCCAGTCGCCTGCAAAATGGAGGAAGCCTCAAACTGCACACTGTCCTCTTCACCAGAGGTAAGACTGAAGGAGGAGAC
This sequence comes from Sphaeramia orbicularis, assembly GCF_902148855.1. NCBI lineage: Eukaryota > Metazoa > Chordata > Actinopteri > Kurtiformes > Apogonidae > Sphaeramia > Sphaeramia orbicularis. The sequence goes on from NC_043963.1 coordinate 48,059,213, forward strand.
TGTGGACAAGTCATCCTGTTTTTTCACAGACTATCCCTTTGTTTTAACACTGCCTTTAGGGATCATGCTTCTACATTTCCTGTTAGATGTATATGCTTTTATTTAGTTAGATGAAAGCCTTTCATTACCCACTTGAAACTTTACATTCCTCTTTGCTGCCATGCTTTACCTTTGTGTTCTCCATCAGCTGGCTAAGTATGAATGGGTAGCATTATGCATCACTTCAGTCTGCCAAATATCCATTAATTTTCCACAGACAAGTGCCAGTTGGAACATTAACTCAATGGGTGTGCTTGTATTGTTCTCATTTACATGTCCATGTAAAGTGAAATGGTCTAATACAGTCAGAGCAGTGCAGGATGTTTGGATAAACATTGCCACCTACTGGAAAAACTCTGATCTGCAGGTTGAGGATATTGGGTCTCCTGTTATTTTTTTTAGATTTTGAATTTTGTGTGAATGTGTCTTGCTCTGTATATGAGGACTGCACAATTTCCCTTAAAGATTTTCTTAATGCAGACTTTTTATATAGGATAAATCTTTACAATAAGGTAAAGGAAATATCCTTTTAAGTGTTAGCTATAATGGTCAGTCTATATTAGGGAGAGTTGAAGTTCAGGGTAACTTCATAAAAATGATGTGTGCATGTTTCATTCAGCGCTGGAGCGTCCAGAGGGAGTTTCCCAGCAGGATTACATTGCTATGGAGGAGTTCCAGCAGCGCACTAATGCTGTCTCACTGGAGAAGGTCAAGGCCTACTACCGCAGACTCAGGTAGGTTTGGCCACACTGCATCACAGCCCTCCAGTGGGAAACTCTTCTAGCACTCAGGTTATGTTTCACCTTAAAGGGAGAGTTCACCCTGTACCGATGCATAAACAAGCAGAAAACTACATCTCATTGGTTCTTTCTCTGTCTTTGAACTATTTTCAAGTTCAGAATCTTTCAAGGTGAGAAGAGTGTCATTTATCTAGACCTGTCCTTTAATCCACTTCACTGCAAGGTGAGGCAGTTTTGTGCCTCACCTTGGCTCGTGACAAATGCACCAAATGTGCATTTTTGGTGGTTTTATTGAAAATCTGCAGTTTACAGTAGAGAATCTGTGTAACAAAAGAAAAAAGACAACAACAAACAACACCTTTGTGTTGATTCCATATCAATTCTATGATTCTACTACGGATTTAATATACATCATTATAAACTATTTAATTAACTGTCGTAGTTTGCCTAATTATTTACTGCAGATCATCAGAGCTTTCAGTTTATGTTGAATGATGCCATTCTTGTCAGTTCCAATGTAAAATATAATGGATGGTTTTATTTAGGAAAAGGTTTATTATTAAAATCATTTTACATTAGTCACAGTTGGTTTAATAGATCCTTAAAGATGTTGATCAATATTTTTAGTCAAATCATTGATTTCCTTAGTAACTAGCCGTGTAATGAGCAAGATAATGTACAGTGAGATGATAATTATGCAAAGTAAACCTCTTCAGGTCATTGAAATCCCACCCTTCATCACCCTAGTGTGAATCATTTCCTATAATGATGCATCTCATTATACATTATCTGTTATGGAACAAATACATGCTTTAAAACCCTGTTGATGTGGTTGCTTTTTCAGATATGCAGAATTTTCCAGAAACAACATGAATACTTACACATATACTGTAGCAGATCCATGTTAATGTACACTATATAGTGAAGTATTCTGCTGAATGACTCACACAAAGTGAGTCACAGAGTTTTAAAGTGGAGATGTTTTGTGCTTGAACAGGGCTTTCTATTTGGAGAAGTCAAACCTCCCCACAGACTCCAACACCACAGCCATGAAGATCGACCAGGTAAATATACACATACTCTGATGTATTTCACTCTCTATGCTTCTGCTGCAGACATGGATTGTGTATATTACAGCTTGAATAGTGTTTTGTAATGTGTATCTTATTGTTGTAATCTAAGTCCATCTGTATATAATGTTGTGACTGAATATAAATGCAAGCACAGATACTGGGCCTTGAAGTTAGAGACCTCCAACCAAGCATTTCCAAAGTAAGATGACCCGGTATCCTGTTCCTCCAATGGAAAACCTCATTAGTTCCCTCCAAGTCTCCCCATTAACTCTAACTAACCCAAACACTTCAACATTACCAACCACCTTCATTTGAACCTCAGTGATGAATAGATTAGAGACAAAAACCTAGTGTTCCAGACTGACTGTAGCCCACATAGACTCCGGTGATTGTAACTGAATAGAAGCACAGAGCTGAATGTAGTCCCAATATCTAGAGACACATGTTTAGGTTTAATCATCTTTCTAAGACACACTGTAAAGAATAAACCTGCCTTAGTTATTTCTCTCACGGTTTACCGCCTGTTTTTGCTGCGGCACCATCTTAACAAGTCACGTAGTCTTTTACTATTGAGTATTAAAATCTGTGGTTTAAGTAGGACTGGGCGATATGGCAAAAATGTGACTGTGATTGTGTTTCCAAATGAGCCAATAACAATATTTATCATATGTTTTTTGGGTGCTACAATGAAGGGTTTCATGGTGATGACTGAAGCCTAAAGAGAAAGGGCAGTTAAAGTGTAGAATGATGAATGAAGGCCTGGGTATTTAAGCCAAAAACAATAAGGAACAAATTTAAACTTTAGAGGATAGCCATGTCAGTATAAATGTATGAAATTTCAGATAAATCTGTCGTAAATGCACCATGATACCGTCTGTTCCTGTCTGTATGTCAGACTCAGCAGGTCAGAAAAATTTTTCATGTGAATGAGACCAAAACCTCAGCAGAATTTGTTACTAGATGACTGCTTTGAATATTTACCTGCCAGTGTGCTCAATAACCCCCTGAAATTTATGCACTAAAAATAAACCCAGATTTACACACTAAAAACAAACCCACATTTGGTGCTTCATGGATGTTGTATTTACGTTTTTGATAAGGTGATATATCTGTCCATATCAACTACAAATGTCCAAAAAATATCATTATCCCATTGAATTTGATCACAATCCTGTCTTGAGAGTTGTTTTATCGCTCAACCTGAGTGTAAGGTCATTTACATATTTTAAAAACAAACAAAAATATTTTGCGTAAAAATATTAATTATCACATATTTTCACATTCTATCAGTTGCCTTTAACATAAAATAGCCAGAATTGCTTAATCGTCATAGAAAACTCCATTTCTCCATTCCACTCAGCTGTCGTCTCAGTGACTTGGTAAGATGGTCACTTATCTCGGTGTTTCTTCTTGTCACCTCTCCATTGAATTGCTGACCTTCACCATCTCTTCCTCACAGCTGCTGCGACCCCTCAACACACTGGACGACCTTTGTCGACTAATGCAGTCCTATGTCAATGTGCGCCCAAGCGCTCAAGGCCACCCATCGGGGATCAGTGTACTGTGTGTGTCCTCAGAGCTGTGTAACCGCCTGGGAGCCTGCCACATCACAATGTGTGGTACAGGCATGCAGAGGTCAGTGTTTAATACTGTAACATCACTATACTGTCAGCAGGAATGAACTCCAGAGCACAGAGTGGCTGCAGCTCAGAACACCAGCCTGGCCTCGCTGTCTCAACACATTTGTTCTTGGAGGTGTCCACCAGGTTCACATATGGACAAACAGATTTGGAGTGTTTTAGTTTCAGCAGGACACATGGTGCTGACCTGAAGCCTTGCTTGTTCTTTGCAGATGTACGTTAAATGTGACACTGGAGCAGTCGATGATTCTAGCCAGGAACCACGGTCTGATGCCACGCTGCATCATGCAGACCATGGACATCATGCGCAAGCAGGTAAACAGAGCTGCAGCTATTGATTATTTTTGTAATTGTTTAATCTATCTATTATTTTATTCAATTCAATTAAATGATTATTTGAATAGTAAGAATGTGAACTAGACATGTCTGAAAATGACAACTTGTCCTTTATTCCAGAACCAACTGAAACAACAACCACAAGAAGTACAAATGTCAAAGGATACATAAAAAAATATCTATAGAGAAATAACAATAACAACAGCATCAAAGTATATAAAAAATACCTTCATCAATAAACGACAAACAAGCCGAATGACATCTACAAACAATATGTGCACTGCAGTCTTCAACACATTTGGATCCAATTTACTATCAACTTAAGATGGAACTAACATACAACTGAACAAAATAAAGCCAAATATTTTTTAATATTTGTGTTAAAGCTTAAAAGTTTAAAGGCGTAAGTGATGGTTCAAATGAAGAAAAGTGAACATACAGACATTTTTTGTCTTTTTGTCCTCGTCTCTTCTGAGCTATGTAGTTTGCATTGATCCTGGTGTCATGTGCGTCACCATAAGTGTCCACATACAACACAATAGCGGAACCAATGTTTAACAGTAGCAAAAGTAAGGAAACAATGGTTTGATTCAGGAAAATTGTAATCGAGTTTTTTTTTTTAATCAATTCAAGTCAATTAATAAATTAATCATTTCAGGTCTACAGGAAAACCTCCAATATAGTCTTTGATCTCATGTGTCTGTTTTAAAGAGACTTCTCTTTTTTTAATTTGAGGAAATACAATATAAAGCAAAACACACCAGATCCTCGGACTTAAGCATGTTTTTCTGCATATTGTATGGTTTCATTTACATGGGTGAAGCAGTAGGATTATTATTGAAATCATTTGATATCTGTTGTCTTCTCTCAGGGGGCGCGAGTCGAGCTCTCTGCTAAAAATCTCAAGGTAATGGACCAGATGCCTCCATCAGCCCCAAGGTACAACAGAAATCCACTGCTATGCACAGTTTAGACTCTCATTAAGATGACATATTCTTACTGTGGTTTTCTTTTGTCTAAAGGCTCTTCAAGTTGTGTTTACCACCATCAGATGGAGAACTTTAAGAAAACATCACTTTATCTTGAACTCATCAAAGTAAGGAGGATGTGACAAAGACAATGAGGATGAGAGATGACAGGCTAAAGAGGAGTGCGACCACTTTTCCTTCCAAGAGACACTGCCATGGAAAGACCTTTGTTCCCCCGCCACCACTGCCCCAGTCACACAGGGATCATTTGAGCATCAAAACCACTAGAACCTTCAGGCTAACGCTGTGAGCACACGATGTTTGTTGGGTGTTAACCTGGAAGCACCTAGTGAGACTGCTACAACCGGAAAACTCACATCTGTACTGTTCACCTGGGTTGCTGCCCAGTTAGAAGTACCTCAGCTGTTGACATAAAGCTGACACAAAAAGACTTGACTTGACAACAAGAGTGAGAGGGAGACGCCATAAAGAAGATACCGCAGTGATTCCACTCATCGCAGGGCTCTTATATTTTTAACTGGATTAACTAAACTACCTGGTCATCTTAAACGTTATGCATTCTGCCTCGGACTGCAAAAATCCAGAGAACTGTCTTGTCTTCTTTCTCTGTTTCTCGCCAGGGTTTTCTCAGTGTTGGGACCCCCAGTTGAAGTAGAAGACTTGAATGCCCTGGTGTTCATGTTATGCTAGCTGGCTGAATAGATGCAGAAAGAGGAAAGGAAGTAGGGACTGAGGGAGAGGTGAGACGATAGAGTGTAGGGGGCTGCTTGCTTTTCTCTTCAGCCCATTGCATGTGGTTACTGTGCAATTACTGTAGGTTTAGTGTGAGTACTGTATTACTGCACTATACATGAAGGATAGTTATTTATTATGTCCGGAAGGAGCTAATTTTTATCCCTCACTTATACTATTTCAGGTATTAAAAGAATCTAAAAGCATTCCAGCCTATGTATTGAGCAGTATTTAACGGACCAATGGCATGCCATTTTCTTAGACTTAAGCTGCCTGTGTATTTCATTTTATTTATGTGTATAGAATCTGTCAGGAAGTGTTGCATTAATCTTCAGGGAGTGTAAGGGAGAGATAGTGAACAGAGTCAGGACAAAAAGAAGCTAAAAGCAAACAAAACAATACTGTTTGTTGTTTAGCAGCCAAGACAACCAGGCGGGATATTAAAGTCATTGTTAAATTATTAATATATTAGTTCAGATGTACTAGTTGAAGGATTACCTTCTTTTAACGTTTTAAATTGGCTTTTAAGCTGTCGTATTTACTGTACTGGGTGTTCGGTGAAAAAGCACAATGAACGGTCCATTCAAATCACAGTGTTAGAGGAAAACAAAGTACTGTAATGAGTTGGTGGATGATGTAAACAAAGGGATTGTTTCAGGACTGAAACACATTATTAGTAACATTATTTTACTGAAGATTTTAATTTCTTGTACATACGAGCAGAAAAAAGATAGGATATGTCTTACAGCAGCAGAGTAATGCTATAACTTAAATTGGATTATTTTTATGGAGATAATATAGTATATAAAACATTTAAATCTTGTTTTATTTTGTTGTTTTTGTATTCATGACTGCATTTCAAAGAGAACCTGTTTCTTCTCTTCGCTGAGCGTAACCTCACTGACAACATGTTAAAAAGGTTTGACATGAATTACAGAATCCATCTGGACATGCTGCAATCATTAGATACATCACTTAACCCTTTTTATTTATTTAAAATCAGACTTGACTCCAGTGCTAGTCCCCTCATTCCTCTGCACAAGCATGGCAACTATACATCTCATTTGGCCTTTAAATATTTACACACGGTGCTCCCAATTCAAGTATCGGTGAACATGGCAGCATAAAAATACTATAACATGGTCTAAAGTGTGCATTTAGTTTAGCTAATGACTGCAGCATGTTGGTGTAGCTGGACAAACAAACCTGTCACTGATTACACATTTATTTACATTATTCTAATGTTTGATTATTGTACATACTTTATTTGCAATTTTATGTTGCCTGAAAATAACTGTACAAAGGATCTTTGTTGAATCTTTCTAAGATTATCATTGTAAATGCAATCTTAACAAGCTAGTAAATAAAATGTTCACAGGAAGATGAGGGGTTTTTTTTTCTTTCTTTCTTTTTTTTTTTATTGGAACAGCACCATTGCCAAGGACATGATGTTCAAATACGAAAAGGCTGGAGTGGTCTGTCTGCTCCCACCACTGTTTCATCTGCTATTTCTCTTTCTCTCTTTATCAGTCCAGTTTTTTTCAGTAATGATTTGAAAGGGAGTGAACATAATTAGGATAGTGTTTCCTCTTTTCAGTCTTACTTTTTTGAGCTCCTGTCTTCCCATCGACCATGTGACTTCTGTTAAAGTAAAAATCTCCTAAATACATAAATAAGCTATTTTTCTCACTATACCTTCTTATCATTCTTCATTTCCATCTTTACCGTAGACTGTTTATAAAGCTGGACGCTTTGACAGCACTTCAGATGTGGAGCCAAAAGGTTTCGATCTCCCCTAGTGGAGTTACCTCCTCCATGTTATTCTATGGGAGTTTGGCCAAATGTGCAGTACACATTCAGTACATGTCTTTGAAAGGTGATTTTGGTGTTTTAATATATTCTTTGGGCATTATTGCCTTTATTAGGATCAGTGAGAGAGACAGGATGACATGCAGCAGAAGATCCAGGCCAGCAATCAAACCCAGACTGCTGTAATAAACCCTCAGCCAATGAGGTACGCATGCACCACTCGCACTCGTGAGTCAGCTTGGTATCGCTGATTTTCCTCTCCTTGGGCGGATTTCATCAGACTGACTTGTGTTCAAATCATCATCTTTATCTTCAGCTTGTGTGTAAAAAAAAAAAAAAAGAAAAGTGTGATTGACAAGTGTAATGACCAGTTGTGGTGCAGAATCCATTAGATGTGCAGCGTGGAACCAGTCAAGCAGGTGGACATTACATCTGCATAGATACTGCATAGATGGCTCCAGACTGACTGCATCTTTTTGGAACTGATGATCCACAGACCTCATTTTTTATGAACAATACAGGTCATTTTTGAAAACATTTTTGAATATAGTCAATATAGTGATCACTATTAACTGGTAACATTTTGACCTGAATTGCAATGGGAAAAAAACACACATATTATTCATGTACATATTTAATTTTTGGTCAATTTTTGGTCATTATTGGTCAAGCTCAGGGATTCAAGGTACAATAATTAATTTACAGTAACAATAAAATAGAGATGAAGAAGATTTAAAACATATCTGCTCCAACAAATTCTCTGTTTGGTTCCCATCAAGTGGAAACATGTGAACACATTTCAAGTTTAACAGTCTCTGTCATGTAAGCAGTGTAACTTATATGCATTTATTATATGAATTTGAGTAGGCATTTATAAGCACTTTAACATTATGTATAACAAAATTTGGGGAGATAAAAATTTTTAGGTGAAAAATGTCCAATTACTGCTCGGTAACACGTGGACTTGAAATGGACATCAGTTTTTTAGGCTTTACGTGAACATTCAAAACATGCAGTTCTCAACAGAAACTGATATCAAGTAGGACAAAACCTTTTAGATATTATGTTCAGCTATGCTGAAAATAAGTTTTTGGAGTAAAATATTGAGAAGTCTCTGTTTTATTGACATGAGAATGTGGTAACACGTGGACGACTCTTTACCATTGTATGCATCACCCAAAATGTTGACTTATTTTTTAAAACAACAAACCAGATATAGTCACAATGTTTGTTTGTTTTTTTTATTTAATGTATTTAATACTAACACAGTGTTATTTACAACTTGTGGCGGTCCATACTGATATAGGTAAATTACAAATAAAGAGTAATTTCTCTGTAACAGATCACAGATAGTCTTTTTAAATGTGACCAGTGTATGAATTCACGAACTTCATTCAGAATTTTAGTTTTTCAAAGTAATAGACAGTCTTTTGCATGTCTTTTTGTTAATTTAATGCAGCCTAGCAGAAGATTTGGAACTTCTCCTGTACTGTCTAAGTGTATTTTAAAAAGGATAACAGTTCCATAAAATAGAGATCTTTAGCTAAAAAATGAGCCCACTTAATAAATAATGTGTGCAAATTTAACTTTTCATGTTGATATTCACTTTTGATTGATCGAAACAGAAGCTAACAGCAAACAACTACTAAATATTAAAATCTAAGAACTCAGTGATGCATATCTTTGATCAAAATTCAGTGAGGTAACTTTGAATAAACTTCAACAATGTCAGAGTAAAAAAGACTGACAATGGGTGGAACTTTAAGAGTGTTAGTCTGGATTATGTGGGAGTGATATCATATTCAAATAGTTTCCTGTCAGAAAGACCACTATGTTACTTCCTGAGAATAGTTTAAATGTCTTGTCTGTTTATTTAAGGTAATAAAATACACAAAAACAATACTGAATATGACTTTAAGATCCCAGTAAACAAATAAGTGGTGCCAGGCACAACAAACTCCCCCCCTCGCATGTATTGTAACTTATTTTGGCATCGATCCAGCTGATGTTATCGTGTCTATACATGTGCTGATGTCACCATAGACAGACAGCATATGTTAACGGTCCCAGTATGGTACCACAGTAACAAAGTACGAATCTGCAAGATACAGATGAAGTTCAGCAGCAATGAAAATACGGAACATTCAGTTCTTCATCCAGATCCCAGTAAAACACACAATACAAAACATGGCTTTCAGTGTCAGTCTCTGTTTCAGTTTTAATAAGTGGAACATAAATGCAATAAATGTCCATGAATCCTATCAGACCATCTCATCTCACAGAATGCATTCACATTATAAGTAAATGGGGGAAAAACAAGATTAAAAAAATTGATTAAAATTTTGATCTTTGACCTACTTTTCCCAAAATGTAATAAAATCTATTCTAATTCACTGGCAATCTATAAACCCAATTTGGTATGAAGTCAACCAATAGATTTGCTGCTAAAGTGTTAACAAACAAAGAAACAAACCCGACCAAAAATACCCCTTGCCTCCCCTTCTGGGGGCGGGGTAATAAGAGCTAGTCTAACCTGGTTTAAATATATGATTAGAGGCAGTTTAACTTTGTAACATAATTAACCTCCTGAGACTGAGACCCAGGAAAGTAAAAGTTTTGTTGTTTTTTTTTTTTGAACATTAAATAATTTGTTTGATTGAAAACACCATAATGCAGCAGTTTTTTCAGATACATTTAAATTTTCTTTATGGAATGTTCTTTGCAGTGGACAGCATTTTTTTTAGTAACGCTGTGAAACTCTTGTCCCCTACAGACGATATAAATGTATTGCTGGGTCTCAAGAAGTTCAACAATTTCTGAATATTTTTCAACATGCCATAGTTTACAGGTCATTTGGAAGTTTTTTATCATGCCATGTGGTTATGATACATATCTTTGAGTGATGAATGAGATCTTACAATATGTTTGAGTTTACAGAAAATATGATGAAATAAATCATCAATGACATTAACCCTTAAACACCGACAGTTGTTTTTACTTTGTTTTGCCTTTCCCAAGTGATTTATCTGTTTATTTTTAATATTATCATTCACCTTTTGCATTTTTCAGAGAAAATCAGGTATTTTACAATATTTAATTTACTGTTGATGTAGATGTTCTTCAAAGCTGAGTAAATTCAAAGATTATTAGATCAAATCATTAAAAAAATGAGGAAAAACGGACTTTTTCAACAAAAGATATCAATAACTGTACATAAAAAAAAGTGTCTCCATCCACTGTCATTTATCAAAATCCATTGGTTTCACTTGTGAATCTGTGTTGTAGAAGATGATGGTGTTTTCACGTTCTCTACGGAGCCTCTAAACGTCCAACTGGATCATATCTGATGGACATTAAAAGATGACAAACTGCATTTTACTCCAATTATTTACACGTATTGATAGGTTTAGTGGTAATATAGTTATCAAACATTTTAGATCAGTAGATGCTTTTGGTCGTCGGTGGATGTTTGGGTCTTTATGTGTTAAAGTCACTGCAATTGCAATACTGTATAATTAGATTATTTTACTATTCAACCCATAAAGACCCAAACATCCATCACCAACCAAAAGCATCTACCGATCTAAACTGTTTAATACCTGTTGATCCACTAATCCTATCAATACATGCATATAATTGGTGTAAAATGCAGTTTGTCATCTTTTCATAGTCATCAGATATGACCCATTTGGATCAATGGCAGTGGAGTGAAATGCCTGGTTTATATTCAGTTAATGATATAGTTTACTGAAAAAGTCGCAATTTCTGCAGTTTTCGCTGTTTTTGATATAATAAGCTTCGACTTTAATCTGAGCTTTTATGAACATGTACATGATCGGTGAATTAAATACAGGGACATAGGTGATTTATACTGATAAAATGCAAAATACAGAAGATAATATTAAAACAAATGGAGATAAATTGCTTAAGAAAGGTTAAATATAGAGGAAAATTTCATTTGGGAACTGACATAAAAGTAGCACTGGGTTTATATGGGTTAATTACTTATATTTGTAAAGTGGTCACTCATCATCTGTGTTATTTTAGGACAGTCAGATGAAAGAAACCCTCTATTTCTTACACAAAAACTTATAAAACTGGTTAAACTTGAGCTCTGGACAACAGTTCATCTTCTGTTGTGGCTTAAATCAGTTTCACAGATAATACCATTCAATGAACATCACTCAGTACCAATTTGTTGCTAACTGATCCAAATCAGGTACTCATTCTGAAATGTCTGTTTTCCCTTTTCTGCTTCAGCTTTGTTGATGGTCTTTTTACATTTTGACACTTACTCTCTGTATTGCCAGCTCAGTCTGCATCCTAATCAGACGGTCTTAAAAACATAACTTGACATACTTTTAGGTGCCCATTACCCTGTCTGTAAAAAGCTGCAGGTATCAATATTGCATGGAACATGCATCATCAGATGAAAGCCTTCCATGCAGCTGCTCTGAAGGGAAAGGGAGGTTATTTCAGGATGACACCTTCACATTCCCAAAACACCAACTTGTTCTTATTTATTTGACAGAATGCAACACCCAGAGTAGATGTTTGTTCCACTGGAGACATGATGGTTAAATTTCTTTTTCTTTCTCTCTCTCTCTCTCTCTCTTTTTTTTTTTTTTTTTTTTTTTTTTTTTTTAAATAACCTTTGTGGTGTGATTAAAACCTTGTGGGCACAGACATTGTTGCAGACTATACTTGGCTGATGCCCAAAGTGATTAGAGCGGAGTGAAAATCATGTGCAGGTTCCTCCCTGCCGTGTGTGTCAAATGGCCGGAAGGGGCTAAGGCAAAAGCATCCACAGTGCAGTTTCGCGTAGTTATTGCAATAGGTTTTCAAGGGGGACCGACACCGACCGCATTCACCACCGCCAGTACACACACCCCTCAGCGCCGGTGATGCATCCCCGCGGCAAGGGCACGGACAACTCCTCACCAGAGTCGCCTCGACTTTAGAATGGTGCAGAAATCTCTCAACGGCGGGGTTTACCCAACTCAAGCCGGAGAGAAGAAGCACAAAGTCGGGTTCGTGGGTCTGGACCCCGGCGCTCCCGAATCCAACAGGGATGGGGCGCTGCTCATTGCGGGTTCGGAGAGCACCAAGCGGAGCAGCATCCTCTGCAGACCCAGGTCCAGCATCTCCGCCGGCAGACCCAGACCGTCCAAGAAAAATGCCAGCTATCGGAAACTACAGAATTTCCTTTATAATGCGCTGGAGAGACCACGGGGATGGGCGTTCATCTACCACGCTTATGTGTAAGTGGCGTTTGGAGCATGTTGATGGTGTGTGTCATGACGGCCTGACAGGTCTACTCTGACTGGATGGATATTTTGACGCTGTTTCTGGAATTTATCGGGTTTTGTGTGATGTTATTTGTTTTTTTCTTCATGGATGATCATGATGAGATGGTGCATGAAAGGGTTAAGAGTTGTCACGCTGCCAGGCTGCTGTAGCTCTGAATCTAGGAGGGACCAGTCCACCCGCAGAACTCCTGACACAACTCCTCATACTGTTCATTTCACGCAGACTCGTCAGCTTTTTACACACTTTACGATAGAGGTGAAGCCTTGATGCGGAATATGTGCGTCTCATCTTACACACTGTTGTTGGACATTGATTATTTGAGTTGCTATATGTTGCAGTATGCAGTGCAGTGTGTGTATGTGTGTATGTGTGTATGTGTGTTTGCGTGTGTTAGTGGGTTTCAGCACCGCGTTCCGTGGACAGCTCCGCGCCGCGTCACTACTTCCACTAATGAACGTTGCAGTTGGACTGGAATGTGCGCACGCATGTGGACTCACATGGGAGGAGGATTGGGTGGAATGTGGAGGGTCACATAGAGAAGGGGTCTGGGGGTCCTGTTCGAGGGGATTCTGAGGGTCGAACATTTCATTCTGCTGATTTTTATGCATCAATTTGTTGCTTTATTTGTACAATCAGCACACAGTTCAACTCAGATGTGCTTGTGTCACCTTGTCATATTAGTGATAGATTCATTTTAATTAACCCATGAAGACCCAGACATCCACCACTGACTAAAAGGATGTACCGAATAATCTAAATCTAATCTAAAATATTCAATATTGTGGATCCACTAATCAATACATGTAAATAACTGGTGTCATCAGCCCTCTCTATTTTGGGTTCCTCTTGATATTAAAGAACAAATATTCTATATTTAACCCATAAAGACCCAAATAGCCACTGTCGACCAAAAGCATCTACAAATCTAAAATGTTTAATATCTGTTTATCCACTAAATCCTATCAATACAAGTACATATTTGGTATAAGATGCAGTTGGTCATCTTTTCATGTTCATCAGATATGACCCATTTGGACATTCAGAGGCTCAGTATTGAACAAGGAAACACTCTTCACACATCTTCTACAACACTGATTCACCAGTAAAACCCATGGAGTTTTATAAATGACAGTGGATAGACAAACTTAGGTTAGGTTCATTTACTGATATATTTGCAGAAAATGTCACTTTTCCCTTAGATTTCTCCGTTTCTGATATAATAACCCTCAACTTTAATCTGAGTGAATTAAATATAGGAAAATACCTGATTTTCACAGAAAAACAGCAAAATACAGTGGATAATATTATAGTAAATGATGATGATAAGTCACTTAAGAAAGGTTAAATAAAGAGAAAAATTAATTTGGGAACTGCCACAAAAGTAGCACTCAGTCTTTATGGGTTAAGCTGATCAGAGCCAAACTAAGAAAATGTGGAGTAAAGAGGTTTTGTGGCACACATTACCAATACCAAGACTTGGCTGCCAAACCCAAACAAAAATCCAGCCATTGGCAACCAAAACCATCTACTGATCTAAAAAGTTTAATAACTTCTGAACCGCTAAACCTATTAAAAAGCTGAAGTAATTGAGGTAAAATACGATTTGTCATCTTTTCATGGTCATCAGATATGACCCATTTGCACGTTCAGAGGCTCCGTAGTGAACGTGGAAACACCGTCATCTTCTACAACATTGATTCACCAGTAAAACCCATGGAGTTTGATAAATGACAGTGGATGGACATGCTTGTTTTTATGTTTAGTTAATGATATACTTTGTTGAAGAAGTCACTTTTTCCTCATTTTTTCTTATTTGATCTAATAAATGTTGAATTTACAATGAGCTTTTATGAACATCTATGTTATCAGTGAATTAAATGTAGGAAAATTAATTGAACTGATTTTCACCAAAAAATACACAACGCAGAGGATAATATTATAAAAGCCTAAATGGAGATCAGTCACTTGGGAAGGACAAAAAAATATGTGGAAGTTGTGACAAAAATAGTTGTGGGTCTTTAAGGGTTAATTTGTAAACCTCTGGTCTTAAACAGCTCTGTAGTCTTGGGTTTTTACCCTTTTTGCTATAACATATTGGACACATCTGTGTTTTGGCCAGACTTTAGAAATATCAAAGCTGAATGAAACCTAGAAAAATCCTACAACACATTTTGACCATAAATGTTCTAAACATTGATCAAATAAGACCTTTGTGGCAGCAAAAAGGAGCTCATATCTTGCATTATTGCATCTCATTAACATTGTGGTACTTTTTTGAAGTAAAAGTCCTCAAATTCTGTCATGTTTTTTTGGGGTAGGACTGATGGAACATGTTCTTAAAGATTCATGGGGACGAATCCCCTTAAATCTACACACTGAACCTGTGTGTTCTGGATCCATAGCTAAGAACCAGACTGCAGGTATTAAAGCTGTGTGTTTTATTTGTGTTTCAGGTGAAGTGGACAAAAAACACTGAGTCATATGAGCTGAACAATCACGTGTTTCCATCATGAAGATGAATGTTGTTGATCTGTGATGTCTGTGTGTTCACCCCTTTGTTTATTTAACAACAAACAGTCAAATATTAAAGTAGGACATGTGAGAGTGACCTCCCATGAGAACTTTCACACAGAATGCAGACTGAACATCCAGTTAATGAACCTGTTTTGCCAAAAACAGAAAAGTTAATATATCTCCTTAAACTAAAGAATTGACAGTGTTGTTTATATCAGAGACGGACTAATTAATTAATGTCCACAGGATTTTATGTGTCAGCATGAACAGTATTTTTCTCTCCTATTGGCCGATGGCTAATATCAGGCTTCTCCACTGCAAATATTTTCTTTCCAAGAAAATGATAGGTCACAAATCTCCACATGGGCTTGACTTTGATTTTTTATTATTGTTCAGTGACCTGAATCTATTTGATTTTTTTCTGAAGCTATTTCTTGCCTTGGCTGAGATATTCAGATCAGTAATGACCTTTTATTACGTTATTTGTATTAGTAACTATATTGTAATATGATTCTGTTCAGCAGATGATAAGTGGATCCTACATCTCCCATAGTGTAACTGATAGCATCTATTCACCAGACACACCCACGTTTTTTGAAGTCTGTGTCGCTGGTACACTTGCTCTAAGTGCCTGATTATAAAGTCTGATATCTGTGTTTAATTTCTATACAGGCTGAGTAGTACTCTGCATAATGACTTCATCTCTAAATGTGAAATCTACTTCTTCCCTTACAACTTTTGCGGCAGTTTGGTGCTTTTACAGACAAAGTCAAACGCAGTATGTTAGTCTAAAAGCTCCCCGAATGAAAAGGTGCTTAAACTGTGTTTGATAGTCCACCCTGCAGCTATGCCCAAATCCTTTCCATCCAGTGATACTGCTGCTCTGTGGTGAGGACCTGAAATGGCCACGGCATTAAGGAATTCACTGTGCACAGCATATCGACTCCTCCGAGACAGCTGATGCTCAGAAGAACACACACACACACACACACACACACACACACACACACACACACACACACACACACATTCAACCAAGCCCTATGGCCACTTTTTAATTATTAACTGAATACTATTGCAGCTCCATCTTAAACTCCTCCGTCACCATTTGTATGTCTTTTTGGGGAATCTTTATTGACTGATGGAGGATCTGTGAGTTGCTCGGCTGAGTCTAGTGCAGGGAGCAGCATAATTCATTGAGCATATGGAACCAAACCAGCAACCTAGTTAGAAGAAGGAGCAAGTCAGCCTGCTTGGAGAAATAATCCTCCAGTTACGCAAAAAAAACAACTCTGACCTGAGAAAGGTAACAGAACATATGACTGTGATCAGTAAAGCACTAAAGTCACCCTGACATGTGGCCATTTTTCAGCACTTCCACGTGGCCTGTGGAGAAAAAAAGGCATTTGGGGCCTGAGTAACCTCGACTCAGCCTCTGTTCCATTTGTCTGTTCTATACATTATTCATAGTCAGCACACTTCATTTCATCTTCCAACTCTTTTTACTTCCAGCCAGCTGATTTATAAAACTATCATGTGCTGACTTCGATCCAATCCTTTCACCACTTTCTTTATTCATCTTCTTACCTCAACTTTGAAAGGCAGCTTTTGGCGTACAAGATGATATGGTGGCCTTGAATTTTAACGTGCACCTATATGACGGCTGCTTCTTTTCGACGTGTTTCTTCTCAAGTGTTTTGCTCTGCAGTCTCTTTTTGCAATCCATGTGTGAATGATCAATACGTGGATCATGAGGGCCTATATCCCGAGTGCTCGCTCTCTTTTCTCCCTCCATCTATCTATGCAGCTGTCCCAGAGCGAGGCCACCTTACTGCTGATTTTCCACTCACTGCTCCAGCAGTTGAAAGGGGAGAGACACGAGGAGAGGGGATTTGCAGTCAAGAAGATTGCAAAATGTAAAATCCAGCGCTGTGAGGCTGACTTTGAACATCCTAAAAAGGCAAAACTGTGACAGCAGAGGCCTGTCCCAGCAGCAGCAACAGCCTGCTGTCAGAGGAACAGCTGTAGTGTTTGCTGACACATCTGCTGCACCAAAGAGCGAAAGAATGATCAATCCGTGAACACAAATGGGGATAAATGTTCCTGAAAACTTTCTCACAGTGATTCACAGAGGCAGATTGAGGACGTGGTCCACTTCTTCACTTTTTGTGCTGAGCTAGCTGGCTCAAGACAAACTGGGGAGAAACAAGGCGAGGACAATAGAAGACAGATGCCGGTTGTCAAAGCACTGAGATGTGATTGAATGGTTTGTGTCAGGATTAGAAAGGTCAGTGTGAGACATGAGACGGGGACTGCGGGTTCCAGTGTGAGGGGGGATCGACTGTGTCCCATGGTAAATCCTCTGGGAAACATCTCACACTAGTTTCCTTTATCATGTTGACACAAAGATGGTCATCAGCCCTTTCTTTTTTGGTTCCTTTTGAAATTAAAGTATGAACATTCTCTAATAATATTCTGTGGAGTTTGACAAATGACAGTGCTTGGAGACATCTTTGTTGAAAAAGTCACTTTTTCCTCAGTTTTCTCTGTTTCTGATATAATAGCCCTCTATTTTAATCGGAGCTTTTACAAACGTCTACACGATCAGTAAATTAAGTCTAGGAAAATGCCTGATTTTCACTGAAAAAAACACAAAATGCAGAGGATAATATTTTAATAAAGGGTGATAAATCCCATAAGAAAGGTTCTATGGAGAGAAAAATTCATTTGGGAACTGCCACAAAAGTATCACTGGGTCTTTATCATGTAAAGGCTTAGACAAAATACATATAGTACTTCTGTGAAATAAGATTCATGTTTTCAAACGAGTTAATCCTACATTAGCTCAGCTCTATTTTTTCCTCTTTTCTATCTTCCATTTGTGTTTGAGTTTATTTTGTACTGTTGGTGTTGTCATTGTTCAGCACATTTCTTTGCTGAAAACTGTCTCAGTTGTCTACATTCATGACAAAAGACAGACAACAGACTCATGAACTAATCTTTGAACTTATCTATTGAACCGTATACTTGTTCTTTATCAGCATCATCAGCATTAAATCAGCGTACTGGCTCTTTAGTGGTCATTATAAAACATACATGAATGCTACAACCACCTTAAAAGGCCACAATGAGAAAGATCTGTTAATATTCTGATCTATGTATAGTTCAATTGAATTTTCAGTTCATTGTTCTCTAATGGTTCTCCCTGTGTCTGTGTGGGTTCTCTCCGGGTACTCTGGCTTCCTCCCACTTTCCAAAGACATGCACTGATAGGTTAATCGATTAATCTAAATTGCCCATAGGTGTGAATGTGAGAGTGATTGTTTGTCTCTATATGTCAGCCCTGCGATGAACTTGAACTGGCGACATGTCCAGGGTGTACCCCGCCTTCGCCCATAAGTATATGGTGTAGGCTCCAGAAACCCCTGTGACCCTAGTGAGGATAAAGCGGATTCAGAAAATGAATGAATAAATGCATGAATGAATGTTCTCTAATGGTGTGGTGAGCAATGTCTAAAAATGTAACACATAGATAGATAGATAGATAGATAGATAGATAGATAGATAGATAGATAGATAGATAGATAGATAGATAGATAGATAGATAGATAGATAGATAGATAGATAGATAGATAGACTTTATCTGAAACTGGGAAATTACAGTAAGTGTCAAGTAAATGTAGTGAAGAAAAAAAGGTCCATGTTTGTTTCTATAATAAGGTGCAAGTATAAAGGAGCATAAATTGGAAGTGATAAAGTATAAATACGTCAGTATGTATATGTTTACAATGTGTCAGGATTTGTCGCATTCATCGATGTTATGAGTTCCTCAGTTTGTCACTTCCTCACATGTTATATAGTTCTGTACAACATTTGTGATTTATTGTCATTTGTTGTGAAGTGTGAAACTAATTAATCAAATGTAGTTTCATATTTAATTATATTTGTCATGTTTTAAGAATAACAGATTCTCTGTGGTCTCACCTGTGGTGCATCAACCTATTTCACATTTTGATATGAGACTGGGTTGAGGCCAATGGAAAAGAATGGGATTTAAAAAAACGTGAACATTTTACAATTTTTAGGCCCTAATTGTGAAACTGATGCATTTAGCACTGTGGATAAACTTAGCTATTTTACGTTTTGATATGAGACTGGGTTGGGTGCATCAACTGCCTGGATTTCTTATATTGTATTTTGTCTGTGGAAAAACTATGATCACTGAGTCTGGATTTGGTCTGGATCTGTGTCTGTAAAGAGATACTGTGTACATGGTTTTAGGCCCAGATGGCTGTGCGTATGCGTTTGTCTTTGGTTTGATTTATACAGTGAATCCCGATGCTATTTCAGATGAGCATCTTCTGTTCAGCTCATAATTAGGTTTAGTCTAACGAGGGGTTGGAAAGATTAAACAGTGTCAGAGCTCATTCAATTTTAGTCTCAGGACTGTCTTCAGTGCCTGAAATCTCAGTGTGTCTTTGGGGCTAAGTTCGACATGTAGCGAAATAGTAAGTGCTCTATAGATTAATGCGTAACAGCATTATTATGTCCAGAATGTAGTGTTATATACAACAACCATCCACTAAACCACATAATAAAATATTTTAAAAGCAACAATTATTATCTGTGTCGGTGCCACTGGTTATTTTAACTGTTACCATGGTAACAAGGATTCAAAAGACTATCTGATAATTTATTGAGATGATTCTCCCCACAATTATAACAATAACAGAGGTGAATGACATAACTGGATCAGAGTGAACTGATAATGCAAGTCACTGATGGAGGTTTTAATGAACTTACTCTTATTAAAAGTATCATAAAAACCATTTCAGTAAGAAAATGGTGACGCCTCACAGTTGTGGTGGTGAACAGTTAAGTTAGAGAGCTTTTATATGTTACATGTTGAAGATTAAGACAGTTTTTTGGGGTCCTTTAGAGATAAATGGCAGCATTTCATATTGAAACATTTTATCACACATATATTTTCATACAAAAGAAAGGGGATTAATATCCTTCTATTTACCTTTCCCTGGTGTGAGCTTAGTGGGTAAAACTGAGACACGAACGTCAACTTTCATCCAACATGTTTCTTCCTGCCATGTTTTTTTTCCGTAAGTGACTGTTACCTTTCTCTTACAAGTCATACTTTAGCTTTGGACTCTCCAGTGTTAAAGAAAAGGAAAAACAGTTTATATGGGTCACCAAACTTTAAAGGTCCAGAGTGTACGATTTAATTATACAAATGAAATAAATTATTCATAATTCTTTTTTTTTTTCATTTCATAACAGGTTGTGTCCGGCATTAAGGTGCATCACTGTCTCCTACTACACCTGAGTGTGAACCAGACCAGTAGTAGTAGTTACTGTCAAGGACGGTGAGATGATGGCAAAGCAGTGAAACCTGCAACATCATTGCTAAGTGTCACCAAATATCACATACTCAATCTTTAAGGGTTTCAACCTTGGCCCTTCTACCAAGTGTCACGATAACTGATGCAGTACTCTGTACACAGACACTGATGACAACCACCTTGGAAATCAACAATAAGCAACCACTAAACAGTGAATATAGAATAGAATAGAATAGAATAGAATAGAATAGAATAGAATAGAATAGAATAGAATAGAATAGAATAGAATAGAATAGATCTTTTCTGTCACTGTCACAGGAATGATGAAAATTAAAAAAAGCAGCAAAAACAATTATTGCAAAAAAGGACTGTATAAAAAATATCACACAAAATATTGCACAAATACTGAAAAATGTCAGCAATGTACGAAAGCTCCAAGATAAAATATTAACTATACACTACTAAAGTACTACAAAAACTACTGAAATATAGAAAAAGCTAACTCTATACAACAAATAAGAAATATGGACAACTAACAAGGCCATATATTATATATACAGGTAAGATTGAGGAAAAAAAGGTGCATGGGTTGTGACTATTGCCCTGGGGTGGGGTAAGTATTGTACTATTACAGTCTATTAGACTGGGGGTGATGGTTGTTCAGTCAGTGTGGAGAGGGGGGGCACATTTAACTGCTTGTGGGTTTGTTTTCATTTTTAGTGGTCTGATTCTCTGGAGAGGAGGGGGGAGAAGTGGGGGGTATCCAGGGTGTGAGGGGTCTTTGATGATTTTTACTGTCTTTCTGCTGGAGTTGGCTAGTGTAGATGTCTCTGAGGTGGGTGGGTGGCTGGGTGGGGGGTAGTGCTGTTCCGATCACCCGCTCTGCTGCTCTCACCACTCGCTGCAGGTCCTTCCTGTCCTCTCTGCAGTACAGCAGCTGAACCACACTGTACAGCAGTGGGTCAGGAGGCTCTCGATGGTGGAGCGGTAGAAGCTGATTTACAGGGGTTGGGGTAGGTGGGCCTGATGGAGCTTCCTGAGGAAGTATATGCAAGGCAAGGCAGGTTTGTTTATATAGCACGTCTCATGTACAAGGCAATTCAAAGTGCTTTACATTAAACATTAAAAGCATTACAGCAGGGAAGCAATAAAAAGTATAGGCATGAGAGAGAAAAACAAAAACAGAAAACAGATAAACAGATAAAAACTTTAAGCATAATAGAAACAGTGCAGATCTGAACTTCTGAATAAAAACTCTATTCAAATGCGGCTGAGAACAGGTGGGTCTTTAACCTGGATTTAAATAAACTGAGTGTTTCAGCTGCTCTGAGTCTTTGTTGTGCCTTCCCCACCTGGTGAGTGTTTGTGGACCAGGAGAGGTCGACTGAGATATGGACTCCAAGGAACCTGAAGCTCTCCACCCTCTCTACCCCCTCTCCATCGATATAGAGGGAGGAGTGCTCAGTTTGTTTGGATCTCCTGAAGTCCATTACCATCTCCTTGGTCTTTGATGTGTTTAGGTCCAGGTTATTGTCGACACACCTTCACCGCTGATGCTGGACCTCCTCCCTAATGGCTGACTCACTGTTATCCTTAATCAGTCCTATAATGGTGGTGTCATCTGCGAACTTGATTATGGTGTTGCTGGCATGGATGGGGGAACAGACCTGGGTGAAAAGAGAGAAAAGGAGGGGGCTAAGGACACACCCCTGTGGTGCACCAGTCTTCAGGATAAGAGTGGAGGAGGTGTGGTCTCTTATCCTGACATTCTGGGGTCTGTTGATGAGAAAGTTTAGTATCCAGGTGTACAGTGAACTGCCCAGATCCAAGTTGCCCAACTTTTGAACCAGTTTGTGTGATATAACTGTATTGAAGGTGGAGCTAAAGTCCACCGCCAATATGTGAATGTTTACTATAATGCCCTTTCTTTATTAGACACACTGAAGTTGCAAAAAAAAAGCCTAAAAATATGGCCTCAGTGAAATGGAAATGGTTTTTATTGCAGCGAAAGTTGCATCATTTGCTGATACAGACCTTTAAAACCTACAGGGAACATGATTTCAGTGTGCAGGCTTGACACGTTTTTTTCTTCTTGTTCTTTGCATCTGAAGTGAATAGGGGATGAAGTTTTGTGATTTCTAAGAAACAGTGTTAACAGTGACTCGAGCAGTATTATGTGCATGTACATAAGATGAACAAGACAGATCATCATCATCATCATCATCATCATCATCATCAGTCCTAGTCCACAGAATGAAAGCCGCAGTGCTGGCACCTGGTCTTCACAAGCACACTTAGCCTAGTGAGAATCCTTTCTTCCTTATTTGCTCTCCTTGAGTTCGTCGCAGTCTAAATTTAGCGTGATGAGTGAGTCTGGCGATGTTGTGCTGAGCGGGGCAAATCAATGTTTCTTTATCTGCAGCTCCGGGTGAAATGCAGGCTTTTCTGCCTCCAACAACAGCATCCCTCAACTTGATTGATCAGTGGTCACGTTCTGAATAACTGTATGTCATTTGGACTTCTCTGGCAACAAGTGGTTGTAGTTGTGTTTGTCAGCTCCATGTGGTTTTACATGTGGATTTACTGATCCCAGAACAGTTGTCTCATCACATTTCACTTATACTGTATACTCTTCATATATGGAACTTTTTACTAATATCTACTTTATACTGAACATTTTCCCTCTAATTATACCTGACAGATGGTTAATTTATTATTGTTTAAACCCATGAAGACCCAGGGCTAGTTTTATGGCAGTTCTCAAATTAATCTGTCTCTTGATTTAACTATTCTTAAGTGATTTTTCACCATTTATTATATTATCCTCTGTATTTTTCTTTTTTTTTTTTTTCAATGAAAATCAAGTATTTTCCTGTATTTAATTTATTGCTCAAGTAGACATTCATAAAATCACAGATTAAAGTTGAGGGTAATTATATCAAAAACATAGAAAACTGAAGAAAAAGTGACTTTTTCTGCAAAAATATCAATAACTGAATGTAAAAACAAGTGTGTCCATCCACTGTCATTGATCCAGCTCCATGTGTTTTACTGGTGAATCAATGTTGTAGAAGATGACTTTGTTTCCATGTTCACAACAGAGCCTCTGAACATCCAAAAGGGTCATATGTGATGACCATGAAAAGATGACAAACTGTATTTTCCCACAATTATTTCAACGTATTGGTGGGTTTAGTGGTTCAGAAGTTATTAAACATTTCAGATCAGTAATTGTTTTGGTTGGCGATGACTGTTTGGGTCTTTGAGGGTTAATTCTTAGCCATGCATCTGGTTTTCAAAATATGACGCATTTTATAGATTAGGGTTGTGAGTAACTCAGGATGCAATACTACTATGATACGTGATACAGGAATTATGTATGTAGTCACTGCATTGACGTATCAGTTTCACAGACAACTGCGATGAAATGATGCACAAAGACGTGCACAGAGTCGTAAGTGTCTCATCAACATAAACACCATTATTTCATGTCCACATTTGTCTTCAATCCAAGAAGTAATGACTATAGAATTATAGATAGAAACATTTACAGTTAGAATAACTGTATTTTCTGACACATTCCTCTCTTTATCAGAAATTTATCAGAAATCACTTTTGACCAGGTGTAATGTAAATTATATCCTGAGTCCCAGTTATACTTTATCAACAATAAATCACATCGCAATCATTTCATGAAAAGCGATAAAAAAAAATATTTTATTTCAACTTTATGGCCAACTGTGTATATTCAGTGCTGGCACAGAATGTTATATTGTATATATTAGAAATTGACTGCTGTGTTTTTCCAGAGCCAAAACTGATGTGAATTATAATGGATAAATACAACAGATAACTGAGACTTGAATCTGACAAAAACTCCAGCAGAAAACAACTAATAAAACAAAGTTGATATTAACCAATCAGAGAGCACTGTAGGTAGGAGAGAAATGACTGAATTAGAAAAATGTGAATATCAGCTCTGACAATCAGTCAAAGGTTACAATTGATAATCATTAGTGTGTATCTTATATTATGTGATGTCTATGATATATAGTATAGTACAGTATGATATTATACAGAAGATACCATTCATTGCATTTATATGTCATATATATGTTGTACATATGATGTAATACACATGCTATATTCCCAGATGGATATGCTGTCCTTCCTCTATTATAGATTAAGTAACGTTAGAGTTGTAGCTTCCCATAACCATACATAAACAACTATGGGAAGAGAAAACTGAGACTGAAAATCCAGGTTATTCCACCAGACACAGATGTGTGAAGTCCTAACCCTCCTAAATGTGTGTATTGTCTTGTTGAAAACTGAATGTGAACTTATTTTGTTTGCATTATTTAAGATCTAAAGACTGCATGTGTTGGTACTTTGACCAGTTGTCATTTTCTACAAATGCTCTACATGACAATATTTTCATTTGGAATTCTGCTCACATAGTGCTGTTTGTGTGTGTGTGCTTTTTGTTTTGGCTGATTATATTTTACTGATAATACATTGATTATATTTTTCTAATCAGAATTTTACTATGATTGAAGACTGGAAAAAGTTATGACAAGTTATCATCATCCTTTACTTTTATTGTTGAAATTCATCGACATAATGCACCTCTCAGCCTGTTACATTTAGCTGCACCTTCACAACTTAACACTAGTCTTATTGGGCCTTGTTATTTCTTCGCTCTCTGCTGACCAAACCTTTTGTCTAGTTGTCTGCCACTTGCTCATAATAGTTGGATGGGTAGCGTAGACAATCCACAGTCTGTTGAAGACAGGCCAGAGTGTAAAAGCTAATTGTATAAGTGCTGCAGAAGGCAGGTTGTGCCCCCTCCTTTATCAGCAAGTGTCCTCATTAGTACGTACTGATGAGCTTGGCAAGGTCGAGTCACTCACATAAACTGATGTCCAGCTATAGACGTGCAGACAGCCAGAGATATGCAAAGCTTTCATTTGCATGAAGAGACTCTTTTACCCATCGTCACTTTGTTTTATATCAGAATCAGAAATACTTTATTAATCTCAGGGGGACAGCCGCCTGGGCCCCAATGACAACGGGATCTGAAATGGACCCCCTCATGTGCTCCCACCCTACTGCATCTTTACAGACTGTAACTACATGTGCAAATGGACCTCCATCACTCCTGGTGCATCTTTAGCCTGTCCGTCCATGGGAGTGGATCTGTCCTTCACTGTGGTTGTCCCCAAGGTTTGTCTATCCCACTAGGTGTTTGGAGTTTTTCCATGCAGAGAAGGAGGGTCTAAGGAGGGGGGATGCCTGGGGCATTAATCCTTTTCCTTCATCTGCCTTTTACTTGACTGTTGTTTGTTTTCATATCCAACTAATTCTGTAAAGCCCTGTGAGGCAACCTTGTTGTGATATAGGGCTCTTCAAATAAAACTGAAATAAATTGAATTGGATTATTGGGTGTTACAGTCGCTCCATTCAAGTATAATAAAAAAGTGCCAGGAAAGAAATTATCAATACAACAGAAAAAAAAAAAAAAAAAAAAAAAAAAAATATATATATATATATATATATATATATGTATATATGTGTATATATATATATATGTATATATATATATATATATATATATATATATATATATATATATATATATATATGTGTGTGTGTGTGTGTGTGTGTGTGTGTGTGTGTGTGTGTAAGACACAAAATTAGAACAGAAATTTGTACAATATGTACTAGATGATATATTTTCAGTATGATAATTAAAGAAATACATGAGTGTGCAAAAATAATGCTGTTTGTAATTATAATTATGTGGTTATAAGGTGGAGTTATCCGTCTCTCACTGAACATCCTCCTGTGACTGACCAGCATGTCATGGAGTGGGTGTGTGGAATTGTCCAATATTGTCTTGATTTTGGACAACATTCGCCTCTGACATAAAATTGACTTGAAAATAGCATTAATGTACCTTTATTTTGATATAATCACATTCCGACATTCTGTGTGAAATGATTCTGTGTGGTCTTGTACAGCAACTTTTTGGGAATTGCATGCTAAAGCAAAGTGCAAATATATTCGTGTAGGGTTGTGAACTACAAGTCCTGCTGAAGTGATATGTAAAAGTGTTACAAATGACAAGATGTGAAGTGACTCCTTGACCTTAATATGTCAGAGTCTGAAACATCCAAACATCCCAATGATCGACATGCAATGCTTTCACTTCAGTCTGCACATGGACAGCTGGTGCGTGTGGCTCCAAACACAGACAGATGAATGAAAGTTACAATAAGCAGAGCATGCGTTGTACCATCGAAGGAGACCATAAATGCCCAAGAACTTAACAGCATGAAGAAGGATACTTTTTCTTATTATTATTCTGACAAAACGCCTGCATTTTGAGTGGGAGGGGGTGAATGTGCCCCAGAAGTCAAAAAAGTTCCCAACAGGAGGTTTCACCGGATGTATCAGATTTAGACACAATGTCATATCAAAAACCTACTTGGAGCAGAACCCCAGACACTACAGCATGTCTTCTATTTTGATTTGAAAACATAATTTTTGTCCTGTTTGCCATTTTCTAGCTGTTGTATTTTAATAAACTTTCATAAAGAGATGTCAAAATGGAGACTTAACAGTTAAACAACTCAATGTTTCAATGTTTGTCAGAAGTGGCTCCTTAGTACCACCTTTAACCCTTAGAAGTGTGAGTGTATTTTGGCTGTTTTTGAATACTTTAGATTTTACTTTTATTTTTCTCATTAAAAACTGTTTATATTGTCTTTTTTAGTTTTTTTTTTTTTTTTAGCACAGTGACACCAGTCTGACTTCACAGTTTTTTTTTTATTTCACACACTAAACATAAAACCACACAAAAAATAAATCCTGAGTAGGAAAAAGTTAGATTTGTTGCTGTTTTTCACCAAAAATATGTTCAACAATGCATTTTTATACTTACAATGAACACATAAATTGAAAGCTTCAGAAAAACAATTACAAATTCAGCAAATAACAAAGTTATATACAACTGTTGACTTGAAAATCCACTAAATGCCTTCGGCGTTGTTTTTTTTTTTTTTTTTTAGAAAAACTATATATAACTATTTACAAAACAATCTGGTGGCACAATATGATGCACAAACATGTTCAATGAACCCCCTAGAAAACTATATATAACTACTTCTAAAAACTGTTAGGTATCACAAGATGCCACACATCTGGTTGGTTGATATAGTGCACTTTTCCACTAAACGTGATGACAATATTGTAGAAAATTCTGTTGTTATTGTGTATCATAAATCTGGTTTTACAACAAGTATTAGATTTCAAAACGAGTGACTCCATAGTATTACTTTGACATTTGTACTTTTCACACACCTTGAAAGGAGATTCAGTGAGGCTTCGTCTGCTGATACATCATCTGAAATTGGTTTGCGATTTTGATGTGAGGGCACCTCCGGGGACTTTGAAGGGTTAAAAACAAGCTCCATACAAGGTTACACGTGAATTTGCTAAGCATGTGTATCAGGTCCCAGTGCAAAAAAGGCTACTGGAGCCATTCCTTAAACCAAACAGGAAGCTTGCCGTTTTTTGTCAGAATATACAATTTTTGTGTAGTTTTGCCATTTCCAGACCATGCACTGTTGACAAAGAGAGTAATATATAAAAGTACACCATCTGAAAAGAGATCAGGTCAGAAGAAATGAGCATACACCACTGATATAACCATCAGTAATAAAGGGAAAAGGACAGACACTGAAATTCATATGTAGTAGAAAAGCCTCTCAGCAGCTAGAGATTATCAACGCATTGACCACAGGTTCTAGATCCTGGACTTCATCATTGTCAATACTGAGGGTGGGATATGAAAAAGGGGGGGGGGGGGGTTAATTTCCACATCCCAACCCTGAGAGGCAACATCAGCATGGATATTTAGTGTGTATTCATGCATGCTGTAACGCATTTCTCCAGCAGTCACTGCCAAAGCGTTCATGTGTTTCTGGGTATAGCAACATGATTGTAAGGCTATTGCATTCCAAAATGACTAATATCTCCCAAAATATTGGTCCTATCAACTTGTCATTTTTACTAGCCTCTTCGTTGACATAATAAAAATACATAAGTATGTCACACTGCAACAATCAGCTCCTTCTGGATTTTGTGCGATGCCTGAGACACTCGCACACAAATACTTCCCTTTTATAATATAGATATTGTCTAGATTTTAATCATCCACATTTTACTTAGGAGTTGCAGATTTGCAGTAAAACCAAGGCTGTGTGAAACGATAACCTACATAAACCTGACTGATTCAGCAGCTATCAATCATGTATGAGATGCCAAGAGCAAACATGCTGTAGCTGTTACTGGGTGACCTCTTTCTGACTGAACAAAGAATGTAAAATGTATGTAGATGTAAGTGTACATCTAAGTGGTAAATGCAGCAGCCACAGCTGAGCAGGATCAGAGCGCCTCTGTATTTGTACTAGCATGTCCACTGATGATTTCTTTAGCATAAAGAACATTGTAAAGATTCTGCGTTTATGGATGGTATAATCATTATAGATCAGTGCTTCTTCATTCTGATTGGCTGACAGCCAGCAGCCTATGCCAGGACTCGGACATCATCGAACTGAGACTGCAGCAGAAACAGGGAAATCAGTGGAAGATCAAGCCTTTTTTTAATACTGTAGATTAAGCATTTGACATCACAGAAATATAGCAAATCTGCAGCGTAAAGCCAGGGTATACCTAAATATAGATGATGTAGCATTTGGAAGATTGACAGTAAATTCAGTTAGAAAGTCAGAAGTCATGGTGAAACTCTTATTGGATGCAAACAGGAAGCAGAAGGGAGGGGCATTTATTAAACTACAGTGGCATAAAGACAAAACAGAAACAGATGCTCTCACATCTCTGCTCCTCTGTTTCCAATCTTCAACCACATCTCTGGACATTGTTTTCTTACTGCAATACATTTGTCTTTTGCTTTAGTTTCTTTTCAGACTACAGATTTTCAAAACCACAGTTGTTGAATAAAATAAACTCAACATACAAATGCTTTGTGACAAAACTGCAAACAGGCCTTTTTGAAGATTATTAGATGTTATTCACAGAACAGTGACACTTTAAATGTATGAGAATATGACGCGTCGCTGTAGATTAAACTACCTACAGTTTATAAAGCACTTCAACTTCAACATGTATAACAGTAAAATGAATCCAAAAAGATCACTTAATTTGAATTTTCACATGCACATAATAGCAGGATGAACACAAACATGGAGCGCAGAAGAGAGAAGGACAAAAAGGAAGAAAATGTCTATATCTTCAGTTTTTTTACATTGGAATCATCACTTATTCCTTTAAACTTCTAAACTTTAACACAAATATTAAAAACGTTTGTCTTTATTTTTTTTTCAGTTGTATGTTAGTTCCATCGTAAATTGTTAGTCAGTTGGATACAAACGTGTTGAAGACTGCAGTGCACAAATTGTTTGTAGATGTCATTGGACTTGTTTGTTGTTATTTCTAGAAAGATATATTTAATTCATACTTTTTAAAATACTTTTTATGATTGTCGTTTCAGGTGATTCTGGGAAAAAAAGGCAAAACAAAGCAGGCTTGTCAGTTTCAGACATGTCTTTTTCACATTTTTACAATTTTTTTGGCTATTCAATTCAATTATTGTCCTCGATATAATAATATAATAATTGATAGATTAATTAATTACAAAATTAATTCATTTTGGAGCAAACTTAACTTATTTATATACAAACAATACTACCATTTTGACATCGTGAGTTTGTGTTTTGGCTGTTACCATCTTGGCTTTTTGAAGACTTGGTAAAACAGTGGAGCCGTGACAGTATGAGAGGAAATGGGTGAACCAATGCAAATGTGAAATCCATTTTTTTTAAACAACAGCCTTATTAATGTAACAAACTCCACCTCATACTATATATACAGGGTGGGGAAGCAAAATTTACAATGGACATTTAGTTGTTTTTTTCTCAGCAGGCACTACGTCAATTGTTTTGAAACCAAACATATATTGATATCATAATCATACCTAGCACTATTATCCATACCTTTTCAGAAACTTTTGCCCATACGAGTAATCAGGAAAGCAAACGTCAAAGAGTGTGTGATTTGCTGAATGCACTCGTCACACCAAAGGAGATTTCAAAAATAGTTGGAGTGTCCATAAAGACTGTTTATAATGGAAAGAAGAGAATGACTATGAGCAAAACTATTACGAGAAAGTCTGGAAGTGGAGGAAGCCACAAAAAATGTACCAAAGCTTTTATTAAAGCTCTCAAATCCAAAATCCTAAAGGATCCAACCAAATCCATGAGAAAAATGGCAATTGAACTTGAGGTAGACAACAAGACCGTTAGAAATGCAGTAAAATATGATTTGAAGATTTAAATTGTCATGACTTTCAATAAACTAATTGGTCATACACTGTCTTTCAATCCCTGCCTCAGAATATTGTAAATTTTGCTTCCCCACCCTGTAGAAGAAAACATTTTTTGTAGAATGTGTGAAATATTTAAAAAAAAAAAAAAATGAAAGAAAGAAAAGAAAAAGCATTTGTGATTTTCCAGATACTGCATTTGCATTTTGGAAAATCACATCTGCACTAAAATTGTGAACTTATTCCCTCTTGCCTATAGTTCTTGTAAAGGGTGGTGCGTCACTGTTGGTAACGTTGTCTGTGAGTCAGTACTACACAACTTTCAGCACCTTCCACAGTGTAAGATCCAGGATGTTTGCTGTGATTAAATTCCACTCCCACTCACCCCTGTTAGAACTGGTTCCTACATACCTACAGCACTCATTCTTGTTTCTTAGCACAGGTAAATCCAATCTTACTGTCTGATTATAAAATGACATTAGTGGGGTGTAGTAGGAGCTCTACCATCGGATACTCTTCCAGGGAGATACTTGCTGTCATTCCACAGTATCTTCACTGTGATTAATGTTGGCTGCATCTCTTTGCATTGTCCTAGAGTTAGGTTTCATCCGGCATTTTCCATTAGAGCTGCTTTGGATTCTGTCCAGATGATCTTCCCTAAAGATGGTCCCAGAGGTCAGGCTGAGCGCTTCCTCTTACCTTTGAAATCACATGTTATCGTCTTTAGAGTGAAGTGCTTCTGCGTTCATGTGGAGGTGTGGCTGCGCAATGAGATAGTGTGGCTGCAGAAACCTCTGTTAGTGTATGAGAATCACGTCAGTCAGGTTTTAGAACATACTAGAACGTTGACCCGTGGGGAACCAGGGGTCATATTAATACCAATATCTATGGACAGAAGTTAGTAAAATGTGTAATCTCCTGTTTTTAACTTCATTTCCCATCATGCAATATGGTACTGCGCTTCCAGTCAACCGAGCAAGGTGATTGTTAAGCTATTGTATTCCAAAATGACTATCTCCCAAAATATTGGTCCTATCAACTTGCCGAGATATTTAATATGGAGATGGGACTATTCCTCAACTGTAGATACCAAACTGGCCAGTTAAAAATGTCTCAGTTTCTCAGAACTGTGCATATACACACACACACACACACACACACACACACACATACACAGACACTCTGGCATCTTCCAGTATTATGATATACAGGGGTTGGACAAAATAATGGAAACACCTTCACCTCAAGATGATAATGCCCCAATCCATACAGCTAGAATTGTTAAAGAATGGCATGAGGAACATTCTAATGAAGTTGAGCATCTCGTATGGCCGGCACAGTCCCCAGACCTCATTTATGGTCAGTTTTAGAGATTCAAGTAAGACGTCGATTTCCACCGTCTCTAAAAGAGTTGGAGGGTATTCTAACTTAAGAATGGCTTAAAATTCCTTCGGAAACAATTCACAAGTTGTATGAATCAATACCTCGGAGAATTGAGGCTGTAATTGCCGCAAAAGGCGGACCTACACCATATTAAATTATATTTGGTTGATTTTTTAAGGTGTTTCCATTATTTTGTCCAACCCCTGTATATTTTAGTAGATTGGTCTTTGTCTTTGCAGTTTTGTAATCTGACAGCCACTCTCATCCTGTTATGAAGAAAATGTGCATAAAGCGTGTGATAACTTCTGCACTAAGCTAATGTCATGGTTCACACCGGACACACAGAGGGGTTTAAGATGGCTTTGTCTTTATAAAGAAGAGGCAGTGGCTAATGGTCTAATGTGTTCAATTTATAAACCAGAGATAAGTTAACGTCATTGAGTTGATGGACCGTTAGCTTAATGGATTTCCTGTAGTCTTTGTATGTAAACATGTTTATATTGGAAAGTATCGCTGTAGTTTCTTATGTGTCAACTTTTCCTTTTGTCATTCTGGAAATGCCTTGAAATTCCTGTAACTGTAACTCTTCTGTCTTTGCTTTTCTCTAGCTTTCATTGGCTCACACTAATTCACTCATTTGGTCATATTAAACGAGCTTCTGCTTTTTATGCAGTTTGGTACATTTTTCATTAATGAAAGTCCCACCCAGTGTCTGCCACACTAATTCATTCAGTCCACAGCTGTACCCACCTACAACTCAGAAACTGAGCAGCATGTGTTCATCTGTCTTCTAAGCAAATGACATAGAACATGATAATAGATGTTTTTTTTTTATGGACATTGGGAGTTTATATGGAGTTTTTCTATAGAAATTTATTGACAAATGTTGTTGGGGCAATGGATCAAGTTGGTGAAGCAAATAAAAAGGCAATATGCAACAAAATCATGTGGTTGTGCAGGACATACAACCAGATATGAATGTTCATGTTATGGTGGACTGATCCGCTAACACATAACACATCCTCAAATATGGAGCATGTTGACTGTGTCATGCTGATTTTCAAAGTGATTTAGATAAATGTGTTGATGATCAATTGATAAATTCAAGGGAGTAGGTTTGATTTTGAAATTGGTGGGGACACGAAAGTGCTCCAAGGCAGCACTCCGGAAAGTTGATATTTTTTTGCATTGACAATCATAATTTCACATCATGTCGAGCTGATCAAACAAGCAAACAATCATAGTCAGAAGAAAAATTCAGTAACTGACATGTTTATAATGCATACCTGAATATCTAAGGACAATACAAGAATTGAATGCATTTTGCGGTATTATTCTTATGATTAACATATCCATTATTATTTAACCTCACCTGTGAATTTTGAGCCTCTCCTCCTCTACCCCCTGCTGCCTCTCTACTGTCTGTCACCTGACAAAAATATGTTGATGCATGACATATGAACAGATTAGGGAAACAGTGATCATAGAGTTTGATGGTACAGTTACTGCCTAAGCAAAAAAGGTTTTTAGTTCCAATTATTACATGTAATTTATTACCCCAAAATATGGACAAAATCACATTTAGAATCTGAGGTTTTATTGTATTTTCCCCACAAATTTTCTTTATGTGTGTTTTTTAAACAGTTGCTCTTCCATAGAAATGCATTAAATAATAAGTAAAGTAGATTTTAAAAAGTGTTTCTGTTTGGCATTAAATAGTGTCTTTTATTCAATATCTGTCTTGAGCCTCTGCAGTTCTGTACCCCTGAAGTAACTTACACTTTGACTCCTAAAGAAGTGTCTTCTGACCAGATTTCTTTTCTTTGACATCCTTTACATCCTAATTACCGAGCACACACACACGGGCACGGATGCAAATAAACACATGTACAAATGTCAATGTAAATGACACCACTGATATTCAAATCCGTCTAGGTAACGTGACCCAGGCAGAACAAATGCCAAACGTATTGAAAACTTACGTTAGCGGTCCAACTAGCAGGTTCCTTTTACAAGTAGATGGAGTGACAGCGGGGACGGCCAATCACATGTATGTTAGCAAAACCAAAGAGCCAATCGGAGAGCGACATTTACGTTAGCGGTGGGACTTCAGGCAGAAACCAACTATTAACCCTTTGTGTGCCATAATCATTGACTAAACACTGCGGACAGCGGTTGTATTGATAGTGACTACACAGTAGTGGCTGGATATTGGTAGGGACGTGTCCCTAGCGTCCTTACGGAATTCTATGCCCCTGGATGAATTTGTGTCAGCTATACCAATGAGCTCATTGCATTAGCTGTATCTTACAATATATGCTGAATCTTCGCTTTTGCACAGGGCTGTGGCAAATATCTGGGATGCAACTGTGCAAACTACGCTTTAGGTGGCTAATATACAGTTTGTTGGTATTATTAGCTCAATTTGAGCAACATCTCTGAATAGATCCTTGAAGAGGTGATGATTTAAAGGCAGATTGCTAATTTAAGACAGTCAGATTGGCTAGTGTTACTTATTCTACCTGTCATATGATTCCTACATTTTGAGAGAAGTGGTCTTGACAAATGATGAAATAAAATCTCAAGTTTTCTTTGTGAGAAGATCATATAAAAATACATTTATTTCAAGACACAATTGACCTTCAAAACAAAGTCTTAGTTTCATGCGCAAGTATTCCAACAGGACCAAAACCATCTTTGATGTACTATGTATTTCCTAACTGGGTTTCTCTTCTCTCTTGCAGCTTCCTCTTGGTCTTCTCCTGCCTCATCCTCTCAGTGTTTGCCACCATCAGAGAGTTCAAAAACAGCTCAGAGAGTGCCTTGTACATCCTGGTAGGTATAGTTATTTGTTCCCCTCTCGCGCTTCTTGTACATTCAATAACTAATTGAAGCATTTTCATTTGTTTGATAGGAAATTGTGACCATCGTGGTTTTTGGAGTGGAGTACATTGTAAGGATATGGGCTGCTGGCTGCTGCTGTCGATACAGAGGATGGAGAGGGAGGCTCAAATTTGCCAGGAAACCTTTCTGCGTCATAGGTGAGAAAACAGTGTGTTTATCTGGCTGTCACTTCTCTCACCTTGCTTTCTCAGATGAATATAACACAGATAAGTAGTGTCATATTTCCAAAGTGCTGTTTTCAGGCTGAAACTTAACTGGTGCAAGCGGACGGAGATCACATAACAAAGTAACACATTGTACACAGTAAAGTGTTGTTAATTGAGGTTGATTTGATCAAGGATATGTGCACTTCTCTTTGTGTTGCGTTTGCCTCCAGACATCATGGTGCTGATCGCCTCAGTGTCTGTGCTGGCAGCAGGATCTCAAGGCAACGTGTTTGCCACCTCGGCCATCAGGAGTCTGAGATTCCTGCAGATCCTGCGTATGCTGCGTATGGACCGTCGTGGAGGCACCTGGAAGCTGCTGGGATCTGTAGTATATGCTCACAGCAAGGTGATCGTACTGTGGGGAAGTGGGGAGAGAAAGCTTTTAGCTGTGGTTCAGCTACTGTGCAAGACTTATTGAGATCAGCTAATCATTTTTTTCCAAAATATATGCTCATGGTTTTGTAGACGCACAATCAAATATCTAGACCACATATCCACGCTTTCTTTTATTGCTTTGCTAGCACCAGAGAAAATGTTTGCTGAGCCCATTATTACTGTGAATAGAGAAAAAAAATCAGATGAACAGTGTCTGGGGAGAACTTGTTTTGCTGGAACCTTTTGCATGTGCAGCAGCATCCTCACACACTTTAAGAAAGATCCTCTGTAACAGAGATAATATACTGTCAGCTGTACTCATGGTATGGAACAGTACAGTTTGAAAAATCAATAAATGCTGTATATGTAAAATTACCATACAGCAATTTTTTGGTTTGTTTTGTTTTTACGTCCTTTAGATGAAATTTGTGTTGCTAGATCTCATCAGATTGTGTTGCTGAGACAGAGACCGGTCTCACTCAAAGTCAGTTTCTCCTGTCTTGCAAATTTGAGATTAAATTAAATCTGGTGACTACCCAACCACCCTCATTATGGAAAAGTGATGCTGCTCTTCCAAGCCTCTGGTTGAACGATAAATTAGAGCTGTAAAGAAGTGTCTGATGGAAACAGCATTGGTTATTACAGCTGTCAATCAATTTAACCCCCCAGCCAAAACTCCCCATCATGGGGTAGATTTACCACTACCCAAAAACAGTCAGAAGTCAAAGTCAGAAGTAGATGCAGAAGTCTGTAAGACCATTAAAATATGCTGAAAGGTCAGTTTTTTTTTCCAGTAATTCCAAAAACTGAAGCATTGGTGAGCGAAGGTCCATTGTCATGGCCCCCTCAGCTCAAAAACAGCCACAGTATGCCTTCACGGTGTCAGTCTCTTTTCACAGTGCATGCTGAGTTTGCTGAGGAAGGAAAATCTCGAAGTGCTCGCATTGAAACCAGTTAAAACAGGTCCCTCTTAGAACACCTCGTGACACCCCAAATGTTTTACAGCCAATAATGAACCAGCATTTAACTTTGGCAAGTGTCATGTCGATACTTTCAGCCATTATTTCAAGACTCAAAATGCCCTAAGAAGTAAGTATAAGATAGTATAAATCAACTTGTGCCTTTTCAAGTTAAAGAAAACACATCCTCAAAACTAAATGACAATTTAAGTCGCTTGCCAATAACTCAAACCAACCTGTAAGTATAAACATTGCAGAAACAAAACAACATAGATACGTTTAAACAAAAAAACTACTGCATCACCTTTGCCTATAGGCTGATATTCAGGTTTGATCAGGTTTTGGCATAAAAACTGCTTCTTTATACGGTAGGAAGGCATCACACTTTGCCTGGCAAAAAAAGTCCTCGCCTGGATTTAATTCAGGTCCGTCCATTGGATAATTACTGCAGTGATGAATATGTTTCAGCAGCAATAAGTTCTTTAACGCTGATGCAGTGAGTAGCTTCTCATTTCTTACACAACCATCAGTTTGATAGACAAAGCCAGGATTCATCAGGTTCATCAATTTATGAAAGAGTGGTTCAGGGATGATGACACATCATTTACACATGGATTGTCCACTAGAGTCCAGACCTGAGGCCCACTGAGAACCTTTGGGATGTGACAAGACTTTACACAGCAGTCTGTTTTAGTTAGTCTGAGAAAAATGAATGCATGAATAAATGTTATGATAATTATTGTGATATTATGTGACATAAATAATACCACAGTGAATGTGTCCTGTAATCAAATCTAAAGACGGTCCAAATAAATATTGTGTCTGACTTGTTTTGGCCAGTCTGTGTAGTGAGGTCATGCTCAGGCCCAGAGTCGTTCCACAAAGTTCCAGAATAAAAAAACCCTCTAGGTCTGGTTAGAAACGGGACACTGGGATATCAGGACATGTTTGTTATTCATTTTAGCCAGCATTAAATAAAATGTTAGAACTCTTTTATGTTATTGTGAGAAGTGTGAAAATATCCAACTATTTTTGGTTCATTATGAAACTGTTGCTGTTACAGAAGAGAAATGCAAACACCCACAGACTAAACACAGGGAAGACATTATATTAACGCAGCATCACTCTATACTGTTAGAAATGTATACTGATATAAACAGTTTTTATCTATACTGTTATAAACTGTAATGTCTCATTTCATTTCTTGTTTGACAATGCAATACATTGATCCACCTTAGCTGAACTGTAAGGTCCATCAGATACATCCGCTGTCCATGGACAGTATTTATGTCACAGTGACCTTCACCTCTGGCCTCCAAACTCTTTTCAATTCATCTTTGATTCTCAATTAATGTGAAAGGATTCTGTCCGACCATTTGTGAAATATTGTATTTATATAATGGGGACTGACCAACCAATGGAAAAATCTTCTTATGGAAATATACTGTGTTTACATCAAGAATGTCGATATACCAACCAGCCCAAGTTCTACTCTAGAAAAATCTAAAACACAAAAAATAAAATTATATACAATAAATTTGAACTCATAATAAAAAACAATGATGAATTAGAAACTGAACCTGAGTCATCCGATTTTGAGCTAAAGTTCTGCAGTCCTTTGTTTTTCAACGTGCTTCTTCAGTGACACATGACTTCTAGTTGAAACTTTTCCAAGTAATCCTGTCAGAATGACGAAAAAAATTTCCCTCACTTCATTTTTAATGAGCTTTAAAATAGAATTTCCTGCTCACACTAACAAGCTGTGGAAAATTTCCTACTGTTTTTGTGTGTCATGTTGCGAGAATGAGAGACGGTGGGTGGGTTATGAGTGCGGCGTCGGGGGAAATAAAGATATTTATGAAGTTCTATGAGCCACAGAGGGCATGTGACTGACATAATAATGTCAAATATTATTATAGAATGGACAATTTTACCAATTCACAAAGGTTACATCAGTGCTTTCTGGGGGATGCAGGGTGACACTTTATTACTTTAGGGTCGCTGATGCTTATTGTGTTGGTTCTCCCTGTAGGAGCTCATTACAGCCTGGTACATCGGCTTCCTCTGCCTCATCCTGGCTTCATTCCTGGTCTACTCTGTGGAGAAGGAGGAAAATAAGGAATTTGAAACGTATGCAGATGCACTTTGGTGGGGGCTGGTAAGACAAAAAAAAACAAACAAAGCAATTAAAACATTTAGTCTGTTCAGTCACTGTTTGTCTATGTCTATAAAATCTCTCTGTACACTGACTGTATAGTGTTAAAAAAAAAAAAAAACAATATGCTGCTTCTTGACCTCACTGAGGCACAGGATTGGACCCCTATTTAATGTTTGGGGAAATTACCAAAAATAGTCCAATAAAGGGTTAAAGACCCAAAACTCCTTTTGTGTCGACTTCCAAATTTCCGAATGTTTTTTTTTTGTCTAAACCTAATCTTAATTAAGTTATTTATCCCCATTTATTATAATATTATCCTCTTCATTTTGCATTTTTCAGTGTAAATCAGGTATTTTCTTATATTTGATTTGATGATCACGTAGATGTTCATAAAAGCTCAGAGTAAATTTAAAGATTATTATATCAAGAGAGAAAAAACTGAAGAAAAAGTGACTTTTAAAGCAAAACATATACTTAAATAACCATATAAACAAGCATCTCCAACTACTGTCATTTATCACACTGAATGGATTTTACTGGTGAATCAATGTTTTAGAAGATGACAGTGTTTCCACGTCCACTATGGAGCCTCTGAATGTCCAAATGGGTCATATCTGATGACCATGAAAAGATGACAAACTGCATTTTACACCAATTATTTACATGTGTTGATAGGATTAGTGGATCAACAGGTATTAAACATTTTAGATCAGTCGGTGCTTTTGGTTCCTGGCGGTTGTTGTTTTTCAGTCTTTATGAGTTAAATCAGGGGTGGGCAATCCTGGTCCTCGAGGGTCAATATCCTGCGTATTTTAGATGTTTCCCTCTTCCAACACACCTGGTTTACATGATCAGCCTATCACCAAGCTCTGCAGAAGCCTGATAATGACCTTCAGGTGTGCTGGAAGAGGGAAACATCTAAAACATGCAGGATACCAGCCCTCAAGGACCAGGATTACCCAACCCTGAGTTAAATGAAGCATTAATTCTAATTTATCCTTTCACCAGATCACTCTCACCACTATTGGTTATGGAGATAAGGTTCCCAAGACCTGGAATGGTCGCTTGCTGGCAGCCACATTCAGCATGATAGGAGTGGCCTTCTTTGCACTTCCTGCGGTAAGTTTAAACTTATCAGGACTAATGAGCACATGCGGCAATGTTGGTCGCTGGAAACAATTAATTATTGGAAACTGCAATGACAATAAAGTTCCTTATGTCCTTGCCTATGTCATCCATCTTGTTCTGATCAAGTCCCATAAAGTAACCGTATGACACTTATGAACCTAAAACTGACAAATACTCTAGCGTCTACTGAGTGAACATTATCAGAACATTTGTCAGGAGACTTTTTCTCAGTAATCATGTAAAAACAACCTTCAAAACTACATGTAAAGTCATGAAATGGCCCTAAACACAACACAAATCAACTCCAGCCTGAAAATTGTAGGACTTATAAGGATTTTGTAATTATTGTATTGTGGTATTTTATACAATTAAACCTCAAAAACATCTAATTAAAACTGTGGTATCCTTTGGCTACCACAGTTTTAATACACAGGTGTTTACTTTAAAAAAAAAAAAAAAAAAAAGGAAAGAAAGAAAGAAAGAAAGAAAGAAAGAAAGAAAGAAAGAAAGAAAGAAAGAAAAAGTAGGAACAGGCTCTTCTTTTGTACAACACAGTAGACATTTTTTGAACTAAAGCACAAGTGGAGTAACCATAACGTTTGCATCTGAACAATTAAAAAGAATGCAGTCATCCTTAATATGAAGATATGCTTTGCTGTACTTTATACTGCATTACAAAGCTCATCCCCATGAGGATATTTCAGTCTTTTATGATCCAGCTTTGGTCACTATTAAGTACTCTAGTCAAGAAAGTGCTCTAAGTGAGTCATTTTCTTACATTACGTTGTCCTCTGTGGTACTTAGATAGTATCAATAAGATGAAAGCTTCCTTTGAATACACAAAATCTCCATTTACACTCAGAAAGCTCTCATCCCAAGATGTTGTAATTCCAGTCACTAATGTTTTTGTCAGTTTCTGGTGAATGTTCAATGCCTCACCTGAGATTTGAGGATGTCGGAGTCAGCAGCTAAGTGCTGCTCAGTCTATCATACATACAAAACTGTGGAGTGCTGGATCAGCAGTCAGTTAGTGTGAAGCGGTCTTTTTTTTTTTTTTTTTTTTTTTTTTTTACCACATTGACTTTTAAAGGTATGGTGAAAATCAGCGTTTTTTTCTCTAACCTGGAGGCTTTGAAGACAAGAAAATCTGTGATATTACAGTTTACCTGGATGTTTTATAGGACTGTACCCTTGTTTACACAGGGCATCCTGGGTTCTGGATTTGCCCTCAAAGTCCAAGAGCAACATAGGCAAAAACATTTTGAGAAGAGGCGTAACCCTGCAGCAGGCCTCATTCAGGTATCCTTCTAATATTTTACACTCAGAGAAAGAGAGAGAGAGAGATCATCTGTCTTTTGGGCTCGTGACAATTGTTAACAGGTCATTTTATTGAATTTCTCCATGCAGGCTGCTTGGAGGTTTTATGCTACCAACCTTTCCCGCACAGATCTGCTGTGCACTTGGGATTTTTATGAGCAGACTGTAGCTGTTCCAATGTACAGGTAAGTGATCGCACCAGCTAAATATTGCTGTGCATTTCCAATAAATACCTGTTCACATTCGCTATCACATTCTGCCACCTCTCCTGATTTTGGGAAGCCAAGTGGAAAACTGAACCAA
Organism: Sphaeramia orbicularis; assembly: GCF_902148855.1. Lineage (NCBI taxonomy): Eukaryota > Metazoa > Chordata > Actinopteri > Kurtiformes > Apogonidae > Sphaeramia > Sphaeramia orbicularis. The sequence goes on from NC_043963.1 coordinate 48,100,890, forward strand.
CAGAAAAATCCTCTTTTTATTGTATTCCAAACTCGGTTATTGAATCAGATGCTACTGTCTCTTATGAACCACATGCCAATGTGACTGTTCACGTTTCACTTTAATAAGGGTAATTTTACAGTGGATGAGGTTGCTGTATTGGCAGGGACACTAACACTCTTCTGAAATGTTTTTCAAAAGATGAGCACTGCCAGGAGGTACTTTGTAAAATTAGCCACTTATTTTGCTTTCCATCCTTGTGAATCAGCAAGTGTAAGCTGCTGTACTTGCCTTTCACAACACAGGTTTCTGTCTTTTTATGCTTCTCCAAGAAAACCACTTCTCATCTTCTCTATTTGGAAATGGCCTAGTATTCAGTTTAATTCCAATTTTAATTTGGTGAAAAGGTCATGACTACAGAAAAGACAACTGCCAATTTAATGGAATTTATGTGAAAGGACCCAAAGGCAAGAATTAGCCTTTCAGCACTGAGTTAGTGAACCGTGTCTTGATAAAAATAATGAAAAGCTCATTTGTCCATCTGCAGACTTATTCCACCCCTGAACCAGCTGGACCTGCTGAGGAATCTGAAGGGCAAATCTTTCAGGTACAAACATGACATTGTTGATGATTTAAAAGCATGATGTCAAATTGGTCATGATGGAGTCGTGTTCATGACAATCAGTGAGTGATGCAAATGTGGAATAGAACCCCTTGTAGACTATTGTCAGAAATTCACCTCAATATTCCACTGTTTTTGTAATGAGGTGCTGTTCAACACTCTTTGTGAACGTACAAATTGTTACATGTTTATCTATGATCCCTGACGATCAGTTTCAACAGCCTGTTTCTGTAATGGTGTTTTTAATTTCATTACATTCTACTGATTTATGAAAGATTTTTGTTTTGTTTGGATTGTTGACTGGATCAATAGTAGCATGAATAAAATCCTCTATATACTTTAGATTGGAAATTTTGTTTAATCATTTTTATGGCAATCATGACAATTATGCCTGATGTCACTACTTTGTATCATAGTGTAATGTATGTGACATATTCAAATGAACAATCTCCTCTTAATTTAGCATCTGCTGGACAGCAACCCAAATCTTTTTTTTTTTTATATATATAACTGTAAATAAATTTAGGCATTAAGGGGTCAAAACTCCACACTTTTATTGGAGCAATAGTTTAAAAAAAAAAACATCTTCAAAAACCATATAATTTAAATATCAAGCCTCTGGTTGGTGGTTTAAATAGTCATTAATGTAAAAATGCATGTCTACTAAACAGATGTCTTTAAATGATGTAATGCTCTTCACATTTCCAGTTGAGTTTAGTGCTTCTGTGTTAAATCATATCTTCTCTGTTCACAGGAAGGAGTCTCAGACAGAAACCTCTCCCAGGTCTGTAATCTGATTGGTTTTTATTTCTCTTTGGCTCCACTTTGGCTTCTTTTCAACTCTGCTGTTAGCTGCTGCTGAGGCACTCTTCTTGGGGGAGTGTATGTTCAGTCTATCAGGATGCGTGTGTTTGTGTGTTTATGTCTTGAGGTTAATTGAAAATCCAGTCGTAAGCATGTGCTGAAAGTGTGTCAGTGTGCCTGATGTGGATGTGGCGATGTGTGAAGTGCCTCCTTCAAGAACGGTCATGCTGCATTTGCTCACATGGTGCTCAAAGATCAGCTCACTTTGGCCACACTCCCAACTCGCATCTTTATTAAATATTCACCAATAAGCTGTTCTTTGATACTCTAGCCTTTAGCATCACCCCGGGGAAAAGCGATTGTGGGCACTTAAAGCTTTGCTTGACTTTTGTCACACTGTTTTTGATAATAGAAACAAGTGAAATTGTTGACAATCTGGTAACACTTTATCATGACTTAGTCCTTTACAGACCTAACATATTATGGATCTCCATAGTTATGGTATTGAAAAAACATCACTAAAATATATTTACACACAGGTCTTTGACAGTTTTTTGAGAGTTAGATAAAAAAAAAAAAACTATTGAAATCACTCATGTCTGCGCATTTAAAGACTTCATCAACATTTCTCCAATAGAGTGCTGCAGGTTACATTTGTCAGCCAGCCCTGATATTAGCACCAAAAAGTGAATTGAATTTTTCCGTTTGCTTTGCAGTTCTGTGACATACATTTATAAAATGTGTGTGTGAAAATGATTACTAATTTTTGAAGAATGTATTTATATTTATAATCAAGTAAAGACGTCAGATCATAAATGAACTAAAACTCAGTCATGTGACTGCAACATCAGCACCACTAAACCTCTGACTTACAACATGGTTTCATGTGCTCAGTGTACCTCCTCTACAAAAAGCCTTCCTCTTGAGGAGATTTTGTGGTCACCATGATGTTTCAACCCAGAATATGTAGAATATCTGGATGAAAATATCTAAAAACAGCTACAGCCCATTCCTATATATTATATTGACTTACGTACTTACAACACATGCTTCCAAGGATGTTCAACATTAGCATTTAATGTTACTTGTAGCTGTTTCACCACAATCCAAATGGAATGCTATGAGTATGTCACTAAACATGATGTGAGTGAACCTGTGAGCTGTTACTACTGTTGTGAGCTGTTACTAAGATACTCCATATTGAAATGCTTCTTCATAAATGGCTATTTTCAGTCACACAGTGCATAAGATCAAGGATTTTAATGTGAAATGAAATAATGAAACTGGTGTACAGTGGTACCTTGACTTATGAGTGCACCAACATATGAGTTTTCCGAGTTATGAGCCAACGTAGATTTTTTGCTTTGAATTGTGAGTCAAAATCTGAGTTACGAGCAAGCTTCAAATATGCCAAAGCTAGTTGTTGTAGCCAAAAAAAAAGAAAAATGTTGGAGGACAGCTCATAGGTATTCTGTAGGGTGGTCCAGCAATCATGGTAAAAAATAAAGTTTCAGATAACCTCAGTTAGAACCCTGCATTAGGTTTTGGCATTCAAAAGATGATTTAGGAAAAAATTTGGAAGAAAAAGGAGATGTTTTACAGGTTGCACAAAGCCTCTACATCAGAGCATGGTTTGAAGCCCCATCACCAGTGAAAGCCCCTGCAAATGATTTGGCATTCCTTAAAAAGCTGCCACAGTATGAAAATTCAGTTGTCAAGAAAGCAGCCTTAACAGTTTTCGGTTGACATCTTTGGTACTTGAGTGAAGAATTGGTTGGCCTGGCATTCTTCGACTCCAGTGTGACACAAGAGCAGAAGCAGCTGATGGTTCACAACATTATGGAAAATGAAGGTTCTTTCGGTTCCACTAAAGTGTTGTGATGCCCTTAATCAAGCAGATTATGAAGGGAAGCAGATCAATGATTTTGTCACCACCAGCACCATGCGTTTCTTTGAAACTTTGGATCTGCCACAAACATTCTTAAGAATTCCTCCAGAAGACTGCACTGATGATGAAGACTTTCAGAAGGCTGCTAAAACTGTGCATTCCAGAAAAGTTGTCAATGATGTTGCTGAAAGAGAGATGAAGCTTATTCAAGACTTCAACTGTAGCCAAACGAAAAATGAAGATCACAAACAGTGCTTGCTCCAAGTTGTCAAAGAACACAGGAACATTTTTTTGTAATTTCAATAAAGCAACAGTGGCTGCTGGACTTTCTAAGTAACATTTTTATGCGAGTTGCAGTTTGAATTTAAGAATAAAATTACAGATTATTCTAATATGCCTTATTCATTTGGCTAGTTATAGTATAGCAATCTTCACATGTCTTGTGCATAAAATTTGGACCGAAGTAATTTGGCCAGATATGGAACCAAATGCAGGGTTCTAATCCAGAGAATCTTAAAAAAAATTTTTTTGGACCACCCTAGTATTCTGGTGGTGGATCCTTCATATCTCTGCTCACCACAGTGTCTTGAGGAATACTGACGGGTTCCTCCTGTCATCCCCATTTTTAGCTTACTGGCCGACAGGCCGTAAGCTATTGTCGTCATGCGGTGTCCGTCATCGTCATCATCTGTCGTCCATTCTTCTCCGAAACTATAATTCCGATTGACTTCAAACTTGGTATACAGCTTCTTTATGATGATGTCAACAAAAGTTTGTGAAATTATTTGGATCCGGATCTGATTTTGGATTTGGTGCCACTTTGAAACATTTTCCCATTATAACAGATAGGAAGTGGATTGATCCAATAAATCAGTAAGTATCAATGATATCAAGTTGGAATTTGAATTTTTACAGATCTGATTGGAATATGACCAAAACATGGGCTATTTCTGTAATATAATAAATACACATAACTGGGTGATAATAAATGGCATCTGGATACATTTCCCGAAGCTTTTCATTTGGCCGGTAAGCTACAGGGCCATTGGTCCTATTTTTTATATATCCTACCAGGCTGCTCTGGAGCCACATGTGGCTCTTTTATCCTTCTGCTGCGGCTCCCTGTGGCTTTGGAAAATTAATACTGGGTATTTAATTGAAATTTATTTTATTTTAGTTTGTTAGTTTTTTAAATGTAATTCTAATGTAATTGTAATTCATGAGGAAAATGGTGATATTAGGTATTACAGGTATTATCTCCTGTTGCACAGCAAAGTCTGGTCGCTGTCCAGAGGGGAGGTGCTGAAATGCTTTGCCACATGTCTGCAAGAGGTGAAAAGAGGTCATCCAGAACATGTCAAATACATCTACATACGTCAATATGTGTTGGAGATTAGTTCAATATAAGTTATGCATAGGTTCAAATCACATTACTCCTATGTTAGAAATAAGTTTTGGATACGATAGACATTATCTTGATATATTTTGACTTATTATCCGTTCTAAGGTTTAATGGCATTTCAATAAATTTCAGTGAGGAAATTTTTAATGCATTCATTCCGTGAGCTTGGTCACAGAACAAATTAAACTCGTAAGTCAAGGTACCACCATATCTGCAATGTTTCATGAGTCTAGCCCCCGCCCCCCCCATGTCAAAATAAATAAATAACCATTGACTTTGAGCTGAGTGCTCCAGGAAGATAAAAATGCTAAATAATTTTGTTATTTTAAGATTGATTTCTGCAGTACTCTATACCATGAATGAGCTTTAAAAAAAAAAAAAAAAAAAAAAAAAAAGGAAAAGCTGCAGCAGAGCAAGTGCATTATTCTTCAGCTATGCAATATTCTCAAGCAATGCAATCTGACTGCCAATAAGGGCCTGGTAAACCCATACCTTTCTTTCTTTTCTCCATTTAAGCACCTAGCTGTTAGCCAGGCAAGCTCTTTCCCCTGCTATAAATCTTTTTGCTAAACTAAGCTAATAACCCCCTGGCTCTAGCTCTGTAACTCAGACAAGAGTGGTATCAATCTTCTTATCTCACTCCAGCAGAGAAAGCAAAATAAAATCCTAAAATACATTTAAGCACTGTGAACAATAATAAACGACAATTACATTTCCACTTTTGCTAGCGCTAGTTGGTAATGAGTAATATTAAAACTGAAATATAGTTATTATAAAGTGTTACTAGCTTCACAGTATGGCACACACTGCTGGTTTTGTTCACTGTATCCACTGCTATTTTATCTGTTTTGTGTCTCCTCTAATGCGACCACTCCAGTAATGAAAATGCACACAAAGACAGACTTTGCGGGTGCTGTCCAAGAAATATTAGGTATAGTTACTGCACAGATACTAACAACTGCACTGCAAGTCTGTGTGTCTCCTTTCATTCCTACTTCCATTTCTCTCTCCTGCTGGAAAAATCACAGAATTAGGGCATTTTTGGATAACATGTCAAATAAGCAGATTGGACTTTTCCCATGTTTAATCTCTCTGGTGTAGTGCGCTTCTGTCAATGATGTCTAAAACAATTCATTATTAAATAAATACTAGCGCTAATCTGCCACATCTTTTCTCTTTTTCCTCTGAGACAATGCTGATATCTAACCTTGTTTACTGCCCTGTCACGGTTGATTTATGGTTTCTGTTTAGTAATGTCTTTATGCAGTTAATTTGCTTGCTGCCTTTTTTTTGCCTAATCAGCCCTCACAAATTTCTGTTCAGCAGGCAAGGTGCACATTGCTGATACCTAACAGTGCGTTTCTTTGACCACGTTTCATGTATCAGGCGGAGCACACAGTATAATGGTGATTTATTTTGCATGATTTATGATCACTTTTTTTGCATAGAATGAGATCTTCTTTTCGAGAGGTGCAGTCACTTTGCTTCCCATGCATGCTTGCTTGTAGCTTCCTGCTGCTTGTCTGATACCAGTGAATGCTCTACTGTGTTCGTATGTGGACATGGCTCCTTCTGCTGTAGGACTTTGCCCTTTTTGCGTTTCTGCGGAGGTAAGATTTACTATCACATCAGTGCTGTATTCTGCACATTCCCAAGATTACACTTAAACCAGTGAAGCAGTAAGATAAAGACATTTACACACAGATAGGTGTTTTTTACAGCGTCATTAAATGTAAAAGTAAATGAGTATGAGTCAGTTTAATTGTCGTATTACTTGCTTTCTGTAGCCGGAAGGCCAGCCTAAAGGACAAGGTGTTCCCCAGTCCTTCCAAGGCTCCGGTGGCTAAGGGGAAGGCTCAGTCTCCGGGGGCAGAGGACGGGGCAGAGGGCAGCCCCAGCAAAGTCACCAAGAGCTGGAGCTTCACCGAGAAAAACCGAGGGCCAAAGCATGCCTTCAGGGTCCGCGGCAGCACCTCACGACAAAACTCTGAGGGTGAGGGGACATCACATAGTGCAGAACGTCTGACCTTATTATGAGTGAAAAAGAATCAATTAGAGCTGGAATGATGAGCTTCTGAAGAACGGCAAGCCGCACTAGGAATAATAGTACCTTTTTTTTAAAGCAAGCACTTTTCATTTTTAAGTAAAATGTAAACAATGCAGAAAATCTCTGAAACATCTTAACCCATTAAGGACCCAGTGCTACTTTGGTGGCAGTTCCAAATTTTTTCTCTCTATTTAACCTTTCTTAAGTAATTTATCACCATTTATGATGTTATTATCCTCTTTAATTTGGATTTTTTTTCCACTGACAATCGGATATTTTCCTATAATTTACTGTTTATGTAGATGTTCGTAAAAGCTCAGATTAAATTTGAATGTTAAATCAAAAAAGAGAAAACTGAAGAAAAAGTGACTTTTCAAGCAAAGATATTGATACATAAATGTAAAAACAAGGGTCTCCAGCCACTGTCATTTATCAAATTACTTGGATTTTACTGGTGAATTAAAGTTGTAGAAGATAATGGTGTTTCCACGTTCACTACAGAGCCTCTGAACGTCCAAATGAGCTGTTTCTGATGGCCATGAAAAGATAGCCTGTATTTTACCTCAATTATTTACATGGATTGATTGGTTTCGTGGTTCAGAAATTATTAAACATTATATTAGTAGATGATTTTGGTTCCCAGTGACTGTTTGGGTCTTTGAAGGTTAGCTGTAAAATCTGTATGACATACTGTACCAACATAGTACAAGTAAATCCAGATTGGTATTTAACAACAGGTGCATGAGATGTAGACAACATAAAAACCTGTTATACCATAATTCAGCAGACTTGCAGAAGTGGACTCAATGTTTTATCCAATATTTTGACCGGATCCTACTGAAGAAATTAAAGCTGCTATGTGTACAACTTGCTTTAATATCCTTAGTGCCAGCTAGTGGTAGAATTGTGAAAGACAGGTCAATAAATCCTTCTAAAGTACTATTCAGCCTGGATTAGTTTTACATGGGCATGTGGGTAATGCTACTTTATCACAGGACAGTAATATTAATGGCAAATTCGCAAAAGATAAGAAATATCAGCAAAACTACCACAAGTGGGAGGGGTAAATCCATTTAGGCACTACCGTCCCCTCCAGTCGTCAAGTGCGTATGACGTTGCTTTCCAATTAGGCTTGAGTGTCCAAAATAAAGCCTGGCTTGGGCCACATATTTCTGTCCGAACCCGACCTGTGCCTGACACAGTTGCGTCCGAACCCGACCCGAACTAGACAGATATGTCAATGTTTGTGTCTGAACCCGATCATTTAAATCCAGTTGTTCCCATATTCCTATTATAGATTGTCATTAAATTTACTCGTTTACACATTTGTGGTATGTGAACAGTTCCTTTATTAAATGACTACATGTGCAACAAATGCTTTGCCACTACAGAAACAAAACATAAGGCTCGGGGTAACACAAGGTTTCACACACACTTGTCCGAGGTGAACAAGTGTTTCTCCAAGAGCCTCTATGCTTGAAAATCCTCGGAAAACCACTTGTAAACAGGATATGACAAAATATCTACACACATATTAACTACTGGTCTATGCTCACAGGATTAGTATTACCTGGGGTCATTTTCCCGGACCCTTTTACAGGAGGTAAAAGTCGTGGTAATCTTTACTGACATTATTTGGTAATAATTACTGACATAGTACATTCGGACGGGACCTAAATCTCTGGCAATTATTAATTTACCCCACGTACCTATGTAAAACTAATCCCGTCCGAATAGGGCTTAAGACTCAACCTGTTCACACTGATTGTTAACGGCAACAAATGGACCTGTAAACATTCTACACATAGAAGCTTAATTTAAACAAATAAAATGAGCTAAACAAAACTGATAAAACTAGACTAAATAAAGTGATTTTGTTAGCTTTGAGATCACTGATACTTTATTGTTTATTATACTGTAAAAAGTGAGAATAGGCTGAATGAATAGTTTGGTGGTTTATAAGTAAATGCAACATTTACTTGATAACACAATAAAGTTATTTATTTATCTTTTTGATTAAATTTTTACAGTTTCAGTAGAAAAATTCAAATACTGAGTGACTTTGATGAAAGAGTAAAGAAAGAGAATTATTTCAGTTATCTTATACTCACTTTCTGTTGACTGTTGCTGTAAATCTCAAACAATGAAAGATGTTACTGAGTAGAGTGGGATTAAAAAAAGTAAAGCTAAAATTCTAGTAGATCTATCAAAGTAAAGTAGATATTTAAATCTAATGATACTTTAATAAATATTGAACAAATTTGATTCTCTTGTTTCTTGTGAAATTAATGTCATCATATAAAAAATGTATTTACTATTAACCTTTAAAAATTAATTCATTTAATATATTTGCGATTTTGCAGCTTAAAACCCTCTCAGTAATATCGTGTGTTATTCTGATGTCCTGATTTTTTGAAGTAACCAATGGCCATGTGTTTTACGATGTTATTACCACTGAGCATCTGTAATGATATTTTGACTGTACATGGGCAGTAATAGCCATGCAGGTTGTAAACTATAATTTGCTCATATATAGAATGTTTATAAAAGATGATGATACTCTTGGTCACACTAAACCCAACACGTCAAAACTGTGTGATGAGGCTCGAGGTTCATTGTTTTAGATGTTGGTGTCCAGTCATCATTTATTTCTATGACAAACCAAATGCATCCATATGTCATCCAGGCCTCTGTATCACTATCAGCAAATATACTTCTCTCTCTCACCATTTCTTTGCCTTTTTGTTAAACAATTTAAAACAATTCTCATTAGTTGTTTTTCTCCCTCCGCTTCATGGCATGTTAAAGTGCTGATTGAAATGCAGGATGAAGACTTTGGACGGAAGAGTTCTCCAGGTTAGACAAGTCACCATGACATGTCTTTAGTTTAAATTCTATACAATGTTTAAGTGTACATTTGTACTTTAATATATATATTCTATGTTAAATTTATTAACTAATATGCAGTTGGTAAGTGTAAATGTAAGAGAAGCAAGAACAGCCCTTTCAAACATGACCCAGAACACACTCAGTGGACTCCACAAGATCTCATGTTTGGAAATGATTTGTCTGCCATTACCATCCGGCTAGAATCCATAACAAATCTTTCCCCATGTCTTTCCTCTCTCTCTCTCTTTGCAGCAATTGAAGGTTTAATAAGTAAGACACTGGGATATTTTGTTGGTTGTTGGGGAAAAAAATCAAAAGAGAACTCAGCTGCACTGGTCGGGGAAACATGCATGCTGAAATCTGCCGAGATTTGTTCACTTGACACGAACCCCTTTTTTTATTTGGATTTTTCTTATATGAGTTCTTCCCGTGACTGAAGGCTCTGAAGCATGACTGTAGCTGACAGTAAGCATGTCATTATTTAACTATGTTAATAACCTAAGAACATCATGCACATGGTTATTTGCATTTATGTATAGTAGTTGAGGGCTAAGCTAACAGTGGGTTCAAGTCAAGTGGTGCAGAGAATAACAAAATTTACCCAAAGGCAAAATGCCCAAAAGTCCCGCTTCACGTTGCATGAAGACACCTCACTTTCCCTACCAGATTCTCATTTAATTTTTTATCAGTTGTTATTAGACCTTTGCCTGTTCGCATTATGCTTCTAAACCTGGAAATCAGCCTTCTGGCTAAGCCAAACCACGCTAGCTAACATACTAATCTAGATTGTAATTGTAATTGGTGGTGGGAAGAGAGTACTTCTTCATTTGAGTAAAGCTTTATCCCATCAGCACTATCCTTCAATTCTGCACCAAGTCCTTTTCTTTATGTTGTTCCACAAAGCCCGCTCACAACGCTCACAACTAGCTACGTAACTGGCTTGAAAATCAACTTGATAAATGAATTATGCACTTTCAGAGTTAAAAGCAATATTTCTGCTTTGCTTCTGCTGTTGACACTGAGTGTGGGAGTTAATGGAATATTCTTTAAAAGTGCCTCTGTGTTTATTTCTGTAGAGGCCAGCCTTCCAGGAGAGGAGATTGGTGATGATAAGAGTTGCCACTGTGAGTTTCTCACTCAAGAATTACCACCTGGATTGAAGGTTACAATAAGGGCAATCTGGTAAGAATTTGTTGTAATGTGACATTTTTATGGCTCTGCAGTTTTTCTTTGACCCATGGAGACAGAATAGTGTATGTGTATAACCTTCTCTTTAATCTATTTATGAGCATCTATCATGAAATAAATTAATGTAACAGTTTGCAGTGTGACCTCCATATTGCAGTACATTTTAGATCTTAAAGAGAAGTCACTTTGACTTAAAAATGTCTTTTAGCTACTTTATTCCTCTTTTTTAATGCATCACTCAGTCTGAATCTGCTGTGTTAGGTACACTGCTAGTACTCCAAAAATGCCATTCAACATGGCAGTCCCATAAACATTCATTATGATAAGGGATATGTACCCCAGACAGTAACAATAATTAATAGAAAACCTTACTACCAATACTCCTAATACCTCCATATATAAATAACTACTTTAATGCTGCAATGTGTAAGACTGACACATGCTGGTATGCTTACATTTTGTTTGTTTCAGAGTTTTTATGTGCAGGGAACCGGTGGTTTTCTGTATCCATTGCCATGCTAGTACCTGATAGTATTACACACAGTTGTTGCTACAGAAGAGCAGATGAGAAATGTATTTATTTATTTATTTTTTTAACAATCATAGACTGTACGCAAGAGGTGTACAGAGCCACCATGATGTCCCTCATAACATTCTGAAGCTAGGACTTTATGTTTTGACCATCGCCATCATGGCCTTTTGTCGCTAGAAGTGATAATATTTGTTTAAATGTTCAAACTCAAACGTATTAACCACAACTACAGTCTGTCAGGGAAAAAAACATGTTATTCAATAAACAGAGGGTTCAAAACTTCAGCTGAGCAGGGAAGTACGATGTTAATCACATCTATAAGTCAAGCCCAACGGGCAGACGATAAAACCAAACAATGGTTTACAAAAGTATTTATAAAAGGATCAATAATAGTATTACTTATTAGAGACCAGGCTCCTTAAAAATGTTTGGCCTTTGCGTTTGTAAAGAGAAGTTCAGTGTACGTCTGTGGGAATCAGGCCTTTTGAAGGGTGTATCTAGTGGCTGTCTGTGGTACTGTGCTTTACGATACCTTGCACTGGCTTCAATTTCAAGTGGCTGTGGTGTTCCCTTGGCTACAATCCATTTACACATTTGAAATAAAAATCAGTTAATGTAATTAATGCCTGTAATTTCTTCACATGTTGCACTGTTTAATGCTGTATACTGTATAAGCATATTAGTCATAATGTAATTTCTGTGAAAATAAAAATAATTCAAGTTATGAGTGAATGACCTTTTTAGGCAGTTGAAGCAGTCATAGTATTCAGATTTGCTGTGTTGAGTTCACATGTGAAAACACTGTCATCCCTCAGCATCATGAAGTTCCTGGTGTCAAAGAGGAGGTTCAAAGAGAGCTTGCGGCCGTATGATGTCATGGATGTGATTGAGCAGTACTCTGCAGGTCACCTGGACATGCTGTCTCGTATTAAGAACCTACAGTCCAGGCAAGTGCATGTCCCCTACACAACATGTTTGATGCTGTTTACAGTCATTTTCAGGTCGTCCGGCTCATCAGTGGCTTATTCATAAGAATAAAGGTTACCATGAAGGACAGATAGAAGCATTTTGGTGTTTGGGATTCTGACTAGTGAGTTTTACCCATTTAATCACAACAGAGATGTGATTCAGTGCTGTGTTTGGGGTCTCTCTGGATACACACATGTTGTGATTGATCATTGATTTGCCTGTTTCATTTGTCAAGCTCCATGTGTTGTATTCAGATCTCTGTTTCAGATCACTCACCTTCTTCTTAATAGCAAAGTACAACTCACTTTGGCTCTGAATGTGTCACTGATTCATTTTAGATATATAACATATTGTGTAATTGTTGTTCCTCCTGCAAATCTGCCTCCTCACATTTTGATCCCCTCAGGTCTAACACGCAGAATATATTCCAACTGTAATATATGCACACTTTCCATCCACTGAGCAAGTCAGACCCCACTGTATGTCTCGTGTGTGGAATATATTGAAACTTGTTTTCCATAGCTGATGTGATTCCCACGTTGCTTCATTTTGCATTGCACTCATATCGTCTCTGTGTGCCTTGCCAGGATAGATATGATTGTGGGGCCCCCTCCCCCATCAACACCTCGCCATAAGAAGTCCACTGAAGGTCCTAGGTTAGGTTAATAGACTGCACCTTTAGTATGACCATTTACCAGCATTATGCTCCTTACTCATAATCTGAATATTAAGTAGCTACATTATTATGTTGATGGAACCCCTTTTGAGCTTAAGCCACTTGACCTGTCTCATTGAGCTAGATAATACATGAGAGGACGCAGTGGCCAATATATAATGTGTCTTTGGGCTGGATCCAAAAACTGTACTTTCTGTATTAATTCCAATGAATCAGCTGTAGTCTGTGCGTCACTTTCATTTCCAGCTTTCATCAGCTGTTGTCAAAAAAATGCCCCCCCGAAAACATGAGACATCCTGCAGCTATTTCACTGATTGTTAATGAGCCACGTCATATGGCCTCGCTCAACAGGGGTTCAGCAGTGCAAGATGCTTGCTCTCACACTGGAGAGACAGAGGGAGAGCTCCCCTAGTCGGATGCAATGGAAATGAAGCATGAAGCACCACAAAAGCATGCAAAGTGATGCATTTTGGCCCCACACAAAATGTCCCCTCTTTTCACACATTATTCCAGTAATGACTGCTCAATCTCATTCTGCATGCTTCCACATCATTCACCAGTCCATCTGAAATGAAGTTCCAGGAAATGCTCCTTTTCTTAGTGTTACACCATCTTCCATATATTCTAAAACATTGATAATAAGTCTCATATTTTTTTAACTTCCATGTTAAGATCATTCACATTATAGTGTCATGATCTTTTTAAGTTTACAAAACTGGTCGGAACCATTTTTTGTAAAACTTGGATGTTATTTTCTTAAACGGTAGAGTGGACCAGATAGTTGGTAAAGGTCCCAAACCTGAAGGAGAGCCTGCAGATGACCAGAGCATGATGGGACGTCTGGTCAAAGTGGAAAAACAGGTATGACAGGGTAAAGATTGTTAGAAATGTCTCGACAGTATGTGTATGGTTTCCAGGAAGCACTGTATTATTATTGTCTATATTATAAAAGCCAAGTGGCCTCTATGTGCATGTGTCTCTGGATTCATAAAAAGTGTGGAAGAGCTGACTACTGCAGTTTGGTATACTTAAGTATTTTTGGTCAAGGAAAAGACTAGTGCAAAGGGCAAGTTTAATACGAGCAAAATTTCGGGAGATATTAGTAATTTTGGAATACAATAACCTTACAATCACGTTGCTATACCCAGAACACTTTGACGGTGACTGCTGGACAAATGCGGCACAGCACGCACAAATACACAACTGCAAAGAAACTACCACACCAACAACTTGTGGATCCCCATGTGTCAACGCGTTAGTTTGGTATATGTTGCTCCTGTTTTTCAGATGACTGTTGCCATTATAACATACAGTAAAGTTCTGTTCAAAGTTCTTCCAGCCTGTACAAACTGCTGACACATTGATGAAACACTGTGTATTGTAAATCAGACTTTTCATTATAGTTTGGTTCTTGCCCTGTAGTCTATGTCAGTCTGGCCCACTACATTGCTATAGGAAAAAATTGTATTCTCCAATATTTATATATGTCGAGGCCCAAAACGGAATCTGGCCTGATTCAGAATTGGGCTGGCCCAGAATGGAATTCTATTCTAGGCCGGCCTAGAATGGAATCCTGCTGCTATAATGCTATTTTTTTTACCATGTTTAATGCAAATGATCCATAATTCCATAATTTGTCATAATTTTACATTTTCAGTCTTACATACCTTGAGTAACTATTGTCAATTTCAGTCGATTTCACTGTACCATATATTGGTGGGGAGTACCACTAGGTTCTATTTGTAAATAAAGTGTATTATAGTTTACAATTAAAATGTTTTTTGTTTCATTTTTTTTTCACATATTTGCAAATTCCATGTATTGATTTTTGTAATAATTTAGATCATTTGCATTAAACATGGCATAAAAATAACATTATAGCAGCAGGATTCCATTCTAGGCCGGCCTAGAATAGAATTCCATTCTGGGCTGGCCCGATTCTGAATCGGGCCAGATTCCGTTTTGGGCCTCGACATATATAAGCATTATATTAATTAATATTATTATAAAAGACTATTATGAGTCCGCACTTTTTCAAGCAATTCCTAGAGACAGAGCGAAATACTGGACTCTTGGTTAGAATTAATGTTTTATAAAGAAAAACTTTTGACTCTGCATGTTGCCGAAATGCAAAAAGCATCTTACATTATACTGTTTATTGAGATCAGGATGTCCCTCCTTAGACCACTATTGGCAGGTAGTGCAGACCAGAAACACCCAATGGGACCTGCAATTTTGGTGATGCTCCAACCCAGTCATTTGGCTCTTGTCTAAGTCATACAGATCTATACACTGCCCATTTTACCTGTTTCCAAAACATCAACTTCTGTTGGGTTTCTGTAAATTGGCTTAGAGTCTGGTTTTGACCAACTCTATATATAAAGTGTCATGAGATAACTTTTTTGTTGTGATCTGGCACTATATAAATAAAATTTGATTGATTGAGTGATTTGATTGGTTTTCCCCTGTAAGTCGCATTGGAAAAAAACATCCGCCAAATGCATAAACATGATCAACTTCAAGGACTCAGTGGTCACTTTCTGCCTACAGCCATTTGTCCCACCCACTGAACGGTGTCATGGCAACATAATTATCAACATTATTACCACTTCATCTGTCAGTGGTCAGAATGTTATGGCTGATCTGTGTACGATGAGCTGCTCATTATTCTGACATAGACACAAAGAGGTGCAGGACTATTGATTAAATATATCAATATCAAAGTCAGAGCTGCAACTATTGATTATTTTTGTAATCAATTAATCTAACGATTATTGTCTTCAATTCAGTTTGATTAAATGATTATTTGAATAGGTGAAAAAAATGTGAAAATGTGAAAATGTAAAAATGTGAAAAAGACACATGCGAAAATGACGAACAACTTTTCCTTTATTCCAGAACCAGCTGAAACAACAATTTAAAAAAATTATAGAAGTATAAGGATATGAAAAAATAATCTATACAGAAATAACAACAACAAACAACTCAAATGACATCTACAAACAATATATGCACTGTAGTCTTCAACACATTTGTATCCAACTTACAAACAATTTAAGATGGAACTAACATACAACTTTGTGTTGATCCTGGCGTCATGTGTATCACAATAAGCGTCCATGTGAAACACAACAGCGGAAAGCGAAATTAAGAAAACAAAGCTTCAATTCAGGTAAACAAATGATTTTTTTTAATCATTTCGAGTGTCAGCTGGAGTTCAGTTTCAGCTCTAATGAAAATAAAAGAGTACTTCTAAAAATGTGTTCATTTGAAAATCTAAAATGTACATTCTTTTATTTATTTCTTTTACTTTTATTTTTGTTTAGTGTTTGTAGTATGTGTAAGTTCTGTGTCTTTTCTTTGTCCTTGTAGGTCCTCTGTATGGACAGGAAACTAGATTTCCTGGTTAATGTGTATGTGCAGCGTATGGGCATCCCTCGCTCTGAAACAGAGGCCTTTTTCAACTCCAAAGAGCCGTATCCAGCCCCACCTTACCACAGCCCAGAGGAAAGCAAGGAGGAGAAGGAGGGAAAGGAGGGGGTGAAGGAGGAAAAGGAGGTGAAGACATGTTCAGCAGGAGAAGTCCTGTGCTCAGATGCCTCCTTGGAAAAGAAGGATCCTTTACTGGGTCGGTCGGTGCCGAGGTCAGTGGGTACTCCATCCGGCAGCCACAGCCGGCCCTCGACCTCCTGGCAGCACCAGCTGCAGCATCCACTCAGCCAACCTGCCTGGAACAGCAGTGTGGCTAACACCCCTTCACCGGTGGGAGGCAGCGGAGACCACTCCCCCACCCTGTTCCGTCTCCCCCCTCCACCCGCTCCAGTTCATGACCGTTCCTCATCCGGTCCAGGTGGCAGTGGTCGAGACAGCGGCTCCCAGAGCAGGAGGCGCCACAGGAGGCAGCAGTGTCAGCAGGACGCCACCGCCGTGGAGAGCGACACATCCCTCTCCATTCCATCTGTTGACCACGAGGAGCTGGAGCGCTCCTTCAGCGGCTTCAGCATCTCCCAGGCCAAGGAGGACTTCTTTGGGCCATCTTTCTTTACTGGCTCAGGAGGAGGGGGAGGAGGAGGAGGAGCTGGAGCTGGGACTGAAGCTGCAGCTGGACCTTCGCTCTGCGTCAGGGTCAGACCGTTCATAGCAGAGGGCGAATCAGACACAGACTCTGACTTGTACGCTCCCTCACCTCTGTCCTTCACTGGAGAGGTCTCATGTGGGGAGAGGGGCTGGCCCGGACTCAAATAGTCCAGACAAGACCACTCTGACTGGCTAAGCAGATCCTGGTGAAAAGGGATCAGGGCTTCAGGTGCCAACAAGAGTCCTGTCACGAGACCTTGTGCAACCCCAATAGGATGACTAGGATTAGTGGTTTATTACAGAAGACAGTGAAGACTTGTCCTCACCCTTTATCAACTTTTCCATTTCTGGTGTAACCCTTTACAAGCAATGCTTACCTACAGTGCATTGTACTCATGATGTAGATTAACATAAGTAGATAGAAAGGAAACTGAGTTCAGATTGGGATATGTTTGGTTTTATTTAATATTGCTGAAGAAATTGACTTGATTCTCAAAATCTAAATGAGTGTGTGTATCTGTATACAGCACTTAACAGTAAAATAAGTGCTTTCTCTATTTCTGCAGTGTGTGTATGTCACCACTTTTCTTTTAAACAATGACCACCATAAAACACCCAAAAACATAGTGGGAGTAAGCAATGCAAGATTGTTCCAGTTTTCCCATGAGCCCGTTTTCCCGTATCTCAATAACATCTATACCTTTGAATGACCTGAGGTGTAATGATGCCAAAACCATAGCTATGATAATCAATTAGATTCTTGTAGAGTAAAAAAAAAAAAAAGCTTGCTTTCCAGCGTCATTAATTCAGCCTGATGTTACTACAGAAGAAGTCCCTTTGAAATATAGCAGATACCTCACCAGTGAACGTCCCGCATGGCATGTTAAAAGATTGATTTAAATACCATGTTCAGCAGGCTAAAACACCAACATCTACAGGCAAAAATTCAGCAGAAAAACTCCACAAGTGTTTTTCTTCTATCCAGACAAATAGAACGGAAATGTGCAAGCATGACTGGTTCAAGCTGTAATGTGTTCATTTCTGTAAGGGGCTTTGCTTGAACACCGATCATGTAAATGGCTTGCTAATTTTAATGGCTCTTCTTTTCTGGGTAAATATGTTGTTAAATTCTGTACACGTTGAATGCAAATGCAGATGTAATGCCATGTATTACATAATGAGCTTAAAAGGACATTAGCTCACAGATTTTGTAATGTTCTCTGTCTTGTATTAGGATGGAGTAAAGCATATTGGATCTTTGGTTTTTTTGCATATGTTGCTCAGACTTGATGGTTTTGTAAAGCCTGCGGTGCATATGCCAGTTGTTTAGAGTCCCTGCTGCTATGTCAGTCCTGCACTAAATGAGGTAATGCAATAAAGAGCAAACAAGGCAATCAACAACCATCATCCTTTGCAAACGCTAACACACACTTTTGTTTCACCACCACAATCATTGCTTTTTATTTCAGTATCTTAAAAACTACTTCAGTTTTCAAACATTTCATGAAAGTAGTGCAATGTTTTCAAGTATATAGGTGGTTCTGTGGTCTGAGAGCTCAATGCATGGATTCCATACAGTAAAGACATCAGAAGCATGAACACTTTAAACTAATCTGAATCATAGCAAACCATGTCCTACATGATTCTATCATTATGACCAAGATATTTACATTTATAGAGACAAATTATTTATTAGATACACATGATTCATATTTTTCAAAAAAGACGAAACAAAACCTTACTGGCATGTTTTCTACAACCCAGTAAAAGGGCCTGTTTGGTTTTACATGACTAAAAAACTAATTGTTGAACACCATCATGTAATTGCACCTTCCTCTTCTTCAATAATAAAACTTTGTACATCACCAAAAAGGAATGCTTTGGTCTTCTTTTTTTTAATATATTAAGCATATGATGTGTGTGTATAAGAAATGCACAAAAGTACCATGGTTTGGACTGCTGTTTTGAAGTCAGTAGTTTGTAGCTCTTTGGATCCAGAAGTGACCATATTTGGAGAAAAGGGGTGGGGCTGCAGGATTGTGAGGGGCGATCAGTAAGCTAATGCTAAGTGCTAGCTTACTGACACAGTAAATTGGTAAACTTTATCAAACATTTTTGCCATAAAGTCATTTTACAGTCTTGTTGGAGTAAATTATCTATCATTACCTAAGTCAAGTCATCTGTCACAAAAAAAAAAAAAAAAATTATTCATTAAACAGGAGCTCTGGATCTTTAAGAAGTGATGCCTGTTGCACCTGTGAGTCACATCTCAACAAAAGCCCAACACAACAGATGTCAAACACTTCTATTTACTCAAAAATCTCATTAATGGGCATCACAGCATCACAGACTGCATCGTGGCTAACATAAATATCTGTGTGGATACCAGTATCCCTTCCAGACCAGTATGGTTCTAACCAAACACCAAGCCTTGAATCACCAGTGACCTGAAGGAGTGGTTTAACAGGATCAAAAGCCTTCAGGGCTGGTAACAAGGAAGAAAAGAGGAGGATAGAGCAGGACCTGAAGGTGAAACTGAGAAAAAAATCATGCGGGAAGATGCTGTAAGACAAATTTGAGTAGAACAACATCAGTCAATCAATCAATCAAATTTTATTTATCGCGCCAAATCATAACAAAAGTTATCTCATGACACTTTACATACTGAGTTAGTCAAAGCCAGACTCTAAACCGATTTACAGAAACCCATCAGAATCCTCCAGGAGCAAACACTTGTGACTGGTGACAGTGGAGAGGAAAAACTTCCTTTCATCAGGGATGTGTGGATTGGCATGGAGCAGATCCCAGGCAGTGCTGGCCACCCCTCAGTGAGGTAAGTACATATTGGCTGTCCTAAAAGTTTCTGGAAGTTGTACATACATTACGTGCATACATTTTTAATAACTGTGTAGTAGTATTTTATCATTACGTGTCTATATAACTTAGCACCTTACATTAGATTCTTGTCCTGAGCCTAAATGCAACGAAATTTCATTCTGCATACACTTTGGGCATACCTGAATGACAATAAAGTTTGTCTAAGTTTAAGGAAAGTAGCTGTTGTCTGTCCCAAAAGTTTCTGGAAGTTGCTGTTCATACTCTCTTACACCCCCCCACTCTTGTTTAGCATTTCATCTCATTTCATCATTTCATGAACACAAGATATAATGGAAAGGCTTATGAAGCCAAGCACCTCTTGGCTGTTTGGTTTCATGTTAATGTAAGGCGCCGGGTTCTTCACTCAAACAAAACAGTTTATGACAAACATGATCAGCTGATTGAACATTAAGAATCTGACTCTGCAGATTCATAACCCCTGTGTTCATATTATCTTATAATGGAAAAGTTATTGTATCAGCCAACATTATTTTTTTATGCAAGTGTAAAAGACAAAAAGACTAAATGGCATCTTCACCACATTTTTGGTTTGCACTATGCAGTAGTTGTGAGATCAATAGTAGTGTTTCCAAATCCTCAGTAAGGAAAGTATCTATTGTCTGTCCTACAGTCACTAGAAGTTGTTAAATGACATCATCACCCAATTTGCATAATTGGAAATGTGCAGGTAATTGCATCGCACAAGAAAGGAGTAACATTGTGGGTGAGTATGAAAACACCCTAAATATGTTTAGAACTACAAATGAACTGTTCTCTGTCAGTTCTTGTTTTTTTAATGTCCCAACTCCAACCCTCCTCCTTTGTCCAGGCTAGAGTGACCCAAAAGAAACACTCTGGAGGAGTTACTTTAGTTAGTTATATGTTTGATTTTTAGCTTCATTTTCTTCAAAGTCAAGTCAAAGTCAGCTTTATTGTCAGTTTTTGTCACATGTGCATCGTATACAAAAAACAGAAATTACAAGACTCTAAGGACCCACGGTGCAAAGTGAACATAGAAAAAAATTAAGTTTTTCAGTTTAGTGTGGATGTCCTGATGAGGGGGGGCGCGTCTCTTCTCAGGTTGTGGAGGAGGTACAGGTGTTGCTTAGCCTTCTTGGCCAGCGCTGCAGTGTTGTTAGTCCAGGAGACGTCCTCATTGACGTGCACACCTAGGAACTTGGTGTTGCTCACCCTCTCCAGCAGCACTGTTGATGGTCTGAGCAGCATGCTGGGTGTATGCTCTCCTGAGTTTCACAAATCTGAATCTCTTTCATCTTGTCGACATTCAAAGAGAGATTGTTGTCTCTGTACCATGTGGCCAGGTGGCTCACCTCACTCCTGTAGTTCATCTCATCACCGTTGCTGATGAAACCCACCACGGTCGTGTCATCCACAAACTTGATGAAGAGGTTGGAACTGTGTCTCGGTGTGCAGTCGTGGGGTCAGCAGAGTGAAGAGGAGGGGGCTTAACACACTTGGGGGGTCCCTGTGCTCACCATGATGGTGCTGGATCAGTGGCGGCTGCTCGTCCTTCAGACGGGGAAGCTCATTGTCGGCTTACATAAAAAAAAAAATAAAACAAAAACAAAATTGTCAGGTTATTTAAACATAAATTCGGCCCTCCGTTCCTATTTAAGAAAATGCTCAGTGACCTTATCGTACCAAGTAGGCGTCTTTTCCAGGGACTGGACCAGTGTCCTCTCAATGTCCAGCAGAGCTGGGCTGCTTAGATTGCCTTGGCCCATTGTGTTGTGGGTGTAAGACTTCAGCCTTTTTAAACAAGAGATGCTCCTTTCACTCCGACCTAGCCGACAGTTTGACTGATTTAACTATCTACAAAACGATATTAAACTCGAACAAGAAATGATTAAATTTCGTAACTGAAACAAGAAAACACTGAAATTATGGTAAATTGAAACAAGGAAGTCCAATGAGTGTGTTTTATTTACAGTGCAAGAAATGAACGAGTAATTTCGTAGTGGTTTCTCTGATTTCACAGCAGAATGTGTGACGGTATTAAACTGAACTGTGTCAGTGAAGGAGTAGATCTCAAAATAGCTGTCAATCAAACGGGATTCAGCCTTTCGACTGATCATCCAGTCAGCACGTGGGATTCTGGCGCCCAGCCCAGCCGAGCTCCGCCCACAGCTCCATTCACCCCCAGAGACGCCCGGCGTCCGGGGCAGGACAACATCGTGGCATTTATCCAATTATCGTCCAGTTTTGAGGCAATGAAAAAAACTGTTCCACTCAGTCCCATTGAAGCCCAGAGACGCCCGGCGTCTATGGACAAATGCACTGAGCAGAGATCGAATGAGAAAACAGCGCAACAGGAATGTATGAGAAGTGAACAACATTGCGTTTGTTGATTTGTGATAAAGCTGATTCTGAACGAACTCATCTGTGAGATGAACGTGTTCTAACACATTTGTAGTCAATAAAATGTCAACACAACCAAACATATTTAACCATTTAATTTTCGTAATTTTAGGGAAGCCGGGCTTCCCTTGCAGTCTATGAGAAATCACCACTGTGCTGGATGTGTTGCTGCTGACCCGTACTGCTTGAGGTCTTCCTGTCTTCAGTTTGGCTTGGTTTTTAACCTTACGGTCCACTTAAGAAACTACAACAAGTCAAGGTAAAACATGAACATTTTTAACCACAACATTTTAAATTTTCAGTATAAATTAACTATTTAAATGGACCAGGAACAGACAACAGAGAAAACTGGATAGATTTGTCTCTAGTTATTTTTTTTAATTATCTAGAAGGGTCTGAAAAATCCCTAAATGTATCAACAAAGTGGCTAAGTTAGAAACACTTACTTTTACAGCTGGACAGACAGACCGTCTTTTTCCGACAGAGACAATGAAAATCATTTTGTGTCATTTAGAGGGAAAATGTGTGTTTTAGTGTTTGAGTCACTTTACAAAAGTTGCTTAAACTTTCCAAGTAAATATTTAAAGTTGCTAAAAAGTTGCAAGGATAATCTGAATAGTTGTTAAGTCTAGCAACAGAAGGAATAAGTTGGCATCAATAGTACCAGGCTTCAATAGGAAGGGCTGTCAGAATCAGTGAGCAGAATTTGTTTTTCAGTAGATTCAACATAGGACTTCCTGATGGATCCTTTTCTTCACGCCATCTTGAACAACGAACCCACTTCAACCTCACCATCTCTTCTGTCTGCTGACCCAAACCCCCACCACATTCTCACCCGGATGGTTGTGGCAGCACTGTGAGGATCATGTTTTTTGATTCCTGCAGTTACCCTTTTCAACTTCTAGTACAACACAGAGTCATACCACCTGCATCTGATGACTTTGCTTCGGTGGGGTGCATTAGAGTTGGACAGGAATCAGAATACAGGGGAGTGCTGGATGGACTGGTGCAGATAGGTGCTATCTATCTATCTATCTATCTATCTATCTATCTATCTATCTATCTATCTATCTATCTATCTATCTATCTATCTATCTATCTATCTATCTATCTATCTATCTATCTATCTATCTATCTATCTATCTATCTATCTATCTATCTATCTATCTATCTATCTGTCTGTCTGTCTGTCTGTCTGTCTGTCTGTCTGTCTGTCTGTCTGTCTGTCTGTCTGTCTGTCTGTCTGTCATCCATCCATCCATCCAGTTCCAAGCAAAGCACTAAATAGACCAACACAAACTTCACTCAAATATGAATTTTTGCATATTTTATGGTAGTTTTATTCGACCCTAATTACCGTTTCTATATTTTATTGTATATTTTATTCTTTATCTTTCTTATATTTTATTCTTTATCTTTCTTTCTAAACCGAGACCCAGGTAAGTATATTTCATTCTATCATGTACCACTGATCGAATGTCAATAACACTGAGTCTGAGTCTGAGTGAGAAGTGTGGGTGATAAAAACAGCATGATGCAATACTGATCTCATAGCTCTAGATGGCAGTCAAGAGCTTTATTTTAGTCAGATCAAAGGCAGATGCTGGTTACAGGGATTTGTTACCATTAAGTCTCAAGTTCATCACTGACATTGGCAACAGATGTGGTTTTACAAGGCATGGAATGACTTTCATGAGCAAGGATAAAATTTTACTAAATAAAGTCCACACAGATTTTGCTCAATGAATGTTAATGTTTAACAAGAAGATGACCAAGTCCTTGTTCCAAAGTTTGAGGTCTACCATATTTTTTAAACACTTCTAAGTACCTTAAATGAAATGAATTCAGGAAAATACACCAACACTGAAGGAATCTAAAGGATTTAAGAAGAATCAGATACAGTTGAAGGTAAAACTAAGCCTGGACTGAATATCACAGTGTGAACAGATTGATAATAAACCATTGTTTGTTTACTGTTCAGTGCAGTTTCATCAGACTCAAGCTCACACAAGTTTCCACAAGTTTTTTTTTTTTCCAATAAGGTGAGCACAGAAAAGGAACTTGACTGTGTTTTGTTTTGACCATGGGGACAATAAGCAGATGAATCCAAAACCTGAGGCTTTAGATTGTTTCAAAACACATACAGAGGTTATAAACCTGGTGTTATTTTGTAAAAGTTGGAAGTACGCTAAAGCTTTGAGCTTTCTCCCAAAACTTCAGGGTTATTGTAGTTAAAAAAAAAAAAAAAAGATGAAAAAAAAAACCTAAACTAAAACTACAAGAGCAACATGTTTTTTCACAATATGGGAGCTTAGTATGTGTATCGTAGTTTGAGTATGATTAGTATGACTAGTTTCAAACTTGCAGATTATACTGCTCATCTCCCATTCCTCTCCCACTCGGACCCCCCACGGATATCCCCTCTGGTCCACAGACAAACACTGAGGAGACAGCAAAGTACCTTATCACTGAATGCCACTATACAATACAACTGTAGGAACATCGTGGTGGACTCCATGAAAGCAGACCACGTCCATGTGTAGCTATAAACAGCTTATTCTGAGGCAACAAAAACACAACCATGTACATTGATTATACACTCTCACAAAGTTTGTTAAACAAACAACTAAATACTAAAGATTTTCAATCAGCAATAAAATAAAAAAAATTCATTCAACAAAATGCATGCAAACAACCTGTCGACTACAAATTAGTCATCAACTAATTTTGCCATTGACTATTTGTCAATTAGTCAACTAGTTGTTTCAGCCCTGTTGCAGCCCTACTGTGGTTCACAAGAGAAGCAGAATTAAATATCACAAAAAAATAAGTTAAGTAAGTTCAAATAACTGATCAAAATGTATGTTGTCAAATTAAAAAAATAAATAATAAAAAAAATTAAAACTAAAAAAACCAGGCACGTGAAGGTCTGGCTAAAGGTAGAGCAGAAGAGGTGCAACAAGTCCACATCAACGTACTTTTTACTGACATTTCTTTTGCCCAGAGATCCTTCCTTCTTTCCTTCTTTCCTTCTTTCTGTCTTTCCTTCCTTCCTTTAGCACTACTGTTCATTTCTTTTCCACTCCACCACCACACAATTCCAGTTGTGCCATCTGTGAAGATGCATGGTGATTGCCTGTGGATGAGGACAGAACACATTTTCAATTTAATTTTAAGTATATAGTGCAGTCTGCACTAATACAACACCCTGTGTCCTTTGACCATCACCTCACATGCTCTATCTTTTCTTGAGACTGTGAGTGAAAAACTATTAAAAGATGTGAAAACCACTGCAGGTATGATCATGTTGAGAGGTGCAGAGACAGGTGCAGATGAAACTATATATAATGGCCCCTACATGACTTGCTAATTAAGTATTTTAACAATCTAAGACAAATATTTATCTTTTGTGCAAAATTACATTTTGACAAACACCATATGTGTACTTGATCACATGATTAAAAAAGGATGAGAAATGGTTGGTCCTACCATTGACTACTGTTCAACTGGACTTCATTTCTCACTAGGTACATGATGAATTATAATCAAACTAGAAGCACTCGGAGAGCACAGACCTCCGCCAAGGCTGATCAGTGGCCCCCTCCCGTGGGCCCCCCCACCCCCGATCACCACCAAAATTTAATCATCTCTTCCTTATCCCATTTCCAACAAACCCTGAAAATTTCATCCAAATCTGTCCATAACTTTTTGAGTTATGTTGCACACTAACGGACAGACAAACAAACAAACAAACAAACAAACAAACAGACAAACAAACAAACAAACCCTGGCAAAAACATAACCTCCTTGGCGGAGGTAATCAGATGACTTTTAACGGAGCAAGAATTTTTAAAAACATTTCTCCCTTGTTTACAAATGGGGAACTTTCACAATTCCGGATTTAAAAAAAAAATCTTCCTGACCTGACCTTTGACCTGGAATGGCCAAAATAGAATTATCTGTAGCTGAATGTCTTCAGGAGCTCACACAAAAGAAAAATCAGAGGGATTTGTCCATAGCTGTGGGTGTTAGTTGAACAGATGAACAAACACCCAAACAGTAAAAACACAAGCTCCTTGATGTCCTTGAGGTAATGAAACATTGAAACAGTAATTGTAATTAAGGAACATAGTCCAGAGTCTATCAATCCATAGCACATCCCTTTCTGTTTCTGCATAGTGTTGTGTCAGCAAAAAGCTGGATGTATTTATTGCTATTGTCTGACACAATTTATTTAACAACCTATTTAACATCCTTTGACGATTGTCAGGGAAACACTACAGGAGCTTCGCGGCGGTACACACTCAACCCTGGGTCAGCCAATTTGTTAAGTGTTGTGAGGCCCTGATTTTAGTTGAAAGGGTGATACAAATAGGAATTGATTGGCTCATTAATAAAAGTCAGATGATGGCGACACAGCAGCTAAGGCTTTTTTACTCTCTGCAGCACCTGGGGAATTGACAAACCAAAGCACTGAAGAGAGGACAAACAACCAGCACAGAAACACATTTGGAGCTCTGTCTATATGACTCTGAATGCTTCTCAGTGATCAGAAAGGAAAGTGCAAGTGTGCAACAGCAGTAGGACTTATTACTATAGTTGTAGGACTTACTACTATAGATGT
The DNA here is from genome assembly GCF_902148855.1 of Sphaeramia orbicularis. Taxonomy (NCBI): domain Eukaryota; kingdom Metazoa; phylum Chordata; class Actinopteri; order Kurtiformes; family Apogonidae; genus Sphaeramia; species Sphaeramia orbicularis. Next base: position 48,127,843 of record NC_043963.1, read on the forward strand.
CTATGCATGGGTCAGCATCAATATATAAAGCCTTAAGAACAATTTTTTGTTTTGTCTGTTTTGCTGTTTCTTCTTGTTTTGTCTATTGTGTTGATTTCATCTTGTGTTTTTCTTTCTTATTGTTTTAATCTTATTTTGTCTGTTTTGTTGTTTTCATCTTGTTTTGTGTATTTTGTTGTTTTCATCTGCAATAAAATGAGATGAAAAAACAGACAAAATAACGTAAAATCTAAAAAGAACAAAGAAGATGAAAACAAAACAGACAAAACAAGATAAAAAATTAAAAAGAAAGAAGATAAAAATTTCATTGGCAAATTTGACCTTATGATGGTTAGTAAAATACCTTGACAGTCGTTTGTGTACATGATGTAAAGGAGTGATCAAAGTACATAGCCTTGTGGAGATCCACTTGATGTTCATGATGTGGATATGTGTTCATTCACTCTCACTTTTTGAGTCCTGTCAGTAAGGAAGTCCAAAATCCAACCCACTATGTTGCAGTCCAGTTTGAAATGTTCTGTGAGCTTATTTATTTTAGATAGGGCTAGAATGCAGACGAGAAGTCCACAAATATTAGTCTAACATGGTTTTTTCCCTACTCTAAATGCTTATTGTTGAGGAGGTTGACAGTGGCATCCTGCACACCCCCCCCATGAGTGCGATATGCAAATTGTAGGGGATCCAGGAGATGTTCAATTTTACCCAACAGTTCCTTTTTCATCAGTTTTTGAGCTTTGCTATTTTTGCAGGTGGTGAAGTTACATTGCAGTGTTATCAAACACTGATGATTGTTATGCAGAGTAGGGTTTCTGACCTTTATTTAGGCCAGATGAAATATTAGACTCACCTATTAGTTTAATGGACACCATTCAACAGCATCTCAAAGAGCCCCATTGCATTAATACAACACAGGTGGCATGAGGCTGTGCAGTCATTGGAGGACTGAAGGTTCATCTCGGTGTCCTGCAGCCAATCAGGACTGTTTTTATTTTTATTTTTAACTTATCATTAGCCTCATAGCAGAATTGCCTAAGTCATACACTGTGTGGACAAAAGTATTGGGACACGTTGAATTCAGGTGTTTCTTTTCTTACAGGGGTTTGGCCTACAAAACAATAATGCCAAATGTCATAATACATATATTGGGATAAATATCATTGCATTGCATTGGTTAGTTTGGTTTAAATTGTTATCTTTGTTTCCAAAATGCCTCAGAGATGGATTTTACTCCACTTCTCTCTCTACATTGATTTTTGTTTGTTTGTTTGTTTTTATCTATGACTATGATTTTGAATGTTCTACCTTTAAATTTCTAAACTATTTTTTATGCTCTGACTATAAATAAAAAATTTTCTACTACAACTATCTACTTTCTTCACATTTAACTTAAAAATCTTCCATTAAACTTTAAGGAAATATTGATGTTTATAAATTATATGGACAAAAATATTGTGACACATCATGGCTACAGCTGTAAGATGTCCTATTCATGCTGATTTGACATATAAACATCAATATTAATAATCAATATGATATTTATCCCAATATAAATCTATATTATGACATTTGCCATTATTGTTTTGTAGCCCAGACCCCTGATAGAAAAGAAACACCTGAATTCAACGTGTCCCAATACTTTTGTCCAAATAGTGCATGACTTAGGTAATTATGCTATGTGGCTAACATTGCGTTATTTAATCATTTTAACTGGGTTGCCTGGCGGCCTTAATGAGATACAGATACTTTCATGACTCCAGAATGAACATAAAGTCAATAATTAACCTCTGTCAGACATCACAGGTAACAAAGTTCAGTCCTGTTCAGCCTCTAACACCAATGTTTAGTCTGATCAGCCTCAGGGTATTAAATAAGGACTTTGATTTAACAGAATGTGAGGCCAAACACCTCTTGGCTGTTTGGCTTCATGTTAATTTAAGGCTCTGGGTTCATAGTCAGGTGGAATACAGCTTATGACAAACATCATCAGCTGATTAAACAATAAGAATCTGACTCTGCAGCCAAATTCATAACTACTGTGTTCATATTCTCTTATAATGGAAAGGCTTTTGTATCGGACAGATTATTTTTTTATGCAGGAGTAAAAGACTAAGTAGCATCTTCACCACATGTTTTGTTTACTGTAGTTGTGAGATCGATAGCAGTGTTTCCATCTCCTCAGTAAGGAAAGTATCTATTGTCTGTCCCAAAAGTTGCTAGAAGTTGCTAAATGATGTCATCACATAATTTGCATAATGTGCATATAATTATAATGAACGATGTAGGAGAGAGGAATAGCATCACGGGAGAGACAGAAAGTGAGTATAAAAACACCCTAAATATGATTAGAACTACAAATGATCTATACTTATATTTATATTTATTTGTTTAGTTTTTAAGCTTCATTTTCTTCAGTTTAGTTTGTTTTTTAACCTTACGATCCACTTAGGAGACTACAACAAGTCACAGTAAACATGGAAATTTTTAATGACAACATTTTTAATTTTCAGTCTTTATTCAGTTCAGTTCAATTCAATTTTATTTATTAAAGACATTTCATGCACATGGTAGACTCAATGTGCTTCACAACAGGTATATAACATAGCTACAGTAAAAAACAATAAAAAAAAAGAGTACAAGTGCAATCATATATGCACACATTTAAACTCACAGATGTGCACATACCCACACAACCACATATGCACACATGCACTCACACAACTCAACAGAACACTGTCGAAAAAAAGACACATTTTTAATCTGTTTTTAGAAATGGCTACTGATGTGGCATGTCTGACTGTATCAGGCAGGGTGTTCCATTTTTGTGGGGCATATACACTAAAAGCTGCCTCCCCTTTCTTGGATCTGGTGTTAGGGATGAGTAAGTTGCCGTTGCCTGTTGGCCAAAATGTTCTTGCTGGGGTGTAATTGATGAGCATATCTGTGATTTACTGAGGTGCAAGGCCATGTAGTGCTTTGTAAATCAGGAGCAGGATTTTGAAATCGATCTTGTTTGAACGGGTAACCAGCGTAGAGATTTAAGAACAGGTATGATGTGTTGATATTTCTTGGTACCAGTGAGAATACGTTGTAACCTCTGAATACTTGATTTTGGGAGTCCAGTGAATAAACCATTACAGTACTCTAGTCTGCTTCTTATTTCTATTCAGATCAGTGCTTTGTTTTAGACAAAGAATGATACATGTTTTCATATCAGAGTCTCCAATAACACCAGAAAATGTTGATAGATTCGCTGCTATTTGCTTTTTTGATCAAGAGTCTCCAGAGGTCTGAAAAATCACTAAATATAGCCGACCAACAAAGTGGCTAAGATGAAAACAGTGACTTTTACAGATAGACAGACAGACCTTGTGTTTTTGTCACTGTGGCATAGAAAATCATTTTGTGTCATTTAGAGGGAAAACGTGTGTGTTTTAGTGTTTGAGTCACTTTACAAGTTTGTTAAAGTTTCCACACAAATTTTAAAAGTTGCTAAATTTGTTGGTAGTTGCTTTTTGAAAAAAGTTGTTTGGATTGTCTGAAAAGTTGCTAAATCTAGCAACAAAAGGGATAAGTTGGCATCAATGACAGATAGGACTGTAGAATATTAACATATTTCAGGAAACAAGCGTAGTTATTTTGAAACTACAGTGAGTCAACCACATCTAAAAATATAGTCATCTTAACAACAGCTTTACGACATAAAGCTAGTTATTGCACGTGGTCTCCATCTCCATGTCTTTGCACATGGCTCTCACTTAAATCTAATGTCAGAATTAATTAAAAATAATAATGTCAGTGCTTTTTGAAGCTGGAGACAGCAGAAAAATTTACATGCATACTAATATTAAAGTACGAGTCTTTATTAGTCTGAAGTTGACAGTATTTTCAGTTTGGGTAATCTGGAAGAGGCATTTTCCCATTCAGATGTGGATACGCTTTTACTATTTCAGTTCTATGAGGATTAATTGGATCTGTAGACAGCACATTCTGCATGTAATTTCTGCATTTTATTGCAGATTGAACACACATTTACACACACATGTTTACAGTCAAAGTCATGGATGCTATAAACTACAGTCCACATTTGTGGCCAGAGGGAGAAACACACCTACTGTTAAACAGGAGACCAAGAGGTTTTTAGATATGAAGAAATATGGAAGAAGCTGACATATTTTGTCAAAAGATATTTAATGGAGCAAAAGAGGAAGGCTGAGTTTATATAGTAGAACATTTGCCATTTTCGAAACACCTTGAAAAAGCATAATTTTTAACAGGGTATATACAGAGATATACAGGGTGGGGAAGTAAAATTTACAATGAACATTTAGTTGTTTTTTCTCAGCAGGCACTACGTCAATTGTTTTGAAACCAAACATATATTGATGTCATAATCATACCTAACACTATTATCCATACCTTTTCAGAAACTTTTGCCCATATGAGTAATCAGGAAAGCAAACGTCAAAGAGTGTGTGATTTGCTGAATGCGCTCGTCACACCAAAGAAGATTTCAAAAATAGTTGGAGTGTCCATAAAGACTGTTTATAATGGAAAGAAGAGAATGACTATGAGCAAAACTATTACAAGAAAGTCTGGAAGATACTGTTAAAGAAGAATGGGAGAAGTTGTCACCTGAATATTTGAGGAACACTTGCGCAAGTTTCAGGAAGCGTGTGAAGGCAGTTATTGAGAAAGAAGGAGGACACATAGAATAAAAACATTTTCTATTATGTAAATTTTCTTGTGGCAAATAAATTCTCATGACTTTCAATAAACTAATTGGTCATACACTGTCTTTCAATTCCTGCCTCAAAATATTGTAAATTTTGCTTCCCCACCCTGTACATCAACAGGAACACTGTAGAATAATCATTTTCATTGGACATGGAAACAGCATATTCAGAATATTGAGGGTTATTTTGGAATTCAGGAGAAAAAAAGTTGATAAATGCATGTAAGCGTCATCAGTGTAAAAGTATATGACATACACTGTATATTTGACTGTTTTATTAAGGAAGAAGGAATAATGACTTCTAATTTTCAATCATTTTTTTTAAGTAATTAAGAATGAATGTTTACATTTTTGTGATGAACTCACTTGACACTATCTGAGTTACTGAGATGCTGCTTTAGAAATCATGATTACAATACATTCTGTTTTTCTCTGTTTTCTCATTTGTCATAAAATATTGCTGCCGTGACATTACCACAAAATAAATTACAGCAATATGAATGTCTCCTTGTTTTTCTTTTTAATTTTCTGTACGAGCACAGTCACATAATAATCCCATTGTGTTGTGTCTCTCCACTGTGCAGGAAGCTGATTCAAAGATGAGAGATTTGTGTTTAAACAGTGTCATTAGATAGAGGTAGGACATTGACCCTTTAGTGATGAATGATAAAACCCAACAATCAATGAAACCATTAGCGATCTGACTCTTACGAGAAACCTGTCGAGATAAGGGCTCAAAACAGATGGACTATGTGCATTTTGGTCATGACACGTGCACTGAGATGTTTCACCACTCAGCACAATGACAGGAATGCAATAAAAGTGACGTTCATCCAATGGCCTAGCCTTTTTTTTTTTTACACTTTAATAAGAACAAATGAAACAAATGCCCTTTGAATTGATTGAACTTGAAATATTGGAACAAATGAACATACATGCATGAGTTTGGATCAGATGTAAAGGCCTTAATTTGCTGTAAATTACTTTCTGCATCTATTGTTAGGATATTAAACTCACTTTGTGTCCTTGGTGACTGCTGTGTTTGTGTATAGGTCGGTGCCTGGTGGTCTCCATGTAAACATTTCATTTATGCCGTTGATGGCTACCAAGGGTATACACAGGTGACCTTCCTTTGTCCCTGTGTCTATTACAGACAGACGACACATAGCCACATGGGTCCATTATGGCGCCTGTGGTGGGGATTAATGGTTGTGTAAATAATATTGGTGAACATACATCACAATTTATATTCATTACACAGTGGCTGCATTTTAGACAAAGGTTTTACCAACTGACAAGGGTGATCTGTATTGGTTTACAGCTGCACCACCACTATTGTCATTCTTATAAACCCATAGAATGGTACAGCTCTTCTATTCAGTTATAAATGTCTCTCATTTTGGGCTTTCATTGTATTTGGACATGTGCTCTGGTGGTCCTTTTATGAATGACCTTGCCTACCTGTATATACAGAATACACACAGTATTTTCTTGCTAACTACATAAGCTCTAAAATTACTTCCTTATCAAATTTAACAGAGAGCTGAAGTCCCACCTCTTCCAGTTGCTTATTTTGGAAAAATCAAAAAATTATCACTTCATTGGTCATTTTTGGACCCCATTTGAATTATGCATCATTTACATATTGCAAAAAAAATAGATAAACTCACTTGAATTTGGCATATTTATCTTGAAATATCTTTTTTTTTTTTTTTTTTTTTTTAGATTTATTTAGTTATAGAGACTTAATCTAAAGGTACAGTGTGTAAGTCCCCTACCCTCAGTGGCAGCAAATACCAGAATCAAAGCAAAGACAGTGAGATTTCTCTGTTCCGGTGTTGCTTTTACCTAACGGCTGGCACTTCAGAACAAAAGGCCTTGGCTGTGTCTTTCCCAATTTTCAAATACTTCATTTCCACAACCTGCCAAAATGGTGAGCGCCTCAACTACTCTGTCATCACTAGCATCAACCTGGATCTCATAGAATTCTGTGTAATAACATGTAAGGACCACGGACCCCTACCTCAAAATCTATGGTGGTAGCATGGAATCACCATAGATCTAAGACTTTTTCTATGAACACAAAATGCCTATTTCTGTCAAATTTTGTTCACAAATTTGTCTAATTCTGTGTTAGTGAGCACTTCTCCTTTGCCGAGATAATCTATCCACCTCCCAGGTGTGGCATGTCAACATACTGATTAGACAGCATGATTATTGCACAGGTGCACCTTAGGCTGACCACAAAAGGCCACTCTAAAATGTGTGTGTAATGACCATGGACCCCTACCCCAAAATCTGTGGTGGTAGCATGGAATTGTTGAAAATTCCATAATGGGCCCACAGAAGTGATATCAATGTAAGGCAGTGGCAGGCGTCAGCTATGGTCCACACGCAGATCCCCTGATTCAGGGGTGGCCAGCCCTGGTCCTGGAGAGCCACTTTCCTGCATGTTTTAGATGTATCCCTCTTCCAACACACCTGACTCAAATGATAAGCCTATCATCAAGCTGTGCAGAAGCCTGATAATGACCGTCAGGTGTGCTGGAAGAGGGAACATCTAAAACATGCAGGACAGTGGTTCTCCAGGACCAGGGTTGCCCACCTCTGCCCTAACCCAAATACAACTGCATCTGGATCACTCATCTTGTGTGGTCCACACGCGGATCCCAATGCAGTTATATTTGAATCAGGGGATCTGTGCGTGGACCACGACTGATGCCTGCCACTGACTTACACTGGTATCACTTCTGTGGGCCCATCACGGAATTTTCAGTGCTACCACCACAGATTTTGAGGTAGGGGTCCGTGGTCATTACACACACATTTTAGAGTGGCCTTTTGTGGTCAGCCTAAGGTGCACCTGTGCAATAATCATGCTGTCTAATCAGTATCTTGACATGCCACACCTGGGAGGTGGATGGATTATCTTGGCAAAGGAGAAGTGCCCACTAACACAGATTTAGACAAATTTGTGAACAAAATTTGACAGAAATAGGCATTTTGTGTTCATAGAAAAAGTCTTTGATCTCTGAGTTCAGGTCAATGAAGTGTTAAGCTTATATTTTTGTTCAGTGGACAGTCTTCAGATGATCAGTTCTTTTTAAAACCCTTTTTGAGCTGTGGATCAACAATATATACATTAAAAAAAAACTAGGGGACTCTTAGTATTGGTTCCTGTATTACCACACACTAAACCTAATTGAGTGCTTATAGCTTATCATTTATCATTGGATAATTAATGAAGTAGACTGATCTCAATTCCCCCAGGCCTCTGCCAGATGCAAGTCTAGTCATCCATTTGTCTGCTAATAGGATGGAAAGGACAATTGTATTGATGTATAACCTGACTTGACCAATTAGCTGGATAAGCTAGTTTATCAAGTAACTTTTCAGCTCTCAGTTAAAACTGTAAATGAAGCCGTCCTTGGAGGTAAACATACTTCAGTTCAAACATAAACAGTCTGTGGAAGTACACATGAATACTTAATTCTGTTTTAGTTTTAAGCTGACTCATTTGATAAGTTCAGACTTTTTTCTTGTTGGCCTTCACCATATGATTAAGAAGTAACCCTCAGATATAATCACTCTTTGAAAGGAATCACTTTTATCTTCATCTGCAAGTGTTGTGTTTTTTCCATTAAGCTGTTGGGTTTCCGTAAAATATTTTCTATACACATATGCCTAAACATAAATGAACACACTGACAAATACATAGTTTGCAGCAACAACACAGTATCCTGTATTTTGTAAAACACTGTCGCCATAAATCCACAGATGGACTGTACTGTGGATAATACAGAAATGATAACTTAACAGTATATAAATACAGCTTTCACTGCTGTTGATGTGAAGAGCCACCATCTTAAATTTTAAAGTCTGGGTTGATGAAGCTACTACTACTACAACCACCACAACTACTACTACTACTACTACTTGGAAATTCTACTACTTAGCATCAACAAAACTGCAAACCACTTTTAAAACCTCATAACCCTAAAACCACAGGGAGGACCAGTTCGAAGCCTGAATAGTACCTACAGTATGTATGCATAATCATTCTTTCCACAGAGCTTCTGTCCTGTGTGTAAAATGTGAATCAAAGTTAAAGAACAGTGAAAAATGATGGGAGTGGTCATGTCTGCTGTGCCCTGATGGATGTTTTTTCAAAGCATCTGTCATAAGGTTCAGGGCTTTGTTTTCAGTTTTAGACTGATCTTTTAGAAAGGACATAAAGGAAAGGAAGGAAGGTGGGAGGCTGAGATCGAAGCTCACTGTACACTTTGCTGAATAAATAGTCCTTGACATGCCCACTGCAGATTTTATTGAATGTAGGTAAAAAATGACAAGAACTGCAGTATCTGAGTAAAGATGTGATGAGGGTTTACAGGAAATATGGTAAATGCTATCTTTGAAAGGGAAGAAATGTGTGACATATAGGAATACTTTATTCTATATGCATTCTGAATAAAATCAAATAGAATAGCCCTGTGGTCAGTAGCAGACTGAAAACCATAAATTGGAGTTGACGTGCATACTCAAAAACTGATGATGACTGATGCCAGTCACGATTACTCTTTAATTTCTACATTTCTCTGAAAATTACCAATTAGTCAAGGATAGTTTAGCATTTATGCTCTAATTTTACATTTCTATAACTGCACTCTTATTTTTTTTTTGTAATAGCTGCTTATAAAGATCACTTTAATGCAACTTGACAGCTGATTTATGCTCTGGAGATTTCCTGAAGTCACAGAACTATTAAAAAATAAGATTTACGCATCGAAAAACAAATTATAAATGCCTTTAGGAATGCACAGTGCTCAGGTTTACCTTTACCACCATCGCCAACTACATACCCATCTACTAATTGTACTAATTCCAACATCAGATCTGCTTGTCTTGGAGTTTTATTTTGTAATTAATGGAAGTATTACTGAAATCAGCCAAACAATAGGAAAAGCCGCTGAATCCATTAAGATCTGCTGCTCAATAAATCCTCCTCAGCGAAACGAACAAACCATAATTGAACTCCAAGCAAACAAATATAATTGTGCACTGAGCAGAATTAAAACAATGCAGCTAAAGTACAGTGTAAGTGGAAAGTTTTCTGGCTAAATCCTTGTTTCTAAAAGAAGCATAAATTAAGGTTATTGAGGTCAAATGAATCCTGAAAGTGTCACAGCTGCAATGAGCAAACACCACTGTGTACTGGATCTAAAAGTCCTGTCCTCTGAGTCTGGGACTGGGCTTAGGAGGACCATGACCTTCAGGACTGTCTGACCTGGACAGTTGAGCTTAGATTTCATCACCTCAAGCAGACAGAAATCCTATATTGTCAAATGTTTCTGTGACTCCTCCACAGGCCCAACGAACACAAACAAAACCTGATGTTCTTTCTTACTGCAGCAAATTAACAGACAGTTGCATGCATTTGTCTTCTATTCGAGTAGAAGTAGAGACAGTTGTGCAAAAAAAAAAATTAGACTCTGGTAAAAGTTGAAGGACTGATTCAGCTTCTTTACTCCAGTGAAAGTGAAAAAGTACAGGCTCTGAAATGTTGTCAGGTAAAAAAAGTTGCATTTTTAGGACATTTCTATGAGCTATTTCTGTGGAAAGCAACCTCATGTCATATTATTAGAATGTGAAGACTATTACAGCATTTTAATGTCAAGTAAAATACAAAAAAATAACCACAGAAAATGTGCAAATCTGTTTTCAGTGACTATGTTTACTATTTTTATTCCAAGCCCACCATATACAGCGGTGCATCATAATCTACAGTATAACATGCAAATTAGATTCATTTCTGAATGTGATGTATATATGTCCAGAAGATATTTGTTAAACCAGAATAACACTAGCATATCTACATGTCTGAATCAGAAAATATTCCATTCGGGGGAAAAGGGGAAAATCCAAGCAGATTATGCTGTTCACATAACTCCTATTTAATAAAACAAATATTGCCAAATTCAGAATCATAGTGAAATATATTGTGTTTGTAAATGTACTAAATGTCATCTTATGATATCTTTTAAATTACATTTTATGTTATATTTGTCATAGTACTGACAGAAACACCACATAATTGTCTTTTGTTGGGAAGGTGTGCAGTGATACAAAATAAATAATTGATGAATTCCCTCAAATGTGTTCAAACTTATAGTGTCTATCGTAAATATTCACCCCCTTGGATGTTTTACCATGTTTTATTGACCATGATTGATTTATGAAAGCAATAAAAGGATAAAACATCCAAGGGGGTAAATACTTATGATAGGCACTGTAAGTAGGGAGTCTGCTTTGAAATTGTAAGAAATAGAAAGTACAAATATTTGTGTTAAAACATAAAAAGGAAAAGGAAAAAAGATGTCAAGGAAATAAATTGAAGTACAAAGAATTGTACTGAGAATTGTAGCTGAAGCTGCATGAGGTGAAATGAGGGGGAAAAATAGCTTTAAATCACCTATTTCACCTTCATACCTGCCCGAAAAGACATGTTCGGGGGAAAAAAAACATAAGTGTCAGAGGTTATATTTTTTTCAAAATGGGAAAAAAAAAAAAAGAAAAAAAAACATAGACAAGGAGTAGATGTAGAAGTCCTCTCACACCACTTGAATTACAATGCTGAAAGATATTTATATGGATTTTTTGCATCACGATACAGAAAAAAATTAAGCAACAGAGCTTTAACCATAGCAATAAAATCTTCATGCTTAAACACTTAAAACCTTTTGGTTTTTGGATGAAATAACTCATTTGTTTAACACCAGTTTGGCCACAGAGCCACTCACTGGAGCTGCTGAAGATGTAGCCGTTGGTTTGTCCCTTTACACTCATTAGTATTCGATGTATAACAGCTGAAATCACACCACCTGAGACAAGTCATACTGATGACCTTAGCTTTAGATAGAACCTATTTCATGTGAACCTGCTTGGCATTTGTTCTTTAGGAATGATAAGTAGACTGCAGCAATTAAAGGTTGCTTCTTCCTGAGCTTAAATGTGTAAATTAGATGAGTGGAAATCTGTCCCAATTCTAAATGTATCACAATGTGAATATCTTGATGTGAATGTTTGTCCATCAATGCCCATTACATTTAAATACACAATATCTCTGTCAAAACTGGACAGAATTTCTTCAAATTTGGCACAAACATCGACTTTGACTTAAGGGTGAGCTGATTACATTTCAGTGGCAATTGATGGGGGTCACAGGTCAAGGCTGCTGTGTCATCACCTAACAAATCTTATGTCATAACTCAAGGATTCATACCCGACACACACATAATGAGATAAATGATGAAGTGATCGCAATTTATCTCCACATGGTTAAAGGTCAACTTCACAGCCGTATCATAATGTTGTGTAAAGACACTTTGATGTCCATTTTTCACTATTTTATCCATACACAGCCTTTAAGTGCAGACAGAGTTTTCTTATTTTCTTCTTGTGTTTCATATCACATTTTGATTTTTCTCTCTTCCTTTGAACCATTCTTCTACATAGAATGAGATTTTTGTAGAGAAAAACATGGACATAGACCAAGGTCTCCCAGCTATTGTGTGTTTTTTTGAAGTATCCTTTGTGTTTGCACATATATCATATCTTGATTTCTGAAACCTGGAAAAGACTTTATCCTGGACTGGGAAACCTGAGTATTCTAGCTGGAGGATATGTAGATACTGCTAAATAAGGATGAAACGATCAATTGAGTAATCGACTAACTGACTCAAATCGATTCCAAAAATTATTCGATTAGAATTTTCTTGAATAAAACCTTTGTTTCCTTAATTTCACTGCTGCTAAACATTGATTCCACTGTTGTGTTTCACATGGATGCTTATTGTGATGCACATGACACCAGGATCAACACAAACAACATGGAGCATAGCTCAGAAGAGACGAGGACAAAAAGGCAGAAAATGTTTGTATGTTCACTTTTCTACAATGGAACCAGGGCTTAATTTGAGCCGGATCCGGCACCTCTATAAAAAAACGAATAGCCCAAATGAAAAAAAAAGTTATCTGTTAATCTTTATTCCCCATTTAAGTTACACAAAAATCTTGTGTTCAGATGCATTTAAAGGTAAATTTTAAGGGAAAAATGGATGTAACAGGGACAGTCTAAAAACACTTCAAAAAGCTTAACATAGCTTAATTAACAGTGATCAGTTATCACTAAATTTCGTGTGGACATCTCTAATCATGTCCACTTTCACCTCTGCAAAAATCAAATTGAAAATCCAAATATTATGGATGCTGTTTGGGTTAAGCCTCATTTTTCTGTTATTAAAACACTTCCCCTTCAGCACCACATGTTTGTGTCCAGCCATTCACTTGGTCTTGACAATTTGTATGCGAGAGAGAGAGAGAGAGAGAGAGAGAGAGAGAGAGAGAGAGAGAGAGAGAGAGAGAGAGAGAGAGAGAGAGAGAGAGCGAGAGAGAGAGAGAGAGAGAGAGAGAGAGAGAGAGAGAGAGAGTCGGACAATTTCTTAAATGTGTTGAAGACTGCAGTGCACATATTGTTTGTAGATGTCATTTGACTTGTTTGTTGTTGTTTATATCTATAGACATTTTTATATATAATTCTATACTGTTATTATTGCTGTTTTTTGTATATAGATATTTTACACTTTGTGGTTGTTGTTTCAGCTGGTTCTGGAATAAAGAACAAGTTGTTTGTCATTTTCAGACATGTCTGTTTTATATTTTTACTATTTTTTTCACCTGTTGTAATAATCGCTTAATTGAATCGAATCAAAGAAAATAATTGCTAGATTAATTGATTACAAAAATAATCGACAGCAGCAGTTCTGCTGATAAATGTATCCACCTTATCCTTTGGAGCAACGGAGGAATGGAATTGTATTCTTCACTGATAAAACGTGTCAGGATCTAGTTTTCTATTCAAGTCCATAACACGCTGCAAGATGTAGTTTTAAAAACATCTACAGCGAAGTCAGGTCAAGGTTCAAAACACTGTGGAAGCTTTACTATGGAGTCAGACATCAGAACATTCACTTAAGTCCATCGTGATGACCTTCTCCCATCAGTCATGGTGGCAAACCTCCGTCCACCATCGCAGTGACAGACTGCCGTCAAAAAGAGGACATGTTTACCTGTTTTCATTTCAGCCTCCACCAACCTCAGCAGAGATCACTCTGCTCTCCACTCCACCCCTAAGAGATGGGCTTTTAAGATAAATATTTCACCCAAACTATCTCCCTCTGTCTCCTAAAGGAAAATGAAGGACACATGCATCAGTATTTATTTTATCTTCAGGGTTAGTGTTGATGATGGTCAGGTTTTAGGTTTATTTATACTATTGGAGAGACACACTTACTTCATCACATCCTGTATTGTCGATTAATGATTGGTTTCTGATGTTTTTGATGATGATAGTACATGAGGTTTGTACAACAGGAAGCGTGTTCAGGACAAAATTCAACAATGTTCACACAAGCTCATTCCTATAATGTTCCTCATCTGTGTATCTTCATAATCATAATATATAATATATAAAACTTTCATCTTTCATTACTAGCCCCCCCACCCCCCAGTAAAAAAGAAATCTTCATTATTAACCCTTCGATTGTTTTCAGAGTTCACCTGGACTGGTTTTAGTTCCTGGAAACGTTTCATCTCTTTTCCAAGAGACTTCATCAGTTCTCTTTGTGAGGGAAAGCAGACAGGTTGTGTTCCATATGTTAATGACTCTCAGTGTCATTGACATTAGAGTGAATTGCGTCTGAGATTCAGGGTTGTTGAGTAATAATGGGTCATTATCAGTTGGATGACAGATGAACGTTTTCAAGAACAAAAACCAGTCCAATTGAACTTTGAAAACAAACTAAAAATGAGCGATGACCTGGATAAATGAGAATTTACACAAACTTCATTATAAGCGCAACAAAAATATTAAAGATAATAAAAAATAATGTGTTACACAGCTAAAGTCTTTAATCCTTGATCATATTATCTTTGAAAGAACACAGATTTAAATACACAAATTAGTTAAAAAAAAAAAAAAAAAACTTTAACCCTTAAAGACCCTTGACTATTTTTGTCACAACTGCCAAATACATTTTTTGTCTTTCCCAAGTGATTTATCAACATTTATTATATTATCCTCTGCATTTTGCTTTTTTCAGAGCATATCAGGTAATTTCCCGTGTTTCATTTACTGAACATGTGGATATTCACAAAAACTCAGTAAATTTGAAGGTTATAAGATTAAATCAGAAAAAATGAGGAAAAGGTGACTTTTACAACAAAATATATAATTAACTGAATATATAACAAGTGTCTCCATCCACTGTCATTCATCAAACTATGTGTTTTACTGATGAATCAGTGTTGTAGAAGATGACAGTGTTTCCACGTTCACTACGGAGCCCCTGAAGGTCCAAATGGATCAATTATTCACATGTATTGATAGGATTAGTGGATCAACGAGTATTAAACACTTTAGTAGAAGCTTTTGGTCAGTGGTGGATGTTTGGGTCTTTATGGGTAAATGTCACATAAATAAATATCTGCTACTGCCATCAGTGAAAACACATCTCATAAGCTGAGCATGACACTGGCCGATACCAGCAAATTTCAGGTGATACCCATGTTTGGATGATATATTTACTGTATGCATCCCTAGAAAAAGATAAATACCAGTAAGACAAATTTGCATTGTGATATTGGCATTTATTAGCACTATGTCCACTGTTAACCATAGTGGCCTCATTTTCAATAGTCATAGTCAAATTAATCAAAGTCAGACGGCAGTTACTGAAATATAAATAGCCTCTTTTTGTTGTAAACATCACAAGTGCATGGACAAACAGTAACCAGGATCCTTTATTTATCACACATACAGACATATGAATAACCAGATTCCTCTGTATTTGACACAAATATATGAACAGTTGTGAGGCATGAAAATACAATAGCTACAGAACTGCACAGTTGCTACTTATTAGGTATCTCTTGCTAAAAAGGTTAAGAAAACTGCATGAACAAGTGATCCAAGGACACTAGATGCATCTAACAGAAGTTATTGTTCTATTATAATGTTACTGAGTCGAGTGATACAGATAGTGGTATTGAAAAGCTCATATACATATGTATGTATATATATATATATATATATATATATATATATATATATATATATAAATAAATGGATGGATGGATAATAATAATAATAATTTATTTGTAAAGCGCTTTCAAAGTGCTGTACAGATATAAAATCAATCACAATAGAACATAAAAACTAAAAACATTAACAGTAAAAACAAATCAAGACATATAACACAGAGTAAACAAGTGGGTCTTGAGCTTTGCTTTAAAAACATCCACAGAGCATGCCTGCCTTATGTCCAGAGGAAGACTGTTCCAAAGTGTTGGCGCATGGAAAGAAAAGGCTCGCTCACCAACAGTCTTTTTCCTGACTTTAGGCACAGTCTGGAGGCCAGATCCTTGTGAGTGAAGGGCACGAGAAGGTGCATACAGTCTAACCAGCTCCGTTAAGTAAGAAGGTGACGCTCCATTTAAAATTTTATAAGTCAATAAAAGCACCTTAAAATCAGCACGAACCTGACATGGAAACCAGTGAAGAGAGGCCAACACCGGGGTAATGTGATCGTATTTCCCAGCTCCAGTCAGAACCCGAGTGGCAGCATTTTGCACCATCTGCAGGACTCGGAAACTTGTTTTGGGTAATCCTGAAAGAAGAGCATTACAATAGTCCAAACGAGATATTATGAAAGCGTGAATGAGGACTTCAGCATCTTTATCACTCAGGATTGGCCTGATCTTAGCAATCCTTCGAAGATGAAAAAATGATTTTCGAGTCGCCTCCTTGATATGCTTATCAAAAGCAAGTGTCTGGTCAAATATGATACCACGGTTTTTCATGTTGTCTCTGCCAAGAACAACACAGTCAGATGGATGGATGGATGGATGGATGGATGGATGCAGAATAGTTGTGCCTTCAAATCAGTGGAAGGTGAATTGTAACTTACAACAGAATTATGAGGTCAATGAAATTTCACAAACATTACTTGATTATTAAGCAAATGTAAAATTGTACAGTTAGGAAGTGACTTAGAAATATTTAAATTTAGCTGAAAGGAAAGCAGGAAAACCAAGTGATAACAGAGGACAGAGAACACACCAGAGCAAAACATCAGCTGCATAATTATTCGGAAGTGCAGAAATAGATGCATGCTTTTGTTCCTTCCAGCTTCCCTAATAGGACATATTTTAACAACTTATTGATGTCTTCATTATGACTGGGGCAATGTGCCAGATGTAATTAAAAACTTGGTGGGAGTGAGAGTGTGTGTGGTGACCTGGCCTGATTCTGTGATGATAAGAGGATCCCGTGGAGAGCATGATTGGTGAATAGTTAATACGAGCTGCGATGCTTCCAATTACACAGACTCCTGATCAGTATTTGTGGCTGAAGGCTATGTGCTTCAAAGCAGTGAAAGAGCTCAAATAACAAATGTAAGGTCTATAGATGAGGTGTGTTCCTTACACTGTAAATATGAAGATGAAAAACTGCAGACTACAGAGAACCACAAATAGTAACAAATTAACTCTGAGGCATTTACAGTTTTACTACAAGGGAGTCAAAACATCAATTTGAAGTCTCCCCAGGGACCCAAATGCAATCACAAACAGCAGGACAACACCAACAGTTACTTCTAATGATGAAAAGTAATATTAATGAAGCAACAGCACATTGTCACTCATGAGATAAGTTATCCAAACTAGCGGTATTGTACCCGTGGTGCCATTGTACGATAGCGCCCTCCCGTGCTGCACCATCGGGACAAACATCTGGACACACGTCGGACACGCGTTGGAAACAGAACGTCCATTATACTAGGATGCTCTAGTTCATGAACATGATTGACTTTAACACTGCTAAAACATTATGTCTGAAACTGTTATTTTTATATAATTTTCTTCTCATGTTATATATTGTTACATTGTTTTAGTCTTGTGTGTTTTTATGTAGGTTTCATCTTATTTTGTCTTTTGTTTTTGATGTCACTTTTATCGTGTTACATTTTGTTGTGGTTTTTGTGGTTTCGTCTTGTGCATTTGATGTTGTTTGCATCTTGTTGCACTGTTTTTATCTTATGTCATCATATTGTCTTGTTACATCATTTTGCAACTTTTATGACTGAGGTCTCTACATATGGCCTTGATAAATATCTATTACCTATTCTGCAGAACATTATTCTTCTGTTTTAACAATTAAGAGTTTGAGTTTGAATACTTTTGATTTTGCCTTTAAAAAAAAACTATTTATCTTGCCTTGACTGGCATCATTTTTTCACCAGTGTGACTTTACAGGTTTTTTTTTTTTTTTGACATGCTGTATTGACACACTAAACCTAAAATCACAGAAAAACAAAAAAAATATGAGTAAGGAAAATGTTAGATTTTTTTTTTTTTTTTTTACCTAAAACATGTTGAACGAACCATTTTATTACTTAGAATAAACATAAATTGGCAACTTAAAAAAAAAATCTTATAAATTTAGTAAATAACAAAGTTATATACAGTTCTTTACAAGAAAATGCAGGCAATGTTTCAGGCATTTTTAAGGAAAATTATATACAAGATGACACACATCTGATTGGTTGATGTAGTTCACTTTCCCCCTAAAAGTGACATGGTTGGTTTTTTTGTTTTGTTTTGTTTTGTTTTTTCATGTAAGCGCTTCCTTTAGAAGCCTGTTTTTACTGTCTCTTTCTGCTCAGAACGTGATGACAATATTACCAAAAATTGTGATTTATCGTATATCATAAGTGTGGTTTCACTTGGCCTTTCAACACCATTGACTTCACAGTATTACTCTGACATGCACTTTGCAGTTGAAATGAAGACTCGTCATCTTAAATCGTTTTGTGATTGTGAAATGAGGGCCGATCCAGGGACTCCGAAGGGTTAATTAGGAAGATGAATTCACATATCATATCAATCTTCTCTAGTGTTTTCTGACAACTGGTGACCAAATAACAACAGTTCCGTAGTCCATTTTGAGTCCCCACCCTAAATTTGGGAAAGACGTGTAAAATAATATCAGCTAATCTTTGGAACAAATGTTGAGCTTTACAAGAAACCAAATTCTCCATAAAAGTGAGCCTTCCATATGTGTATTCCACTGGGTCTTTACAGACAGGCAGCAACAGGAAGCAATAAGACAGCTGAAGCAGAATAGGGATATGTTTTAAGGTCACTGTGTTGAACAGAATCTAAACCTAAGGGTAGGTGTTGGTCAGTGATTACGTAAATGTCAGTGCACTGGGGTGGCTCGACTCATATGGGAACAGGTTAAACTCCAAAAGCACAAATAAGCTGTTTCTCTCCTGCCTTTTGCTGCTGAATTTCTTGGCACCACCTGTCAATAAATGGAATTTTCACAGCTCCGACTGTAATTTTAGATTCACACTTGTGTTTTTGGCTGTCTACCGGACAATATCTGGCACCTTCCTGTCATACTAGTGTGTGGCCCTTGGCTCTTTCCACTTTCCACCTTTTCTTCCCCTGATCCAACACCTCCAGTACATAAACTGGCTTTCATGTTCAGCCACCCTGTTATCTGTGTGTCTGTTTTGTTAGTACTGTTTGCTCGTCCTTGTGGATCTTGTTATAGGTACCTAGCCATTTTGCTTTGTTTGCTAGTTTTGGCTGAACATACTGTGCTTTTGAAGGCTATAAATGGTGGTATTTGATTTGATTTATTATGCTTTCCTCTGAGTTATGCACTTTGCCTCTAAGATTTTACAAGGAGTAACTACAAAAAGCCTGATCCCGAGTGTGCATCATCCTCGTCCATGGCAGCACACAAGCTACAAAACAAGAAACAGGACACTAAGAACCAAAATAGTCACAGGGTAACTTTTAAAATACTGCCTTTTAAAAAAGATAATGTGAATTAATTATGTTTTTACATCACTTAAAGAGTATTTTTGTCACAACTTCCAAATGTTTTTTTTTTTGTCTGTTTCAAGTGATTTATCAACATTTATAATATTGTCTTCTGCCTTTTGCATTTTTCAGTGAAAATCATGTATTTTCCTATATTTAATTCACTGATCATGTAGTTGTTCAAGCTCAGAGTAAATTCAAAGGTTATTAGACAAAATCAGACAAAAAATAGGAAAAAGTGACTCTCAACAAAACACATCAACTAAACATACAAGTGTCTTCATCCGCTGTCATTGATCCAACTCCATGGGTTTTATTGGTGAAGTCAATGTTGTAGAAGATGACGGTGTTTCCATGGTAACTATGGAGCCTCTGAACATCCAAATGGGTCATATCTGATGACCATGAAAAGATGACAAACTTTATTTTACACCAATTATTTACATGTATTGAATTAATTGGTAAAGAGGTATTCAACTTTTTAGATCGGTGGATGGTTTAGGTCAGTGGTGGATGTTTGGGTCTTTATGGGTTAGAATGAAACAAGGCTTATGATACAGTCACATTAATCTAATCTTTTTTTTTTTTTTTTTTTTTTTTTTTTTACGTGGCTCTTAACCTTTTATAGGGTTTCATTGAAATACTCTGACTGAAATTCAAAACTTCAACCTCACCATGTTATTGCACATCATCATCTACCTCCTCGTTGGTTGGCATGACAACAGTCTCCCTCCTCTTGCCATAAAACATCTGAGCAGACACTTGCTAAAAAGTAAACACATGCAATAAAACAACTGTTATAATGTCATAAACTGAAAAAATCCCTCACATTCACTATTTAGAGCTTCAAAATTTCTATAAAATCTCTCTGAATCACTGTATAATGTTATAAAAACCTCACTGAGGCACGGGATATGCCCCATATTTAATGTTTGCAGAAATTACCAAAAATAGTCACTGAATGATAAAGGGTTGAAGTTGACTCACTGTACTATCCCTGTAAGGAAAGGAAGGGTTAGGAGAGGGTTAGGGTTAGCTAACCCGAGTCCTAACCCTTAGTCTCTGCATTCTACCCATCCTAATACACATTCATTACCTAGCATTAGCAATTAACATTAGCACATAGTACACATTAGTATCACTGAGTTGCCATTGACGGCGCTTGGAGCCCAACTCCAGATTTTTATCAGCATCATCGCCAGGGAAACCGACAAGAGAATTAAGCTATATGTACCTGTTTGAATGGTGGGGGGCCCTGTTTGTAGGCTAAGAGGGAGTAAAAGTATATTTCCAAAACAATATCAGTGATGGGTGACATGGTGATGGTGTTGGCACTGTCAACTCACAACAAGAAGGTCCTGAGTTTGTTAGTGTGAAGTTTGCATGTTCTCCCACTGCACAAACCACTATACAATGTCAATTTAGTCACTCTAAACCAAGGCTGTCAAACTCATGTTAGTTCAGGGGCCACATTAAGCCAAATTTGATCTGCAGTGGGCCGGACCAGTGAAATAATAACATAATAATATATAAATAATGTCAACTCCAAACTTTCCTCTGTTTTAGAGAGAAAAAAAGTAAAATTAAGTGATAAAAATGTTTACGTCTACCAACTATCCTTTAAAACGATATGAATAACATGATCAAACTGAAATTTCTTGACATCATTTACATATATAAACATACAGATCACAGTGGATCTACAAATACACAAAACATTTAATAACAGACAGAATATTGGTAAACTTGGTAAACACTTCAGACATTTCACAACATTTCATATTTGTTCAGGTTATTCGCATTTTTGTGGAAAGGTAGTTTGTTTTTGCGTAAATACAGTAAAATGACATGAAAATGTTTATATTTACAGAGAGAAAAATGTGGAGTTGTGAGTATTTATAGGTTATTATAACAGTATTTGACTGATCCGACCCACTGCAGATTACATTGGTCTGTATGTGGAACCTGAACTAAAATGATTAATATCTTCAGTGTAATTTTTGCATTTTACAGCTTCATCCCAGGGGCCAGACTGGACCCTTTGGAGGGCCGGATTTGGCCCCCGGGCCGCATGTTTGACACCTGTGCTCTAAACTGTCTGTAGGTGTGAATGTGAGAATGAATGGTTCATCATTGTTTGTCTACCATGTAATGAACTGTGACTGCAACATGTCCAGGGTGTACCCCACCTTCACCTACTAGTTGATGGGCTCCAGTGCCCCCATGACCCTCCTGATTATTGAATGAATGAATGAATATCAGCCATTCCAACTGTGTGAGCTTTAATTATGTTTCTACAGACATCACAAACACAGCCCATAATGTCACAAATCCAATAATGTGGACACTAAATCCTAATAGTCCAGAGAATTTAAAGGATGACTGCTCTCTTTGTGCAGAGCAGGTCAGGCTGACACACACTGGGATAGGATGTCATAATCGTTTCAGTGACTGACTGGGGCTGTTTGAGCTTTCAATAGTCCAAGAGGCACAGATGGACGACATATAGAATAAAAAGTGTCATTATTTATCAGATTTAATTAACCCATAAAGACCCAAACAGCCACTGGCAAGCAAAGCATCTACTGATCTAAAATGTTTAATACCTGTTCATCCACTAATCCTATCAATCCATATAAATAATTGGTGTAAAATGCAGTTTGTCATCTTTTCATGGTCATCAGATATGACCCATTTGGACGTTCAGAGGCTCCGTAGTGAACGTGGAAACACCGTCATCTTCTACAACATTGATTCACCACTAAAACCCATGGAGTTGGATCAATGACAGTGGATGGACATACTGGGTTTATATTCAGTTAATTATATCTTTGCTAAAAAAGTCACGTTTTCTTCACCTTTCTCTGTTTCTGATATAACCTGAGAATTTACTCTGAGCTTTCATGAACATCTATATGATCACTGAATTGAATATAGGAAAATACATGATTTGAGCTGAAAAAATGCTAACTACTGACAATAATATTACTATAAATGGTGATAAATCACTTAAGAAAGGTTAAATATACAGAAAAAAATTGTTTGGGAACTGACACAAAAGTAGCACTGGGTCTTTATGGGTTAAAGTGTACCTGTACTGATTATGCTTACAGCCTTATTTGTGCTTTGTGTATTACTTATAAGCAAGAGAGGCATAAATTCAGTTAAAAAATCACCATAAATGCACCACACTGGACCTTTTTATTATGTGAATTATGCGCATGGGCAGAACCTATGGGGAGCAGCCATTGCCGGCCATAAGTGATGTACCTGTTGTTGATTCCAGGTGATGAGTATGAGTAAACAAGCAGCAGTCTGTGAGCAACTTGAGTGGAAAGTATGTGTTTGCGCTTGTTTGTTTGTGCAGCCGTAAGCTTTGCACTCTACCATTGTCCTAGAGACATGATCCAGCACTGGTCGATGATGTGTCATTTTAGACCAGTGTCTGCTGCACGGGGTCAGTGACCAGTCCATCTAAGCCCAGGTAATCACACAAAACAACAAGCTTTTGTCACTACCAGTTTGTGAAAGAGGAAACATGTGGCTGACCATGACTGTCTGATGGAGCAGTGACTTAGTACTCACGCATAAGTCTACTTGACAATGGGCTATAACATAAGTTACTGGACGGAACTCAATCCATCAATCAAACTGCACTTATATACAGTCTACTCTCGTTATACCGCCAACTTCCGTTCACGGCCAAATTGGCGGTATAGCGAAAATGGCGTTACAACGGGTTGCGTCCATAATGTGCATGTCTTTACTATATGATGTCTATGCTGCCTCCGTTAACCCGTTCTAATCGCATTTCTAAATAAATCTTGATTCTGTTATGTTGTAAGGGATCATTTAAAGTGGGGAAACATTTTAAGCATTATTACACCGTGTCGGGAAATGACACCCCATCATCTTGAGGCTTTGGCTTAATCCCACGTCCTCTTCCCGACATCCTGACCTACTGAGTGTTCTGCGATAAATGAACAGTGGCCGTTCCGTAGACCTACTCGTAGCTTGTCACGATCAGCGTCTGGCGCGTTTGTTTCAGTGCATTGTTAAAATTTATGTGTACTCGATGGCAATCACGCTGACGGTATAACGGTCGGGAAATCAATGGTATAAGTGTTGTTTGTGCATGGAACTGGGCTGGCGGATGGCGATAGGCGGAAATGGCGATAGCTAATGGAATAATGCATTGGGGATTTTTGTGCAATGGTTTTGGTCAGCGGTGAGCGAAAATGGCGGTATAACGGCGGGCGGTTTAACGAGAGTAGACTGTATATAGCGCCAAATGAAAACAAAAGTTGTCTCATGACACTTTACTTATAGAGACATATAGAGCCTTATAGAGTCAAAACCAGACTCCCAAGCTAATTTATAGAAACCCAACAGAATCCTCAAGGAGCAAACACTTGGTGACAGTGGTGAGAAAAAACTTCCTTTTAACAGGCAGAAACCTCGAGCAGACCCCGACTCCTGGAGGATGGTCATGTGCCTTGACCAGTTGGGGTTAAAGAGAGAGAGTAAAAGAGGAGAAAGAGAGAGAGAGAGATTGGGAGATGGGGGGAAATCGAGGGAGACACATCGATGCACAGCAAACTGAGCTAGGAGTGTTGTAAACTAGAA
The DNA here is from genome assembly GCF_902148855.1 of Sphaeramia orbicularis. Lineage (NCBI taxonomy): Eukaryota > Metazoa > Chordata > Actinopteri > Kurtiformes > Apogonidae > Sphaeramia > Sphaeramia orbicularis. The sequence continues at coordinate 48,152,150 of NC_043963.1, forward strand.
CTGCTGTTGATTGCCAACAACTAGAACAAATATCCATAACTGTTAATACTACGACTCCAAATACAAGTATTAACAGTGGATATACTACTACTGCAGCTGTTAGTACCAATAATAGAAACCATCTATGTAAGTATATAATAAACACTATCACAACTATGTGGATAAAGGAGTAATAATGATGGAGACAGAGAAGCAGGACCACAGCAGCAGGTCCAGAGATGATCCAGGGAAAACCTGTGAGGTGATAAACCACAGAGACTCCAGGGAAGAAGGAGAGTTAGTAACATGTATTTGCTTGGGTGTGAATAGTGGAGAAGAGGAGAAGACATGAGGTCAGAGATGAGGAGGGGCAGAGAGGAGGTCAGACAGGATTTTTGGAGATAGTGAGTAATGAAATTTCAGTATCCTTCACTACTCCCTTCTCTTTTTGTGTGACCTGAAAAAGTATAATACACAGACCCACTAACCTCAGTGAGGGCTGGACTTCTTCTGAGTGAGAAATACTTTTGGCTACTCACAGAACCATTAAAAGGAGTCTTACACCATAAAGATAGACACCTTTATGAGGATTATGTTTTTGAATGTGATGTTTGATATATAGAACATTTGAAAATGGAAGTCGTTGACACAGCAATGTTTCCACCTCATCAATTTCTTATGCTTTAAAGTGCGAGTCGGTTATTGGCTTGGAAATGATTTAAGATGCCCTATTAGAGAAAACACGCCAGGTGTCCTCTGACCTCTGATGCATTAGTGTTACTGTGCAGAGCTGTGACTTACTTTGTAATAAAAAAATCTTGATGTTTAAGGTGGGATGAAATACATATAGCTGTGGCAATTTATCTTCTGAAAATGCAACACTCAAAGGCACTAATGTGTTCAAGGGACGCTTAAGGAATTGCTGCGTTGCTGAAACATCTTTTCACTTCTCACTAGCTTGTTGGGATATTCCCAGGTGGAGTGTTTGGCCTGGTTTATACAAAGGCAAGTGAAACATGAGCAAGAGCTAAAGGCCACTAAAAAATGAATGCAGCAATTATTAACAATAATTTACTCAGGAAGTATTTTAGTTGTTTACACCCAACAGGCAACATGCACATGTCAGCACTTCTCATATCAAAGATGACTTATTATATCGCCTTAGTAACATGTAAGACAAATATCATACATCCATATGAACTTTACCACAATGTACCTGGAAAATGATGGCAGCTCTGTGAAGTGTGCCTCAAACCACAGTAGGTGGTGAGGGACGACACCATGGGGAACCCCGGGATGTCTTGTCAAGCTCTGCAACACAATTATCACTCATCCATCTTTAATATCCCATCCATCTTCTCCATTGGCAGAGACAGGAAGGCACTCACCTCGCAATTATTATCTCAGCTGGAGGCCAAATTGAAGAAATGAAATCTTCGCTCCCCAAAAGTGACTGATTAGGACAAAGGCCAAAAATGCAGGGAGACAACAAGAATGTGAATCCATCAACTCTTAAAATATTCAGTGGTTGATAAGTAAGTACTATCAGTTGTTGAAACACTGTTATTTTGTTATTATCAAGTTACAAAGTGAAAATAGTCAGCATGTGGTTGTTTCTTAAGTGCTATCAAATGTTGACAACCAGAAATTCGAATTGTAATTAATTAAGCGAAAGGTAATGTGTTAATTTTTCCAAATGAAAAAAAAAAAAACATGAATCAGAAACTTATGACTATTCAGTTCCTCTCCAGTGTCTTCTGGCTTTGTCAAAAATGAAAGAAAAAAACAAAATACAAGTGCTCTCAGTACTGTTTTTGTTATTGATTAATCTATTAGTTATTGTCTTTGATGCATTATTATTATTATTATTATTATTATTATTATTATTATTATTATTATTATTATTATTATTATATTATTTGACGGGGCACAAAAAATAGTACAAATGTCAAACAGTCATATCTGAAAATAAGAAACAACTTATCCTCTATTCCAGAACCAGCTGAAACAACAACCACAAGAAGTATAAAAATAAAAGGATATATAAAAATAAAATAGATAAATAAATAAATAAAAATCTATATTGTACGAAAACGTATTGCATTCACACACAAAAAATTAAAAAATAAAAGCCAGGCTACAGGCTCCGAGTGCTGGCACTACTGTCCCACTGACACAAATAAACAGAGCCGTATTTTTTTGTTTTGTTTTGTTTTGTTTTGTTTTGTTCAGAAAACAGTATCTCGTTAATTCAGAAAAAAGAGAATTTTTTTTTCAGAAAACAATATCTCGTTAATTCAGAAAATAAGAGCTTTTTTTTTTTTTTTTCAGAAAACAATATCTCGTTAATTCAGGGAAAAAAAGCAAATTCATTTATTTATTTATTTATTTTACTTTTTATTTTTTTCACAAAACAGTATCTTGTTAATTCAGAAAAACAGAGCCGGATTTATTTTTTTGTGTGAATGCAATACACCTCTGTAATACTGAAATAACATCAGTATAAAAGTATAGAAATACCTATATCAATAAAAGACAAACACGTCAAATGACATCTACAAACAATATGTGCACAACATATTTGGATCCAACTTACTAACAACTTAAGATGGAACTAACATCCAACTGGAAAAAATAAAGAAAAATATTTGTTTATGTTTATTATGTTTATGTTAAAGCTTAAGTTTAAAGGAGTAAGTGATGGTTCCAATGTAGAAAAGTGAACATACAAACATTTTCTGCATTTTTGTCTCTGTTTGTGTTGATCCTGGCGTCATGTGCATCACAATAAGCGTCCGCGTGAAACACAACAGTGGAACCAATTATAAGCAGCAGTGAAATTAAGGAAATAAAGCTTCAATTCAGGAAACTTGTAACTGAACAATTTATTTAATTTGAGTCGATTAATCAATTAATTGTTTCAGCTTTACTTTTAATTATGTCTTTAAAGCTATTTTAGTCTAAGAAAAGACTCCACAAACACACACCGTATGGTGCTACCATGTCATGAAACATTACATTTTAATTGTTTCACAGAGGTTATGTTCTAAATTACAAATAAATACACTCATGTCTTCTTAGGTTCTTCGTGGCTCACGATAATTAGAGGATAAGCTCTGTAAATATGGGTAACTCAAGCCTATGTTTTATCCAACAGACACACACGCCTCCCACAAACAGAGACTAGAACAGAGAAAGGACACAGTCATGTTAATAGAGTCCCTACATTTTTATAGATTTGCTCACACACCCTTTGTGATGCTATTGTTGGCGGGAGGTACATACTCATTGCCTGAAAGTCCACGCCCAGAAATGTCCCGAACAGAGAAAATGGAAAAATGCAAATATCTTACATATTTTATTTTTAAGTAGCTAGGTAATGATTGGGAGCATGCCAGAAAGATAATGCGGTTTTGTCCTACTAATTCATTTCCAGATAATCTGGTGTTAATAACTCACTCTCTGTGTTCACATATACTGTGCTTTAATATATCTGAATTTACTTTAAAGCTGTTCTCACTTTTAGCTTTTTCTGTTTTTTTTTTGTTTGTTTTTTTTTCAGCAAAATGGAAATAAAATGCTATATAACCAAAAGTAAGCAATATTCTTTACTAAACAACATAAGGTTCAGCAGGTTGGGAACACTTTGTAAAGCGCAGCATATATGAGGCACTTTTATCGGTGAAGTGACAAGGACAGGAACTGACTCTCCTTTTACTGAGAATATGACCTTGCTTTCTGGTAAAGATGAGAGGCAGACGAGCACTCAAGTCACTCACTTTGTTAAAAAAAAAAAAAAAAACGGCATCCATCAAGTAAAAATGCTCAGCAGATTAATCAAAAACAGAAAAAAAATTGAGTATTATGCATTCTTATAGATCAAACCTTATAACAGCATATACAGAAGTGGTATAGATGGAAGTACTGCATAGAAAGAGTGCAGATTTGACACCATATCTGATCTTTTCTATATTTCCTTGATTGACAGCTCCAGTAGTGCAGAGTTACTTACACACAGTCGAGCAATACACTATATTTTACTACAATTTACTCTTATTTTCTCTGTCCATGTCACACAAATCTGATTTGAGATTTTAGGTACTCACCGATGAATTCACATTTAACCCATAAAGACCCACTGCTACTTTTGTGGCAGGTCCAGAAAATTTTTTCTCTATATTTAGCTTTTTTTAAGTGATTTATCACCATTTATTATGATATTATCCTCTGTATTTTGCATTTTTTCAGTGAACATCAGGTATTTTCCTATATTTAATTTACTGATCATGTGGATGTTCATAAAAGGTCAGATCAAAGTTGATGAAAATATCAAAAACGAAGAAAACTGAAGAAAAAGGGACTTTTTCAGCAAAATACATTATTAACTAAAAATAAAGCAAGTGTCTCCATGTGATCCACTGATCCAACTCCAAGGGTTTTACTGGTGAATCAATGTTGTAGAAGATGACGGTGTTTCAAAATGCAGAGGATATTTGACAATAAAAGGTGATAAATCACTTGGTAATGATTGTATGTAGAGATAAATTCATTTGGATGTCACCACTAAAAATAGTTCTGCGTCTTTATGTGTTAAGTGATAATGTTTTATGAGGTTTTACTGTTTTACTTCGTCAGTATGTTAGCATTAACATTAGCTACCCTTGACCCCTTTTATTACCACAGATCTGCTCTCTGGTCCGAATATGGCGTCTTCTGGCTTCAATATTCATGCTGCATGAGTGGCTGTGAGTTGCAGCAGCTCTTCCTTTCTTTAGTATTTATTTGTATATTTCTATTTTTCTTTATTTGAATTTATAACAGTTCACAGTAATCCTCCATATCACACCAATAACAACATCATGGACAATTATATTGCAAATACGTAAATAATATGAATATACTCTATGTACGGAACAAGTAATATAAATAGAGTATTCTCTTTTATATTACCTGTTCACTCTTGAATGTTTCTGTCTGTTTTTCTGCACCTTGTTTTTTGTATTTTTACTGCTGTAAAAACTGCAATTTTCCCATGGTGGGATCAATAAAGGCTTATCTTATCTTATCTTATCTTATCTTATTATTATTTTTTTTTTAACTTGCCCCCCCCCCCCCACACACACACACACACACCCCTTCAGAGGACAACTTTATTTTTAATTATAGCTTGTGTCTAAGTAACAATCTCAAACTTTATATTCACATGTTCATCCATTCCTTCCTTGTATACATATACATAGAGGGAAGGCTCATATAGACAAAAGTGTACAGAGACAGGACGAGACAAGACAGTGGGACAAAACAGACATAAGACAGGACAGTGGGACAATCCAGCTAAGTTCTTGCTGTATCTTATCTTATCTTATCTTATCTTATCTTATCTTATCTTAATGTGACAATCAAAACTCACCAAAAACAGCACAAAAACCAAGGCATCAAAAATCATTGGTTCACACAACACGTGAAAAACTGATGGTATTATGTCTGTGTATCTGTGATATATATTGTTTTCTTATTTACAATTATTATTATGATTATTTCCTGCTACAAACATGTCACGTTAAACTTTCCCTTTGAGCCCTTGAACCAAATTCAAGATGGGCGGACAAGCGTAAAATTTAGACGCCACTGAAACAACTTCCATTAAATTAAAAGTGCAATTGGATAAGAGCCTGAGGCATGAGTGCCCAGGACTCATCAAACAAATTAAGAGGTGTATATAAGGACCAAGAGCTTTGGTTAAGCAGCACTCTAACTTAACCGTATCCCAAAGTTACTTTGCATGAGTAAAAATAGACTGAATGGACAAAGCTAATTGTCAGTCATATTGAACGGTTATCTTTCCTTCCACAAGAAAAGAGTGGACGGTGTTGAAAGTACGTTTAAAATGGACTGATCATTGGCTTAAACATGTTTCTGTGTCTCGAGGGAGCACAAACTAGTAAGTATGCATTGAGAATATGCTCGGATATTGATGAGTGCCCATCCCCGGTGGACCTCAGATGGTGACCTTATCATCATGGAAACAGCATTAGTCACTCAGGCTGCACTTAAGTTTTCTCCTTTTAATTAAAGCTATCAAAACGGGAAGCTCTTCAGACAGGGAAGGCAAATGAAGGCACCACTGAAAGCCTTGTAATAATTTAGGTAAATTAAACATGATGTATCAAGGTGACGGACTACCAGAAATATTCATGAATTTATGTCACTAATATATTATAACCATAATGACAATGACAAGAGAAACCATTTTCTTCACAATGATCAAATGTTTTGGCAGATTTAAAAGGCTACAGAAACCACATTAAAGCAAATTATTTATTCTGGGTCTGATACAAAAAGTAATTTATTCTCAGTGAGAAAAATATTGATTGTCAAAATGATGGGGTAAGATGGTAGTTATTGTGTCTTAGTAAGTCCAAAGAAGACAATTTTACAGTGTCAATTGATATTTCACAAGAACATACTGACTAGAATATATATATAAATAAAATATAATATACTGGCTTTTCTCTTTTTGATACCCTACAATGATATTTTCTGTTGAAATACTGTATAAGTTTAACCCATAAACACTCAGAACATTTTTTGTGGTAACTGCCAAATGAATATTTTTTTACTTTTTATCATCATATAGTATAACATTATCCTTTGCACATTAGCAGTAAAAATCAGGTCTTTTCCTATATTTAATTTACTGACCATGTACATCAGGGGTGTCAAACTCATTTTCTATCGGGGACCACATTCAGCCTGATTTGATCTGAAGTGGGCCGGACCAGTAAAATAATAACATAATAATATATAAATAATGACAACTCCAAATATTTGTCACTGTTGTAGTGCAAAAAACCCCCATTAAATTATGAAAATACTTACTTTTATAAACTATCCAAATAAAAAAAGATGTGAATAACCTGAAAAAACAAAAAAATTCTCAAGAAAAATAAGTGCAATTTTAACAATATTCTGCCTCAACTTATGCATCAACATGTGCATTATGGATCAGATCTACAAAGACACTTAACACTTAATAACAGGCTGAAAATTGTTAAAATTGTGCTTAATTTTCTTCAGACATTTCAGATTGTTCATATTTGTTCAGGTTATTCACATTTTATTTTTGCAGGATAATTTGTAAATGCAAATATTTTCATAATTTAATGTTATCTTTTGCACAAAAACAAAAGTTTGAAGTTTTCAATTCAAGATTTTTTGCTTAATTCAAGATTTTTTGCTGAATTTAAGATTTTTTTTTTTGCCTAATTCAAGATTTTTTTTGGCTTAATTCAAGATTTTTTTTTTTACTTAATTGAAGATTTTTTTTTTTTTTTTTTTTTTTTTTGCTTAATTCAACATTTTTTCCTTAATTCAAGCTAATTTTTTTTTTTTTTTTTTTTTTTTTTTTTTTTTTTTGCTTAATTCAATTCAAGACTGGTTTTTGGCACTTTGTATATTCATCCCAGGGGCTGGATTGGAACCTTTGGCGGGCCACATTTGGCCCCCGGGCCGCATGTTTGACACCTGTGATGTAGATGTCCATAAAAATTCAGTAAATGCAAAGGTTATTATAACAAAACAGAGTAAATTGAAGAAAGCATGATATTTTCAGCAAAATATATAATTTACTCACATAAAAACAAGTGTCTACAACCACTGTCATTTGTCAAATTACATGGTTTTATTGGTAACCAAAGTTGCAGAAGATGACTGTGTTTCCATTTTCACCACAGAGACTATGGATGCATTCAAAAAATACGTCTGTTGTTGAAAAGCTGAGAGACTGCATTTTACCTGAATTATTTACATGTATTGATAGAATTAATCGCTCAAAAGTAATTAAACATTTTAGATCAGTAGATGCTTTTGACTCTTTGAGGGTTAACAATGGATCCAGTGCCTATGTTTCATGAGTATGAAAATAGCTGCTTGTTACAAACCAACAGAGAATTATCACCTGACTCCAGCTCCTTTTTGTCTCACAGAGTGTAATCGGCTTTCAGCGAACTGTTTTTATTTAACGGCCCACAAATTTCCTGTTGTGGTTCAGTTGAGACGCTCATGCATTTACATCTTGGTTTCCAGCAGCAACAGGCAGCTTTTTTCAGTGAACCAGTTCTGATAATGCAGCTGTTATACAAGTCGCTCAGCACCACAAAGCAGACAAACGTTGTGAGGAGCTGGAGAAGCTAGTGGAGCATTTACTGTAACATCCACTTGTGTCTCAAATGTAACAACAGAACAAAATAGGACTAAAGGAAGGACCTACATGGAATAATGTTAATGCTTTGCATCTGTCAAGCTACAAGAAACAAAGTTGGTGAATCTGTGTCTACATGTGAGTCATTACAACAGTCTAAAAAAAATAAAAACAGTGGTACTTTGACTTAGGAGTTTAAATCATTCCGTGACCAAGCTCATAACTCACTTTGCTCGTGTAAGGCTCAGAAGTTAAAATTATGTTAAAGGAATGTAAGGTTTAATAGTGGAGTAAATTACATGGAATAAGTTAATTCAGGTATTTGTTAAAAAAATATATATTGACGGTGTTTACACAAATAACCATTTACATTTATGTTGTAGAATAATTGTTTACACATACACACATTTAATGATTTTCATTTGTTGTCTATAAACAGCTAAAATAACTTGTTGAATGTGCCTTTCTAAATCACTTAACATTTACTGTTCTAGGTACTTTTAGTTCCTGATTGGCTGGTTCGGTCATGTGGGATGATGTTTCAGGAAGTGTTGTAACTGTTACGGCACATGAAAAGTAAAGCACTGTTGTACGAAGAAATCCATCTCCATCCTGCAGTCTAATTTTATAAAGAATGAACTATTAACCACCAACGAACCCTCACGTTACACTCGTATATCAAATCACTTTTCCCCATTGAAATAAACTGAAATGCCATTAATCCATTCCAGCCCCCAAAACACCACCCCAATTTCGCATCTAACTCATAGACAGCTTATACCAGTGAAAGCTCAGTGTGTTGTCACTGTCGTAGCCAATAAAAAGAAGAATGTTGGAGGACAGCTAGTAGGTATCCTGGTGGATCCTCCACCACCAGGAGGATCCACCACTTGCCATGGCGTCTTGAGGAGTACTGACAGGTTCCTTATGTGATCCCCATTTTTATTTAATAATAATAGATTAGATTTCTTGTCATTATTTATCCTTTATTCATTCATACTCTGATGGTGTTAAGATACATTTGTAGCGATCATCCCTCTGCTCCCTATGGTTTTGGAAAATGAATGAGTATTTACTTTAAATTTATTTTACTTTAGGTCTTTTTTTTTTTTTTTTTCCTTTTACTTACTTCTAAATTTGAAGATCATGGTGATACTAGGTATTACAGGTATTATCTCCTGCTGCACAACAAAGTCTGGTCGCTGTCCAGAGGGGAGGTGCTGAAACGTTTTGCCGGGTGTCTGGAAGAAGTGAAAAGAGGTCGGACCCATGGTAAGGAAAAATAAATTTGGTAAAATAACTGGATAAAAAGCACAAAACATGAGAACAACACAACAGAAATGCTTCCACGATGAGGTAACCACGTCAAGTGAATGAGTGAGATGTGGGATGCTGGCCGAATGTTGTGCCAACTAATGGCAGCGTATCTGAAGCTCGCTCGTAACTCGGATTTTGGCTAGCAACTCAAAGCAAAAAATCAGCCGAGCACCACCTCGTTACTCTGAAACTCGTAAATTGAGGCACTTACTCAAGATACCACTGTATATCAAGTGTGTGTGCTGCTTTCTGTGAAGTGCTACCTTAAAGTGATCTGTCTGATGTAAATTCAGTAACATATGTCATCTTTTGTTATTTTTTAATAATTTAATGAGACTTGCCAGTATAGTAAACATACATTAAAGGTAAAATGTGTTAGATTTAGTGACATCTAGTGATGAAATAGCAAATTATAACTAATACAATACCCTTAATTTAATCTCGGTTTGTTTCCATGTGGATAGGTGAATCCGTGGGGCCAGATAAAAGTAGAAAAGACAGCTTTAGCAATCAGTATTTCTGCTCTTCATTTCATTGAGGACGTGTCCTGAAGTTCAATACTAACCAAGACTGGTAAGTGCTGGACCCTGTTGACTTCTTTCTAGAAATACTAAGTAATTTAATTTTTTCTGGTATTCTGATCCGATTCACTTCACGTGGGCTCATTAATAAGTTTTCTGGTGGAATGCAAATTATTCCTTTATTAATAAGATTTAATGCATGCCATACAGATTCTGATTGACAGCTCACTCACCTGCGAGGTCAAACTTTTAGCAATTGAATTAAAGCTATTTTTCTTAACAGACATTTCTGCAGTAGTTGTCGTTAAGTTGAAGTTAAACTAACAAGACCATCAAATTATTCTGTAGCACAAATGTTGGATGAAAATTACAACGTGAATTTGGTCACTTCTCAACGTAAGGGAAAAACAGTCACAGACAAATGTCAGACTCAGGCCTTTGAAACGAGTTTCACAAAAACTAATGTGTGACATGACATAGCTACATTTTTTTTATAGTCTAAGCGAGAGTTCTATAGATGAGGATTCACTCCCTTCATGAATATAAATATAACACAGTAATTCTTATTTTTCAGTCAATTATCTTAGATTATACATATAAAACATACGGACAGAGCCACCAGAATAGGGCATTGCCTATTGTTTTGAACTTCCGTTTGAAGCCAGGAGGGTATGTTTGATATGATCAAGGTGTTTGACATTCAAGCATGTTCCTGTAGCAAGAATTGGTGAATGCACTGATCTTATTTTCCATTTCACCAGATATGAAAAATAGATCTCATAAAAATCTACCATACTGTACCTTTATGACCTGTGATGCCTTGGTGGCTGGTTTCCAGGTGTGTAAGAGAATGCTTTAACACCGTATAAGAAATCAAATAAATTAAGTGCATGCCCATAAGATTCCACAAATAACCCCACCAACAGTCAAATGGTCTATTGTTTGTTCACTGTGTAGCTGTGAGCAGCAAGAATGATAATGACCTTCCCTGGCTTATTCTAACATGAGGGATTTAAAATACTGGAGTATTTTTATATACAGGACAGTTTGGCCTTAAAAAAATGTATTCATATTTTTTTCAGCCACTTGTTTCACACAGAGTGGACCGGCTCAATGTCATTCCGGGGGGATTCATTCTTATAAATAAAAGATTGCCAAGAAACAAAGAAAAACACACTGTCTCCGACATTTTTTTATGCCAAAAGCCTTTTGAAAGGAATACCCAAGACTCCAGAGTTTGGACAGTTCACTCACCATATGGTGTAGTAGTTGCTCAACAATGCAATACAGGAAGGAACTAATCAGATCCTCCTGCCTACAACACAGTTAGACAGGAATAAACCTGTGTGGAACTCAATTAATTTGGATGATTTCAAAGATGGTTTCAGTTTTACAGGTTGTAGTGAGGGTCAGTGTCACTGAAAGATACTTGCATCTTTTTATAATAATTTCCTCTACAATGTTTCGATATGTCAAAGTTTTTCCACAGTTGCAGGATGTTGAAGTTGGTGAGACATCTACTATATCCATCATTAAAACCCCACACACACACTTGCTCAGATACACACTTGCACAGCAGGACGACACACATTCCCTTGGCCCTCCTTATACTGAAGACAGAACACCAGGAGTATTTGAGGAGACAGATTGAGATGGATAGTGGTCCAGAGAGGGATGGATACTGAAAAGAAGTGAGTGTGGAGGGAGCATGATGAGGGCAAAAGTTTGTGGACAAAGTACAAAGCTAAAGGTAGAGTTGGAATCACACTGAAAGGACATGAGTCTGCTTTTACATTTCCAGCAGCACATTCTACAGAGTCAAGATTCAAGTAGCTTTGAGTACTGTGTCAGTTTCCTGTGAATGAGAGCTGAAGATCAAACAATAATACAGCACTGCTTTTGGATATGACACTAATCTGCAGTTGGTAAACACTGCTCATGGCCTTAATGACAAATAGTGCAAGTGATACTTTACATTAGAACATTTTCTTTGCGCTGTAAATTACTTAACTGTAATGAAATGCATCAGTATGTATGATGGTACAAATTGACAAATATATAAAAATGTGTTTTATAGGTGAAAACAGCCAAAGATACCTCTGTGTTGAAAAAGCTTTTTGAGTCCTCTGACTCTACATCATGAAGCCTATTCTGAGTTGTTTGGCCCACTTGTCCTTCTATCTTTTTCATTTTTCTACAAGTTGAAGACATTATATCTCTCCCACAAGACAGTGATTTATGTCATAAAAGTGTTGTAGGTTCATTTGTTTTTCAGCTCGAATCCTAACTAATGTATTATTATCAATAATGTGTTATTTGCACACTTATTCATGTGTATTTCTTTAACTTATCATTTTGATAATATGTGTCTAGTACAAGGTTATTATCGTAAAGGAAAACTAACATAACATTTTTGTTAACTGAAATAAATAAAAACTATAATTAAAAGAAAAAATGATAACTAACTGAAACTGTATCGTGTGCTCACAAAACTAACTAAAACGTATAAAAATGTTGAATAAAATTCCCTTCCTTTTGGTCTTTGTCCATGTTGGATTGATATGAAATCGATTTATTTTGCTCGAGCAGTTTAGGTCCGTCACTTCTCATCACTTGTCGTATAGAGTCGGCTTCTCGTCCCCACTCTACCTGGCAACATGGACACTAAAGCTGGGAGAAAGCAGCAGAGTCCTGTATGGGATTTCTTTGAATATGATGGTGAGGAAGATATGAAAAACTAAAACTAATACTAAAACTAAGCATTTAGAGGAAAAACCAAAAACTAATAAAAACTAGCAAACCTGCTCTAAAAACTAATTAAAACTAACTGAATTAGAGAAAAAAGTCAAAACTAAATAAAACTAAACTATGATGAAAAATCCAAAACTACTATAACCTTGGTCTAGTACATATTGTACAAACTGCTGTTCCAATTGTGTTTGAGTTTTAATGTATTTATAGATATATTTAGAGCTGTGTGTGTGTGTGTGTGTGTGTGTGTGTGTGTGTGTGTGTGTGTGTGTGTGTGTGTGTGTAGACAGACAGATTAATAACGTATTCTGAAACTGAATGCTGAATCTAAATCAGCACAGTGACAAAACGACATAGGCTTCAGAATTTTTTTTATTTTTTTATCAAGGAATTCTAATAGTTTTAAGAGACATCAGGGCTTCAACACCCCTTAGAAAAAGACGGTATTATGGCAACTAAAAGTGGCAAAAATATACAGTGCACACTTAAAGAGGGAGTGATTTTATAGATGGCCTTTTGAAGGTGGTGAAACTAATCCAAAAGCTCAACCAAACACTTCCAGACTCTCATATACTTCTGCACAGGCAACTCGTGAATCTCAATGACGTGGATGTACCTGAACTACTCCTGTTTCACATCCACACCTGCACAGTCACTGATCCCCACACTCTCAGCCGGTTTCAGACTTTTTTAGAATCATGCAGTGGGTGGAGTTAAACTCAAGGGTAAAGTTACTCATAAATGTTTTCTGAAGGAAAACTTATGTAAACTTTACATTTTGATAAGGTTCCACTTTTAATATAGAAACAAATATACAGTCATTCATTATCTGAACCCGCTTTATCCTCACTAGGGTCATGGGGGTCGCTTGGAGCCTATCCCAGCTACTTACGGGCAAAGGCGGGGTACACCCTGGATATTTCGCCAGTTCATTGCAGGGCTGACATATAGAGAATCACTCTCACATTCACACCTATGGGCAATTTAGATTAACCAGTTAACCTATTAGTGCATGTCTTTGGATGGTGGGAGGAAGCCGGAGTACCCGGAGAGAACCCACACTGACACGGGGAGAACATGCAAACTCCACACAGAAAGGTCCCACCCCCCGTCGACTGGTGTTGGAATCAAACCCAGGACCTTCTTGCTGTGAGGCACAAGTGCTAACCACTGCACCACGTGTCACCCGCACAAATATGCATATATTCTCTATTCTCCTTTCAAGTGGGTGCCACTGCGTCACTTGACATGACGATGACCCACAGAGTTCCATATGCTGAACTTCAACACTATCTTCAACTGTTGAATAAAGTGGAAACTGCAGACAACAGGCCCTCTGGCTGTTGACATCCCAAAAAGCTGAGCAGCACAAATGACTTTCTTGTCAGTCTCGGAGGAGCCCTGCTGCCTGGAGTCAGACAGCCTCCTTTCCCTCCTCCATTATTACGGAAGATGAGGAAATGAGATGGCCACCATTATGTTCATTGTTGCTCCAGCTGGTGGGCACCGACTTCAGCTACATGTCTGGTAATAACAACAACAGCACTGAATATTATTGTTTTCCATGTTTCAGTGGAGCAGGAAGTGGAGTCTAATATTACCATTACAATGACACTTACTGCATTAATTTCACACTGAATCATGACAATATTAAAGTTTTTTAGTTTAGTTTCATGTGTAAATGTTGAATATGTAAGATTTGGCTGAGCAACACAGTTTACAGAGTATAATATGTGATTAGTATGGTAGAGTGTGCAATTCCACTTGCAGTGCTGACTTGTCACAAGTATACGAATGTGGCTAAAATAGTTTGCAAAGTGCAGCACTATACACCAATATTGTGCATTAATGTCTGTATGTGCACTGTGAGTTAGAGAATGAGTTACTTGTGGTTTAGTGGAACTTTCTAAGTGCATCTAATGACGTCATTTGACTCCAAATAGTCAATTACCAGCAGAACCTGTTTTCTGTTCACTATTACTTCTTTCTTAAATGAGCCAAGAAAGAGTTAAATGGTTCTGAATGGGCTGCATTCATTTATGTAAATCATAAATTACTTCCATAGTCTGTGTTTTACCTGCAGTAGATTGCATTTGAAGTGTAGTGAATATTGTTTCTGGCTCTGGTCCATTTATAGCAGTGCTTCACTTCTTGCTCCTGTCACCTCCTGCGTGTTGACATCAATAAGTTATAAGTATTCTTTTGTTTTGTTTTATATTTTACCCTGAACTTGACAGAACAGGTGATGCACTGATAACCAAAGCATGACGTGTGAAAATAGGAACCTTTATTCTATGTTCTATGCCTAATAATGGAAAAGAAAATGATTTATTCATGAATATGACACTATTTGTGCAAAGTTAGTGTCTGTGAATATTCAGATTTTCCTCATTTAATGATGGATCAGGTCTGACAAAGAGACTATTGTGCACTGCAGAGCTGGGAATTCTGGATGATTTCATCAGTCCAGTCTGTTTATGGTTTGCCTCAAAGGGCGTCTTCAACAATGGTATTCTGTAAAAGTGAAGGCTGCTTTTTTTAGCATTTCAATTCTGACAACCTATAGAACAACAAGACATTTTTCCTCCTCTTTTCTCTCTATTATCTGTAATCTCTCAATTGACCTCCGTTGGTAAACAGTGTTTTTCTGCCACCAGATTGCATGTGCAACTATGGTGACGTAGACCATGACGTTGACTCTGAAATGGTCTATAACTTGCTGTTCTTTTAGAGAGTGCTTTAAATTTCACAGGAAGAAGTATCTAATGTCATTTTCACAGAACAAGTAACTTCAGTCATGTACATGAGCATGTGTGAATCCGAAACCTTTAATATGATTATTACCAGATTAGCTATAAGAACACATCACTTTATGTTGAATAGACTGATGAGTTGTTTGCAGAATATAAGATTTTCCACCGTGTAAAAGTGCAGGAATTCACATTATTCACCTACCACAATAACACTTTTCAGTTCATTTATAAATTAAATAAAGTTTTTATACAAATAAAAACTTAGCCTTTGAAATAACAGATAGGCTACTCAGTACTACTAACTGTAATGTATAGGAGAATATAGATGCCTGTTCTTGATTCACTACATTTTATTTTATTTTTTTTTAACATATGAAATGATTAATGAAATAAATATTTCATGGAAAAATGCTCAGTTAAAAGGTTGCAGAATTATTTGCTTAATTATTTACTTATCAGATTATTTTTGGTAAATCTGATCTATTGATTAATAACAAAATTGATCAGAAATGAAAATAATCATTAGTTGCAGCCTTAATTATTACCACCCTGGTCCCAATGTTTTCACTGTTTCTGTCAAATTCTCTATAAATCTATATATATTTAAAAAAAAAAAAAACAACTGACACTGATGCTCAGTTTATTTAGACTTCCGCATATGAAGATTTAGATATTGATTCAGCAGACAGGTAATAAACAACAGGGTTCAAAGGATGCTCCCAAATGCATTTAGTAACATTGAAAAAAAGATTTTTTTTTTTTTTTTTACCATTGCTTGTGGGAATATGCGAGTTGATCTCTGAATGCATTGATCATCATAATGTGTCATATTTTTTTGTCAAGAAAAAAAAAAGCTGCTATAAAACCTGTAGGTATATTTAGGACATGTAGACATAAACAAATAAAGACAAGTTTCTCTGTGACTTTGCTAATTAATAATACTTTAGAATTAAAATACAGTGATAATACAGTTCTCTACAAAGTGAAACCAAGATTAATAAGCTCTGTAATTTAATTAGAACAATCTAAAAGGCTGAGCACACATGTATCCACAGTGTATGTTTGACACCAGGGGTTTAAAGTGAATGACAGTACAACATGAGTGTGCATGATTAAATGTTATACTTGTGCTGATATTGTCATTGATGGATGACCATGAGGAACAAATTGTGCAGGGCTTGTTGGGAAACACAGTAACCCTACTGGGCACTGGAGGATCAGAGGCTAACAGTCATAGAAGTCAGCCAGGCTCAAAGTGACTGGTGATGGATGAGGAGCCTACGCCATATGCAAGAGACAGCCAAGGATGTTGAGGAAACCTGGTGTCACCATGTGGACCACTCACTGTGGCACTGAGACAAATGGCTCTTAATATGCATTGGAGATTTTCACTAACTCGCTTGACATTTTAGAGACGTCTCGTTAATTCCGCTCTGTCTGCTATGAATTACATTCATATGCAACAATCCTGCAATTTACACTCAGCTGTAGTGCATGTACTGGGACCCCAGTGAATTCAAGTCATGCTTAGACATGCTACCAAATGGTTGTATGTAAATATTGTATAGCTGCTAAAGAACTGAAGGAATAATTAAAATACCAAAAAAATGAGAATACATGTGACATTGACTGGAATATTGGGTGACGGATTTGGCCCAGTCCTCCTACAATCTCATATTTGCAGTGTCTACAATTTCCTATGAAGGGCCAAAGATTAATCTGGATGGAAGGCTGTGTGCCAAAAATAAAAGTTGATGTTATGTAAAATTACATTAATTTAGCTGTGTGCATGTGTGTGTGTGTGTGTGTGTGTGTGTGTGTGTGTGTGTGTGTGAGCAAACATACAGCTATAAAATCACTAATGGCTGCAGTTACAAGATTCAGCATGTGTTTGGTGATATTTTAGATTAAGTGACAGCAGAGAGAGCTCCAGTGTAAAACATACAAAATGAAAGTCAATACAAATTGATAATTTATCATTTTTTTCCAAGACAGATTCAGGTGTCATTTGCTTTATTTGGATTTAATAATAAGTGATATGGTTGGCCCATCCATTTTTTTCCCTTCCTCTTAAAAATAAAAAAATACATTTCTTTCCTCAATACAATCTCGGGTCAAATAGAAACTTTGATGCTGGGCTTTGATTGACAGCTCTGTAGAACAGCTCACTCACTTACTGAATCAGACTTTTGGAGTTTCAGTCTACTTACTAAAACCTTTTTCACTGATGGAACATCTTCAATGTAGTTGTGGTTAATAGGTTCCATCAACAAGAATATAAAATTACTTTGTTATGCAGTGCTTGATGAAGTCTATTGTTTCATCAAGTCAGTTATCACTTGGCATTAGCTTGGCATTTCCCATAGTTCCACCCCTTTTATCCAAATATGGTCACTTCTGGCTCCAATCAGCCAACATAGAGATGACCAATTCACAAAATCCCAGTTTCAAAATGGAAAATGAGAGTTCAGAAACCAGTGGGTGATGTTCTTCTTTCCAGTAATTATACACAGTCTTTGGAAAAAATACACAATACACAAAATGATTAATAATCTCTGCATTTAAGGAATCTTTTGACCATATCGTACAGCTATGGTAGGAAAAGAATTCAACAGGACATATTTATGATGGCCAACAAACATCCATATTCTTTTATTTGGGAACATATTTTACACCTCTCTGATAAGAACTTCGATGAAACTTGCAGTCATTTGGGTTATCAACAAGAGTGTGACTTCAATCTCAAAGATATAGATGTCTACAAGTGCTGCTGCCAAATTTATTTCTGTGAAAAAAAAAAAAAAAATACAGCTCCATCTTGACTGTCTGACTCAAAGCAGTGATGCACAGCACAGGAGCATTTCTTTAAAAATAAGAGCATTAAAATACCCCCTGTTTCAGATGAGCAATATTTGATAGCTCACATCTCTTGTGCTGTAAAATGAGGTTGAAAAATACTGAAAAATGAAAATCAGAAGAAACAAACCTGGAGCTGGAGAAAGGATGCTGTAATTCTGTCTAGATAAGATGTATAATTTAATAAGGAAGCTCAGCAGTACAATAGTGTATGGGAAAACCCACATTATATGTATAGTTTGTGGTGCGCCTGTATGCTTCATAGTCATTATAACTATGATGTTACAGCACTTGAAATGAAACAAAATTAGTATTGGTAGTAGCCTGTGATCCCTAAATTGGGTGACTCTGATATTATACGTGAATGTGTCTAATGCGTCATCCACATTGAGAAGATTCTAGCAAAGCAGTGACTGTTAAACATGTAGAATAACATTATTTTGGCAAAAATGTAATAAATTTAACCCCAGGAGGCAAATATATACAATGAATAAAGTCTATATGTTTTTAACAATAAGCTAAAAATAAATAATTGAATTTCCACCTCAAAAAATAAGGCTTTGTGCCCCTGTGTGGCTTCCCTAAGGAGCCTCCTCAGCTCTTTTTACTGATCGGTTGCTGACACACCAGGGACTTCACACCGCACTCCCCCACATACAGCACTATCCTCCAAACAAATCCTCTACATAGATCACATTGTGGAGCCATATCACTGCGATGATGCATATGAGCAAGTATGTATCATGGATGTGTAGGGTGGGAGCATCACTGGGAGCTGAAATATGGCCAGTACTGTTATTGTGTTATAAGGCAATAAAGGGACCCGAGAATAATGGGAGAAATCAGCTCATATGAAAACATGTATGCATTCACAGCCCACATAGTATTCTCCTCTTTGGTAATAACTTCCAATAGATGCATCTGTAAACCAACCGAGAGTCCAAGAAGAAAGGTTTGACATGTTTTACATACGCTGTTTTACATGAGTCACCGCTGACAGTAGCATTACATGTGAGAATGTGAAGTTAGAATATAAATTCCAACATTTCTCAACAAAGTGTGACTTTTAAAGTTTCAGTGCACAGCTGCAGCTATCAATTATTTTTATAATCGATAAATCTATCAATAATTCTCTTTGATTCATTAACATTAAGCAATTCTTTAACCCACAAAGACCCAAATATCCACTGGTGACCAGAAGTATCTGCTGATCTAAACTGTTTAATACCTGTTAATCCACTAATCCTATCAATACAAGTAAATAATTGGTGTAAAATGCAGTTTGTCATCTTTTCATGGTCATCAGATATGACCCATTTGGATGTTCAGAGGCTCCAAAGTGAACATGGAAACACTGTCATCTTCCACAACATTGATTCACCAGTAAAACCCATGGAGTTGGATCAATGACAGTGGATGGACACACTGGGTTTATGTTCAGTTGATACATTTTGTTGAAAAAGCAGCTTTTTCTTCAGGTTTCTGTTTCTGATATAATAACCTTCAACTTTAATCTGAGCTTTTATGAAAATCTACATGATCAGTGAATTAAACATAGGGACATGCTTGATTTTTACTGAAACAATGCGAAACACAAAGGGTAATATTACAAAAATTGGTTATGAATTACTTCAGAAAGATTCAATTCAGAGGAAAAAAATCATATGGGGGCTACCACAAAAGTTGCACTGGGTTTTTATGGGTTAAATATCTATCTATCTATCTATCTATCTATCTATCTATCTATCTATCTATCTATCTATCTATCTATCTATCTATCTATCTATCTATCTATCTATCTATCTATCTATCTATCTATCTATCTATCTATCTATCTATCTATCTATCTATCTATCTATCGATGACAAAATGACAAAATATCAATAGATATTCTATATATATATATATACATTTATACTGTTGTTATTGTCCTTATTTCTGTGTACATATTTTCATATCCTTTTTACTTTTATACCTTTTGTAGTTGTTGTCATTTTACAATACATTTTCACAATTTTTTTTACTAATTCAAATAATCAATTAATCGCATTGAACTGAAGTAAATAAATGATTTATCACTTACAAAAATAATCAATAGCTGCAGCTCTAGTTGGATTTGATGTCCACTACAGTCTTAAGAGCCTGATTCTTTTATCAGTACTTCAGCTTCATGTTCAATT